>NC_133973.1:8383500-9057750 GCF_047716275.1 Strix uralensis
GATGTGTTCCCACAGGAAATGAGGTGATTGCAGTAGACTGGAAGGGACTGAAAGATGTGGACCAAATCAATATGGACAGCACCAGTTCACTGCATGGCAGCAGCTTCCATCGACCTTCCACTGAGGTGAGTGCCTGTCCCAGACCCACTTACCCAGGGGGATCAGAAAGTTTCAGTTCTGTCTGAGTTCAGAAATGGGTGTTGTGCATCATTGAGGTGTCATCTGGGAGAGGACCAGAATACCAGTGTGCACCTGAGGATCAGACTTTCATATCTGCAGTTTGGCTTGCCTTGAATAGAGTGGAGTCACTCTGTTCACGATATCCATAGTGAGTAAGAATTTGCAAATGAAAGTGCTTTTAACCACTCATGAGTGGAACAGAACATGGAAAATACTGTGGCAGTTCTGACAAGCCTGTAAGTCTGCATTCCTTGAATAATGGATTCACTGAAATGTCCAGCACTATGTCTGTCCCAGATTCTGCAGCACAGCCATAAAATCTTTTGAAGAAACACATTTGTCTCCATTTTGATTTTTAGGGATGCATTCACTAGTAACTCACTGCCAGTTGATTCACCATGCAGTATCTCAAGGGCTGATTAATTTGCTGTTCTGAATTATTGCAGCTTCTGCAATCTTAGGTACCTGAATTTTCAGCTCTGTAAGGTTCAGTGTGTGCAGTCATGATTAATAAAAAGATCAAAGCTATGTTAAACACGTAATATTTGAGGAATCACAAATAATGTTCACAAATAACATTGAAAAATAACATGCAATTTGCAAAACCTTACAAAAGGCTAATGTATAGCTATTTTTATTTCCTTGTTATACCTTGATGGCCTGGAATGTAAGTTCAAGAAACTTGGAGTTTCATGGAATGCTGGCAGAAATTGTGGGGCCCAACCTTGTATGGAAAATTCAGTTAAAGACAGATCTAAAAGTCAATGGGCATAAACTATACCTCAGTGAACATTTTGATTTATGTGAATGGGTACCATAGGTGTAATTGATTAATCTAAATTTTCCTGAGTGTCCACATCCCCAAAACCAAGATGTTGAGCTGTGACTCCTTCCAGCTGAAGGAAATCACTATGAATTAGAACTGTAATGGCTGAGATGGATCTAGTTTGCAAGGGGAAGGTGAGTCAGACTGGACAAACTGAAATACTACAAGAGAAAATAATTTCAGCAGAAAATTATTCTGTAACTGGCTGTATTATATTCAAAATAGATAGGTAGTGTAGCTCCTCCTTGTGTTAGCCTCAAAGTGGTGCAACTCCCACGCAGGGGTGCCAGCATTGCAACATTTAGCAAAGAGCTGTTAGAAAGGGAGCCTTATGAAAAAGGGGTTGTTTTTCCCTCTCCTACTCTCCGTATGATCCTCTTCACTATTGTATCTTTAAACACCATGATACCTACAGACACCCTAATCAACAGCAGGGAATGAAACCAGCTTGAAAGACACAAGTTCTTTTAATATATCAGATAAAGTAGTGGCTGTTGATTATGGCAAACTACTAGATAGATGCATGGCTGTTTGCAACTTGTTTGTTACACTAATATGATGTCCTTCTTTGCTTTCTTTAGCAAACACGGACAGATTTCTCCTGGGATGGTATCAATGTGAGTATGATACCAGGATTAGAATCTCCGGTTTTGGTAGTATAATAATTTTAAAATTGCAGATACTTTCAAAACTTTTAAATGGCCGTCATTTTCTCGTTCTCTGTGGTTTGAAAGCACTTGGGACACTGCATATCAGTGGGATGTATTTTTAACTAACCCTCACCCTACTGACATCCCTTTCATTGTGGCACTTGTGGCTTGGGATCTGTTGCCTAGGGTCAATTAGAGAAACAAATTGTGCAGGAAAATAATGGTGCATGCAGCAACTGTCTAGAAGAAATTTGTCAGTTTTTTCCTCACTGTACCTCTGTCTAGCTGAAAGCAAGGTATGCAAAGTCATTTTTCCTTAAAGATAGTAGAAGACAGTTTCCTAACTTGCAGCTTCCCATTTTCCAACCCATTCTGAATCCATGGAGCTCTTTCATAATGCATCTCTTTCTCTTTCTCGGTGTAATTCCATAGATTTTCTTTGTTATCAAATCTGGCTCATGAATTTCCTTCCCTTCCCTTCATTCCTGCCTTCATGTCATAGCTTTCCAACCTCATAGCTCTTCAACGTCATAGCAATAGAGACCTGCAGTTCACTTTCTTTTCTGGACTGAATGCATGGGGTGGCTCACAGCACAGCAGCAAATGGGTGGATACTGCACAGCAGCACCCAGGCAGGAATGACCAGTGGGGGCACAGATGGACAGTCTTCACCCGGCTTCATCACCAAAGGAAATGCCTCATGGAACAAGGGCTGTGTTCTCATTTTTTATTGTTTTTCCCCTGCTTTCTGATTTCTTCAGCTCACATGTTACACACAAACATTCCTGGATCCAAAGTTACAGGTTGCTTTAGCTGCTTCATTTGCACTCACTTTCCAGAGAAACTCACCTCTCCCATTTTGGCCGTTGACTGGAATTATATGCAGTTCAACATCTTTACAATGCCTGCCTTTGCCTCCAACTGTTTGACTGCCACTCACCTTTTGTGAGGTTTGTGCCTATGACCAAATGCTTGCTTCATGTCAGAATTTAAAATTTCCAGTATCATGGCCACTACTTTTGAGTATCTTTGTGTTTGAAACATGCTGGACTTGATTTTCAGAGAGGTTGAAATGAAGAGCAGAAGCAATGCTTGTTTAGCCCTTGTGAAAATTATGCCTTGTATGCAATGCCTGGGATCTCTGAAGAAGCCTGGTGAATTCATCTTGAGGGGCTGTGTTTTAGGTTGATGTTTGTGACTGCTGCCTATCCCAATAGTTTCTTGTCCTTGTTATTCAGGGACTGAGGACTAACATAGAGAAGAGAGTAAAGGGAATTAAGCAGAACTATAGACGTCATTTCTTTACGGGTAGTTGTAGGTGCTTGAAACAGGATACATCACTGATACGGTCACGTTCATTTTATTAAGACCATATGAGAAGAAATAAAAAACAAAAGTAACATATAAAAATTAATATCTGTAGTATGATGCATATGTGATGTGTTACTGGGTCTTGCCTATCACATTGTCAACTCCCCATAGTAAACTCCCTGAATTGTCCATCAGCCATGTCTTGCATCTCTAACAAAGAGTTGGGAACAGTGCAGCATGTCCATGGAGGACTGGCAGCAACCAAAGGGGAGCCTCTCACAGCCTGCTTCTGCCTCTCCCTCTGACCTTGCCTCACTCAGTCCCAACGCTATGCAATATCCAGTCCTGGTTAAACAGCCTCTAATTTTTGCTTCCCTTCTTTTGTTCTTTTTCTTGTTGCTTGCTTCTGCTCCTCATCTTCCCCCTACCTTCTGGCATCCTTACACTGATTTCTCACTTCAATTCACTTCCTTTTCTCCTTCCTGTATATAATTTCTACATATTGTCTCTCTTTTCAGCTCTCCATGGAAGATACGACCTCCATCCTCCCCAAGCTGAAACGCAACTCCAATGCTTATGGGATTGGGGCTTTGGCTAAATCATCTTTCTCTGGTGAGGTCCTCAAAATTTGGGTTTGTCCTTGGCAGCTTCTCTCCGCAGGCCTTTGTGCCTCTTTCCTCTCTGTTGCTGTCCCAACTGCTCCTTTCTGACTCTTGCCTTTTCAAGGCCTTAGAGGAGTCTCTACTACCACGATTCAAGATACAGAGATCTCTTAGTTGTTGCCCTTTCAAAGAACAAATTTTCTTACTCCTGTTGGCCTCTAACCCCAGCTCAGACATCTTTAATTGCTTCCCCTCAAACAGTCTTGGGTTTAAACCCATTTTCTGTATCTTAGTTTGTTCACTTCCAGGCTCCATCCTTCATGCCCAACTGTGTCCTAAATGGATTCTAGGCAAGGAAGGAAATAGTCTTTCATATTTGGAGTTTTCCTTTTTCCCCCTTCTGAGACCCAGTCAAAAGAAAGATGGGGAAACTCTCCTAGGGAGTGATACAGTGAAAGGTGGGAGACACCCAACCCCAGGCCTGAACCCTGTCAGGAAGGGAGGGGAGAAGAGAAGCTTCACTTCCAAGAGAGATAAACAGCATGGCAGACAACCCTGGAGCTGTGTAATAGCCCCTCCTTGTTTTCTAATGTCTGGCCCCTTAGGGATATCTCGCAGCATGAAGGACCATGTCACGAAGCCAACGGCTATGGGCCAAGGCCGTGTGGCTCACATGATTGAATGGCAAGGCTGGGGCAAAGGTAACAGCCAGCAGCAGCAGCACACGCATGAGACAGCACGCAAAGACGCTGATGCCTACTCAGACCTGAGTGATGGTGAAAAGGAAGCCCGGTTCCTTGCAGGTAGTGCTAACTTTTTGGCATGTGGATTGGATTGGTTGGGATGTCCCAGAACAGAATCCCTGTAAGACCAAAGTGCAGGAATTTGAAAAACACACTGTGGGTGGTTCAGATGGCTGAAGGAGAGAGAGACTGTGGTTGGAGTATTGCCAATGGAATGCAAAGTGGAGAGGTTGAGGGCCAATTTTTGGTGATGGGTGTTGCTGAGATGGGACAAGGTGTGACCAAGAGATGAGGTTAAAGAGGGCGGTGAGAAGTGGGGACTTACACATCCCTGCTTCCCCTCCCTGTCTCCTTTGCACAGGAGTGATGGAGCAATTTGCTATTTCTGAGGCAACTCTCATGGCCTGGTCTTCCATGGATGGTGAGGATGTGAGTGTAAACTCAAATCAGGAGAACCCAGCAGGCAACTACTCTGAGAACTATCAGGAGCTAATGGAGAGCCAAGGTGAGCTCCACTGCCTCTTTCTAATATTGAAACACAACGCTTGTCATGTTGCTCTCTTTACCTCTACCCTGTTTTATTCTGTGGCCTCAAATTTTGAGGTTGGGATCTAGCAGAGGCATCACCTGTTTGTGGAGTTGTCTAAGGAGTCTGATCTTAACAGGGAGGCTCTAAAGCCCAGTTCCTTTGCCTTTTTTGGTCACAGCTCTTGCAGTCAATTGTGCGTATAATCAAATTCATCTGCCTCTGTCTAGAACTGCTTTTTCTCTTCACCCTTCTCCCCTCTAAAGGATTTATCTACCCTGTACAGTACAGTGCCATGCACAGGCACACAAGCTATCTGAATGGGCCAGCTTGGCTTAGAGAGAATGTCTAACTGTGCATTGTTTCCCTGCTTTTCTTGCAGAGCATATGGCCCAGACACAGTATGATAGCTGGCCTCATTCCTACGTCTCGCAGGGCATGTATTGCTTAGGTTCATCCGATGCCTGGGAGACCAGCGACCAGTCCCTCATTGCTTCCCCGGCAACTGGCTCCTACTTAGGCCAGAATTTTGATGAGTCCCAAACAAACCTTCAGGAAAGCATTTTGATTCAGAGCAGCCTTCTCCAGCAGCAACAGCTGCAGCAACAGCGGCAGGAGCAGAACTTCATCCAGAGCACGGGGCTGGTCCACGTGTGGCCCCTGCAGACTGCACAGGGTGGGGGTGGGGCTGAGTCTAGCACGTACATGGAGGACCACATTGAGGATGAAGGGAACCCACGGCTGGAGAAGGCTCCTCTCCTAAACAAGAAGCCCTCTCCAGAGGAGGATGATGCAGTGTGCCGGGACCTGGAATCACTGTCTCCTCGAGAGGAGATGGAACATGCTGCACTGAGCCGCAAAGTCTCAGATGTCACCTCGTCTGGGGTGCAATCCTTTGATGAGGAAGAGGGAGAAACAAACAACTGATGCTTTCTGTGAAGTTGTCATCACTGCTGAACAAAGAGAGGGGTGGCAAGGAATGAAATTACAGGGATTCTTCTTCCCAGCTCCCCATACTTCTGAGCAGACACACCTTCCATTCCTGACATTTAATTATTTTTTTAAACAAGAGGAAAACCTGAAAGTGCTTGACACATGAAGACCTCTTCTTCCCCTCCACCATGGACACATATTTTTGATTTTCATTGCTCTGGGCAACATATGTGAGGTGCTTGGAGAGATCTGGATTGGTAAATCATTTCTAAATCTTTTTAATACAAAGTCTTGGCTGTGGATACAAACTTTTCTGGTACTGGGGATGTGGCTGATGAGATGGGCTTGGTATAGGGAGCAGCTGTGTGGCTAGAATCCATCTTGGCAGAATGGATGTTGCTCTGTGGACATGGTCCCCTTTGATAGAATATATGAATATAAACTGGTATAAAATGAAGATATGGCTTTACAAATATAGATAGCACTAGTATTGTGATTGTGGCTGATACAGAGGATAAGGCTGTATTTGATACAGACTGTACTGAGATGAAAGATTCACTGTGTAACCAGGTCCTCAGCATCACCTTGATATGAAATTGTAGGCTCGATGGATACGAGCTCGGCTCCGTGGGCACGGGCTGTGCTGCAGTATAGATGGTGTGGCTCTGTGGGCATGGCTCTGCTGTGGCATGGAAGAATGGATGCAGATACGAATCTAACCCTGCTCACAGATACTCATGCTTTGGTCTCTTTCTAATCTTTCATTTATTTGTTTATCTTTTTGACATTTCTACCTCCCCAGGAGCTGGCAAGAGTGGTGTGTCCTTTTGGCATTGGCACTGCATGCCAGTGGAAAAGACATTTTCAGCTATGGAGACAGTCATAAAAAGCTGACTCTTGCAGGGGGCTTGAGATTTGGTGCTGCTGCTGTATCCTTCTGTCTTTTCCCTTGCCAGCAGTATGGGGAGACCCAGAGAGTAGGCAGCAGATCCAGGAACAGGGTGTACAGCTACGAGATCACAGATACCCAGTTTACGTTGGAGTTTTCAGTTTTTGCTTTTTTTAACCTTTTTATATTGCTGGGTGAGTGTTCCTAACAAAGCAGTTAATAGTGGGAAAGGCCTGTACTCCAGTCACCACTTAACAGAAATATTGCATCTTTCCCATTTCTGCCACTCCTTCTTCAGTGCCAAATGTAGCTGGAGAAAAAAGGGTGAGAGGAAGTTTTGTCCTCCTATTTATTTCTTCTTCCTGCCTATATTTTCTTCTTTTGTTTTCCTACCCCCAAGCAATATAAATAATGCTCAGTACTTGGTCTGTTTGTTTTTACCTCCCATCTCTTTTTTTAGGCACTCCTAAAAAGCTGATTTCAGGAGTTTTCCCCATTTGTATGGCTTCTGTACTTCTTTTGTTAAAAAATTATGGTTTATTGACCAGGGGGAGTTTGGTCTCTTGCAATTCCTCGCCATGTTTCTACAGACCTCCTTTTGGGGGGGAGGGGTTTTGAAAGGAACAAACACTTCCTTTCGAGATCTTACCAGAAAATAAAAGAGCAAAAGCAAAAGAAAAAATTGTACAAGGCTATCAATTTTGCTGGAGGACTGAACAGAACCAGCAGAGATTACCCAAGTGCTGGGTTTTAATTGCGATACCTCTTGCAAGGAAGCATCAGCAAAGCATGGGGTTAGATCAGATGATAGATCTGATGAGCTGGAGAAAGGAATTTGCCTGGACACTGCCATACTGTCCCAGGGGCAACTCTTTCTCACTCTGACTCATATCTACTCTGTTTCACTCATGATACATTTGTCTCTTCTTTGCCTCCTCTTCAGGCTTGGTATATTTTTTGGATGACAGGAGAGTGATGCATGCTCCTTTCCTGATTCAAGTTTAGTCCTAGCATATTTGCAGGGAAGAAAGTCTGAAGAGAATAAAATGTGACTGAAGTAATACCATCAAGTGTCAGAGTTCAGACAGCTCCTGGCAAGCAAAGCAGATGATGTCCAGAAATTATGAAAAGTACGAATGGGACTCTCAGGTAGAACTTTACCCCACTCAGCTTTCTCCCACTTACACAGGCAGCTGCATGAAGAGGCTCTCCTCTATGAAAACCCAACTCTTTCCAGCCAAGTCCACTTCAAGCGGATCTGTCTTCCCTCACCATTGCACCTCTAAAGGAAAGACCTTTGGGATATTTAAGTAAGACTGGTAATTTGGTGTAGGTAAGAGATGATACAAGTTTTTGTGACCATCTTTTTTTTACCCATTTGCTTGGGCTTGCTTACATCTCTCTGAGGAGGTAGCTCTTCTCCTGAATGATGACCTTTCAATATGTCTTTAAAGATGTTTACACATTCAGGTGCTAACCTCCCCTGGGCAGGATGATCTCCTACAAAGATGATCTCCTACAGTTCTTGCGGGGCCAGTGCAAGCTCACTGTCCTGAATTGGTTTGGGTCTAGCCATGGAGCAGGGCCTAGGAAATCACACTAGCCAGAACAGGGAGACAGGGCAAGTGCCAAGAGCACCTCAGCAGATGACAAATGATTAAGTGTTAACCTTTTCTTATTGCTTTTTTAAAAAGCCTTCAGGGAAACAAAAATGGTCAGGTATGTTCCTCTGTGGGAGAAGATTTGGGTGGCTTGTTGCTTTTTTCTCCAAACCATTTTGTTCCCATGTGCCTCTCCCGGACCAATCTGGATGTTTACGGTAACTTTCAGAGTAGCTTCTCATGATCCTTCTGTGTGGTTTACAGGACTGGGACAAGTGGGTCAACTTGTCCAGGGCTTCTTTTTCTTTTAATGTGGACATGTGCTACATTTACTAAGATGTCTGATTGATGTCTAAAAGATGTACATTATCTCCATGCAGGGCAGTGACAGGTAAAAAGTGTGAAAAAAGTTGACCTTCTAGAAAATTCTGAGGGGTTCAGTAGAAAGAGAAAGCCTATCTGTAGAACTTTCTAACCTCTGTGGAATGGGATAGAGGAATTATACCCTCCTGTATAATTCCATAACTTGATCTTTAGAAACTTGTAGATGCTTTCTGTGAATTCAGACTGGTTTGAACACTACTCTCTACAAAAACTTTCAAGCTACTAAATTCTATAAAATTTTTTCATAAACGTGTTGACTTTCTGTGAATAATAAAAGTTCAGCCTTTTTCTGAAAAAAAGAAAAAGGCTGTGTTTCATGACCTCTCCACAATCCAAAAGAGAAATTGTATCTACATTTGCCAGGAGCTTGACTGCAGAGAGCAGGTCTGCCCATCCACACTTGCTACCTGAATGAGCATCCTGAGCTGAACTGGAAAGGCAGTTTGAATCTCTTGGAAAATGGTTTGTATAACCTGGCCTTTTCTTATGTAACAGGCCTGCTGCTTGTGTGTATCCAATACCGTAGAAAGGGACCTGGAACCTACTGTACATTTCCCAGAAAAGCTGTTATTCTATAGCTGCACCTATTGAAGCATATGGGAGGCACAGGTGCTCTGTGAGCAAAATTTGGCCTGCAGTTCCTTTATCCTGGTGAGAAGGGATGAGTTGGATAGAGTCCAGCCAAATACTCAGAGCCCAAATGGAATTTATGAGGCTGAAAATAAGAAGGAAAGGTAAGCTCAGTATCCCTGATCTACAGTTATTAAGAAACTGAGCCCAGCTGTTCATTTACACAAACCCTTTGTAAATCAGACCTGCACTACATAAAAATTTTGGATTTTCTTGAAGCAGTGGAGGTAGAAGATTCCCATCTTTCCCCCCAAGCCTTTGTCCTCAACAGGAACTTGTTGAAATTATTGTGCTGAACATGAAGAAAGGCTTAAACACAAGTGACCCTAATTGAAAAAGATCTCAGATTCCACTGCAAGAAAATTCTTGTTCCTTTTCCTGTGATTGCTCATATCTGATCAGTTACACTATTTCATAAGTTTTTCTTTTATATAAATCTTAAGCTTTCTTTACAAGCCTTGTGAGTTCTCTTCAACTCTATTATCTCAGGCTCTGGGATGGAGAAGTCAATCTGCTTCTTTCAGTTTCTGTGCCTCTAAATCACCATCTTCTGGGAAGGTGCTGACAAGTCACCCACTTGCTTTTCCCCCTTAAAAATTTTAACATCACCTTTTGTGATAGGTTTGCAGCAGAGAACAGAACCATACCTCTAAGGTGATCAAAATGTGAGCTGCTGTGAAGGAGGAAGCCCTCTGCCCTGACTGCTCAACTCCCACAGTGCTTGTGCAGATGCTGATGCACAGTTGACCCCACAGCTAGCCACTGCACTTTACCCCCTGCACCCTACTATAAAAGCGAAGAGGGACCAGCTGTGAGCAGAGGGAGAGAGAAAACTATTCTCAGCAACTGGCCTTTGTATCAGGTTAGGGAAACTGGGAAAGTGCACATCGAAATGGCATCTTCATGATGAGACTAAGCTGCTAAAAGGAGCTGTCATGCCTCCTCCCTTCCGTCACCACCAGTTGTCTATTCCTACTGCCCAAGAAGCACTAGTGCTAACACTCATTTGGGTGCTCAGGAATTGGTCCCATTGAAAACTAACCCAGTCCCCTATCAGAATAAGGGTTTCAGTGGGATCAGCTCCTTGTATTGTTTCACTTGGTGAGGCACGCATCACTGAGGTAGTGAAATGTGCAGATGGTCATGTTGAAGAATATTTCTTTGGTTGCAGATGTAACTTAAAGGTGTAACTTAAGCTGATCATGAAATATCTGTTTGAGAAGAATAAACCCAGGTGGGGTACCAGGGAGGACATATTCCCCTCTTCCTTCCATACCGTTTTTCTTAGAATTTCTAGTATGCTTTTATCTGATTTGGTCTCTCTTGTTATTTAATGCCTTGTTATTTCCCTCACTATTCCCTCCCATTCCACAGGCTCCTTTGAGAGAAACCCTTGCAGTAGGGCAGGAGGAGATGAGTAACTTGATATATGCATGGAATTAATAAAATTAACATGCACAAATCTCGTATGCACTCAGTGATTACACTCCATGACAGCTAAAGATGCTGATAAGTCTTCTCCTGTAATTGCAAGAGGCAGAGCCTTGTGCAGGAGTGAAGCCCAGTTGTTGGAGGTGAGATTTGTCCCTATCTTTAAGCCAGTTCCAATCTAGTGTGAGATCCAGAATGGTGCTTCACACCTAAACAGAGTCTGTGCATGAGGTACTGTGTACAGCAAGAACTGAAGATATTAGTTGTAGGCCCAGAGAAGAGAACTGGAGAGAAGGGAACTGTTTTCTTCATTTGACAGAGATATGAGGTATGGTGGTGAGGCAAGGTAGTGTGCAACAGTACAGGCTTGTGGACAACTGTGTGTGCTCTGTGCAACAGCAAGTCTAGCCACAGAGGGAAAGACTTTGAGAGAAAGGCTTGGGAAAAAGATCAAGAAAAGCTTGATGACTTATGTTCACGCAGCACAGGTAGGAAGCTTCATGGCAGACTCCAAACTGAATGGGTTCAGGTACGGAATTGCTACACAAGCTGTAGCTCCAGGATTGCTGCAGTTTATGGTACACCTTAGTCCAAGCCACACTTCTTTCTGTAAGGCTGGGTGATAGGAAGGAAACCTCTCTGAATTTGGGCACCTGCTGGCTTCTTTTTCACCATCATTGAAAAACAGTTCACAATATGATTAATTCTTCAGGAGAAGCATATAAGAAATACACCAAATAAGAACTTAGTCATTGTCAAAATGAAGTTAATAGGAGTTCTGTTCTCACTGGAAAGCCAAAATATCTAAATTTAACTCAGTTTGCCTTAACTGTTATATTGGTAATTGCCTAGAAGGAGAAACGAACTAAAATAAATCCACCTCTAAATGTTGTAGAGAGCAGAGCAATGTTGGCATAGTCTAAGCTCTTCCTTTTAATTTCTCCCAGATGGAATTTCCCATGTTCCTTGTTCAGGCAACTCTAAACAATCTGGCATTTCCCTTAAACTAACTGACTTTTTCCAAAAGAAAAAGGAAAAGAAAGGAAAGAAGAAAGAAATCCATCCAGTACAGAGATTATCAGCAGTACCCTTATGTGTAGAAAAATATAAATAAGTAACAGTTTCATCATTCTCCTTCCCTATAGCAATCTGACAGGGAAGGAGACTCTATGCCATGGCTCAGGGAAAGGAAAAATAAACAGGGAAAATGTGAGTAAAGTAGTGCCTATTAGAACTAAACGTATGTGTAGGACAGCCTACAGTCTCATTAAAGCACAGTCTCAAATATGAATGCAAGCTATAAAGTCAACATCAGGTGCCTCTTTTGTTTCATAGGCTTTTCCCAGGCTAAGTAGTAGTGAACCTGCACAGGAGCCGAAGAGAAGAGCTGGACATCTGTGCCAGATCAATGTCTCTCTTTGTCTCAGAACATGCCATGGAGCCTGGGCCAGACTGTTGAGGACACAATGCTCTCTCAGTAGCACAGCCAGCTTCTTGAATTGACTGGGATAGGGATGAAGACAAATGGTTATTATGTTAAGAAATGGGCATGGAAAACCTGTGCTTAGAACATTAGGGTCTGTTTACATCCTTATACTGACATTTTTCCTCAGCATGGGCAGATCAAAGTATTATCTTTTCCTTGGAAATCAAGAGAAGCTCTATTTGTCAGTGTTGGTCTGTGAAAAAAAAAAAACAAAACCGTGGTGTATTTTTTCAATTGAGATACACATTGTTGGAAGAGGAAAAATTTAGTCAGGCTGTGACTCTCTGAGAAAGTGTATGCTTACTAAAACTATGAAGACTTGCTCAAGAATGTTCTCAGTGCAGATATTGTAGAATCATAGAATGGTTTGGGTGGGAAGGGACCTTAAAGATCATCTAGTTCCAACTCCCCTGCCATGGGCGGGACTTACCTACTGATGAGTAGTAGCTGCTATCTTCTAGGAAGAGAGGGGTTGCAGTGTTCTGTGGAAAGAATGCTACTGAGGATCTTCCTCATCTTCCTTTGACTGGGGACATTTTAAATGCCCTCTGAAACCTAGTCTTGTTTTTGCTTTCCCATAAGGGATCAAATGTCCATGCTAGCAAGACAAAAAACATCTAAAAAGGCTCTTTTCCATTATGGAGACAAGACCGTGCACCAAGATTTACTTCTAATAAGCTAAAGGCATCTAGTCCACATTCACTGGCCTTCTGGGTTCATTTTCGTTGGCCATGAAATCCAGCTCTACCAGGGCTCTGCCAAGTTCCTATGAGGCAAATACAGGTGGACTTCCCATCTTTTCAGATACTGCATGTGTGAGCAATGTAGCAAGCCAAAAGCTCTTTTGCAGTTATATATTCTTGTTTGGCTTCAATTTTTCTTCTCTTATTTGTGGATGTTGTGCATGATTGCAGGTCTCTGGGAATTCCTACACTATAAAATTTTGACTCAAAAGTAATTTTACAGAGAACAAGATTTCTGTTGTTTCAGCTCTTTTCAAATATGGGAGGGTACAGACTGAGGATTTGGGAGGTATAAGGGGATGGGAGTCTGAGGGGTGGCATGTGGAATGGATTCCTGAAGCATGTTTAAAAGTAAGTAAAGGCTTGGGTCTTTAAATGTTGTATTCTCAGTGTGTGAAACTGCTTTAGCATAAGCGTATGGGACAACAGAGGTTGCTGCAAAGCAATTTTAAAGAGCTTCCCCCAAGCCTGTACACAATTTCTGTAGGGGGGAGGCTGCATGGTGATTATATGTATTCTTTCAAACTAGTGTTTACAGAGGAGCATTGATGTTTGGGGCGGGGGGAATGTACTGAATGGAAGTAAAAACAAAAAGGGAAAGTGACCCACTATTGAAAGCTTTCATCCTTACCTTGTCCCACACTAGCCCTTAATAACTAAAATGAGTCTGATTTGCCTTTGGTCTTCCAGCTCCAAAACATGTTTGCCTGAAAATTTTTGTTGGATATACTTCGCATGTTTTGATAATGTGACTTATAGCACTTCTACAAAGATATATATAAATACATACATATACAACCACATACATACATGTACACACACTACATATAGACTTAGGAAACTATATGGCACTATACACCTCCATGCCTGTATGTGGCAGCAACCACAGTAAAGGAGGGGAGGTAGCTCAAAATAGCATGTACAGTCCTTTATGGAGTTGTTATTAAACAGAATGTGGTCTTGCCGTCCTGGCTGGTGGAAGTGTTTTATTTCTGTGGGACTGGTTCCAGGGGAGTTGCGTCTGAGGAAGGAAGATCCTAGGAAGACGGGGTGGGTCTCAATGAGATAGTCTGACGGAGGGCATTGAAAAGCATCCATGGTGGCTTGGAGAAGCATCCCAGAGTAGGAAGTATATGACACACTATTTCTCATTAGGAGGATAAGAACATCACATGTTTAACTATACAGGGCTAAAATCTCATGTGTGCCGGTGGCTACCATGACACAAATCCCAGGCCATTGTGGCAGATTTGATGAGACACAGCATCACATCAACACGATCCTCTAGTTTAGCATAGAGTGAGTTTTCCTGTTACACTGAAACAGCATTTTCCAGATGATATATAAGTTTTGTCCCGATACTGGTGACATGCAGACACATCTGGTACGGAGTTGGACAAAAGTTTCACAACAGCAGATTAGGACAGGACACAAAGAGGAGCCTGATGCTGGGGTTGTAAAAGGCACCGACACTGGGTAGCAAGACTCTGAGTTCACATTTCACTTTTAAATCGGCGCTTCTCAGCCTGCTGTCTTCATAGCAGGTTGGGGAATTGGTTGACCCAGAGGGAAAGGAACATCTCTGCACTTCCAACATTGTTGTATCATCTGCTTCTGGTTTAAGACATCAGGCCAGATCCAGTAGCGCTTTGTCTACCATATGAGAATTTTAAGTTCTAGCCATAAAAGATACCTATTGCCTTGTGAAGATACTTGTACTTTTCTGCCAGTTCTTAGAGGGGCTAAGCAGTGTCACTTGCCCTGCTTAAGGCACAGTATATTTCACAATTGGGGCTATTTAGCTGATCATTGCTTTCTGTGTTCTGTTTGAAGTTAGTTTGCTTTCTGCCAGTTTAGCTGCCTTTGCTACTGAATAGACTCCCACCTACCCCTTGGTATGTATGTCTGCATAATTATGTTCAATATAATTAATTGTGATTTACATACGACACACATACTTACCTCCTTTAGGTTTTTGGGGGTTTTTTTTGTCAATCCTGTAAGTCCCCTAAAGTCCTCTTAAGTTTGTTGGGTTTTTTTTTCCAAATGGCCTCCAAATTGTCACCTTTTTTTTTTTTTTTTTTAAATGTCATGTGTCAGATGAAATCAGTTATTCCACATATGTTTAAGACTTGAGTCCCTGGGAAAATAACATGTCTCTGGGCCTGGAAGTCATACCTCTGCATAGGAAAAATGTCTTTTTTTCTTAATTTCACATTACACTACAAAGATGGTGTCCAACTGCTGAGTGCTTCACCCAACAGAACTCTTTTACCATCATACTAATCTAGATTTATCCCTTAGTTAAATACGTCTCCTCTAGATTTAGCTGCTTAGCCCCAACGGGAACCTCATTCTGTGGTATCTGCCCCAGTCTCTCATCTCTCTTTTCTGCTTACTTCTCTGTTTAGACTAGATGGCAAATCTACCATATGTTTCTCTCATGTTACTGTCTTACAAGCTCTCCTATGTTACTTCCATGTCATTAATGAAAACAGTAAATAAAAAGGGCATAGGACGATTCTTATGCTGCACACCTCACTGGCTCTGCACTTCGCCAGCTGGAAGGGTATTTTCTGTACAGTCCCTCAGACAGTTCATATCTTCTGTGCCAGAGAAACTGCAAATTTGATTTAAGCATAAGATTCTGTGACATGTTTGGTCATAATCCAACCATCTCACAGCTCCCATTTCTTTTCACAGCCCATTTCCTTAAGTGCACTATAGAAGTTTGAGGGGGGAAAAAAGCAGATTAATTTTTTTTGGCAAATGTATTCCTCATAAACTTTCCATTACTGTCTTTTGCACTTGTTTCTGTGTGGAAAAACTGGAAGCTTCCAACTTGAGTGAGTTTGTGTGAATTTAATTCTGAACATATCTTAGTAGGTCTTGTATTTTTACCTTCTGTTCTTCAAACTAAGTAAGTAGCTATTCAGTAAATAGCCAGATATTAGCAGCTTTTAGATTGTCGCATATAAAGCAGGCACTTCACATTTTAATTTCTCTACATCTGTTTCCTTTATAAATTTGCTACTGGACTTTTTCTCAACATACTTTGTCCTCCATATCAGGTGCAATCCTTCAAGTTGACTAGATCTGTTTCGGTAACTGGTTTTACTATGGAGCACAAGCTGTTTGCACAAGCAGCACACCAAAGCCGCTGGGATGTGAGCAAATGCTCATTAGAAAGGCCAGTGCTTGAACTAGTAATAGATTTGACTGAGACTGGCTTCATTTAGCTAGCACACTAATTCCAGCAGTGTCCACAGTTCAGTCTTTAGTACTGTGTGGCTGCATCAGGACTTACTCGCTTTCAGCAAGCTGAAATGTGGCTCAAAGCACAGGCACCCCCAATTGCAGAGCTATCTACTATTGCACACCTGGGATTTGAAAAAGGTGGTGTTTGTGTGTGTGTGTGTGAATACACATGCACAGGGTTGTCTGTCCAGTATGGCAGGGGCACACAATGAGAGCCTGTGGTTTATGGTCAGGGCCAGTTTAAGCTTATCTCCCACAAATAAAGCCTTAAAAAGTTTTGCATCACATGGCTTAAGATAAAAAATGTTTTTCTCTATTTGAGAACACTAATGCTCAGGGATGGCTTTTGTGTGGAAATATTAATTATTGGTCTCCACTGTTGATTAAATTGTTATGGGAGCTGGGCCCAGATCCTTACTTATGTGGCCATGAACAACTTAGTACTTGCTGTAACAGTGTTTTTAATAGTGTGTTTTTAATTATACCCTTCCTGGGGTTGAACTAATTTGGCAATGAGGACTCTTTACTTGCTCAGCTGGTTATTGCCCTGTCTTGTACTCTTTGGCCACAAAACACACACTTTTACAAAGTGTTTGTATAACTGGGGAGAAAGGGGGAGTTATGTTTTTATGAACTCTTGATTCTGTCTCTATTTCCGCTTGTACTAACTGGTTTTGTCCATAGGGTTAGCAAACTAGAGGTTTTTTAATCTGAAATAATTTTCCAACAAAAAAAAGCTGCATTGTTCAGGAAAATTTTTCTTGTTGTCCAGTAGTCCATCTCCATGTGTTTTCTCCTTCATCTTGATCATGACCAAGTCTCTTAGCCTTGTCATAACTACCCAAAGCTCTAGCTGTTGTCTTGTCAACCTTAAGTCTTCCTTTTTTTTTTTTCAATTCTTTATATTGATTTTAAAACCAAGACTTCTTTCACATTTAAATGCCAGGTAAAAAGAAGAGTTCAACTTTTTCTAGACTAAAAGTTAATAGATAACTTCTTGCCTTCATTAACTGAATATCAGTAAACCGACAATTAGTTGAGATTAATGCTACATTTATCTCAAAGATACAAGGTCAAAGGATTTTTTTCTTTTAGTTTTTTTGTTATTGGTGGTTATGTTGTTGTTTGTGTTTTCCCAAAATTTTCTGCTCTGATGGAGATTTTTCACTATCGTGTTCTTCTCAGACTATTATTTGTTGGGTACCAAATGTAGTTCAGCAGGTGCTTGGAGTTGAAAAGGCTGAACAAGATCAGCTCTATTTTAGTGCTTTGAGTGGTAGTGGCAAGCTTGGTGTAACATGAATCTCTGCCCAGAACGATGATTCTAAGCAACTGCACATGTTATTTAGGAGAAAAGCAAGCTTCTGTGGCAAAACAGCCTGAGAGCTTCTTGTTTTTCAAGGCTTGTGCTTGGTCTTTTGGGGGCAGATCTGAGATTTGACTTTCTAGCTGAATGGGAAGGCCTCAGTGCTGATACATATTCTGGGGATATTTTGGGTTGGGGAAAAAATTATTTTTGTGTATAGGTAGCTAAGTCTGTGCTACTTGGATAGGATGAGAGATGCAGGTTTTAGAGTGACAGATCAGTGTGACTTAGTTTGCTGGACAAAGGTTTCAAGTCTGAACTTTGAGGGGGCCTACTGGGATTGCCCGAGAGGGTGCATGCTTAGAGTTCCCTTAACAAAGGTTCAGTGTCAGTTTACTGCACATTTCACACCTATTAAAGTACTTGGCATCAGCTCAGTGGAAGCATCTTCAGTCACCGCAAACCATCTTTACAGTATGTGTTTTGTCCCCTCCTGGCTCCCTATACACATTCATGTATGCATACTTCTTCCCAGGTGAGAAAATGGTGCAGATGAATGATGCTTCTGCTCCAAGGATGGTGGAATACCTGGAATGGATTTTCAGTAGTGCCTCCAAAGATCAGCAGTAACACCCATCTTTCAGCTTCCCCACAGAGAGCAGTCCAGCTCCTCATGGTAACTCTGGGACAGCTAGAGGCAATAGGAGTGGAGGGATGTGTGTGTGTGCATGTGTGGGCACCTGTGTGTGCTTTTGTACACAAACCTCAGGATACTTTCCAGGTTAGCTTGTGTCTTACTCTGAGCTCCCCAAGCCTCTTCATGTGCATTGTTTTTGTTCCAGCTTCATCTCCCCCAGCTCACAATCTGTCTGTCATGACTCACATGCTCTCTGGCTTTGATTTAGACTCCATCTGCTTTCTCAGCCAGTCAGATCCCAGTTCTTCTGCGACACACCATAGGAGAAGTGTGGGACTGAAGCAGAACATATATCTGTATTCAGGAGAGAGGAGGGGGAGGTGTATTGACTCCAGCCTCAAAGTTTCTCCTTTTTTTCTCATCTGTCTCAGTGCAAGTGTTTGGCTAAGCTGCAAAATGTAAGTCTGTACTTACTAGTGATAAAGCTGGGGCTGAATTGGAGAAGCTTGTCCTTCCTGAGGGTGTGTGGACCTGCTGATCAGATTTGGTCTCAGAGTGTTGCCACTCACCGCACATTTACAGTTTTTTAAAAGGAACATCCTTTCTCCCCTGCTTATTTAAAAGACTATCACAGTTCCCTGAGACAAAAATAGCAGTTGTTTGACCTCTTCTCTGCAGGCAGGGGAAGGTGACATAAAGGTATCAGGGAGGCTGTGTGCTAATGCCTGACAGCCAGAAATGTGCCACAGCCCTGTCCTGGTGGAAGCAAGCAGCTGGTGTGCACAAGAGACTTGCCCCCAGATCACCACTGTCTTCTCATGAGGACAAGGTGACCCTTGGGGGACTGAAGATCACTTAGGCAGGGACAGGCTGTCCCCAGTTAGCTTATAGAGGGGGATCATGTGTCAAAGACAATACAGAGCTGGTGGGCTCTGAATTCCAGACAGCAAAAATAAATCTCTCCCCCTTCAAGAGGCTAGCTGTGGAGATTTCCCTCTGTTATAAGCTTGTCACAGACTCTCCCACCCATGAGCATCATCAGAGAGGAATTGGTGCAAGGTCAATCCTTGGAATTAAAGCCAGGAGGGAATTTTCCTAGGGATACTGGATTAGAGGTAATGATATTTTTTACTTGCTCCTGGGACAGCTTATGAAAAATAACCTGTTAAGGTGAAACTGGTCACTCTAAGTTAGGTAATGCTTTACTAATACAGGGAGAGGGGATGAGGTGCAACATCTGGGAGAATACGCCCAAGAACGTATTCTCAGAGCCTGGATTTCTTTGTTGCTGATAAGTGGAAGCACATCCCATAGGCTGCTTGGGACTGCATCTAAGTGCCATGACACACTAAAAATGTGACAGAGATGTAGAATATTAAGAGGAAAGCTGCAGAATACACAGAATTTGATTTTGCCTATTTACTGAGAAAATCTCACAAGGACAGCATTAAACAAAGCAGCATCTTATCTTCAGATGCTAAGGTTTTGCATGCATGACACAAACTGACAAGACATCTTTTTGTAAGATACAAACCAAGATCTGCTCCAGATTTAGAACTGGAACAGAGAGGGATGCTGCAGACAAGGGTTGAGGGCTCTGCTGTTAATCACAATGGAGACAAGCTGGCAAAAGTGAGAGCTGGAATTCTCAGATCTGAGGTATGCAGTAATATGTGGAAAGTAGGCAGGGTAGAATTACCAGGAAAGATAGCAGGAATTTTCAGAGAGAAACCTGTTTTCAAAGTGTAGAAAATGTGGTTTCCCTCTGCTGTATTTCTTGGCAGCCTGCTAACACTCCATAATTGTTTTTTTGAGTTCCTGTATTTTAAGACTGTAACTTTGTAAAAATTGTGAACAGTGACTCAGAGAGACAAACACAGGTATTTGAAATGTAGGTGCATACATGCTGTTTTACTCCTCTTTGTCCAACACTGAGGATGCCCCCTCTTAAGATTTTCCCTTTCTATTTAAAAATTCCAGAGGTGAAGGGCAACAGAGAGGCTTTCCTCCCTTCCAGTGCTTTTCTTAGAGCCCTGACTGAATTCAAGACATGAGATGTAAACCAAATATTTTCCCTCCATCTGTTTTCAGGGCATGGCTCAGCTAAAGGACAGAGGAGAAGCTCCTAACTGCACCCCCATCCAGGAAAATCCCAGAGTAAAAATTGAGAAAGAGGAAAAATGTTCTACATGGGAATGTTTGGGGGGGATGCAAGATAAGAGCTAGTGAAAAGGAACTGCAGCAACATGGACAGGATTGCAGTCAGAAGTAGCAATATGCTTCCAGGCTGAGGCCTAGCTGTGTTTACGCTGGTGCATGCAGGTCAGGTGTGACTGGAAGGATGATACCAGTGGAGAATGAGAGGAGCTGCTCCTCTTCCACCTTCCACGTGGCAGATTGACCCAGAGCATCCTGACTGTGTCCAGCGGTATTCATGTGCTGTTACAATCCCTTCTGCAATGTTATGTAGAGATGGCAGAAGCCTAAGCATTACCAGCCTGCCCTTAGCCACCTTGCAGTCCACATCTGACTCCTGCACACACCCGTATAGTCCAGCAGCCTTTGCACAGAAAGAAAGCAGCAGAAGAAAGGGTCAGCCTGATGCCCCTTCTCCCAGCTGAATCAGTTCTCTGTGGGATTGCAAAGACCATCCAAAAGCTTCTCTTTGAGGAGCAAACACAAGAAGACTGGCTCAACTGAAGAGTGTGATGGACTGTTCCCATCACACCAGCTATAAAGGGACATCCTCATCTTCTTCATCCTCATCCAGGTCAGTGGAGTGTATGCTTATGTCCTTGAGGATGTCTGAGATGTTTTCAGCTACTGGCCCTGTCAGCTCCATTTCTTCCAACTCAGTATCAGTGGCATAAGGGGAGCACAGGACTTCCCCCTCTTCATGCACATATGAGGGCTGAGGGAGGTGCGTGCAGGGAGGCAGTGGGCTCTCTGTGCCCAAGTCTGCTGCTTGCTGTGCTGCCACCATGCAGTTGTCCTGCCGGCTCCACACCTGAGTGGCCTGACCAACCTTCTCACTGCTGATAGAAGTCCGGTTCGTATCGCGGAAACTGGCAAGGGGTGGGCGGAGGCGAACCCCGGAGCGTGTGGAGCCCTCTATTGCCTTCTGGAGCTATGAGAAGACAGAAAGTTCAGAAAAAATGGATGAAAAGGGGGCTGATCCAGCCCTACCCATCAGAAGTTCATCTGCTCTCCAGGGTAAAATCATCACAAACAGAGAGAGTCACAGCTCTACCTCAGGGGCCTGTGGAGAGCATATTTTATGCTGATGGTGTTATTTTTTATTCCATGGTAAATAACAAATTCCACACCACTTTCAGAGATAGTCATAGCCACTCAGTTAAAAGCCCTATGTTCATGAGAAGGATGAACCATCTAACATCCCTGTAAACAACACCTCCTGCCTCCTCTGAAATACAGTCATCCATTCCTCTACATGGTTTCCAAAGGGTTGGCTCAGAATTCAACACTGGATTGAAAATGTAGCAATTGCAGTTATATATATTCCCAGCTGGATCCTCCAGCACCTGTAAGTTATTGCAGTGATCCACAAGACATTTGCAGTTGATTAGGAGGAGATGAAAGGATCTGTACTTACCTCTTCCAAAGCCAACACTCCCCTCAGCTTCCCCATACTTGTTACATAGGCATGGCTGAGGCCCAGTAGTGAGAACAATGTATGCGTCTATGAGCAAAACCACAAAAAAACATTTCAGGGACTTTGATACAGGGACATGATACTTGGTACTAGAGCTGGGACTTGGGATTTAGAAATGGGAATCACAAAGGAGCACAAGTCTGCAGCTATCCCAGTGAGAAACTACCTCTTCCCCTTTTGTACCCTTTGGGCCTTCTGCTGTGCAGCCATAGTTGGGATTGGTTTGATGATGGAGAGCACATTCTTAAGGTCACTCCCATCCTGCATCTTGCAAACAGAAATTCACATGCAATACCCTCTGTATCTGGGGATTTACACAGATCCTATTTCATTCTGGTGCTGGAAATTAAACTATCATATAGTAATATGCAAAGTCAGAACCTGCTTGGATTATTTATTCCGGTGTTTCCCTTAACACTACAAGATTTCTTTTTTCCTGTTCCAGAATATTTCCTGTCAAAACTTAAGCTTGTTGCTGCTTACCCAGTGCAGTGGGAACACTGAGAACAAGTTATTCCCAAAGCTGCCTTAAAAGGACAGATACCACACTGCTACCAGCCTCCTTTTCTTCAGCCTAAATATACCCCATTATTCTGCTGTTCTTTGTAGATCAGGCTTTCCAAAACTTTCAGCATTCTCAGTGCTCATCTGTGGCATATTTCCAACCTCCAAGTTCTTTAAGCTGAGCTCTAGCTGGACTTTACCTGTGGCCTTAGATTAAGTCATTTTTCACAGCTGGAGTTTGCCTTTTTTTTAACATCACATGAGATACTGAATGTCACGTTCAAGTGTAAACTAAGGAAAATCTCATTTCTCAGGAACAGGACATTTTACCCTAATCAGACTGGTTAAATACGATTTGATCATGATAAGCTGTGATATTCTTGCCATCATCAGTAGTCTCACATTTAGCTCTAACTATGCATACCCCAGATATTTGATTATTTATTCTCGCACTTTTTGTGCATCCAAGCTAAGTTGACTTGTCTGTTTGTCAGAGTTTCTCATTTGCTCTTTTTTTACAAGAGGTATTTACAGCCTTCAGGTATAATTTCTTGTAACCCCTGTATTCTCAACGATAAATGCTAGTGGTTTTCAGATCACTTCAGCCAGCCCTTTAGAAAGCACCAAACTTATCTTAAGTATATGCTAACCTGTTCTTATTTTGCTCAAAGCTATCTTATCGCTTTGATAACAGTAATTAATTAATTTTGTGCAAGGCATATGCTGACTGTTCACATTAATTGAATATTGATAAAAACATGCACTGTGCACTTCTACTTCAGTAGACTGCTTCCCCTTTCCGTGAAAGCCCAGTCCTCTCTTACTCCTGATACACAATGATTGCGTTTATCTCCAGTCATCCTGTACTAACTCTAGAAGTTGTGTGATCCAGCTTCCTCTTTCCTTGTGCTTCAGTTCAATGAAAAGCCTATGATATAGGGTGGTTTCAAGCAACTCTTCTCATGCACTGAGACAGACTCTACACCCTGACAGAAACACCCTGAGAAATCCAGGAGTACTCATTTCAGTGCCACACACGGACAAAGCAGAGTGTAAATCTCGGTGTAATGCCCCCAGCAGCAAGGCATACAATGCTTCTGTTAATGTAGTAGCTGGAAAATCCTATCTGGTGTCCAAAAGCTATTTTAATAAATGCACTCAGACCTATTATCATGTAGCTTTCCATTTTGCAGGAGATTAAAGGTACATGCAGCTTATAGGAACAAACTGACTTTCTGTAGCTGGATGTGGGAATAGCTGGTAATAGTAGTTGTAGGTGAAGACAAGGAGAAGAAATAAGTCTTAGACCAGACTTGCAATGATAGATAGAGTGGAGAAAAATTGTGTATGTCTCAGAGAGACATCTGCACCCACCTTGTGCAGGGAAGTTCTCTCCACCAGTTGGAAAGGGGAAGGGTCTATGCAGCAGCTGTCAAAGCACACGTTCTTGTTCAGCTCCTCCTGTTCCCAAGCATCTATCTGACACAGGAAAGAAGAGGAATCACTCTTACAGTAATCAGCAGTGTTGCTGTTTTATGTACCCGAACTAGTCCCATTCTACTGTTAATGCTTCTTCCTTCCTATGTAGATCATTCATCTTACCCATTATATCACACCCCTCAGGTCTCCCATCCCTTCCTTGCCAGATGTCAAGTCCCTATGGAAACAGAGCAATTCCAGTACCTCAGAGGTTTTCTGGGAGAGCGAGCTTTTGCTCCTTCCTACTTAAGAGGGAGTGAACATGTCAGCTTTCCTTTCTGAGTGCATCTTCCCTTTGTCTAAAAACTAAAGGAACAACATAGACCCACAGAAAGATTTAGGTGAGTGGGGACCTGTGGAGGTCTCTAGTCCAAAACCCTGCTCACAGCAGGACTGACTTCAAAGTTAGATCAGATGAGTCAGAGCCTTACTCAGCACACCTAGCAGAACAATCTCTTCTCTTACTGGGTGAGACTTGTCCACTGTGCAACTCTAAGAAGAAAATGGCTTTAGCTATGGCTTTATGTGGCAATCACTGAGGTTGTTGGAGCTCAGGAAGTATTGCAAGTGATAGGCAATAGGCAAAAGAAGCACTCGATTGACCTCACTTCCTTTCTGCACCCAGTCTTACCTCTTCTGGCCTCATTGTCTCAATGACTTCCTCCGGCTCCTGTGGGAGAAGACACTGTTCAAGGACAAAGAACGCACAGTTTCACAGGGCACAGAAAGGAAAAATTTGCACAGCCTCCTCACCCTATGCAGTCCCCTTTTTGTTCCAAATAGTGTATTGCTGAGTGTTTAGATATTCTTTATACTTATACATTATAAGGTGTACTCTGTACTTGCTGTGCTTCCCTGGCCAGTAAAGATTGACTATGGAATACTGGTGGAGCAATTCAGGTGCCTAAACATGGTCATCTAGTACTGCTTTAGATGCTCTCAGATATCCCACATGGAGTCCAACCACTGTCCTAGAGTGGATGGGTTTCCCATAGGCTCTGTATGATGTCCACCAACCATGTGCAGATATGTCAGATACCCAAGGGCATCTAACATGGCACAAGGCAAAAGCATTTTTTCATTTTTATCTGGCCAAAACTGTTTGCCAAATGGAATAGAACTGCATTTTATTCCAAGTTAGCCAAAATAGCAATAAGTTATTCACTGAGAAAGATGCCCACATTCAGTCATGATGGTAGCCTTGACACCTAAGAACAGATGGCTCTTTAGGAAGATGCACACTGCTTTACAGTAATCACACCCTTTCTCCTTGGAGAGAGTTCCTCACTGATGCCGTCAGAGTTCAGGACCATAAACATGTCCACACTTTGGCGAAATGCTGAATGGCTCTCAGTAGTAAGCTCTATTTCCATGGCATTCCCTTCCCTCTTCAGGGTGCTACTAGGCTCTCTGTATCACTAACCTGGACGGCACTCTCTGTTTCAAGTGGACGGTTGTAATGGCACAAGAGCTGCTGGATCAGTTGCCTCAAACGCCTGAAATTATCTGAAGGATGAAAACAAACACATATATAAGAGAGAAGAACAAGTGAGAAACAAAAATACGAAACCCCATGCCCACTTCCTTGTTCTTCCTTGTTCTAGGCAGTCTGGGAAATAATATGAGGGACATAGTAGATGGTATATGACAGGGCTGAGCAAGTCACAATCTAGCATTCAATTTGTAAGATGGTGTCTGGGACATGCCGGAATAAATACTCCCATGCAGTATCTTTTCCTCAAGCAGAGGAAACAAACCATTTCAAAGTAAGCCTTGCAGACAATAGTCATAGATCAGTGTTCCTGAGGAAAAGAGAAAAACAGTCCACAAGCAAGACTACTAACATAGCAAACAATCTGATACAAGGGATAAACTGCTGTGATGAGAGGTTTCTGCGGTCCACAAAGAGAATGTGGTTTGGAGGATGCGTATGGAAAGGGGTGATGAGAATTTGGAAATTATTTCAAAGTCAAAATGTATCCCCACCATCCTGCATCAAATGTACGTGATATATGAATCAGAAATGAGCTATGAGTACAGTCTTGGAAGCAAAGCTAATATAGGCTGGGGTGGCACACAAAAGAACACAATACATCAGTATTTGTCCATCATATTAATGTAGCTGAATCGGAGATGTGTGTCCAAGGGAGGAGCTCTTCGGTTTTAGAGATGGCTGAGCAACAGCCTAAGCTACTCAAAAAACAAGTGCAGATGTTTAGCTCTCAGGCTCCTTTCCCCAGGGAAATTCATTCATGGGCTGAAGGACGCAAGACACAGGACCCTTCCAGACACACTCTCCAGAGTAAGTCCAAGGAGATGTTATTGCAAAGGATGGAGTGGGGAGTACTGAGAGAGAGGGAGCAGCCTGAGTGGGCCTACTTCTGCCGTGCTCTCTGAGGCATCACAGACAGAAGATATTTCCAGGTACATTACACTGCTGTTGAGGTGCATTAACAAAGTACCTTTAATACAGGAACAGCAGAGAAAGCTCCTTCTCTGAGTCTCTGGGAAATCAGCATCTTGCACAGGCATGTACACACAGTTAGCATGAAAGCTTCCACAAGCTGGCTAGGATGTGGCTGAGGCATGCCAGAAGTTACCATACCTGGGAATCGCTGTGGCTCCAAAGTTTCAGGCGTTTGTTTAAGAGGACTTGTTGGGCCATTGGGCTCCTCTGGGTAACTGGGAGTGGGACTTGGGGGCTGTTATGGAAAGGAGAGAAAATAAAAGTCCACCCTGTGTCATTTCTTTCTCAGCCTCTCCAAATGCCTTATTGCTTCTTATGCAGTCTTTGTGTTGCAATCTGTCCACTTCTCTCCCTCACCTCTCCCTTCTCATCTGTATCCTCATCCTCATCAACATAAGCAAAAGATTCGTGCTTCAGCTTTGGCAGGGTTGTCCACGGTCCCTTGCTGTGCCCATCGTAGGCTGCCTCAGACAGCTTCTGCTGCATTTCTTTGTTGAGGAGCCGCCGCCGTTCTGGGCTTATATGTCTCTGGAGGAGAGCTTGCAGTTCAGATCGCTCTACGGACCCCAGAAGGATCATGGTCTCTGCATAACACAGAGCGGAGAAACCATTAAGCCGCTTCAAGGTTTTGAATGTCCCCTGCCCCTTCCTCCCCCCAACCTCTTCAAAGTGCCAGACTTGTACTATCTAGAGCTATACAAGAGTCATTGACCAGCCCTGCTAGTTGCTCCTAATACACCGTGGGGCTGTGGGATGTTCACCATCCCCGAGTTGTGCCCCGCCTCAGCACCACATCAGAAGCAGGCTCTTTACTCATGCAAGATCCATGCCTGTTGTCACAGTTCAGTCCACAAACTCCCCCCACACCTCCCTTACCTGCTCTGTCTGCTCCTCTGCCCACACTCCAGCTTACCTGTCTGACCAGCTGAAACAGCCTTCTGCCATACATCACTCACAGCGGAAGATTTTTAGGATGATTTTTTTAGGTAGTGGGTCACACTGTCTCCTTCACAGCATGTAATTTGAAAACTAGTTTCTTTGGCTCTTTAAGCTGAGACAGTCTTCAGGACCAGTTTCTCCACATTGCTTACCTGCTGAGTCCACCAAAGGCAAAGTCTTAACAGTGGTGCTTTGGAGTAGAGTTTGCAAGTCTCGGTATTTACAGTTGGAGGAGACGAATTTCACATCTTGGACCATGATATCCTCAACAAAGATATTGTATTTGCTGTGAATTTATGGACAGTAAGCGGAAGAGTTAGCGTATTAAAATGTCTAGCAGATAAATTCCTTGAAGAAATATATAAATGACCACTTCTTTAAAAAGTGTTCTCAATAAAGTTGCTAGATATTCTTCTGTGGGAGTAACCAAAGAGGACTTTCCAACAGGATCAACACAGATTAACTGGATTTTCATTACAGGTGTATTCCACTCCATTACCCCTCACCATACAAATGTACACATATATATACATATACATATAGATGTTCTATACATACATATCTATGTACACTAGAGAGAGGAAGACAATGTATATGAATAACTGAATTTTGTTTTAAGCAAAATATCAAAATAGAATGATATTTCAAACATTTGCTGGAGAAAAAAATCCAAACCCCACTATACTCAGAAAAACATGGAAATGAGACATTTGATTTTTAAATTTTTAAACTGAAGCAATTTGGCAATATTAATACAAATTCAGTACTGTTGCAGATTATTCAAACCTGTGCTTTAAGTGAAAAAAAGAGGACTTTTCTCCACTTCTTTGTACAAACCCTAATTCTACTCCACCACTTGTTTCTTCTCACTGCAGGCCTATTCTTTGTAGTACTATCCCTTTTTCATGACCTTTTATTCTCCTGTGGTCTCATGTTCTGCTTTATTTCTTTGCCACTCCCCACC
Organism: Strix uralensis; assembly: GCF_047716275.1. NCBI lineage: Eukaryota > Metazoa > Chordata > Aves > Strigiformes > Strigidae > Strix > Strix uralensis. Next base: position 8,411,663 of record NC_133973.1, read on the forward strand.
TCCACCTCTGTTTTAGTACTATACCTTATGTGATTCCAGCCCAGGTCTGGCAGGTAGGGCAACTTCTTCACCTGGATGATGCTATCATAGAGGCTGGGCTGCAGACTCTGGGCCACCATGTTGGCAAGAATGACAGCCACCATCATGGGGAGGATGTGAGAGATCTGACCTGTCAGCTCGAAGCAGATCACAGCAGTGGAGACAGTGTGGCTCACCGCTCCTGTCAGAGCTGCTGCACCTTTCCCAGGTAGGGTGGAAAAGGAATAGGGAGAGAAGGCGGCTGTCATACAGAAACAACTGTCATGTCAACCAGGAAAGTCATGGGGATGGGACCAGGCGAAGAAAAAGAAAGACATGGAGACTCACCAATGACAGCATACCCTCCAGGTAAGATCTGATAAACTATACCATCGAAGATGATCCCGTTGGGAAAAAGTGATGCCATGATTTCCCCAATAAGGCGCCCAAATGCAGCACCTGGAAAATATCGCTGACAATTACAGAATTAACATCTAAAGAACACCCAGTCTGTGCTGGGCAATTACTTGGGTATTTTCTAAGAGAAACAAAATCAAAACTTACATTAAAATGACACCAAGGACTTAAGAGTAGTTCTCAGTTACAAAATATAGAAGTTAGACTCCAAGAGGAGAAAAATGTACTACGATATGTAAATACACTTGATCCCTCATTCTTCCACTTAAGCACACCAGGCACAGTGGTATTTGTGATTTCCAGGTAGGAGAAAGTATTTTCAGAATATGTACAATGTCAATCCAGATCACAGTTGAGGCCTTTCAAACACTCATTCTATGAATGTCCAAACACTGGAATTACAGCTTATGGAAGAGTTTAGGTGGGAAGAGGCTTTTGGAGGTCTTGTTCTGACCGCTTCTCACAACAGGACTAATTTCAAAGTGAGATCAAGTCACCCAGGGCCTTGTCCAGACAAGCTTTATAAATCTGCAAGGATTGAGATTCTCCAGCCTTTGTGAGGCACGTTAACCAAGGAAACAATTTTTTTCTTATGTCCCATCAGATTTTTCCCTGTTGCAACTTGTGCCTTTACCCCCTATTTACTGTGTGTTTCTTTCTATCCTCTCTATCCCTTGCTGCATTAGGTGATGAAGGCTGCAGTTAGAACCCGTCCTGGCCTTCTCTTCTGCAGGATGAACATGCCCAACTTCATCAAGCTCTCCCTTGTTTGTTTTGTGCTCCAGTTCCCCAGCAATCTCAGTGGCCTCCACTGGACTCATTGCACTTTATCAAAATCGCTTATATTGGTGGACACAAAATGGCACAATATTCCAGAATTGTGTCCAAAACAGTGCATGCAGGGAAATAACTAATTTATTTACTTCGCTGGCTAGGCTTTTCCTAATACAGCCTTGTTTGTGGTTAGCCTTCATCACTGCTAGGGCATGCTACTGACTCACATTCAGTTGCTGCCTGCCAGAACCCAGAGGTCCTTAGCTCACACCATTTCATTTAAGAGCTGTGGGTTAAATGCTGAACTTCGTGAGCCTTTATACTTTAGTCTAACATAGTCTCTCTTTCTTAACATTAGAATCATATTATTTTTATTTTTTGGTCTTGGAATTAAAACCAATTAAAAAACAGAACTCCTGTATGTTACCATATTTCAGTCAGAAGAAATGAGTAAGTTGTGGATTACATTGCAGGTACTAGTTTTGAGGTTATCTCTTCTAGCTGGATTTTAGGGGTGAAAGGAGCAACTACTACTAATTGTAAAATGAAAGTTTCTCTGTAGGTGAAGAGGCAGAGAAATTAGAAGGCCATGGCTCAGCATGCCTCCCCACAGTGTGGCTTTCCTTATGTAAAAGGACAGGGATTTCCTCTTCAGCATTTGGATTTGACAGATGAGAAAGTGACAAAAGCAGAGACTCAGGCTGCTATACGGACTGTTAACCAAGTTCATTATAGACATACAACTCATCATCCACTGGAAGAAACCTTCTGGGTACGTGCGCAATGTCTCTTCTCTCCACCCGTCAGACCTATATGCTGCAACACAAAGTTGAAACTCACCTAGAACAAAAACAGGCATGAAGCCTCCACAGGGGATTGGCATTGTGGTAGCAATGACAGACATCCAGAACTAGAACAGAGGCAGAGGGTGCGGTTGTTACTGAGCAGCAATAGCATTTCCTGCAGCCCCACTCTACTGCCCAGCCTGTGAATCCCTAAGGAGACATGTTCTGAGGGATCTGGCAGTTCAGACAGAAAGTGAAGGGTAAAGGGGCTGGTGGAGTGTGAAGGGGAGCTGGAGGAACTCTGGCAACACAGCATCACTGACACAGAGGACCTCTGGGTGACTGCTGGTGGCAGAGAAGCCGAATCACTAAGGGGATGGATGAACATGAGAACTACTTTGCATTGAACTTCAGAAGTTGAGATTTCCTACTGCTCCAAACAGTTTGGCTTTTCATGGAACAAGGCTGTCAAAATTATACAGAATTATACAGACTCAGAAAGATTTCAGTGTGAAGGGAACTCTGGAGGTCTCCAGGAGGGCTAATTCCTAAGTTAGACCAGGTTACTCAGGGCCTTATCCAGCTGAGGTCTGAACATCTTGAAGGGTGGAGATCCCCCAGCTTTTCCAGGCATTTGTGCCACTGCTGACACACACTCAGGTGAGAATTTTTCCTTGAAGTCCAACTGTCATAAATTTCTTTTATTCTAACCTGTGTCTATCTGTCCTATCACTGCTCTTGTCCTATCACTGTGCTGGGCAAAATAATGAAATCTGTCCTGGTACTGCTAAGACCAATTCAAATGCTGACTTAGCCCAGCACATACAGACTTCATCTTGAGGCAACAGCCTAATCTTACACCTCAAAGGCCAGTATGCTCAGACTTTCTCAGGCAATATGGCAAGAGATTTCCACAGTTGAGGGAAACACAGAGAACGCTGCTGTTTCAAAAGCTTGTACAAAGTGTACTGGCAAGATGTTCCTTGCTGCAGCAGTGTCATCCATAGGAGAGAGACAGCTATGGTCCAGCACATCAAGAGCAATACTTTCAGGTATTTCAGGACCATAATCTCAAAGTGGGCAAATCCTTCCTGTTCAAGGTCCACCTTTGAGGAGGTGATGCCTCTGCAGACATTGTTGTAGCTGTAGACAGATGAGATACTAATCTGTAGACAGTTTGGTGAGACAAAATCAAACCCAAGACAGCTCTTCTGCTGTAACTCTCACAGGATGGTTGGCATAAAAGGGAAAATGAAGCCAAGATATAGCCTGACATTTAGGAAAGCCCTCTACAAAGGTAACAAAGAGCCAGCAGAACAGCATTGCTCAGTCTATGGTAGAGGAACATGCTGTGAGGATGGGTTGGAACATCAATTTGATACTGGCTGTTGCTCTTCCTTCCATAAGCTATTTGAATGTTCCTGGCTGGCTACAGAGGCCAGCAAGCTGCAGAAGTGGAGTACTGCTAACTAAGCTGTCTTTGCAGTACCAAACCCAGGCCAAATAGAGCTGAGAACTGGGACTACAGTGCAGTGGGGAATCAGGCCAAGTCTTTGTCCAGTGTCGAAACAGCAGTTTCTTTATTATGTGGTCTGTTCCAACTCTGAATATATCCAGATGAAAATAAACTGTTTGGAGCAGTTACCTAGTGAGATGAGAAAGCCTTTAGTTGATGGGACAAAGCCAATGAATCTAGCGTCTGAGGATACAGCTCCTCCAAAGGAGAACAGATGGACTCAGGACAGATACACTATGTAGTCCATCCCTCTTTTATTTAAGTAAATGAGACCTTATCTGCTTGATGCACTATAATCAGAGTTATCACAGAAGCAGAACCCTTGAGTGCCTGTCAAAAATTTGATACAGTATTTTACTTTAGGTGGAATCAGCTGTGTCAATCAATCATTGATGTCCATTCCTGATGTACTGGAATATTCAACTGATATTGCAAGGTGGCCTCAGCTCTTTTGCTCCTTCGCAACAAAAAGACCTCACCATTTTACCCTCTTATCTCTTTTTTCCCCCTCTTAGGAAAACCTCTTTCTTGTTGGAAAGAGGAATATAACTGGAATATAATCTTTTCTTCTTTCAAATCTCTTCTCTTGCTCTGTCATGTATCAGCTTCAGAAGCTGAACAGTTGTGACTTCCACAGACCATGTCATCTCGGAATATTTATCTGCTGTTGCTTTATGAGAAGTGAGCAAAACTGTTTTCAGCTGCATTTCTCCATCAAGTTATGGTACTGCTAACAAATCCTTCAGCCTCATGCAACTAGAGATTGTGCTTGCATATTCTTATTTGTCACTTATCTGTAGTCAGGAATATCAAGTAGACTGTATCAGATTTTATTTGGACCAAATATAAATTATCTGAGAGCTTTTTACTCAATTATTTTTTTTTGTGGAACTTGAGAAATCTTTCCCTACCAACTACTACACAGTGGGTACCAAAGGTCGTTCAGCAGGATGCATGAGGAAGACGACCTAGGGAGCAGTGAAGGAGGTCACTATATTCAGGCCAGGAAACTATTCCCTAATAATTTTGGTAATCTTCCATTCAAGGTGGGCAAACATCACATCAAAATATGTAAGAACCCATTGCAGTTGTGCTTCATTCAATACCCAGCAACTACCCATTGGCAATTCAAAAACTATTTTACAAAGGATCAAGAACATTCACTCTGAGTAGAGAAGGGTTATTGGTGAGCTGGGTTTCCTACCTTCATGAGGAAGAAGAGCAGGATGATGATGAAGACGCTGACTTTAGGATGGATCCAAGCAGCGGATTTCCCTAGGATCTGAGGGTCCCCTGTGTATTTTACCCAGGTATAGTTGTCAAAGAGAGAGCTGATGGCTTCCCGTGGCATCAACTAAACAGCAAAAAAACATGCATGAGCCATGAGATTAGACAGAGTAAATGTTCTACCTCTGTTCCAAGAAAGTGGAGGAGATTTTTACTTCAGTAATTTGTGATTATGAGACTTAATTCACATTTTTAATCTTCAGGAAGAGAGGTGGGACTTTATCTGAACTGATGAAAGGATAACTACTTTTACACACAGGGTAACATCTTCATTATTACTTGCTTAGGAGAGTCGACCTTTTTCAAGTTTTATATGAAGGACATAGCAAAGATCAAGAGTTTCAAAATATAGTCCCTCCTCAGTCCAAACTCCTCCCATTTCTTTCTTCCCCTTTCCATGACATAAGGTTTTTGGGACACAGGATTAAGAGGAGACTGTTCTGCAGAATTGCACAGAATTGCAAATACACATCCCACTCTCACCTCTCCTGCCATGAACTGCCCAAATCCAGGAGGAAAGGTCACAGTTGCTATAAGGAAGGTTATAACCCCAGGGTATATGAGACGGCTGAAAATAAAGAAAAGTTTATTAAAATATAAACCCACATTCTTTTCTTGTAGCACTATCACTTCAGGACTATGAATGCTATTTCTGTGAAAGATCTCTGCCACCTCTGTATCCATTGCTTTGGAGTTCTGTTACTGGCAATTTAATGCCCTGCTCCACTGATCATCATGATTCATAGAGACTTCAACTGTCAGCAAAGCCATTTTTCCCATCAGAATTGATGTAATGGAAGGGATGGAAGGAGAGAGGGATTTACAAAATACACAAACTTGAATACATGAGGTGTGGGATGTGTATTTACAATGATGTGTTGACCTGTTGCCAAAAGTCAGCACCTCCTCCGTTTGTCCTGATTATGCCAGTCTTGTTTCTTCATCCCTCATGCAATGTGTCCTGTCTTAGTGTATTTAAATGTACATTTTTTTCATACAATTTTGCATCCCCCATTGCATTAATTCTAATGAGAAAAACTGCTTTCCTTTCCATGGAATTGCTGACCATCACAATTTTTGTGAAGGAGCTATTTGAAACTGTTGGGGATGATCAAAAAGAAAATCCAGTGCAGAACAAATTCTCTTGATGTTTGTAGATATCTTACTCTCATATAATTTCAGTTTCTCATAGTTTTACTATATTACATGTGAAATAGTTCTACTAGCTTCCAGAAAACATTTGTTACTGTCCAATACTGGTAGGGTATAAAAATCTGATCCCTAAAGAGAATATCTTAAGAGGCACTCACTATTTGGTGAGAAACTGGCTCAGAGCTGTGTGACGCCGGATGCATAGGACCACTTGGCGATTGAGATAAACAAAAAATGCTCCAAGAAATCCAGAACATATCCTAAAGTGGAGAAAAAATAAATAAAATTGTATCAAACAACAGATAATAAACAAACTATCAGTCAAGAAAATGAGTTTAAGTGTTTTTCATAAAGTCTTTTAAATGTCACCTAGAGGGTTACTCCTACAGCAACTCACTTAAAGACGTTGACTCCCTGATGAAAGGGAAGAGATTATTTTGGACCTCTGTCACACACACTGCCATTTCACCACTTAAATTATCTGTTACATAGAGGGGGAAATCTCCTCTATAAAAACCTATAAAATAATCTATAGAAAAAAATCTATAAAAAGGGACTGACAGATCTCAGTGGGGGCTGACAAAGAGCAACAGGGCAAAGACCAGTATTGTCAGAACTTAGACATCAAGCTGGAAGAGGAGATAGTAAAAATGAAGGGCGTTTAACTCTGATTTAGCAAAATTATACACCTACATCAAATATTAAAAGTAATAGCAACTCTCGTGCCTAAAGCAAAGTATGTCATCTCTATGATCCTAATCACTTGGGCCTATGTTCCTGATACTAATAAAGCCAAAAAAACTATAGCTGTCTGAGGACTGGCCTTGATCCTTATGCTCTGTAGCTTAATGAGACCCAGATAAATAGGGCCTAATACTCAAAGGTGAAGTGAAAAAAATAAGAGTGAAAAAAGAGTGCATTTAGAATCGGTAAGGGGAAGTATTATTTTATGTGGTAAATTATTAACTCACAGAATACTGAGAGTAAACAGATAACATTTTCATTCTATTAATCTTTAAAATTAAGGGAATTTTCCTTTGTTATATGGTATTCAGACTTTTGCCAAATCTTATTCAAAGATTAATTTAGCTTACTTAAAAAGTTGTATGTTGAAAAAGTCCTGCTTGATCATTTAAAAATTGCACAGAAACAAGTTTAAACTAAGTATGAAGCTGTTCACAAACATGCCCAATGAGCTTTTCTTAAATATTTTAAGCCAGCACTGTTTAGCACTATTGTTAAAATAGACCAATCCCTTAGGCAATATAAGCCTAAGGGCTGCACAGTGAACTGAATTTCTTTGTATTAATTTATATTAAAAAATACATCCATCTCTGCCTATCAATTTGCCAATAAAATAGAAGTGCTCCTCCCGTATATATTTTGCAAATTAACATTTGCTGACACAGAAGAACAAGATCTACCTGTTGATAGTGCTTGGGCTGGCTCAGTTTTTTTGTCCTACCTGAAAGTGAAGAAATATGTTGGATAGAAAGAGTCCAACTTTGAGACTCAATGTTAAGAGAATTCAGAGCATTCTAAGTTGGCATCAGGACTTTATCCAAGACTATCCAAGTCTTCAGCTTTTTTTAAAAAAAAGATGCCATGTTGAACACCCAGGCATTTGAAAGCATTTTGCAGTTGTCATACTCCTTTTGTAGTCTATGTGCAGTACTGAAAAAAAACAGGTCTGCCAACTCTGTTCAAAACACAATAATAAGTTTTGCATTCTATCAGCTGTAAATCATAAGGATTACCTTCTTCCTTGTCAATCTAAACAAATGGATTCCCCTGAGTTCAGCATGCAAGTTTATTTAAGGAGAAGAACAAAGTGGATACATGTCACTAGCAAAAGCTCCTGTGTATTATGGATTTTCAACATATCTGATGTCTTCAAAAAATCCCACTTTAGTTCATATTCAGGTAAATGAATATGAGGTCAGCCTACTAAAGGGAGCTGGGAAACCTCAAATATATTTCTGGTCTTGGATCCAGGTCTTGCAACAGAATACGTTCACAACACCAGCACAAGTATTTGTTCCTACACAGTGTATTCCCTTCACTACTACTCTGCAGTGATTTCCCTGGAGCCTCTCTCAAACTCTAACCCAAGACTTTTCCTCACAGCAATTCCAAACTCAGTTTTTCTCTAGTATTTCCCAATTCTCTTCTCATTTTTCTTAAGTTTATTCTTTCATTTTGCAAAATTTCCTCCACAAATGAAACCAACTCAGATATCTCCATAAATAAAATAAAACTGACACTCATCTTAATAAATTAACTGTTTTCTCAGTGGTTGGGACCAGTTATGGTTCAGTTACCCTTGCCACCATGTCGAGTACCAACCTCTCTTGAAAAGGATAACCATTCTGACCTTGTAAAAGGGAAACTTCTTGGTTAAACCTTTTGTCCCATTTTTGTCAGGTGAAAAGGCCATACTTGTTGGGTCAGTTCATTTGGGGATGCCATCAAAAAGGTTAAAGAGCCATTCAGTAAAACTATGCCCAGAACTTAGACCAAGTTAGAATTAGGGGTTTTTTTTCAGAACTTAATTTCTGAAAAAGATCTATGGAAAGGAAATAACAAACAGCTTGATAATACCCACATTTCCTTCCTTACCCATTGTGCTACATGGGCACAATTTCTGAAGGAGGAATGCAGAGGCCTTATTTGTAACAATCAAAATGTCTAAATGGGATGTATGTAACTGTTTTGCAAAAGAATTCCTAACAGAACTCACATGATAACCTTTGTAGAGCAAGAAGCCAGGTTCCTGGGAACTTACCCTATTACAGCAAATGCTGGCAGCTCTTGCAGATCAAAGGGGAAATCCATACGAAAGTTCGTTCTGAACAGGGCTGTGATGGTAACTGTGAGAGAAGAAAGAGGTAGAGGAGGAAAGGGAATAGTGAGGTGAGAAGTTAAATGTCATAAAAGCTAAGGGTAGAGATGGGACAGGGGAACTATTGTACATGCTCCTCTGTGGTTTCATGACATTACATACAATATTACAGATTTGCAGACTGCTCTGATTTTAGTAGTGCCTATTTCTGAGCATTTGCCACCCTAGCACTCTAGTTGGTATAGGTTTGTTTTCAGAGAATGTATATATTTTTTTAGCTACAATCCCAGATTTTTAAAGGGTTTTATTTTCTTTCTTTTCTTCTACCATCCATTCTCTAGGAAATAAGAACTCTTCCTACTATACTCACTGACTCTGAAAACTCTCTTTGCCAAGGCAGGCAGTGCTTACATATCTGGAGAAGCTGTGTCATGCACAGTTGTAATTGCCTTCTAGAAACAAAATTCAGATCATCTCTGAAGTTATATCTGCAAAATTTTTGGCTGATACCAAAAGAATGAAAGCCTTAGAAATCAGAGATGGAAAATATCAGCTAAACCTCATTTTCTCTAACTCACCTCTCCTGGTAGTGTTGCACTGCTAAAATGACGCAGATGTTGAAACCTGTCCTGCTTTGCATGCCTGGAGGTACCTAATTGTGTGGAAACGGTAAATATTTGTATGCCAACAGGTGAAGTACAAATTAATTATCTAGTGCAGAGTAGAAATGCAGCTGAATGAGGATGGATATAAATCCAAATTTGCCCTGGATGAAGGAATTATTCACACACAATGAGGACAGAAAAGAAGCAGTGAAAATCTGGCATTATATGATAATTACAGGAGGCATTAATTACTTGTTAACTGGTCAGACAGGACTAGGTTTAGAGCAATGATTTAATCAGATCTCTGTGGGTTACATTACCAAAGATATCTAAGCCTATCTAACTTCATGTTACTATCCAAAATGGGAAGATCTTACTTGCTGTTTCTTCACCCCATTCCTTCCCTCCCAGCTGCACTCTTCTCCCCTCCAGTTGGGCCCACTCTGACACATGTTAAAGCCTTCATTGAGTTCTTTTCACCTCATTAAAACCTACCAGAAAACCTATCTGCTCTTTTCCTGGATTAGTCCTCTTCCAGGAAAGTGAGTTGAATGGAGGGGTCCAACAAACACAGAGATAGTACAAGGGAGGGGGTAGAACAGTCAGGGATGGAAGATGGTGAAAAGCAGGACGTCCTCTTCTTTGTTAGATCAGCCCAAGAAAGGGATCATCTCAATTTAGTTTTAGGAAACAGATAGTCCATGTCATTAAATGATACTGCATTAAATAGTATAGTAGGGCTCAGTGAGTTTATCATGTCAGATAAATAATGATACATGTCATAGTACGCATGTGGCAGGAGTTGCTAATTGTTGTCTTGGGGCCCTGTGGGGTTGATTTCTTCAGAGGTCAATATTAGAGCTGATTCTGTTTAACATCTGCATCAAGGTCCTAGATGATAGGATGGAACTCACTCACCAGTGACCATACTGAAATGGGGAGGGAAAGAAGGGGGTGGTTTGTCACCTGGAGGGCTTCACTCAGAGTGGCCTCCACAAACTGGAGGAGTTGACCAGTAGGAACATCATAAATTCAACAAAGACAAATATTTAGTCCTGCACCTGGAATGGCAGGTGTGTCAGTACAGCCTGGGGGGCCTAGTGAACAGGAAAATCTCTTATGCCAGTGTGTCCTGGTGGATACGATGCTTAATGTGCACCCTTGTGGCAATGGAAGTTAACTGCATACTGAGCCACATCAGCAAAAGCACAACCAGCTGGTTGAGGGTGGTGATCATTTCCTTCTATATAGCACTGATGAAGCCACATCTAGAAAATCCAGTACAAATGAAATGTTACAAAACTGGGGAGAGTCCAGTGGTGAGCCTCAAGATGGTCCAGGGCATGGGCACAAGGAGAGGCTGTAGGAACTAGATCTACTCAGCCTGGAAATGAGAAGGCCCAAGGGGGTTCTATCAGCAGTCTCCCCTACCTCATGGGGAAGTTCTAAAGACACAGTGAAAGGAAAAGAGGCAATGGGCACAACTTCCAACAGGGGCATTTTGTCTACATATAATGAACAAATGCTTCTTTTTAGGGAGGTGGTTCAGCACTGGAACAGATGCCCAGAGAGGCAGTGGAAAGTTGTCCCTGCTGTAAGCAGGAGTTTGGAGTAGAGAGCTCCAGGGGTCTCATCCAGACTAAATATTTCCATAATTCTATGATTCAGAGTTTTCTGTGGAAGACAGCAAATTCTGCATGTGATTCTAAATCAGTTTACCCTGGCTGGAGGCCAAGAGGACTGCATAAGAAAGGCAATGTTCTGTTGATGAATGCAAAGTAATACAGTTGTGGAAGACTACTGATACATTAGAATGGAATCTAATTTAACAACAGTATTTCAAGAAAGAGAGTTGGATCAGTGTAGACAGCTCTAAGAAAATGGTCTTTTTACCTTTTTCCTAACTGCAGCTGCTAGAAATGTGCAAAAGCTGCATAAAAATGATATCATAATGCACAGTATTGCATTGCAATATTGTAAGGGCTTCCAGTAGATCCATGCGATAGCCACACCTGCTTGGAAATCTAATCATTTTATCCCAAAAATGTTCTGGAAGACAGCAAATGCTTGCCTAAGCAGAAAAAGTAGTTCATATATTATATATGAATTTGCAATAGTTTACATGCTCCACATGAACATTACAGGTAGGTGCACATAGTGCACATTAAGGGAAGCAGTTTCTTCCACTTTCAAGTACATTAATCTACCTCATACAAAGGCTTTATTACTGTGTGATAGTAGTAGCCATACAGAAAACTAGCACAAAGACTTCTGCTCATCTACCAAGTGTGTAACTTCTGGGAGTAGATGAGATTTCAGCGACTGTGACCATATCAGAGGGGGGTGGCTAAGAAAAACCCTTGCATGAACAAAGACTGAAAAGACCAGGCTTGTAACATTCAGAGGGAAATGAGCAAGGAAAGACATGAAAGATAAGTGAGAGCAGGCATGATAAAAGATCATAAAATAATGAATGACTTAGCTAGAAAAAAGTTTCTAGTTCCTTAATACAAGGACAAGGCAACACAGACAAAAAAACATCAGGACTATGAAAAGGAACTGTTTTTCATAGACAATTGGATCATGGAACTTTTTAACCCAGACAGTCAATGAAACAGAATGTAAGGAGCCATGGATGTGGGTATTAAAGCTGTCTGGATGATTTTGAAGAAGGGACAGTAATTAAGATCTTTCAGGATTAAGCTAATTTCTAATGATTTGGGAAATCAGCAAGAGAGCTAGAGTAGATAAAGTGAAGGATGGGAGATTATGTCCTGTCATCTGTCTTCAAATTTCTTATATTTTCCTTCGGAAAGAACAGAAAGATGTGGGGGTTTTTTGTGACAGAGCTGATGGTTGAATACCCCTCAATATGAGGCAGTGCTTCACAAACAAATATGTAATCACTTTCTACATTCAAGTAGAAAGTGTCATCACTTTCTATATTCAAGAGAATATTCAAGCCAAATAATGATTTAGCACAAACAAAAAATCCAACCCTGTGAATTCAAGAGACATAAGTTATAGCAGTTTTAAGTAAAGGAACTGCCCACATGGAGCTCAGATCAATAAAATAGATACAACTGTAAGAATAAAAGATGAAGACATTATAAACAAGAAGTTTACAAAGAAATGGTAGCCTTCTGCATCAGCTGGAACTCCATTCCCACAGTATCTAAAATACTCTCCTGAACAAGCTTGTCCTGTGCTATTTCTGTCTGCACAAATGTTGTGCTCACGCTTTTCAGTTACTTGAGACAGTTATTTTTTCAGGACCTCCAGTCAGACTCTACCAATCCTGTAGCCTCCTAATCATTTTATCATCTCAGTTTTCTACACTATTTGCTTTTTATGCTTCTAGTCAAGAGATGACCAAAGCAGACCATGGTATTTCCAGCAGATAGCAGCAGCATACACTACAGTACATATTACATCCTCTGTGATGGGATACCTCTATGTTTGCAGCCTTGACATTATGCTGAGTGGAGGCAAAAATAACACCTCAGGGGCCCTCTTGTTTGCCAAGGACTCATATTCAGTCATTTTTCAGTCATAACCTAGGAATAGGTTGGGTTATACAATTGATGACACTTCCCCTTCTCTTTCTGTCTGTACTGCTGGAAGTCACACATCATGGCAGAAGTTTCAAGCATCATACAAGGTTGTAGTTTTGAGGAAGATAGAAAATAATAAATTAATAGAGCAACTTTTTTACAAAGAGAGTAGGAATGGCTCTTAGCTTACCTGCATCCTTGTTCCAAACAGCAAGGACTCGGAAAATGAAGGCACTAAAGGTAGCTGCAAAGAAACCTCTCCAATAATTGCGCACAGCAAAGTAAGTAGAAGTGACCTCAATGCTGAAAAGAACCCCTGGAAAGAGGTGGAAAGGGAGCAAAGTTAAAATCAGAAGTGTAATGTTAGAAGCATGAGAGAGGCTTCTAAGTAGTCTTCTAGAGCAGTGGTATCCACACTTCTTTGATCACTCACCCCTACCAATAAAAGATTTTTGAGCATGTACCCCCCAATATATGTGTATTTATTTAAAAATTATATACATGTACTACTGTACTACTATATTATGTACAATATAAAACATACACAAAAAATAGAAATTTTAAAAGGATGAGATAAAGAGGAAATAAAATTTTTAAAAAGAATGTTTTATTTAACGGAACAAACAAATTTTGTCCTCACTAAAAATATCGATATTGATAATAATATTGATATTCTTCTTTGGTTTTGAAAATCTTGGTTTAACACTTTGTTACATGCTGACAGATGCTTGTCATCATGGAATAGATCATCAGATTTTTCGTAGAAGAAAAGGTCTTTAAATTCAACAACTCTTTTAATGAGCACATGTCTGTATGGTACAAAGGATTGTCATGGTCACTCCCCATCTCATTATGAAGTATTGTAAAGATTCTACTGTTTCAAGGTCTTGTTTTTATGAAATTAACCACATCGATGACATTCTGTAGCACTTTGTGCATGTCTGGCTCCCATTTCTTTGCCGCAATAGCTTGCCTATGAACAATGCAGTGAATGAATTTCAGGTGTGGTGCTATCTATGTAACCTTACCATGTAATCCTTTTCTTATGCCAGTCAAAGCAGCTGCTCCACTTGCACAGCTTTTCCATAAAACATTTTTATTAAAGAAGTAATTTACTGTTGAGAGTATAGCTTCTCTCGTAGATCTTTCCTTTAGTGGCTCACAGAAAAGTAGTTCTTCATGTATTTCACTATTGAAACAGAATCTAGCAAATACCATAAGCTGAGACATGTTAGAAACATCTGTACTTTCATTCAGCTGCATAGCAAGCCTCTCACACTGTGTAATTTGTACTGATACTTGTTGCTTCAAACCTTCAGCAATGTTTTCTATGCATCTTCCAACAGTGTTTGCTGACAAAGGAATGCATTTATTTTGACACTGTATTGTCTTCTGTGTATTATTTCAGCCATTTTTACTGTGGCAGAACGAACAAGTGTTTCCCCAGTGGTATGTGGCTTTTTGTCTTTTGTTACAAAGCAAGAAATCTCAAAGGAGGCTTCTATACATGTATCATTAAGGTCAGTGGAATTTTGTAAGGTACTGGATTTTTTTGTAAGGTACTGAATGTCACATAGCTTAAAACATTGATGAAGAAATTGTAGAGATTTGTCTTCATGTTCTGGATGCTTAGTTTTTAAATGTCTTGCTAATTCCGATGGCTTCATAGTGCCATTAGCTAACTTCCCAAAGCACAATATACAGTTAGGGTGAGGTTCGTCATTAACAATAGTGGATGTAAATCCATATTTAAATGTCCTTTGATAATTTTTTTTTCCCAACTTCTTGTCAGACCTGATTAGCTGGTCATTGTTTGTACGTCATAATGTGGCTGAGCCTGTACAAGGAGTAGGAGAAGTGTCAGCTCTGCTATTTTCTTGTCAATCATCTGTGCTTGCATTATTAGTATTATCTTCAATCTGCAGTTTCTTTGAAGGAATCTTTTTAATCCACTTGTCCATTTTGTGAGGGTTAGTTTAGTTAACATTAGATAATATAATCCATAAATCACTTAAGTGGGCACACACTGATTGCAATACATTGCAATATGCCGAAAGTGAGCAAATGAGTGAGCCTCCGCATTGTGACATCTCATGCACTGTATGTGACAAGTGGCCATCTGACATACGGACTGAGTGAGGACACCACCGCCAATATGCATACTGAATATTAGTAAATCTTAATTTATTTTTAATTTTTTTAAGATTCAATAAAAAAATAAAAATTCCAATATTTCCTTCCCACACCCCAGTGGATCATCTTGCGCAGTCCCTGGGGTAGGCACATCCCAATTTGGAGGCCACTGTTCTAGAGAGCCTTCCCCTCTTGCCTCCAGAAGGCTGACAACGTGGAAGAAAGACTGTGTCAGAGAAGCTGGGAGGTTGGTAACGCTAACAGTAAGCTTCTTTGTTCAAAGTAGACGACAGATCAAAATTACAGTGCAGGAAAGGGGAGAGGAGAACAGGACTAGGCAGGATAGGATTTAGGTACCTGAGAAAAAGGAAACAGAACAGCCACTTGCCTCCAAGTGGTGTCCCAAAGCAGCAGCCGACCCCCACAGCACAACCCACAGTCAGGACATCTGTGTAATAATATGGCTGCTACTGGTGAAAGAGACAAAGAGAGACAGACAAACAGAAGAAAGAAGGAAAGAAAGCAGAGAGTGAGTAACAGAATTGGCAGGTATGATGTCACACAGCTTTGTCACCAGTATCAGAGTAACAGCTATATTTATCTTCCTTCTGGATGGTTTCAAAATACTCAAAAGACAAGACCTGGCACAAGACAGGCATATACCTGGAATCACATCTTCAAGACATGTGGAGAAGGCAGCATCTACTCTTTCACTGAAACATGCACATTTCTATCACTGTAGGAGAAATGTCTCGTGAAAAATCCTCCAGAGGGTGGAGGGTGCATAAGTATGTTTTACTCCATCTCTTTTACTTTGTCAAGCAATCTCAGGATACACATGTTCCAGAGAGTGCCTCAAAAAAGCCACCCTGTGAGTTTGTGTGCACAAGGAGCATGCATGTCCAGAACTGAGTGTGGACAGATACCGAAGGTCCTATCACCTCAGGTGGGTGAGCGGGTAGTAGATCACCTAGTAAAGCATTGTGCTGTCCTGGTGAAAACAAACATGATAATAAAAGGAAATGTAAGGTATAAAAGGTAGAGTCTATCCTGAGACAGTTTTGGAAGACATAGAGCTGTTGAAAGGGAAAAAATACTCTTCCACTCTTTCTCCAAGATTTGTCCCTGAAGTGCCTAAGAAGGGTGAAATGTGAGCAGGTAGATTTGATTTTATTTTGTCTAAATTCTAGGTGCTGTGTAATGCACCAGTGTTAAAGCCTGTGTATTTGGTACTTTCTACTATCATATGTTCCCAAAGTAGCCTGTTAGATTTCCCACGAGAGTTCTGAGAAAGGTTGGTCCTGTGTTATGGTGGGAATCTCAGTGGCCACACTAAATTCTAAGGCCAGAACACCATGAATTCCTGTTTACCTGAGCAGGTGTTTGATAGAGCTTCAACCAAAAGGTATCTGAAGGCTACCTCTGCACAACCCAGCATAAAAGGGCCATGGACCATTCCCTGTCCTTATCCACAGCTTTGTCCTAGGTAACTTGTGGGCCCTAGCAGTTCCTCTGTGGTCTTAAGACATAATCATGTCCAGAATAGGGGTGGCATTCAGTTCAAAGTGTCTGGAATAGTGGGAGGGTTGTGTTATAGCCCACCAGCATAGTGATTAACAGCTTGAAACTGAGGGTGCATGCAACATGGCCTGCAGTATGGCAAGAAGTTGAAGGTGCAAATCCTGATGGGACAGTGTTGATGAACAGCATGAGATAGAGAGACCTATAGCAACCACTGAGAACAGCCTGTGACATATGGCATCTTCCAGGACCCAGCACTGTGTCAGAGTGATGGTGCTGTGTGGCAGTATAGGAGTAGCCAGACAGACCAAAACAAACACAAAGAGTACCAGAGTGCACTCAGAAAAAGTAAGCTGGGCACCTTTTGTTTGTCAAGGGCTAAATTGGCTTTTCAAATCTGTTTTGAGGGCTCTTCATTAATACACAGGGTGGTGTTCACACCAAGAAGTTATACACCATGGGCAATACGATGTGAAGTTGCAAGCTATATCCTGGACTAATGTCAGCAAAAGATTACATGACTGCCAGGTAACGGAAATCACATTCGGCAGTTTGGTGTGAATCCATAAGAGGAACCCAACTAGGGCTGCAAAAGCTGTGATAATTTTCAGTTTGTTCCCATACTACAATGTTATCACAGACTCACAGCAAGTTTCAGTCTGGAAGATACGTCTGAATGCTTCTTCTCCAACTCTGCTCAGAGCTGGGCTAACTTCAAGGCTAGATCAGGGTGCTCAGGATCAGGGTGCTAGGTGAGCCTAGGTGTGGAGATTCCTCAGTCTCTCTTGACACCTATGCCACCCTGAACCACCTTTGGGGAAAGGGGAGAAATTTTTTTTATGCATAGATAGAATTTCCCTTGTTGCAAGTTGTGCCTGTTGTCTCTTGTCCTTTCAGTGTTCTCTGAGAAGAGTTTGACTATTTTGTCTCTCTAATATCTCCTTTAGCTACAGAAGACAGCAATTAGACTACTTCCCTTTATCCTTCTCTTTTCTTCTCTAGCCTCTCCTAGTGAACTATGTATAATGTGTCCTGCGGTCTTGGTGACTATATTCATTCCAGGTACAGAGAAAGAAACAAGAACTGTAGACTGTTATGCAAGGTTTTGGGGGGTTGGGGTTTTTTTTGCATTCTTTTTTCACCATTAAGAGAGATACCATTCTCCTGCATACTACCAATGGTTCCACCTGACTGCGGTCTAATCCTTGGTTCTGAACCTGGTTTCTCTCAAGGTTTTTGGCAGACTTAACAAATTTTGCCTTGAAGCCTCAGGCTTCGGCTCAGGCTGTCCCCAACTTGCTATATTGCCCACATATACACAGCTCTCAGCCTCTCTCTTGCTGAACCTGATTTTCTTCCTGGCACATCTTTTCTCAAGTTGTCAACTGAGGAACCTCCGATTTGTAGCTTACAAACAATGTTCCTTTTTTTTTTAATAACAAACCAGAGTAAATATCATTATTATTGTTTATGCAAGACCATGTTGCTTTGTCAGCTAACTTATCCATTTGAAGACTAACAGGAAAATAGTGCAAGGAAGAAATAAAAACAACCTAGAAAAAGCATCACGTTTCAAAAACTTCTTAAACTTCTGGGCACAATAACTGTGGAGAGAGGTTTGGTACAGTGCATGGGGGGAGAGTGAAATGAAGGCACAACAAAGAATGGAGAACATTTTAAGACAAACTATTTATGCATATATTTCCACTGTTTTAGGAAGTTCCTATGTGCCTCTGGCACATATGCTGATTAAGGAAATTTCATGAATGAGAAGACTAGTACAAATGTGAGGGGAGGTAGGCAAATTTCCACATTTCTCTTTACAGCAGGATCATAGAAAGGTGGGAAGGGACCACTGGATGTGTCTCCTCCAACTGGCTGCTCAGAGTTGTGCTAATTCCAAGGCTATATCAGGTTCTTGGCCCGGTGAGTCCTGAACATCTCCAAAGATGGAGATTCCCTGGACCCTCTGGGCATCTGTGCCAGTGCTGAACCACCCTTGGGGGAGGGGAACATATTTTCTTTATACACAGTCAGAATTTCCCTGGTTGCAAGTTGCGCCCATCGCCTCTTGCACTGTGCTGCTCTGAAAAAAGCCTGGATCAGTCTTCACTAAAATCCCCTTTTAGGTGGTTGATGACATCAGTTAGACCATCCCCCTTTAGCCTTTTCTCCTTTAGGCTGAGCAAACCCAGCTTCTTCAGCTTGTCCTCATATACTGTTACTTCAACCTCCCAGCCATCTTACTGGCCCTTCACACCTCTCTTATATGGGGAGCCCAAAACTTTACACAGTGATATTTCTGTTCTCCAGTCCACTGATAAACTATTAATACAGTAGTTTCCTGTTCACATTGTCACTTCTTGTCATACTTGCCATCATCTCCTGCCCTTAGATGTTGCTACTCCTTACATGAATTTTTTTTAAAATTTCTGTCCCCTAGTAGATCCCTGTTGATTTTCTGTACAGCCCTTGGTGCTCTCCAGGTTGAACAATGTCCATGGCAGGTAGGGACTGAACAAGCTGTATCATTAGAAATCAGCACATTAATAGGTGTCACTTTTCCTATAACCTTCCCTTTCTTTCACTGCCACCAGTTACACGTGAAAAGACAGAACTCATGTTGCTAGAGTGGAGAGGTATCTGCGGAGAACCTTTCCTGAGACCAGGAAATCTCACAGCAAGAGGCTAAATAAGCTGTACATTAAATGTCACATGTAGGAAGACACTTGCCTCCAAGAGGAGCCCCGAAGCAACATCCAACTCCAACTGCACAAGCCGCCACCAGGAAGTCGAACTGCCTATGCACATTCTGGAACAGAGAGTGCAGCCAGAGAAGAGCATGCTGGGGTTAGAGGAAGCAAAGCCAGGGGGTTAGGATCCAGAACAATGAAACAAAGCAACAGCCAGCAGCAGATTCAGCCATTGCTATTACAAATAGCAGGCTCTACACACTTTAGTGCGGTCTTTAGTACTGTCAGCTGGTTTTCAGCAGTGACACTGGTTCTTATGCACATACAGGATCTACTCAACTAGAACAGCGCCTCCCATTGTTGTATTACACAGCCAGTTTCTGCTAAAAAAATGTATGTAAAGCAGTTCCTACGTTTATCTATATATGAAGTTAATAGATTTTTTTTATACAACTAGTCAATACAGTGATCAGCCTGCAGAGGCTGTTCTGCGACAGCAAAAGCCTAGAGACAGTGTCAGTGTCTATAATTACCAATGCCGTATAAATTTGGCTTAAAGACAAATTGATCTTTGTCTGCAGCTACTTTTTTATACAGACAATGATCACAGCTCAAAGGTATCAGCATCATGAGATTGAAAAATGCATATTCCTAACCAGCCTCTGTGTAATTGGTAAGTACCATTGGTGGTCCTGCACAGTTATTTGACTGTATATCTGGCCTCCCACTACCACTTTCTTTGGTTTGTATTTTACTGCTCTAAAGCAGCACAGTGAACTTCAATCCATATGTTTCTTCTGTATTTTGTGGCCTACCAATACTCTCCTATGTGTCTTAGGAGTTCAACCTGTGGAAGAGCTGTATGCAGAGACATGTGCCTTACCTCATACACACCACAGAAGATTGACATGAACTTGCTGAGTACTGCTGCACAGATGCTGGCAATATGCACAAAAGGACCCTGCAAGAGAAGGGGAGGAGGAAATCAGAGAGGGTTACCCTCTGGTTACTGACAACCATTTAGCCATTGAAGATCTCATAATTTCTCTTTGGTCATCTCAGCCAGTACTCCAATCTTCTTTTTTTCCCCTCTCAAAGATTACCTGACTTGAGTTCTTTGATGTTTTCTATATCAAGCCTTTCAAAGTGGAAGGAAAATGGCCAATGGAAGATAAGCATTGCTGGAAAGAGCAGAACTTTGAGATGAGAAATGGTGGCAAAAGAAAGAAAACATTTATAGACTATTCTTCCACAGACAACTCCTCCCACCTCCCAGACCATGGCCACTACTGCACATGAAAACAGCAATATTTACCTCTTTCCCCACAGGCATGCCACTTCCAAGCCCAGCTGTGAGGCCCACAACTTTGGCCAAAAAAGCTTTGAGAGTGAGATACTCCTTGAGGACCACTCCCCTCATAATGGTCTTGAGCTCTGGGATCCCAGACCCTGAAAACAACAGCAGAGCAGGGGATGAACAAAACCTGCAGGCAAATGGAATAAGAAAAACGAGACAGACAGAAACAGATCTTGCCATGCCTTCTGCCCTCACCAACAGCCTGTGGAGAGACGAGGTGGCAGAAAATGGCCGCAAACAGAATAAGAACAAGTGGGTATGTGACCCACGCCAGATACTGCATAGGAACATTCGGGTGCAGCGCTCTGTACATCCACTTGTAGGCTGTAGACAGACAAACAAAGAAGTTGTCAGTAATCACAGCTGCTCCAAACAGGTTGGTAGACATCAAAGAATCACACACTTGCTAAATCTGCCCATGCTAAATCTCCCTGAGAAATGCTATCCTAAAGTCCTCATTTTCTAAGACAAGCCTTGTTACATTTTGAGTATGAGTTCTCAAATAAAGCAGGCATTTTGCAGGAATGGATAGAAGTGGCTCCCTGTTCTGAAATACTATTAATACCTGTGCCCAAATGTGGTGTAAGAGGGGTGTTACATGCAGTTGTGAGAATGAATCACTGCACAGTATCTTTTCATTTGGCAGCCTGAGGGCCTTATGTGGGTCCTGAAGGACAGTAAAGTGGTCCACCAATAGCTAGTGCCCTCTGCTCCATCTCAATCACATGAAAAATCATTCCTTCATAAAAAACTATCTTAAAAGGCTGAATTTCATGAAGGGAGCTATGCCAACTGTTAAAACAGCAGTGATACCATTGTTTAGCTAGGCACAACAGCATGAGCTGCCAAGAATCCAAACTGAACTGCAGCTCCTGTGCAGTTCATCTTCTTTGTCTGAGCCGGCTCCACACACAACAGGAGGCTGAGACTTGGTGGAGGGAAAGGAAAAAACCACAAAGGACTCTGCTGCAATGAGTATAAAGGAAAGGGGCTCTCTGAAACTGGTAGGATAAGCCAGATGCCTGGTAGATGGGGAAGCTCTAGAGGGAGGAACACGGGGCTGAAGGAATATTGGGAGCTTTGAGGAACCGCAGTGTCTGGTGGACATGAGCAGCCAAGAGTGCTGAGAGGAAAGGGTTTGTGAGCATGTGCAGATGAGGACTGGGACACTGAGGTTAAGGACAAAGAAAGAGTGCACTTAACAAGATGGGGGCAATGTGTGCGCACTGAGATGGGGTCAAGGGTACTAAAAAATCTTGTTATAGCTGGCAAAGGGGAGAGAGACCACAGCAAAAATGCAGGGAAAGGATATAAGACAGTGAGTAGGAGATCTTTGTGAAAACAGCCAAAGGAGGGAGCATTGTGTGGCCAGCTAGCAGGAAACTGCAGGGCAAAATTGGAAAGAACAATAATGAGCTAAAGGCAGAAACAGTGTCAGGAGGGCATCTAGGAGCCCCTTCCCCTCCCCATCCCCTGTGTGCTCAATATTCCTGGGGACGATGGGAACCAGTATAATAGGAAGGACCACAGTACCACTTCCCTGTGCCCTACATATTTAAGGGAGCAGGGGGGAAACGGAGTCAAAATAATGGTTTGACTCATCATACACATATCCTTTGGTTCTGCCTGCTTACTTCCAAATTTTTTCCTGCCATCCCTTTAAAGAACATATTCTTTACTATATTGCAAGTACTTCAAACTTCCCAGTCAGGGAGGGGTGAGAATGGGACACTGATATTAGAGGAGGAGGAACATTGGTCACTGGGCTTTGTAAAACATTTGTATCATCTACAGTGTGCTTTTGCAACACCTGAACGGGACCCACCCTGTAGGCTCTTTGCACTGGCATAGTCCATTCCCCAGCTCACCAACGCCATGACCAGACCCAACAGAATCAAGAAAATCCAGTCTTCTCCAAGCTTCTTGGTAACATATTTCTGGATGCGTCTAGCACAGTCTGTGGAGGGGAGAGTGAACCAGAAAAACTGAGGGAACATAGATGAAGCCTCTCTGTCTCTCCTCTCCTATGCTGAGAGTTGACTACAATAAAGATTTATTTGGAAACATTATGTGCTTTGTGTTGAAGGACTGGTACCCATCCCTCTCTTATACAGTCCTGCAAAATCTTATGCTGCTTAAAAAAAAAAAAAAAAAAAGGTGGGGGGGAGCAGGGCAGAATTCAACATCTTAGGCACTAGCAGCAAAAATTTGACACAAGTCCTTTTCCTCCTGTTACAGAGATCTGTTGTAGAATAAATTATTAACTTGGGACTGGTCTTTTTTCCAACCAGATTTTGGCTTTTCCTACAATGAAACCTTCTATGAAAAAAACTTTTCAATCCACTGTGATTCCTTTTCCTTCCTTCCCTGCTTCTCCCCAGTCACAATTTTCTTGTCTTTTTGGCCTTGCTTAAATTCCATCTCTATGGCTGGCCTACCCAATAGCTGGTCATAGGGTAATGAAAGATTAATTGTCCCTACCTTGACATTTGGAATATTGCTCTTCTTTGATCTCTACTTGACTCTCATGTTTCAGGGGTCTTTCATTGTTCTTTTGGACCTGCTTCTTATTCAGTAGTTTTGCTGCTTCCTTCTCTGCAAAGTCGGTTATCTGGTCTGTGTATTGGCCATAAAGCTAGAGGAGCAGAATGCAAGAGAGATCAAAAGGCAAGGCAAGGCAAGTGCTCCTTCACAAATAGCATTAAAGATGAAAAGGTAGATCTACTAAAAGTCCGAGGTGCAGACCCAAATGTACCCAAGCAGGGAGACAGAGACACAGAAACTCTCAGACAGATGCAGCTCATCTATTATTATTTTTTTTTAATTTTATTTTTCCTTTCTGGTTCTCTCTTCCTTATCTCTCCAAAATCTTTTCATCACCTTTTTGGGAGTACAAGTTATGATCACAGAAAATTAATTGCTTTCAAACATTCTGAGAAAGAGCTGGGTGTGGTATGAAGAGATTGAGCAGGCTTTCTGAAGGTACAAAAGAAGGTCAAAACTGTTCACATTAAGGCTGCCACCCTCAGGGCTGTCTCACAGATTTCAGCAGCACTGTAAAACATCTCTAAAGGTTTTGAGAGGTATTACACTATCAAACAGGCTGCAGAAATGTCCTGCATCTGTTCCTCCTGCTGCCAAGGAATGCTTAACAGGACACCCAGCCACTGATGGCGCCCGCAGAGGAAAAGAAGCAGCATCAGCTCAGAAATATTACAGGGTACTGCACACGTCCTCCCATTATTTACCCAAATCTTCATGGTAAGTCCTCACATATCTCCAGTTTCTCAGAATTTCTAACTACTTAATCTAGTCTTTGTCTTCATATACTAATCTTGACATGCAATTGGTTACATGCATTCACAACTAGCTACATGCATTTACCAATGACATTTCATACACGGATCTGTAGTGCACTTGGCAGTTGTGCCGTCTTGTCAACAAGATCTCCAGGGAGCTTGAAGGATCCTGACTGTGTCCCCGTGTTTGTTTATCAGATTCCCTGAAGAGCAGCTATCTTACCTCATTCTTTCAAAGTATAGGTGGGGAAGGTTGGCATTTGACAAGCAGAGAATAAGCCTCTTTACCTCACATCTCCTTCAATGAACCAGGTTTGGCTTTACTTGAGATCAGGCTGTCACCTGATGCATGGCACCTGCAAGAAGGTGACTCTTTGCTTCCTGCCCAGCACAACATCTGCTTCTCTAAGATTTTCTGAGTGGCAGCAGGAGTGTGAGAAATGCCTTGATCAGCAAAACCAGACACTTCAGCTGGAGAATTACAAGACATATGAGCAGTGCCATGCACTTAGGAGACATTTCTATTTGACAGCTTTGTGTCTCCTCCTTTCAAACTGACACAGGAGATGTTGCTGCTGTTACCTTGAGATCAAATAGATTTAGAGACTCAAAGAAAGATTTACACTGGAAGGCACCTCTGGAGGTTTCTAGTCCAAGCCTCTGCTCATAGCTTGTAAACTGCAAAGCCATATCAGGCTGCTCATGACCTTGTCCAGGCAACTCCTAAACATCTCCAAGGGTAGAAATTCCCCAGATTCTCAGCACCTGTTTCAGTGCTCTACCAATTCATGTTTTCACGTAACAAATATGACCAAAGGTCCTAAGTAGTTTATTTGCATATATTCCTCAAGAGACACTTGAATCATGTGAAATAGCTCCTTTCAAAAAGTGTTTTTTCACAGAACACACACCTAGGCTTTTTAAATCATCCTGTTCTTAAGGTGGCTTATCTGCTGTCTCTTAAACAAATTGATCCTATATGAACATCTGAAAGTATTCTTCCCTTCATCACTGATTGGAAGCTGACAAATTTAATTTAACCACATGATTATCAACACACTCTAGGCAAACTAAGCAATGCATACTCTGCAGTGAGGCATGGCCATGGTCTGACCCCCAATAATACAGACAGGACAGTGAAACATCAGGTTGAAGAACTTCATATACAAGGTAAGCTGTCATATACAGAATCCAGTCCTAAACAGCAGACTGCTCCTTTTTTTCTCTCACTGTGTCTGTTTCAGCCAGAAATGCCAATTACTAGCAGATTTTAGACAAATGCATCTTCACATCACCTCAGCTAATGTTTCATTGCCTTTACACGGTCATGAGGGATGGATTTATATCAAATACAGATTAATCCAAACTATGAACTCAAACCCATGCCAAGTATGATGTTCAAATTAGAGTCTTCCACCT
Source organism: Strix uralensis (assembly GCF_047716275.1). Taxonomy (NCBI): domain Eukaryota; kingdom Metazoa; phylum Chordata; class Aves; order Strigiformes; family Strigidae; genus Strix; species Strix uralensis. The sequence goes on from NC_133973.1 coordinate 8,437,035, forward strand.
GCCCAGATGGAACAGCATGGCAGTATAATAGTATGACTGGTAAAAATCCTCATACTGTATCCTAGTTCACTGCTTCTATCTGGCTGGAAAATGGTGCACTCAGGATGTTGGAAAAAAGGAGTTAGTCTCCAGACATAAAAATGAAGGTTCTGTCCTGGAGAACAAGTTAGTCTCAACTCACTTAAAGAATGCTTCATACATGTGCTTTGCTCCTCCAGGACTTTGGCACTATTTAAAAGGGTAGGAGATTTTGGGACAGAGAAAGAATTTGGAAATCGGAGAATGACCTTAAAGCAAAATTAGGTTAGGCAATAAATATGCACTCCATTAGAAGACATGTAAAACTAAAAATGTAACACAGTAGGACTTAGACTGTTCCTTCTTCTGATGCTCCTTCTCTAACACAAGGAACACAGGGTTTATGAGCACCAGAAAAACTGGAGTGAATTTTAAAATGTATCAATTACCACTTAAAGGGTTGAGCCAGAAAAGGTACTACCATGCCTAGCTTAGCTAAATGCTGAGTGATACCATGATAACAGTGGAAAACCAGATGAACCACTAAAGGGGGGTGGGGGGTGGGGGAACCCCAAAAGCATCCAGGGAGAAAGCACAACCAGAGTAAAGTTCATTTTGAGGGAGGAAGCGTTTAATAATTTTTAAATGTAAACCAGCAGGGTTTGTCTTTCCAAAAAGATGGGGAAGTTTCATTTCTTGAGTAATGGGGGAAACACCACACAGAATCTGAGGGAGAAAGTATGTACAGCACCACAATCTCAAGACTTTTCTGGGAGCAATTTTCTGAGAACTCAGCACCTGCATAAAACTGCCCTCTCCTCACAGGCCAAAGCCTAAGCTATTTCCCATGCCATTCAGACTGAACAATATGTTCTCCACAGCATACTCCGGTCCTGAAATTCCTTCCCCCAGCACTGTCAGTGCATACTGTTTTTAATCTGCTGCTCCTGGCCATTAAGGCAGCCTTGGGCTCTACTGCTCATCTCTCGCCCACCTTGCAGCCATCTTGCTATTCCTGAAACGATCCTCCTTATTTTTTTTTTCTGATGGATCACAAAATAGTTGCCATATTTGGTCTCAAAGGTGAAACTTCTCAAAACTCACTTCGTAAGTAAATTTAAATGTCAGTTAAAAGTCTAGGCTCAACTGCTTGGACATAGAGCCAATGAGGCACATATGAGGGGTGGGGGCAGGAACAAAATAATTGTTCTTACTGAAGAGCAGGAGGCAAAGGGGAGATCTAACAGCAGTCCCACCACCTAAGGGTGAGGTGAGTTGGAGAGTAACATCAGAGAGAGAGTTCTCGGAGGGGCACAGTGAAGGACAAAAGGAAAAAGGTATCATTTGCAAGAAAGGAAAGTCCGTGCAAAAGGAAAACATGTCCCCATCCACCCCTTCTTGGGGGTGGTTCAACACAGGAACAAGTGCCCAGGGCAGCTGGGTAAACTTCAGTCTTGGAGATGTTCAGAACGTTTGTGGACCACTGACTGGAAAACCTGACCTAGCTTTGGAGGCAGCTCTGCTGTGAGCAGGGGCTTGGGCTAGAGACCTCCAGAGGCCCCTCCGACTTACATCCTTCTGTGAGTCTGTTATTCTGCATTACTGCATTGCCTAATTACTTATTACATATCCCCCCCTACACCCCATCTGTGTATTGCTGAGTGAGCTCTTGGCCATGAACACCTTTTCTATAGTCACAAATAACACAGATTCTAAATACTTCACCAGCTGTAGCTGCTTTCTCATGCAGAAAGAAAACAATATAAAATCCTACAGTGTGTGAAAATTATATTTTTATCAATGTATATTACATCATCTATCACATATCTATCTGTCATCTTAATTGTCTAAAATTATGTATATATTACTATTATCCTAATTATTATCTATTAACCACTATTTGATTTTTGACCATCACTTATCTGAAGGTCCCAGGCCAAAGACCAATATTTCACTGTCCTGTGGCCTGTGTAAACCCAATCAAATCAGAGAGCCAGTCTGAAATAGCTTGCAACCTACATATAAAACAGAAGGCAACAGCTAGCAAAAGAAAAGGCCACAACAGAATCAAAATCTCTCTCGCCAACTGTTTTTTCACAGGACAGTGGGGAAAGAAATCTTGATGGTTACTCTGCATAGAAATGGATGAAAACATGCGCAGCAGGTTGTTTTTCATGCTAATAATGTAAGTGTGCATGTCTGTACAAGGTGTACCTTCGCATGCATATTTATACTTTATCTGCATGTGCATGAATGGCTAGCAAAATATACATATGCACAGCAAGCCTGGTTTTGCCAGAGTATGTCTGCATACAGAGTTTCATACATAAATGTACATCCACATGTGTACGTGATTATGTAAAAGTATTTCTAGAGCATATTTTGCAGTAAATCTATAAATACGGCTGTCTGGTTTTTAGATTGCACATTGTGTTCGCAAATGCATGCTTGCTTGGGGACATTACTGCCTGAAGATACGCATGGGAATGCACTTGATGGTATGCTTGTTTGTGCATGAGGGTGTCTATCTACATGCATTGACCAGGTTCCTCGGTAGCTGTGAACAAAACACTCCAGTGCCAGATAGCAAGAGCACAGAGGTGGGTTGTATTGCCTCACTGTGTCACCTGCACCTGCTTGTGAGAGTGGCTTTAGAAGTGTGGCACTAGCATTTCAGGTGGATTCATGTGAACCGAGATGTTTTTGTGCATGGATGCGCTTTACTGGAGAAACAGTTTGTATCCCACAGCTCTCCCCTCGGCCCCTAACTTAACAACAGTTCGTGTAGTACAAGGTGCATTTCCTTAACCCACCTCAGCTCTCCAGCCCTAGGCATTGCTCCACTCACACCCCACATCTCCTTCCCACTGCCTGCCCCTGCCTCTGGCCTAGCGCAGCAATAGATGGGGATTCAAAGGCTGAATCCCGGTGGAGCTCAGCTCCAGCTGGGTGCATACACCCCTCCATCCCATCCCGCCCCACAAGCACCCTGTGAGTGTGGCTGTTGCAGCCAAACCATTGCCTTGCGTTAGTGTAAATAAAGCATAAACTGTTCCAGTCAGACCTCTGTCCCGACACCTTCCCATTTGGTGCTTCCAAATCAGCCAGGGAGTGGTTTTGGAAGGGTTTAGCGTAGGAGACATTTGCAAACTCTCAGATGTTTTAGACAGTTTCCAAAGAGAAATTCCTGAATATGGCCATCGAACTGATTCTGTAATCTTTTGCAATGTAGCACATATAATCCTCACTGGGATGCTTATCTACTGGAAAATACTTTATTGGTGGCAAATGTGACTTTTTCCCTATCAGCAAATCACAAAAGTCTTCAGGAGATGATGAATGCATTCCCTCCCTCATCCCCCTATCATTCACCTAAGTATTCATGTAAGGGGATTTTTATTCATGTAAGGAGAAATATCCATTCTGTATGAATTTCACTTTCACACGGTCTCTCCCTCATCATTTGACTGGATTCTTCATTGCTCTAAAGCCCTCTTACATCAGCTTAGTCTGAGCAAAGTGGTAGGAAATAAGACACCAGGACTTTCCTGTAAAACCTTCCCTTTGCAGGAAGCTGTCCCAAAAGGAGAGGTAGAGGAGATACAGAGGGTAATGGAACAAGAAGGCATAACCAGAGTACATCTATGTCCCAGATATTTTTCTGAACCGCTGATTGTATGAACCAGAGCAAGTGTCAGGTCAAATTTAAGGGCTAGAAAATCCCTCACTTACAGCTCCCCTAAGAGCTACCAAAACTATCAATATACACATATGGATCTGTGACCATGAATTGCTTTTTGGTCAGAGAAAAGTCAGAACAGAGCTCTGCATGACTTTGTCTATCCAACTGTGCAGATAGATACCCATCTATATACACCACTGCTCTCTTTGGTTTTATTCACTCTTCTGCTCTACTTAATATCACTGTGTAGCTGAAGGTAGCTGCAGTTTCTCTCTGTTGTTAGAAATACATCAATGGTCTGGCTGATTTTTCCCATCCCAGCTTGCCCATTCTAACTCTCTTTGTGCCCATGGCAGGTGAAAATGGCCCCTCACTGGAAACGCTGATAGCACTCCTGATGTAAGTACAACCATGAAAGTCAATGCTTGACCTGGGAGCCAGCAGGCGAAGGGGAGAGTTGCAATGGACAGGGATGTGTGCTCTACCAGTACCATTCTGGGAGCCCCAAGAGACTGTGTGATCCCAGGAAAACCTGTGCTGCCACAAACGTCCCAGTTGTCCAGCCCTACCTGTGGGTAGCTGAGAGAGTTCTCCAGGTAGTGCAGGTCGTCCCCTGTCCCCCCGGCCTCGCGTCCTGCCTCCAAAGGTATCCCGTAACGGGTGCATTTCTCAAAGCAGACATAGTCGTATTGCGGTGTGCCCCCCCCCAAAGCTGACTTCGATCTGGGGTCCTGCGTCATGGTCTCTGAGCTCTCCATGCCTCTACTCTTCCACACGCTTGGTTGTAACGGAGCTGCTGCTCTGGGCCTTACCTAGAACCACCTCATGTTCTGGCCAAGAGCATGGCCTCCGCACTTTCTTCTGCTCCCTCCTTTCTTTCTCTCCTCAGACCACTCTGACTTGTCCTGTTCCTGCCTCACTTTCTCTCTGCCCCTCCTCCTCCTTGTGCCTGTCTCACTTTCCCCCTCCCTGCCCAAAGGCAGTGATTGCAGGGTTTAACTATATTAATAGCAACCTTCCTCTGCCACATGATTCCCCAGTGCTGTGTCTGATCTCAGCAAAAGGCACTGACTCTGCTGGGATTGAATATCAGGTGTGGGCAAGAGGGGAACTCCTGAAGGAGAGAGAAGGGGGAGGGGGGAAGGGAGGAAAGAAGGCGGTAAGACAGAGCAAGCTAGAAGGACAGAGACAGAAAGCAGTCAGGAGGAAGCAGAAATGGTTATCCGGGAGATCTCTTCTTTCCCACCTCCCCATCCTGAGCAAGCCATATTCACAATGAGAACAAAATTCAGTGGACTTCCTCTTTGCCTCTCCAGATACCAGATGTCCAAAGGACTGAGTGACAATCATAAAGATGCCAGCAACTGTGGTGAGATAGAACAAGATGGGTGTACACTCAGTGTCCCAATACAATTTTTGTAAGTCCATGGTCCATAAGAGAAACAGCAAGCCCCAACGGAGAAGTCAGGCATCCCTGTAAACTGCTGACCATTACAGCCTTCCCATGTGCCCTTATGAGGAACACTTTACACTTTTGAAGAATGTCACCAAACTTCTCTGTGGGTATTCAATTATCAGCATATGCAGAAATTTATTCTTCTTGATGTTTACTTTTCCACAGGCTGTAGCATTCAACAGGTTTTCCTCTCCACTCTGCCACTTGTTTCTCAGCCAGGCAAAAAACCAGTGAGCTCAGCCAACACCAATGAGCTACCAACCAGTGACAGAAATGAGAAGCGTGTTCCAGCAACATGGTCTGGAGACACCTCCCAGTACTGTCAGTGTGCTGCTTGTAACCATGTCTTTTGGTGGCTATCAATCAATGAAGACCAGTGAGTTCAAGCTCCTAGAAATTGTGTACAAGAAAAGAAGACCCCACATGCCTCAAACACAGTCACTAAAGAGCTCCTATTAACTCCTTCTTTCTCCTCTTGTGCACTATCACCTCCCCAGAATAATCGTTTCCAACCTCCTCCCACTGCAGGATCAGAGTTTTGCAGGCAAGATGAGGGACAGAGAGAGGCAAAACACCCTTCTTTTGGGTCAGAACAGTAGTGTCATTATTTCAATTTGAAGACCCCTGTAAAACATGTTTCCTGGAGGCTCACTGTGCTTTTTCTCAGTCTGCATAGTCCTTGAGAGTGGGGTACAAAGAAAGTCTCCAAGAGGAACACACACTTAATTTCCTCCATAAACCACCTCCCCACCTCCTCCAATGTTTCTGCTAACAATATCCATATGGATATCCATTAGCAATAGAATCCATGTGGGTATTTTTAGTCTGTACAACCCACACCTGGCGACAGGTCAGGCAAGCTCTGAATATTTACAAAAGCAGTGTCAGTACTGCCTCAAAACATATAGGCATAGTCTCATTCTCACCAGCACTCACTTTACTTTCAATAAGCAATGTTTCCTGGAAGAAGACTGTGGCCCATCAGTAGGACAAACCTTGTAATGAACCACCTTAAAGAAGACTTTCTAAGTGACCGTTTCTAGGAAATCAGAGAACATTTGGGTATCCTTAGGTTTCAATCATAAAGGCATTAACTGCTCCCAACCGACTGAGATGCTTTTGGAAGACTGGTGTCACTATGGCTTACATAAAAAATTATGTATAGAATATACTATATAGTGTATAAAATATAAAAAACTCTATAGAATATAAATGTACATCATATGTAGAAAACCTAAAGATCAATCCCAGTAAGCCCCAGCAAACATCAAAGCTGTAATACAGCACCAGATCTTCAGTTACTGTTACATTTACGGGAGGAGAACACTCATCACAGCCTCTGGAGAAAACTAATAGGAACAAGGTGCACACTTCTAGCTCTTGTTTTTCAAAATGCACAAGAATAGCACATCAGAAATTTCTTCAGTATAAAAAGAACCCCTACTGCCAGCTAATCAAACTCTACTGTCTGTCTTGTATGATACTGTCATAGAATTTCCATGGAAAATAATTATATAATTATAGCCTAAAATAAGATGATCCTATCCTACAAGGTTTTTTCCAAGAACTGTCCCTCTCAGCCTCCAAATGGCTCCAGCCTCACTCACCTCATCAGTAAAAGCATGAAGGACACCAAGGCCAACATTCACAGAATGGCACTAGATGCTACTCGAACAAGAAACCTTTACTATCCTCATGAGGAAGACAATCCACAAAAACCCTGCGTCTTCACTCGTACTTTTCACAATGTAATACACCTCAGCCAGTGTACCAGGTGGTAGACTGATGAATATACAGATGAAATGGAGTAGTCATTGTGCACACAGTGGTACATGTGTACACTCTAAGGACCTAACTCTAAGGACATCTGCAGCTAAGGACCTAGCATTTATCTAATTCCCAGTGGGAGAGAACTTCTCATCAAATGATCTCTCTACCTCTCATCTCTGTACCCAGATACTGTCTACCAAGGAAAAGACTGAGAACTGACATTCACCATTCCCGTGCATGACAAAATATATCTGTACAGATACTGGATTTATGTCACATTATTTCCTGTGTGCTGAACACTAATCTTATCATGCTCCACAGCTTATAAATCACCCCTCTCCCTCTTTCCCCTGGGAGGAAAGCACTTTGTCAGCTCTCTGAGCGCTATTAACATCCTCTCTATTCCACAAGGCACCAATAATATTTTGTCACAGCCTCACCGACACTAGTCAAGTTAAATTCAAAACGGCTACTCTCAACTTGTATTTACTTTGAGATCTGCTGTTTCTATTTCAGACTCATAGAACTTGTAGACTCAACAGCTTGTCAACTTTTTTCCAGCTGGCACAGGTGACCTAATGAAAGGTATTGTTCCAGCTCTACCCATTGTCTTGTCCATGTTTTCAGATCAGCAGAATCCCAAAAGTACAGAATACCGAGCACATTCTGAGAAGCCTTTCTGCACTGCCCAGCTACTGCTGTCACCCAGCAACTGCTGTCAAATATCCCTTATCACTTTTCCTGTAATTTCCTGCCACAGTTCTTTATGCATTTTCTTTTCTGCTCGTCTGTCCTGCTTTCTACTACCAAGGCCTAGCTCTGCCCTTCTACCGGGACACAGCAATGTAGTACTGCTGTTGCTTGAGAGGTTAACAACAGACTCAGGAGACCAGCACAGAAATTGAGGAAGATTTAAAAAAAGAGGAAGATTTAATAACCATCTTACACTAGTCACAAACACAGATGACCTGTACATGTGGCTTGATGACCTGTACATGTGGCTTGACTCCTTGGGTGCACCTAAGACTCTTGAAAGGGCTCACAAAAGTTTCTAGATTGCCCCACAGCACACAAGAGGAAAGGTATACAACCTGCTCACACACCAGGTTCTTTGCGTATTACAGGTCCTAGAGGGACTCCAAAGTTTGGTTTTGTGGTACTTCCTTCAAGAAGGACATCTTCATGACAGATGAAACTACAGCTACAGCCCAAATTAGGGTCTTAGGTGAGGAAAAAGAAAGGAATAGAAGTTAGAAGAACTCTCACCCAAGATGGGTCTCTTCTCCAGTCAGCCATCTATCTTTCTCTCTCCTCTTCCCAGTTTTCTCTCAGGTGTCCCTTTCTCTGCCTTTATTTTTTTCTCCTGAATGGTTTTCAGGACACAGAAATATAATTCCTAGTCTTCCCATCATACTGCCTTTATAGTGAAAACTCTGATAGTATAGGGGGAGGGATGATTGAAGACTCGCACTTCTCTCATGGAGATTTATCACCTGAAATCCCATTGCTATTAATCAACAGTGACAAGCTTAATGTTGTTCCCTGTGCCCTGCCCACAAAATTATCAGACATCATACTGAGTCTTCTGCTTATATTAGAGCTTTTTTGTTTGCTTGTTTCTCTAGCAGATTTTTTCCTAAAAGATCTAGACCACTTCATGACCTCACTGTATACAAACCTTATGGCCCACCACAAGACTGCAGCTTCCTCTGGAATGAAACATAATGCCTATTTTTCAGCTGCCACCAATACTGCATACACAGACATTATAGCAGATAGTGACACAGAGCCCTGAAAGAAGTTGAATTTGTGGAGGCAGTTATTGTTACTCAGAACCATGCATGCAGAATAGAAAAGCAGTCATTTAAGAATAAAGAAAAATAATATTCTGTGCTTAAGATAGCTCAGTCCAAGAGGTCCATAAGACTGTGAAGGAGATAATATAAAAGATGAGCTATGAGACAAAAGAAACTGTAAAGGTGAGAGGGGAAAAGGGAGTTTTGAAGGAGGAAGAGGAGAAAGGTGACAAAAGGAGGACTACTTAGCAGTAACAAAGGCTCCAAGAGACAAACACAGAGGCAATAAGAGACAAAGAAAGCACAGAAGGACATGAGGGGATGAGATGCAGGACAGCAAGAAGTCACAGCACGTGTACTTTGCCTCAAGCAATAGCTTCAGATGGAGCAAAAAAGAGTAAAAAGGCAGGAAAAAGACTTCAGTAGACATAAGATAAGGAAATGTCTTGTAGATGAGAACAAGGTCCTTGAATGGGACACTTTATTAGACAAGATACCCATGGAGGCTTCAAAGAGCCACAGGAGATAACTGGATCTTTGGGAGAGAAAGAATGCTGTGAAAAGGGTTAGGAAGAGGGAGGGAGACTGGGAGAAAAGACAGCTTTTATAGTGAAAGAAAGAAATAGACCATGGACTGAGGCTTGAATGGTAGCAAAAGATAGAAATTTAAGCTGTGCAGGAGCACATTGTAAGCAAGGCTGAATATGGAGAGATGATGACAGAGAACTCTCACTTGAAAGAAGGATTGAGTTCACAGTAAAAAGTAGAATGAAAAAGTCCAGAAAGTTTAAGAGGCGAAATAACAAGATAATATGATGATATTCAAGAGGACATGTACTGACTAATACTAGACTGGATAGAGCAGAATTGACAGAAACAGGGCAGATTTTGAGAATCATCAGCTTCTGGTAACTCAAGTAAGGGGATGATGATGTTACCAGGAGAGAGGCAGGATGGAAAAAATAAAATAGATCTCACTATTGAAAGCAAATAAATACTCATAGGAACACGGGGACATGGAGGATCCATTGAAGTAGATGTTGGAATAGATGAACTTGGAAGGAAACTTGAACAGATCATGATGTGACATGATGACACTGTGATATGACATGATATGACAGTATAATATGCCATGACTTGGCAAAAACTAAATGAGCTTTAAAGGGGCAGGGTTATGTCCCAGTTACAGAAACAACCGCACTGTGACAATTTTCACAGAGCACATTGTGAATTCACCCCAAAATTAAATGAAGCAAAGCCATATCTATGTTGATGCTGGTACCTAAGGTAAATTACTTGCTAATTTGAGGTTGTCTTATCTTACATCTCAGCGTGGTCACAGTTTAGAACTGAGAGCAAAAAGAACAAGCAGAGAGAACTTAAACAAACACAACAGCAAGACACAGAAAATCAGATGGAAGAGAATATATCAACATTAGGTTTTATAAATGGATCCCAATTCATCCAGAACTTTAAAGTGAATCTCACTAGATGTCCTGGTGAGCTCTCCAGTTAAGAACAGCAGGCTTCAAAACTCAAAATAGAACAGTCTTTGCTAGAATAAAAATAAGATTATTTGATTTTTTTAAACAGGGAAAACTTCAGGCGTGTAACTCAGGAAGCGCAGAAGTAAATATATAGTTTATACACAACTCTTCGTCACCCACTGCAACATTGGTTGCAATTAACTCCATGACCTTCTGAGCTGCTAAAATTTTGTGCTCAGACTCGATTGCCTAGGAGATTGTTTCCGCACCTTCACAGCTTGGATGGCTCCTCCCCTACAGCTGCCCCTCTTCTTAAATTGCAACCCTCAATTCCCTCAGTGACTCTTTACCCTATAGCACCCTGTAGCCTCTACTAAATAATTTCTTCCTTGCACATGCTCAACAGCTTTCCAAAGGAAGAGGTGTCTTACTGGTGGGATAGAGATCCGATTGTCTTGTCTTAGAAAAAACTAAGAGCAAATCAAATAGGCACAGTGCTTATACAAGTATCAAAAAATTAAAGAAAAAAAAAGGAGATAAAAAGTAAAATCAGACTGCTGAGAGTCAGAAAACTTTTTATAACTGGATTATGCATCCAAAAGCAGCTAAAGTCAATAAGAACTAGCAAATACTGAATGAATTGTTTGAAGTGGGTTCAGTGGATTTCTTATTTTCTAGGAGAATAATGTTGCATCACAAACATTCTCTGAAGTAATCAACTTGAAGACATTTTTAGCAGAAGAGACTACAGAACATCTAGGAAATACAGATTCATCCCTAGTGATCAAAACATATTATGGATGCTTCTAAGCTTGCGAATTTATTATTATTCCAGTACAGAGAATCTACAGACTCTCTGGGAAATTGCTCTTTACCTGTGTATTTATCTAGATGATGATCTCTGATTACAAATGGTGAATATTCCCTAATAAGTCACCTGCACCATGACCTGTATTTTGCTGTCAGCTAAAACCATCCTTGAGAGATGGTAGGCAGTGCATGGCAGATAACAAGTGCCTTTCTTCCCTTCCTCTCTGTACATTGCTTGTTGCACAGATAAAATACATAATTGCACATTCAATCTGTCAGTCGTGCAATTACACAGCAGCATGACTGACATCATGAGGGTGGGGAGAAAATGCAGTGATGAGCTGTGTAGAACTGGGCTGGCACAGGCTGTGCTAGGGCTCCTGGTTTTGTATTGGACTTAGCCAATTTCAAGAGAAGAATGCTGCCTCTTATGTATGCCATGGCCAACTAGGAAAAATGTGGTCGTAGCTGAAAAGTTTAGGAGGAGGACTGGCTTATGAAGCAAAATTATTTGCACTGGGATGAAAAGGGAAGATTTCAAGGACATGTTAGGGGTATGCTTGATCTGAGGTTGGGCAAGAAGAAGGGACCTTGAGTATGGACAGACATCTCCAGGAGGCCATGGCTAGGATTAGACATATGTAAGAAAAGAAATAATTTATTTCATTTTCCTGATACATGTTCAACTTTCAAATGCTTGAAAAGTCACTTCTTTGAGGCCCTAGAATCTATTGATCTCTCTGAGAGGGTGATCACACTACTGATTTAGGGGACTTAAGGAGCAGACTGGTTGAAAAGGACAGTCCTAATTTGTTATGTACTGGAACTAGTGATCAAGATGCAACAAAAAATCAATTTTCAGCGAGGTCAGCTCTCCGTTCCAGCTGATGCATGGCCACGTGAATGTTAGAAAAGAAGGGGTCAGGAACACACCTAGAAATGAGGAAAGGGACCGTCTTTTCTGATTGCAGCAGAGACATAAGCAACCATAAATCTTTTCTCAGTAACACTTGGGTCTTGCTTACATTTCAGACTTTCACCATTGTTAGAACAAATGGTATAAACTCCATGATATAAACTCCAAATATGAACTCCATGGTTGCTATTTAGTAGTTGCTGACTGTACTAGTTTGTCCTGTCCTGTCTCAGCTAACTGAGATAAATGATATCAATATAGAAGTTGTAGAACAGACATTGCTACCATTAAAGATTTTTTAAATACCTTATTTACTATCAAAGTTATACTAGTAAATCTTGTAGAGATTTGACTAAGCTTCCTGTTTTTCTTCTCGTTCCCCCATCCAAATGCAGATACCCATACAAAAGCACTTTAACCCTCCTGTACAGCAGGGGTCTTGACTGTTTCCCACAAAAAACCCCTGGTAGTAGTATGAGATAAAGACAAAGGTAAACAGAGGGAAGATAGTAGTTCTCTTGGCAGTCAGAATAATAAATCCATCACAAACGAGGGCAAAGCAATTCCCCCGTGACAATAACCTTTGCTGTTATCACTGGCTGCTGATACAGGGATGATAGTGAGAGTCTGCATGGCATTCACTGGACTCCCTCCCTCTTTTATCAGTCCCCTGCCTTGACTTGTAGGAAAGTGTTGGGGGAAGGGAAGAACTGCATCGAGCAAGCGCATCCAAGTTGAATTACTGGGTCACACTTTGGCATGAAGGCTGCAGAAAGTCTTTTCTCTGTGGAACTCATTAAACTGAAGCTGCTGTATACTTACCAGCAAGAGCCAATTTTGACTGTCACAAAGGGAAAAAGGTGCAAAAAGTACCCTGGGGCCGTGAGGGAGCAACAATTTCCAGATGTCAAAAAGACAGTATTTCAAGCCCAGGACAAGATAAGTCAGAAGAAAGTACACTAAGTGCCCCACAAATGGCATTGTGTCCCAGGACTGCCACTTAATGTCCATGCCATCTAGAAATATTAAACCTGGAACAGGAATCCAGGGAGTGACTGTAGATCAACATTAGAAGCTATTGACCAAAGTCAGGAGTGGTGGAGGGATGAAAATGAAAAAAGAAGGTGCAGAGGATAAATGATGGGAACTATTCCAACTTTCATTTAACTTGAAAAATGAAATGAATTCTAGAAGCTGCTAACTCACATTGTTTATGAAAAATTACTGACTGGATGCCACGTTTGTATGTTTAATAACATCATTCACAGTCTTGCTCATGTGCATTATTTGGTGTTCAGAGTCAGCAAAAATCACTGAGAGTATTTGTGGTATCTTGTTCAGACACTGCCCTTGGTCTGGGATGTAACTCAAATTTTGCCTATCTGTATCAGAGTCATATTCTATCCCACAAATAGCATTATGTCTATAGCATATTTTGATAGGGATCAGTCAGAAAATGAAAAAAAACAGAGATAGTCCTTATGAAATTTTTCAAATCCCACTCCCTCTGCTGCTTATCCTTGTGTCAGTGGCAGAGCTGTTGCTCTCTGCCAGGTGCACTGGCTGGGTTGGGCCGGGGACCTCTACTTAGCAGAAGGACAGAAATGTCCCAGTCCACAGGCTTCTGGGCACTACAAGGACCGTAGGCTCACACAAGTCTGCAAGCTCCTCAGACCCATCATGCTGAGGGACAAGCTGTGCCACCTGCTGAAGACTCATTGCTCTGGAAAAAAAGATGCAACTGACCCTTGCCATGGCAGATTACAACCTCATCTTCATCAGTGAGTGCCCTATTCAAGGAGGGAAGTGGACCCAGGAGGCAGAGTGCTTCCCTGTACCACGGAGACCACAGCTCTGGATACAGAACTTGCTGGTATACAGCACTGCAGGTACTACTGGCACCACCACTGCTGGCCAGAAGGTTCCTCATCCCCCTTTTCTCTCCCTCCAAGTCAAACAGCTCAAAATCCAACCATTAAACCCCATGGGATGGAGGTAAGGTCTCTGTAGGGGCGGGGTACTCTCCTTGCTTTGGGCAGGAGGGTTCTCCATTGTGTTCCTGCAGGAGACCTTCACCTTGGCGATCCAACTGACTTTGTTGCAGGACACTTGGACAGACATGTCTTTCTATACAACTTCATACTGAGTTTTGCCACACTGATCATTACAACCCTGTCCTCTCTTGACCTATAGTCTTGAATGCTGAGGAACACGATCGTTGTACTAAATCAGCTGCTGCACATTCAGATCTGCTTGGAAGTGCATTAACAACTTTATTATCTGTGTTCTGATACCAGGTCTGCAATGTCATTTTTATCAGGATGCCTTCCTCATCAGTATCAGTCCACACGAGTGTCTAGTCCTGGCTGTGAATTTTGCTTCTGCCCCACTCACAGAGCTGCAATAAGAGGCAGATATCATCAGGAAAGCAGGAAGTCAGCACTCCCTAAAGGATGCCTGGTATCACCTCCAAGCAGATAATAGTGTTTGTTTCACCTATATTCAAGTGGAAGAGATCAGGACGAGCCACTCCTGACTAGACAGAACCTGCATCTTGCACTGGAAGATCTCACAGACAGCCTCTGACACTGAACTGTTGTCCTTCCCAGACAACCATCCACTCTCTGTGAGGGTTGTTGTCACTTCTTGCGGCCTACTGGCCATTTGAACATGGGCATTGTAGGACCTGTGGGAAGACAGGGGCAAAGGCTTTGGGAAATGGTGTGTGCCTGGCTATTTTGCCACAGCTACACATAGAGGTGGCTGCCAGCAGAAGGATGTGGCAACAGGGCAGCTTAACAGAAGGTTTTGGAACTGGATGGGTGTTTGCCTGTCTTGTGATCCATTTTTCTGTAGTGAGTGTTGGGAGAAGTGGGATAAGCTGTAGGATTTGGAAGTTTGCTTGTCCTGGCATATTTTTTTTTCTGGTCATTCGTGTAGCTCCTTTGGGAGATGGATCATACCACACATTTCCTCTACACCTTGGAGAAAAAGAGGGTTCTAGGAAGCATCCTGGCAGATGACAACACTCCTTTTAAGGATCTGAAGCAGATGAAAGGACTGAGGGTTTTCTGTGTGGACCTGTTCTCTTTAGATACCAATATGTGTCCTTCAGTAACCCCTGTGTCTCTGGAAATGTTTAATTTTTTTAGTCATGTCTCTTAGTTGATTAAAAGACTTCTTAATTTTTATGTGGTTTTCTGTTTGATCCATTCCAGTTGATTTTCTGATCCTTGTTGCTTCCACAGGGGTATTGTTGTCAAGCACATTGTGGTCACTATGAAGTAGTGGTTTCAACTGTGAAATTGTTTTGTGTGGTTATCTGGTCACAACCTTTTGTGGACTTCCTGGCTGACTATTCCACAATCACCATTTGCATCTACTTCACATCCCAGTGTGACATTTGCCCAACCTATATGGGGGTCATTGCAGTTTTTTGTTACTACTGTAGATTCTGCCCTAGCTGATTCTCTGATCTCAATCAACACATCACAGCATTGCAAGCTAGGTTCAGAAAGTGGTGATGAAGATCCAACACCACACACTTCCTATTTAGGTCTGAAATTTCAACCTATTCAGATGCTGAGTTCAGTAGTTTGATAGAGGTTCTCATCAGCATATAGTACTACTCTATCTCTAGTATGGTTTACCTTATCTTTCTGCATATTTTGTATTCTGGTATTACCCGTTAATTGTCTGCCACAAAGTTTTTAATATGACTGATGTATCTCCTGTTAGGACAAGAGACTGGTCCTGCCTGTTATTTTTCATAATTCTAGCATTTGCATAGAAGTAGGTATACTACTACTTTGGTTCTTGTTTTGGCACTCTATTTAAATTGAGTCATACTTGTTTTCTGTGTCTAATTTGATTCTGATCTGCCCTGCACTTGAGGATACGGAATTTTTGTAACTTTGCTATCCTTCATAGAAACTATCTGAAGAAAATATGCTTTTGCACCTGTTATCTTCTCCTCAATCTTCAGTCTGAAAGTGTGCTGACAATCTTAATGTTCAGCATCAGAAGCCTGATTCTTGCAGCTGGTCTGTCCCTCCTGTACAAGGTCACTTTTACAACAGTCCATAGCAAGAAGCTGTATTAACAAACAATTTTCTCTTCCTTTCATGGGGTCTGAGCAATCCTGTGACTGAGAGGTGACCAAGATGGGTTGATGGACAACTAATTGTTTTGATGGGTTAGATTTCTGTTCAATCAATGGACTGAGCTAATTTAACATTGCAGTCATGGACGTTAGAAACATTATGACAGGGACAGTAGGAAAGCATGTCCAAGAACAGAGGAAAGAAAATAAGTCTGTCCCTTTCCACAGCTACCTGCCATTAGATCATATATTATATTGTAAAACTTCACCCTGAAAAGCGTAGTCAGCTGATACACTGTTATGGAATCAGCTGTGTCAGTCCCACAGTCCTCCACATTCAGTAGCAAAATGTCATCAGCTGATGATTGCTCATTCTCTTTAGACAAGATCCAATTAATACAAACCCAAACATAATGATCTAGGAAAGTGGGGAGAAGGGGAAAGAAGCCTGCACTCGTAAAAAGGGGTTGTGTGGAAAGTGGAAACAACTAAATGTTCGGAAGAGTCAAAAATCCTTGCAGAAAGATTTGAAAAGGGTGTGCCAGAGTATCTTAGAGTTTTGTTAATACATTATACTAACATTATACTATGTACTTGCTATAAGGGTATCAGGTTCTGTAAGGTATCAAGAGTTAGGTGGCTGAACAGAATATAGAATGAACAAGACTGACAGAAACAGCACGTTAAGAAATAATAAGCAAGCTATACTCAGTGAACCTCTTGATGCCAACTGAGGATATATAGATTCCCTCCATTTCTTTCCCAGGACTGGCACTTTCAAAGGAAAAGGTCAACTCAGTGCTTGTCCAGCCGCTGGGGTTCTTTCCCTAAGATGCTGCTGAGGTGAAGGAGTGGGGCAGAGCTCACAAGGGTTGACCCAGTAGGACAATTTGGGCAGTTGTTGGAGCTGCCTCATAAGTTTGAACTGTTGTGATTCATGCTTCAGGGGTGGTGTTTCTTTAATATGGTTATGCCTATAGATAGTCCACGTAGCATTTGAGCAATTTCCTACTGTGATGGAACAGTAAAAGTAAAGAGTAAGGGTGACATGGGGTAGCTCAGAGCTAGAACTGAATAGAGAGTGAAAGGTACTATGGGGAGAGTCTGCTTCCTGCAGATATTCTGACTCTCTCTTTCTGTGGGCTTGTGGTGAAGGGCTACTAGTCAAGCTGGAAGAGCCCACGCTACTCAAGCCCTACGCAGAACACACCTGTCACACTGTGCACCTGCCTGATCAAAAACCAGTTATGCATCAGACCTTGAACTTCTTAGTCTCCCTCATTCCATATTTGTAGATAAAGTGTTAAATCTGGTCTTTTATTGGAACTCTTTAGGGGTCATGGGGTTAAGTAGTTCAGGCTACTTTTGAAAGATAGACAAGAGGCTGGGTTAAAGAAGAGAGAACACATAGCAATTCAGTGTTGGCCTGAACCTTCACAGCTGCCTCAAAATTGTGAGTGGCATAAAGGACAGTCATATTCCCTTCCTTGCACCACCTCTGATATGTCTGCCCTTAGCATTGTGAAAGGTAAACTGATGGAAAAAGATTCATGTCTTTATGCAGTTAACTGCTCAGTGTTGTGCTCGGAATGGGTTCACCACAGGTCAGGGAAGCAGCATTTAAGTAAGAAGCTGTAACACGTGGCAGTCAATAGATCATCTCAGATACAGTGTACACCCTCACATGAAGCATTAAAACACATGCTTAGGCAAGAAGAGAACTTTACTTAGCCCTTGCTTAATCCTCCCTACAGAAAGATTTCCATGTACCTCTGGAGTAAAGTTCCTACAGCACACTGTCTGTTTCTTCTGTCACTACTATGTTACACGGCTTTGATGCATTTAATCTTGCATTTGCTTTGATCATTCCTAGAAAGCTTAGGTGAACCTGCCTTTTCTTTTACCCTATGGGCCTGGAGTATTATGGACTTCCAATTAATGGAAATGGGATTCCCAACATGTCCTATTTCTATATGGAATTGGAACTAAAAGCAGTGTACACTCAGTGCCTCGTCCTCTACCACTGATAATAAACTTGATGCCAAGCAGTGTAATAACAAATACCTATCTGGTCTGCAAAAGGGCTCACAGTCTGTTGGCAAGATATTCAAAGGAGTAAAAACAAAGGCTGACTGAAGAATTGTATAAGGACCTTAACAGGATGACTGAGTGATGACAGATTAAACAGTCACAATATATATAAAGTGATGACTGTGAGGAGGAACAGATGTTCTAGCTTTGGATACACAAGAATTGTCCAGCTGACTTTTACTGTTTAAGAATAAGATCTTGGGGTTAAACAGAGTGGTCATGATGATGAATCCCTCAGTATTTTTTTAGAACCATAGGTTAAGAAGTAGGAAAATAAAGCAAAATTAAATGCAATGTGCAACTACATCTTGAATAATATTTGCAATTCTCTTTCCCCCAGACTCAAAAAGAAGAGTAGAAATGGAAGAGTTTCAGAGGATGGTCAAAATTATGGAATAGCTTCTGTGTAAGGAACAGCTAAACAGACTTGAACCTCCTAGGCTGGAAAAGGCAATGAGGGCTGGACATGAATAAAATCATGAATGATACAGAGAAAGTGAACTGAAAAGGTTTGTTTTGCTATATCTCAGGAGGTAGGCTGACCAAAATAACTCATTGGTCAGACAATATGGACCTTGTTCTATTAAAGTCACAACCTGGAATTTAGATGCAGTTTTAATTTGTTTTTCCATAATAGAAGTAAATGCCAGGTTTTTTGTGAGTCCTTTAAAAATAAGGGTAGATAAGAGAGTTTGTTACAGATGAGGAATTAAAAATAAATTCTTCGCTGTGATTTTGTGGTGATTCATAGCAGTAGCTGAATTTACCCTGAGTATTTGTATTTGCTGTACACTTCTGCATTGATGCATTATTTCTCATGTACTGTACTTTGTATGCCACCTGCTGTACAGCTTGGGCAGTAACCACTGTATTCCAGTTGCCCCTCTACTACTGTTGCTGACAATTTTATTAGCAATAGGTCTTTCTGAAACATCAGGAATGCTAGTACATTGTCTTTCTGTCCTCATCCCTCCCACCCCAAACTTGTCTGAGATAACTTAATCTGCTATACTTCCAAATTAGCATGCAAGTATCAGCTGACAAAAGAATAATGTACTTTCTTTGTCCATGAAAAAAAGCTTATAGCATGCAGCTACCCTATCAGGTTTCAGACAAATGTGGGATGTCCCCTTACGCCATTTGCACACAAGCAGGTTGTTTTACTTTTTACAGCACCAGATCAATGGCAAGGGTTAGATCGATCAACATGCTGCCAGCCCTTGTCATGTATTTGCTTGGACAGGAGGTCTATACAATTTATGGAAAAGCTTAGATTTTATAACATCATAAGTAAGGGACGCACAGCTGGACAAACTCACTGAAGTATAAAGATATTCTTACTGCAACTGTGCTATAGTTGCGACAGCTTTCTCAGGAAAAGACAACTGCAGTGCTGAGAGACAACGCCACTGCTATTGAGCTAGCTCCTGGTATGTGAGATCTCCACTTTGTGCCTGGACACCTTGGATTGTTTGGAAATAACATATTAAAACATACAGTTCTGGACACCGTCATGACAGAACCTGAATAATGTTGAAAATGGGTGAAAATTTTTTTTTCTGCCAATAGCAGAAAAGGCCCCTTGTAGCACCCTGCCAGGATGGTGCCATCTGGGCTAAGGTGCCTTCAGGCAACCTGCACCTCTGAGGCTGCAACTGCTCCGGTTCAGCACAAGAACAACATGGGCAACAGCCAGGCCAGGTAGTACTGAGTGGCAGGCAAAGTCTTCAGGGCTGTTTCTGCTGCACATCTTACTGTTAAATCAAACTTTCTCCGTGGGAAAAGCATTTAGGTCAGTAGTAAACAACACCAGCATGCAGCTGTGGGTGTCACCTTGGGAAGTGTTGCTTTGATTGTTGACTGAAGAGGCTGAAGGAGCTGGGTTTATTCATGTGGAGAAGAGGAGGCTGAGGGGGATCTATTTGCTGTCTGCCACTACCCAGAGGGAGGGTATAGACAAGACAGAGCCAGGCTCTTCTCAGAGAGGCACGAGGAAAGTGCAAGAGGTAACAGCCATGACTTACAACAAGGGAAATTCATGAGCGACCAGGGTGTTGGACTGGATACTACCAGAGGTCCTTTCCCATCTAAATCTTTCTGTGACTCTCTTTTTTTCACTTTGATAGAGACAAAACCAAAATACTGGCAGACAAACTTTGATTATTAACAGAACTATGAAGACCGGGTCTGCTAGCAATACAAACTGGAAATGAGATAATTTCTTCAAGAAGCTGCTAGGTCTCACAGTGGAGCTTATGGCCACAGCAAAATATATTGAAATTTCTTATCCCCATGTTTTAAAGAGGTAGGGCAGCTCTGAACATCTCTCCCATGCAGTGATGGACAGAGCACTACTTTGTTGTTTGGGGAAGAGGTTCTTACATAAATTATTTGCCAACAGGGTGAATAGGACAGACATGAACAGTGCCTCATGATTTGTCACTAGGCCCTGGCAGTCTGGAGAAGTAGATCTATACTCAAACCACCCTTCAACCTGCTCCTAATCCAGAAATTAATGCCATGCGTATTCTACCTCACTAAAATCTTAAAAATAAAATCCATGTTACTTTAGAAAAATAGTTGTTAGTAGGCCTGTTCTCTTTTTCTTTTCCTCAGCCTTCCTTCTGGCATGCCGGGTGGCATGGGAAACATGCGGTTACTCACTGGAATTCTGAAACTGGCCCATCCCTCAGCTAGGAAAGTCCAGGCACAGTCCCACAGCACAAAACCAGGAGGTCTGTTTGCCCAGTGACTGGCTGATGGTTACAGAAGAGGAGCACTACAATTTCAGGGAAAAGCCTTTTAACTCCCCAGGCATTTGTACCATGCAGCCAGGTTTCTTCAGCGAATTTCTGACAAGGCAAGGTATTAGTTCTGTGATCCCTCTAATGGGAAGTTGGGAGAGAAATCAATGCAGATCTTCAAATATGCCCATTGAACTGATGCCAAAGCAAGGGGAAGTAGATAGCAAGGTGGATATGGTGGATAAGTGAATAGGAAGCCATTAGCTTCAGTAGATACTAAATTCCAGTTGACTTATGGGAAGATGGGCAATGAACCTTTTCTCTTTTCCTCTGTTAGCTTCAGCAGAGGCCAGCCTGCGAGCCAACAAATACTGCCGGTATACAAGAAGTGATTCTCTCCCCTCAAAGACTGAATATGAGAAGCTAAAAATTGTTCCCTAATAGGTGATGCTCCTAAATGCCTGCACTTTTAATCAGACAGCAAGAAGCTGATAGAAAGAATTCCTTTCTTTCTTTTCTGTTCTCATTGTCAGCAGCCCGCATCTTGTCCTGTAGAGCTTGGCCCTGTATTCGTCTGCATCTTTTGTCCTCTCCAACTTTGGAATCAGCAATAGAAATCTGCACAAGTGATCTTTCTCATGACCTTAGTTCTCCAGGTCTCTTCTGCCTTCTAACATTACTTTCTGTATGATTGACAGCATCTTCAGGAAGAAAAAGAAGAGAGGGGGGCTGTGGAGAATCCCCCTGCTGCCTTGGGACAGCACAGGGAAAGGGTCACATGGGATATTTTTAGAACAGAATCCAATGGCAGTGATGTGAAGAAGGCACAGGGAAAAACACAGCTGTGAAACCTAACACTTGGCTTCATATATACTGAGAGCAGGAACAGCAGAGAAACAAACTGAGGAGACGCAGCAGAAGACAAGAGTGAGAAAAAGGTATGTGAGGATAACACAAGAATGGTAAAAGAGTAAATAACAAAGAGGCAATGAACACCTGGGAAAGAAATGGCTAAAAGAGAATATGGGAGAGAAATGGCAAAAGACTGAGCCGGGACGAGAAAAATTGAATAAAGTGGCCATGTTATATAAATAAGCAGAGATACTTCAATCACAGAAGGGATTGAAGGACAAGAAATGGTCAGCTATGAGTCAGCACTCTTATGTAGATGATTTGTGACCTGCAACTGACCAGCAACTACCCAGTCTGCCATCTTTCCTCATCCCAAGGTATAAGGGCTTCATAAGTGACTTAGGTTTTGCATTGTGACACGGCAATAGATTTTCTAAATCAGAGGAAAACAGAAGTCATTCCCACAGTCTTTGAAATGAGGTGATGACCTGCC
The DNA here is from genome assembly GCF_047716275.1 of Strix uralensis. NCBI lineage: Eukaryota > Metazoa > Chordata > Aves > Strigiformes > Strigidae > Strix > Strix uralensis. The sequence goes on from NC_133973.1 coordinate 8,459,252, forward strand.
ATCTGTCTTTTACTACAGACCAGCATGCCCAGAGAGCAGTGATTGCTTTATGTATGAAAACTGATGTATGTAGCATTAGTTTGGAAGTGCTCTCTGCTACTGTTTGCTCACTAAAGAAGAAAGAACTAACATGACTGACTACATGGAGTGGTTGGTGGTAATGTTGATGCTTGATAGGAGTATGTGCCTAAAGATAGCATTTTAAGGTATAAATTGCTAAGACACTCAAATCCCAAAAGTGTCTGGGATCCACTTGAGGCACCTACATCCAGAATTACAGTCCCTTGTTCTCTTGCTAACTAATCCTTATAAATGTTCTTCATTCTCCTTGTTTTGATAAATAATTCATCCTTCATCAAGATTAGTGATTCAGCACACCAAGATTGGTGATTCAGCACATCAAGATTGGTGATTCAGCATGTATTTAGCACTAATGCCTGGATTAGATCCAGGAACTAGCTGCTCTCAGTAACTAGCTGCTACTCTGCCTGTGATCCCTAAGGACCCAAGTATATATGGTCATTCTCAAAGAATTCCTAAATTTATAGCCACCTCTTCAATGAAATAGGTTGTAGCATAATTGCCTTCTTATCATAAAGCTCATCAGGGATGTGGGTGACTTGAATTCAGTTAAAGAAGTAAGCATTTTTGGTTTATCCAAGCAGACACTTGACTTGATCAAAGAGCTACCACTTATTACACAGTTCTCTCCTGTCCAGTAGCCAAAAAATCTCTCAATGGCAAATATTTCGGACAAATTTATGAATAAATGAAAATCATGCAGTCCATTGTCTTCCTTCCTCTCCTGAATAGCTATTTAGTAATGTATAAATATTTTGTCAAAGACTTGCCTTGACTCAAGAAATCTGATACTAGTTGTGTCTTCCCACAAGCATTCAAGAAAACTGTCAATAGTCTAAATTCTCTGACTAGTCTAGTTCTAAACTAAATAACATAAAATGGAAAATCCTAGAGATTCATGAGTTTGTTACAGAAGAAATATAGTCATTTTCCCCAAGTAGCATACTCTCTATTTCTGCAACTTTTGCTGTCTCATCCTCTCTTCCTCACCACTGTTTTTATTCAGGTTTGCAGTATTTTCTTACAGTTCAGTACTTCATGCAATTTGATCAGCTCAGAAACCAACTCAGTTTGAATATTTGATCTAAGAACCCAACTCTTGTTCTCCCTCCACAAATCTTACATGTTTGCATACTGTGCAAACAGGTCACTGTAATCCCATTATGTTGTGTATTAGGCCCAGTCTCCATTGTCTAACGTTGGTGCTACTCGATCCTGACACTGAGGATGCTACTTTTTTTGTATTGGACTACAGAAAGCCAGGCCAACAGAAATTAAATATTTAATAATCTAGCCTTTCTACTGTAATGATTGGCTTCTTCAGCAATGTTAATACTTGACGAGTGATAAATAGCATTCTTAGTAAAATACTGTTGAGCTGAGGGTATGTGCTTGTGATGTGCCTATGTGGAGCACTAAGAAATTTACATTAATTACGTAAGTCTGGATTTGAAATCAAGCTTTCAGTCATAAAGGACTATATGGTCACACTAAAGATCATACAATTCTTCATTCATCTCTAAGGCACTATGCCATACACGTAGGGCTCAGCAACAGAAAATGTTGGACTGAAAGCTACTCTCCTGGTCTTCACCTCAGTTTTCTGTTCCCAAAGGCAACCATACCTTCCCCTTGATAAACTAGGTGTTCTAGCTTCTAGAAACAGTCTCTCCATATTTCTTTGCAGTAGCTCAAAGAAGATGAGATTTCACGTTTCCCTCAGCCCCAACACAGTCTTATTTGTCTCCAAACACTACCACCAACACTTTACATGCTCAGGTACAAACAGGCCACCATTCATTTTTAGAGGCTGGGATTCTATTCATGCTGTTCCTTAGGCAATCTGGAGTGTATGATGCTAATTCTCACTTCAGGGACTGAAGGAAGTGGCTTTTTAGATACAGTACAAACTGCTACCTCAGCTTGTCCAGAAAAGCATAAGGACTCATGAGGTGCAATAAATCTTAGTTCTCCCAGTTGGCAGTAATCTCTTAAAGTACTTAAACCAGAAGGTGAGGCAGCAGCCTGCATTCAAATACCTATAAAACAAAGCAGTGCAAGACCCCACTGGGATGTGCCCAAAAGATGCTCTGTGCTCTCACAGCACCTTCTAACATCCAGCATGGTAGAATCCTAACCACATCTTCTGAGAGCTGTAACGAAAGGCAGGGAAATGTTTCAGTGCCTTATCTGTGGTTCTCTGGAAAAAAGGAAAGCCATTCACAACCAGCAGTTGCATTTCTATACATCTCTGCAGACTAGGTGTCCCTACAGACTCAGCCCTAAGTCTCTCCAGAACTTTCATCCTTGTCTGGTGAATTCAGTGATGTAAATTTTTTGCCCATGGGGATCAGGAACAATTCCCATTTTCATAGTGAGAAAAGGAGAATATGGCTTCTTTTTCTTTTGGAGGAAGACACTACTGGAGCCTGTGGTCAGTCAGAACTCTCACAGATTCTTCCTAACACAAACAGGGAAGGATATTTGTAGGCAAAGAAAGTCTTTAGCCCCTTAAGCAGAAAAGGGAAGAGCTATTGTGTAGGAAACATTCTGTCCTCCTGCAGGTATTGTACTCACCAGGGTTTGTTGGTATCGGAACGCTTTAGTTGGAGAGACATCCACAGTCATATCCTCAGAGACAATGTCCTGTGGAGTAGGGGTCGTTCAGGGCAACGTCTTCCCGTCTGCTCTCCACAGCAAAATCATGGAGTTGAAACAGACACAAGGTTTCAGCAAAAATCCCACAGAGCACCCTGAGAGAGAAGGTTACTGGTGAAGGAAAGACGGAGAGGGAGAGTGTAACCAGAGACTCCCTGCCCCCTCCTGTTCAGTCTGTGCTTGGACACAGCAGCCGCTTCCCTGCTTTAATATCTCTCTGCTGCTCTGGCACCAGGACAGCTCAGTAAATTAACAGGAGGTAAGGTTTCCCTCTCCTCTCTCAGGCAGTATCATTCTCCACTGCATTTGGAAGGGGTCAGAAGTGGGACCATAGAAAGAATGGGGCTGATGACAGAGAGAGACTAGGGAAGAAGAGGATGGAAATAAAAAATTACCACAATTAAAGAAAAGAGAACCATCCTGCAATTTAAGCAGGATTACTCCTACAACCTGTTTCAGGGACAACTTTGTGAAGTATCAGAGTCTGAGAGGGCAAATTCTCCTAGCAGGCCTTGGAAGACTATTCCTTACATAAATTACATGGCATTCTCACATTTAACTTAATTTTTCTTAAAGCATACCCATTATTGATGATTCCCTGGCCACAACACCTCACCACAGATAAACAGCCTTCCTCACAGTCTTTGTACCTTCATGAACCTTCATCCACTGGCATAGCCAACACTCAGTATCTTTTTCATAGAGAATCACAGAATGGTTGAGGTTGAAGAGACCTCTGGAGGTCATCTGGTCCAACTCCCCTGCTCAAGCAGGGCCACCTAGAACCAGTTGTCTAAGACCAGGTCCAGACAGCTTTTGAGTATCTCCAAGAATGGAGACTCCACAACCTCTCTGGTTGTGTTTCCTGATGTTCAGATGGAGCCTTCTCTGTTTCAGCTGTGCCCGTGGCCTCTAGTCCTGTCACTGGGCACCACTGAAGAGCCTGGTTCTGTCCTCTTTTCACCCTCTCTTCAGATGTTTATAGGCATGGATAAGATCCCCCTGAGCCCTCTCTGCTCCAGGCTGAACAGTCCCAGCTCTCTCAGCTTTTCCTCATATGTGAGGTGCTCCAGTCCCTTCATCATCTTTGTGGCCTGTTGTTGGCCTCTCTCCAGTATGTTGATGTCTGTCTTCTACTGGGGAGCCCAGAACTGGACACAGGACTGCAGATGCAGCCTTGCCAGAGCTGAGCAGAGGAGAAGGGTCACCTCCCTTGACCTGATAGCAACATTCCTCCTAATGCAGCCCAGGATACCATTAGCCTTGTTTGCAACAAACGCACATTGCTGTCTCCTGTTCAACTCGGTGTCCACCAGGTCCCCCAGGACATTTTCTGCCAAGCTGTTTCCCAGCTGGTTGACCCTCAGCATATATTGGTGCATGGAGTTGCTCCTCCCCAGGTGCAGCACTCTGCACTTCCCCTTATTGAACTTCATGAGGTTGACTTCATGAGGTTTCAATTTCCTTTCTAATTTTTTTTCCCATCATCCTCAGAAGTGAATTTCAAATTTTGAAACATTTTGTGATAGACAGATACACTAAAAGAATGCATATTCTAACATCTAAATATATGTAATTGCAGTCCTGAGAACTACCTTGAAAAGATCACATGTTTTCCTCTTGTGATAATGTTGGGGTTTTTTTCTTAATGTCTGACTAGAAATGACGTGGGAATGTAGAAGACAACAAAAAAGCTACGTGTAACCAAATTTGTTATACCTAAAACCAGCCAAAGCTGCTCAACAGCACAGTCAGGAAGAGTTTGTGGGATGTTGAGGATTCTAGAACATCAGTAGGGGTGCAAAGTAAGGAAGTCCTGCCTCCTGCCCTTCTGTGTGTTCTGGGCCTTTGCCACAAGGAAAGCAAGGAGGAACTAACAGGGTAGAAAGGGCAAAATCAGGGTGCTGCTCTCAGCTACTGCCTTGAGAAACAGAGCAGCCATGGTAACTGCTATGTCCTCAGCTGAGTCGTAGAAACTGTCTACTGTATCCTGAGGCAGCAGCAAGCCTGAAGTTCTGTGGGGAATGGAGCAGATAATACAGGAGACAGCTCTTTTCACAGACACCTGCTGTTTTTTTTCCTCTGTTATCTGTAAAGCTTTTCAATCAGGGAAATTAATAAATTCATATCTAGGCAAAGCAGACAGTTACTTAGGGTAACATCATGAGACTAACTGGATGAGGCCCTCTGTAGAGAGATAGGAGCAGTCTCATGTTCACAAGCCCTGGCCCTCATGAGGGACTTCAACCACCCCGATATCTGTTGGAGGGACAACACAGCAGTACATAAGCAATCCAGGAGGTTCCTGGAAAACGTTGATGTTAACTTCTTTCTCCAAGTGATAGAGGATCCAACAAGAGGAGATGTTATGCTGGACCTTGTTCTCACCGACAAGGAGGGGCTGGAGCGGAGTGTGAAGCTCAAGGACAGCCTTGGCTGCAGTGACCATGAAATGGTGGAGTTCAAGATCCTTAGGGCAGTGAGGAGGGAGAACAGCAAGCTCACTACCCTGGACTTCAGGAGAGCAGACTTTGGCCTCTTCAGGATCTGCTTGGCAGGGTAACATGGGATGAAGCCCTGGAGGGAAGGGGGGTCCAAGGAAGCTTGTTAATATTCAAGGATCACCTCCTCCAAGCTCAGGAGCAATGCATCCTGGCAAAGAGGAAGTTGAGTAAGACCATCAGGAGGCCTGCATGGATGAACAGGGAGCTCCTGGATAAACTCAAACATAAAAAGGAAGAGGGTGGAAGCAAGGACAGGTAGCCTGGGAGGAATACAGAGAAACTGTCTGGGTAACCAAGGATCATCTTAGGAAGGCCAAAGCCCTGATAGAATTAAATCTGGCCAGGGACATGAAGGGTAATAAAAAAAGCTTCTACAGGTACATCGTTGATAAAAGAAAGACCAGGTAAAATGTGGGCCCTCTCCAGAATGAAAGAGGAGACTTGGTTACCTGGGATATGGAGAAGGCTGAGGTACCCAGTGACTTTTTTGCCTCAGGCTTCATCAGCGAGGGCTCCAGCCACACTGTCCAAGATACGGAAAGTAAAGATGGGGACTGGGAGAAGGGAGAACTGCCCATTGTAGGAGAAGATCAGGTTTGAGACCATCTAAGGAACCTGAAGGTGCCCAAGTACATGGGACCTGAGGACATGCATCTGCAGGTCCTGAGGGAACTGGTGGATGAAGTGGCTGTCCATCCTATTTGAGAAGTCGTGGCAGTCTGATGAAGTTCCCACTAATTGGAAAAGGGGAAATATAACCCCCATTTTTAAAAAGGGAAGTAAAGAAGACCCAGGGAACCACAGGCCAGTCAGTCTCACCTCTGTGCCAGGCAAGATCATGGAGCAGATCTTCCTGGAAACTATGCCAGGGCACATGGAAAATGAGGAAGTGATTTGTGACAGCCAACACGGCTTCACAAGGGGTGAATCGTGCCTGACAAAATTGGTGGCCTTCAATGATGGGGTTACAGCGCTGGTGGATAAGGGAAGAACCACTGACATAATCTACCTGAACTTGTGCAAAGCATTTGACACTGTCCCACACAACATCCTTGTCTCTAAATTAGAGAGACATGGATTTGACGGATGGACCACTCAGTGGGTAAGGGATTGGCTTGATGGTCACATCAAAGAGTTGTGCTCAACAGCTCCATGTCCAAGTGGAGAGCAGTGACGAGTGCTGTTCATCAGGGGTGGGTGTTGGGACCGGTGCTGTTTAACATCTTTGTTGGTGACATGGACAGTGGGATTGAGGCACCCTCAGCAGTTTGCCAATGACACCAAGCTGCGTGATGCTGTCGACACGCTGGAGGGAAGGCATGTGCCATCCAGAGGGACCTGGACAGGCTGGAGAGGTGGGACTGTGCAAACCTCATGGAGTTCAACAAGGTCAAGTGCAAGGTCCTGGCAGATGGGTTGGGGCAGTCCCCAGCACAAATACAGGCTGGGTGATGAGTGGACTGAGAGCAGCCCTGTGGAGAAGGACTTGGGGGTATTAGTGGATGGAAAACTGACTATGAGCCAGCAATGTGTGCTCCTCACAGCCCAGAAAGCCAACCGTGTCCTGGCCTGCATCTAGAGAAGTGTGGCCAGCAGGTCGAGGGAGGGGATTCTGTCCCTCTACTCTGCTCTCCTGAGACCCCACCTGGAGTCCTGTGTCCAGCTCTGGGGCCCCCAATGTAAGAAGGACATGGACCTGCTCGAGTGGGTCTAGAGGAGGCCACGAAGATGCTCGGGGGGCTGGAGCACCTCCCCTGTGAGGACAGGTTGAGAGAGTTGGGGGTGTTCAGCTGGAGAAGAGAAGGCTCTCGGGAGACCTTAGAGCAGCCTCCCAATACTTAAAGGACTACAGGAAAGGTGGGGAGGGACTCTTGATCAGGGATGGTAGTGTTAGGATGAGGGGTGTCAGTTTTAAACTGAAAGAGGGTAGATCTAGATTAGACATAAGGAAGAAATTCTTCCCTGTGAGGGTAGTGAGGCCCTGGCACAGGTTGCCCAGAGAAGCTGTAGCTGCCCCCTCCCTGGAAGGGTTCAAGGCCAGGTTGGACGAGGCTCTGAGCAACCTGGTCTAGTGGAAGGTGTCCCTGCCCATGGCAGGGGGTTTGGAACTAGATGGTCTTTAAGGTCCCTTCCAACTCAAACCATGCTATGATTCTATGACTTCCTAAGCTGTTTCTCCCATTAAATAAAGATGGGTTATGCAAGGGTATGTGAAAGATGAAAGCATTTCCTTTATTAAGGTTATCTAGCCAAGGACCTTTTCAGTGCAGAAGATGACAATAAAGAAAAGAGGGAAGCCACAAACAAAACCACACAGAGACCCAGACCTGAGAGACAAGTGTTAACAGAGATCATGCAAAAGACCAATTGTCTCCAGCCACTATTTGATGAGCCATTAGAAAGTACAGGCAGAGCTTTGGAGACCAGCCTAGACTTTGTAACTAGTAAGAAGGGGGAAACAAGAGCAACATAAGGATTTGAGGTATTTTAACTCGGTCTATGGGACTATGCAAAACTTAAGGAAAAGGGTTGGGGAGGAACAAAGCAGGGAATAGATGGAAAGGGTCCGGTTTTGTAAAAACCAAGGCTGGTCAGTGTACTTGTCTGAGTGCTGCTCCTGATCATCAGCAGTCTGCCCTATCTTCTTATTAAATCCTTCCTTAACTATCTTTCTATGAAATCTCACTACCCCATGTACGTGTGCTATAAGGTTGAGGTGCCAGCAACTGGTGAGATTGGAGTGAGGGAATTTGGGGTTCGAAACTGCAGTGAGACTGGGGATATAGGGGCTCTTGGGCCAGCAACTGGAGCAAGTGGGGTCTCAGCATAAGTAGCTGGAGCAGCCATAGGTCTCTGGATCATCTCACTGGGTGCCCACAGTGAGACCTATAGGTCAGACCTATGTGAGGGGACTTGGTGCCAGCAACTGGAGTCAGACCAAGGGTGTAGGCACCGCAGGCCTGTGGTGTCAGCAGCAGGAACGCGTGAGTGTCTGCTCCAGCCTCTAGGACGGGAGTAGTGCGTGTCCTAGGCACAGCATGAGCAAGGTAAGGTGCGGGGGGGCTCAGCACCAGGAGCAGGACTGTGGTTCACAGCCCTTGTGCTGGGTGCCAGCTTCCTGGGGGGAGTATTTGTATCTTCCCCAAACCTGGGATGTGTGGATGTAATTTGACAGCAAACTTCAGCCTGGATTCAAAAGCAAGCAGGAGGCCCTGGGTCCCATCAGGGGTATTAGATATTACAGAATCATCTTGGTTGGAAAAGACCTTGAAGATCCTCCACTCCAACCATTAACCTAACACTGACCGTTCTCAACTCTACCAGATCCCTCAGCGCTGGGTCAACCCAACTCTTCAACCCCTCCAGGGATGGGGACTCCCCCCCTGCCCTGGGCAGCCCATTCCAACGCCCAACAACCCCTTCTGGAAAGAAATACTTCCTAAGAGCCAGTCTGACCCTGCCCTGGTGCAGCTTGAGGCCATTCCCTCTTGTCCTGTCGCTTGTTACTTGGTTCAAGAGACTCATCCCCCCTCTCTGCACCCTCCTTTCAGGGAGTTGTAGAGGGCCATGAGGTCTCCCCTCAGCCTCCTCTTCTCCAGACTAAACAACCCCAGTTCCCTCAGCCGCTCCCCATCAGACCTGTGCTCCAGACCCTGCACCAGCTTCGTTGCCCTTCTCTGGACACGCTCGAGTCATTCAATGTCCTTTTTGTAGCGAGAGGCCCGAAACTGAACACAGTCATCGAGGTGCAGCCTCACCAGTGCCGAGTCCAGGGGTAAGATCCCTTCCCTGTCCCTGCTGGCCACGCTATTGCTGATACAAGCCAGGATACCATTGGTCTTCTTGGCCACCTGGGCACACTGCTGGCTCATGTTCAGTAGGACCCATGAGTGTGGGGTACCTGTGGGATGAATGTGCTAGCAAGCATCAAGCTAGACTAACCAGCAGGTAGCAGACTCACAGCGAAAATAAGAAGGTCCAAGATCTGGGCAGGATTATGGGATAGACAGAGGAGCCAGGCTCTCTAGCTAATCAATGGATCCATGATAATGAATAGACTGCAGCTTAAAATGAGAACTCTTAGGAGTAACAAAGAAAAAAAATCAGTGTAAACCACAGCAATTCCAGTTGTTTTTCTTAAACTTAGAGAAGTCTGAATACAACCCTGAACTCTTTCAAAGATGTAGTGATTTATACAGATGTCTTCTTAAGAATTTGTGCACACAGGTGTAACAGTTTATGCAAAAATACAGTCTGGAGACTAAGTTACACATAACAGTGACCATAAACAAAGTACCAAATGCGGATGAATGGAAACAAAATAACACCAAACTTTCACATGAGAATTCTACAAGTAGTATTGGCAAAAGCAGAAACACTAAGCCCAATTGCACTGTGTAGGACTTAGTACTCATTCCTCAGGAAAACAGCCTCACCAAGGCAGCTGATCCTGTGACAATAGTTGATTATAACTTCTCTGGAGATCATTTCATTCCCTTCATTTTAAAGAAACTGTTTTCTGTATGCATATGCTGATGACATCATCACAACGTAATGAACATGATCAATTACATAACAATATCCTCTTTTCTTGCATTTCCTTTTCCTAACTTAATAACTTAGTGTTGTGATGTAGCAAAGAATTCTCACACCCTGAAGACAAGGGCAGGAACACATTGCACAACACAGTGTATGTTAGGAGTCTCAGCCTGGCATAATTTTATAAGACATTTTATAGATGTTTAGCCAAATCTTTTGATGTTTTGAAAAGCTTTCCCTCTTCCAATGCCATTCTGTTCCTCCCAATTTTTAAGGAGATTAATGACTATTTTTACATAGTCAAATTCTTTGAGTATCTATCCATTTTCATAATGGCAAATGGGGAAACAAAACCAGTTTAGAATTACTACAATTGTATTCATTTACCAAACTGTTCTGTTAATAAGTACAATGACTTTAATGCTGCTCAAGATTTGTAAAATACCCTGTCTACATCACATTCACTGTTTTCACTCCCTGTACCACAAAACAAAACTTTTGACCTTATTATTCTTTTGGTTTCATGCCAAAAAGTGCCTTGGTTAGCACTTTCCTACTATATCAGCTATTCTAGCTATTAGTCATTCCTTAAACTACAGTAGTAGCTCAAAACTTACTTCCCTGAAAATACAAACATCTGTAGACTTCATCTTCTGGCCTGCTTCATCATCTGGACTACTAGAAACACCTTCTGACCGGTAGACCTTGGTAATTCCACTGCTAATATTACTACTAGATTTCCTGTGCCAGAATTTGGTATTATGGAAAAAACAGTGTACTCTTTCAATAAAAAGAGACTTTAGAAGACAGAAAACACCCTTCTAAGTGTCACAGATGAGACAGAGTAAATGGTAACCTCCAGTGGGTCTGGACACTGGGGATTATTTACCTTCTTATTTCACACTCACTCACTGGCTTTCTCCCACGTGCATTCACACTGAGATTATTGCTGGTCTGTGAAGGTTGGGGGAAAAGTCATGCTGGTTCTGTGCTGTACAGCTGGGGCCCAGTTACCAGTCTTGAGCATTACAGGTCAAAGCCTCTGGGCAGCCCCTGGCATTCATTCCCATGCAGCCCTTTGATCACCTGGATTTTCCTGCACTTCCAGGATCTCTTCTCTAGCTGGTATCTTCACTTTCTTTCTGGGCCCTTCCTGTTTTTTTTCAGGAACCCTTCATTTTGGCACCAACTCTTCCTTCAAGAACACCAAGCCCACAATTTTCCCAGTCTAAATATTTTATGTGCTGAAACACAATGCAATCAGAATGGTTTGAGTTGGAAGGGACCTTAAAGATCATCTAGTTCCAACTCCCCTGCCATGGGCAGGGACACCTTCCACTAGCCCAGGTTGCCCAAAGCCCTGTCCAACCTGGCCTCCTACTTGGTGGTTCTGCCTCATATCTCTTTACTGATGTATTAAATTTTGTGTATTTCAGGTGCTACCAAAATTTACAAGCAGCCCATACTGGTTGCAGCTAGCAAGTAGCAGGCTTCTGCCCGAGAGTTCAAAAGCACCTCGGAAGGTACTATCTCAAAAAATTATGCAAAATTCTCTTTATATAGAATCTCCATTTCTGCACAAAGGCATAACTCCACAAGTGGAAGATACTGCACATATTAATCAAACAAGAATTCTTTATTTTGACATTGCAAGGCAGTAAAATACAAGTATACAAAAAATATAAGAAAGTGGCAGTGATGATGCAACTTGATGTAATCCTACAGAAATCTAATCCAGAGTGGACTGCTTCATCAATATATGGATCTTAAAATATTGCACCTTTTCAAATAGGGAGCACTCAAGAAGAAAGTGTTTATACTCCCGGGAGGTACAACAGCCCCTAAACTGGTATCTTAAACTTCAGAGTAAGGCACCAATTGGCAAGTGTGATCCTTGTTCTGTTTAATCACCTTGTGTGTAAGATAAGTGCAAGATGCATGTTAATGCTGCATCTTTGTCAGCTGGAGGAAACAGCCTTCATTTTCCTAGGCAGGACAATAAAAAAAAAAAGCACATGCCTAATTTTCCAGCCTCCCTCCATATCCCTCTGTGGTTCCTATTCATAAGTCTATCTTGAAAAAATATTTTAAAATATTAAAACATATAAAAAGTCACATTTACATAAAAAAGCCAGGAACTATGCCAACTTACTATGCGAGGACTGAGACTGAACAGTGAACAGACTGTAGTCCATATGTAACCCAGTTTATCAGGATTTAGGCTCTACCACAAAAAGAGAACAATGCCCATCTCCCATATCACATCAAACGGGAGTAACTGCATCTGGACACAAGCAAGAGAAATCAGAACTTGAAGAGACTGTGTAGGAAATTTCCAAAATAACTGATTGATTATGCCACAACTTTTCTTATTGATCAGTTGAAACAACACTTTGCAAATATTAGCTAAATAAAGAGCTTTAAATGATCATGGCTGAAGACAGAAAACTCACAGAACAGGGTAATAATGCGAAAATCTTTCCTTTCATTTAAAAGGGAAACAAATGGCAGTGATAAATAAACCAAGCAAAAAACGCTTAGACTGTAAAGAGCTGCCTTGAATATTTTTGTTAATTAAAAAAAGACAAAAGATCCTTTTGTACAAGGCTGTAGGGTTTTGGGGATTCAGTTTTACAGTGCAGTTTATAGACTCCTGAGAAGTTGGTGGATTGAATGCTATGCCTGTGACACACAGGTACTATGCCAAACAAATTCCTCAAAAGTAATATTCCATACAGTTGTTCACTCTTGGGACTAAGGGGAGCTAATCTAGAAATTCTAGATTCAAAACTGTATCTGGGGCAGTTTATGGAGGCTTACCTGTCTGTATGAGAAATCCTGGATCTCTACTTGCTTTGTTGATAACCTTGGATATTTTGTAGTTCTCTTGATAATTTGGCTACAGAAGAAACGTGCAAAAATAGACTTTTAAGGGATCAAGATGGATAGGAAAGTGTCAAGTACTGAAAACAATAACCTTCCATTTTAGAGACAGTAAGGATTCTCTTTCACAAGGGAGCTCTTTTCTAATGCAAACAGGAGCTGATTGTCCTGCATGAAGAACCAGACAGAAAGTATTTAAAAAATTTAAGATACAAGCATAAGTAGCATTTTATAATTTTCCTTTCAGAAAGGCTTAACCTTTTTAAAAGTTATATGAATAGTCTGTTTCCCTTTCCACATTCACTTTGCTGACAAATGTCCTTATGTCTCCTTCCAAAGGATGTTCCCACTTCTTCCCATTTCCAGTGCTGATCCTCTGTTCATCAATTTCTGACCATATGGAATAAGTCAGGATATTAGAATTTTAAACCCTGAACTGAATCAGATTACAAAGAGAGTTGCCAGATTATTTTAGAAGATGACATCAAGAATTAGACTGGCTGGATATAAACAAGCATTCCTTGCTTGTGCATGTGATGTCACAGTCCATAAACGTAGACATCCATACTCAAAGTTGAGCTTTGGCAGTATCTGTCTTCCAACAGAGCTGGCAGGGTTATTTTCCTGGCAGATAGCCAGGAAACAGGTAAAGGTCCCGACAGAGCGTGCTACAATACTCTGACATTTCCTTGCAGCGGTGAAATTCTGTGCCTGGGGCATAACCTTCTCGTTGTTTGATTTGCCTGTTCACCTGGATGTGAAATTAAAAAAAATAAAATGACTGGAAGGATTAAGACGACAGAATAAAAACGTCATTGCTTTCTGTACTCATAGTTTATCTTATTAAGTAGTCCCCTATGTATTGTCTTTCCAAATTATAAGGAGGATAAAGAACTGGGGTGCAGTTCCACAGCAGCTTGTTGCCGTGGTCACACTGCTGTCTTCACTCCCTCTTCCCCCATTTTCTTAATCTTTACCTTACATGAGTGCAAGTGCTTGTGCAGCTATGTGGTAAGCAGTTCAGGGAATGAATCCACCTGAAAGAAAAGCTATTTCTATAGAAAAAAAGTAATTCTTGACAAGCCAGATTAATTCTTCTCATAAGTTCACCATGAGCCTGCACAAGTGAAATGGAAGGAGTCAAAGAAACAACATTTTTACTTTGGTTAAACTGCTGTGAAACTGTGTGTGTATATATATGTATACACACGTACACACAAAAATGGGGAAAGTAGTAATAATTTTGCTATGAAAAAGGCAAGAACAATCACTTTGATAGTAGATTAATCCTAACAATTTTAAGCACTGGAAGGCTCTTCAGAAACCAGGTAAGTCGCACCTCAATGACTGGGTTCAGTTTTGGGCCTCTCGCTACAAAAAGGACATTGAATGACTCGAGCGTGTCCAGAGAAGGGCAACGAAGCTGGTGCAGGGTCTGGAGCACAGGTCTGATGGGGAGCGGCTGAGGGAACTGGGGGGGTTTAGTCTGGAGAAGAGGAGGCTGAGGGGAGACCTCATGGCCCTCTACAACTCCCTGAAAGGAGGGTGCAGAGAGGGGGAATGAGTCTCTTGAACCAAGTAACAAGCGACAGGACAAGAGGGAATGGCCTCAAGCTGCACCAGGGCAGGGTCAGACTGGCTCTTAGGAAGTATTTCTTTCCAGAAGGGGTTGTTGGGCGTTGGAATGGGCTGCCCAGGGCAGGGGGGGAGTCCCCATCCCTGGAGGGGTTGAAGAGTTGGGTTGACCCAGCGCTGAAGGATCTGGTGGAGTTGGAACGGTCAGTGTGAGGTTAATGGTTGGAGTGGAGGATCTTCAAGGTCTTTTCCAACCGAGATGATTCTGTGGTTCTGTGAAGTGTGGGAGAAGAAAGACACTCCAGCTCACCTTCACCAACATGTCAGCCACATGAGTGTCTCGGGAGTCCTCTGCAAACACAGCGGTGAGAGCCTCGATATACCAGGATCCACGCTTGGTGTTCCGCATGGCCGCAGTGCCTGAGAAGAAAGTGTGTAAGATGAAGTTTCTGGGGAACACAGACGAATAAAACCTCCTTATGCCCCAACACTTAGGGCCTCCCCCCCATACCTTTCAGACAAGCATATCCACAGATCATATCAGAGCATGTAGGGAGACGCAGCTTGAGATTTTCTTCCTTGTTTGCATCACTTTCCTCACAGCCTGGGGAATCTGACCATTCTTTCCCATCTCTTTGATCCACTCCCCGGTCTGTCTCATCTGGGTGGGGGGAGGAAAAAGAAGAAATTATCATGAATTACTGGATATAGTTTTCCTGTACTTCTTTAGCTTTGGGCTTTGGTCAGCAATGCCACGCCTTCTGTCAAGCAGAAAGCTTTTGCACGAACTTTAAGCTTTGTCAGCTGTTTTTAAAACTCATCTGAAAGTTCTTCTGCACAAACTAATGCATATACCAATAAGTGCTGAACCTACTCAACCTAATATGACTGTTAGTCCGCATGCCAACTGATTTTTTCCCCCCCCCTCTTCTTTCCTATGCAATCATGTGATATTTGGAAAGCAAAGAACTTTCTGACAGTTCTTCACCATGCACAGTAGGATTTGATGCCTAGCTCTAAAAGTTTCTATTTTCCACTTTTACCTACCTTAGAAATGTCCAAAAATGTCTAGTCTAGTTTGCAATGCTAACTACCTACTTTTTGCAGAACTCAAAATGAGAGTTATAATTTTAGTGGCTAAGGTCTGCCTCCAAGACATCCAGAAAACATGGGCCAAATATCTCCCCCAGTTCTAAATCCTGACTATAATATCACTTGTTTCAATTAAAAGCATAAATTGTGCAATAGTAAAATGCAAAATAATTTGACCCCAAAGACAAGAGAAAGAACTTGAGTACATGAAGATTAGTTTATAACCTGGAGAACATTTAATGCCCTTTCCAGGACTCATTAGTATGTATTATGACAAGTGTACATATTCTCAATTGCTTGTTTACATGATGCAGAGTTTTCACTGTAATATAGACTAACTGCTTAGTGGCAGTAACTTTAATAGTCCAGCTATGCTGTAGGAAAAGTAAAACTACATTTTACAGGTTTTCTATATAATATTGCCCTTTTGTTGTAAAATGAGAATCTACTATTCTACTTACTTCCTAGTAAGTAGACGCTAGTCTTAGGAGGCACAAGTGTCCACTTCAGAGGCCCTCCTGTTATGACAGCTCTAGGTTTTTGTTGCCAGGTCATGCCTAAGAAATGCATTTGGATTTCTAACACTTTTACAGGCAGTGGCACTGAAGGCATCTCATAATTATGCATAGGTAATGGTCAGTTCATAAGTCAGCAACGTTGTTGTTTTCCTCCAAGCAGCAGTGGGAAGGGTGTGATTGTCTGACAGGATAGATATACCCTATAATTAAGGCTCCATAGCTCAAAATTTCATGTTTATTTCCATCAAGTTCCTTCATCATCTCTTTAAGGTAGCAATGCAAATTTTTCCACTTTTAACCGCATTTTTTCATGTCTTATCACACTTCTCCAAATCCTTTTAATTCTGTATCTTCTTAAAAATTTAGTGTACTGTTCACAGTGTATGCTATTTCAGATAAGACGGGTTGTCACCCCATAATACATAAAGTCAAAACCTTTTTGATTAAAGCTTCAGAATTAGATGTCTTCCTCATGCATTTGTCTTCAAACACCATCCCAGTCAACTTACCAACAGAACTAAAAAGTGTAAAGCACTAACCCTATCAGGATATTCCTCTGCATACTTAACCTCTAATTTACATCACCAATCACTGCCACCCAGCTTGATTAAGTCTGTTTAAATTTTACTGAAGCTCCCAGATAGCAATTTTCCCATCTGATTTAAATAACTGCTAGCTACCTATTTGTCATTATTTACCACAGTTCTTCACTCTTCTGGATCAACTACTATATTAAACACAGATGTTACGCAGCTTCAAAGTGTGATTTTATGTCATACTGAAATCTATTTGTCTTTTCCCATTGCTTTCTGTTGCCACTGGTTTTTAATCCGTGACTGTAGGTGGACTATTTCAATTCTTTAGTAGACTTCTGCCAAAGACCCTTTGGAAATTAAGACGACAGTACCAACTCCTCTTTATCTACATTTTTTAGTGTGTCATTAATAGAAGATAGATAAGGCCTATTACATAAATGTAGGGAAAAAGAATAACCTATTCATTTCTCATTTTGTTTCAACAGAGAGATTGACTACTAATCTAAAGTTGTCCACACTATTTATACAGTCTTTTAAATGCTGCTTTTGAAAAAAATTTGTATTGGCTAGTCTAATCTTTGAATGCTAACATGAAAAGGTACACCTATTTGTTGACAGCTCAATTACTCTGTAACTAGCTTTCCCCTCCAGCTAATAATAAAGATTTAAAAGAGAGGTTAAAAAAAAGTAGATTTTGGCTTTTTTTTTTTTAAATTGAGAAAAGATTTTTTTACTTTTCATTTGCTCAAGTCTCAATCCTTTGCCTATTGCAGTATCCCAGTTCTACAGCATTTTGCATAATGAGCCTACCACTCCTTCTTAACTGATACCTTTTTGGGAATAGGAAGGCCAAGCCTGATTCATTGATGTGAACAGACCCATTATGGTAACCTTACAGTCAAATAAACCTAATTACCTAATAAAGTCAGCTGCAAAGCTTTGGCTTATTACACTTATTTCCACAGTGTTATGAGTCTGCATTTTCATGTTTGTTCAAGAGTATCTAAAGATTCAATAACATAAGAAAAGCAATCACATTCAATTCATATTGTAAACACACACATTACAATATTTCCAAATGCTTAGAAGGATCATATATTTCTGATCACCAAAATACTTCATGTGACTAAGTTTTTCTCCTCACTGGGATTGAACACAAGTAGGTAACAGGTGAATGAAACATCCTCTTGGCTAGAGGACAAACTATAAAGCTCTGCTAAAAATGAAAAAGAAGGGAGACAATTGCAAGGAACAAGGGAAAAGAAGGGAGAAAAGCATACACACTAGAACATCTCTATCACAACAGAGAAAAAGCTTTCTAAGACAGAACTTTGCGTTAGAGTATCCACAGTTTCACAGTGATATCAAAAAGTCCAAATACTTTAGTGAAAAACTTGGTGATTAGCAGATCTGAAAGGTATGTACTTACAGATGTGTGTTTAGTTACAAAAGGAGAGAAAATGAATAGCACAATTTCAAAAAAAAGGAACAGAAAGAGTGGAAAAAAACAAGTCTATGAGAATCAAGAAAAGAATTCTGTACAATAGTATGTAAAAATTCTACAGTAGTATGTGGAAGAGGGTGTAAGGAAAGGTCATTTGGAGGTTGAAAACAGGATAGGGTAAAGGGGAAAAAGAAAAAAGACAAAGACAAAAAAAGACTTTGATCCAACTTTGATAGCTCAAGAGACAACAGCACAAGAGACATAACACATCCAGGATCAAGAGGAAGAAGGACCTCAGACAGGACTCCATTGCTAGTGTACCACTCCATGCTGTGCTGCAATTTGATGCACCATATGCCCCACTCCCCCTACTGCAGGCAAAGCGAGAAAGCCTCAACATACGAGTGGGATGTGATAAAAGTTTGGTATCATTAAGGTGCTCTGGGGTCTGCAAGTCAATGCACACACCCCATGCAGAGCAAAAGACACTTACAGAGCAACAGATGCAGTGGCAGCAGCAGGGCAGAGGGAGGTGAATATGGGTTCCACTTACACCTGAGAGAAGCAAAGAGGAGAGTTGACAGCAAGTTGAATGTGAGGGTGTGTCTGTGAGTAAGATGAGCCTTAATGGCATGCCCAATACATGGCTTTCAGTATTTGGGCACTCACCTCCCCGGCAGGCCTGAATAAAGAACATTTTGGGCTTATTCTGGAGATTTGGACAGTTTGCATTATCAAAGAGCCGGAAAGCCTCCTGCAACTGAGAGAAGAAAGAAGATAAATATTCTTCTTTGCAGCCTTCTGTGAGCCAAACCCAGTCTTGCCTTGTTTCCCTGTATTTTGGTCATTACCTCACCAGTCTTGATATTTTCTCCTTTAGCTCCAAACTCACCACGTGACAAACACATACCTTTCCTACCCACTCCCTCAGCTCCTACTAGTCAGAGTTCATGCACTCTACCTAGTACTTGTACAGGAAGAGAGAATGAAATAACTTTCCCTACTTGCCCTATTTCTATGCCATTCTTTATCCTACAGACCTCCCATAGACAGCCCCCTGCCCTTTTCTTCCCACAAGAACTTACTTTTTCCTTTTTAAAAAATGTGAATTTTCAGTCTCCCATTACTTCTTTTTATTTTTTTTTAAATTCTTTTCCCTCTTTCCATTGATACTTTCCAAGAGATAACCTACAACACCACATCAGGACACAGCAATATACCTGTAGTAGTTTGCCATCACTGCCGTAAACCCCACCCTCCACACCGTGAGAAAGCAAAGCGACAATGCAGGAATCCACATCCCGATGACCTGGCAGCTTAGAGAACCTCTCCAATGCATTCTGCATCTCCTGGAAGAGAGAATAAATAAAGAAATGTTTAATGCTTTCCAGACTTGCACAGGGGAAATGGCCCAATATACTGGGAAAAATACAAATGATCCTCCTGTTGTGAAATAAACCTTACATACGTCAAATTTACAAGACAAAAGACATGTCCATAAAAGAACAGCAAAATGTTATGTAATATTCAGTCCTAAGTATAACATTGTGAAGTAGGAATCACTTAGGCCAACAGGGGGGTGCAGCAAGTATCTTGAGTTGGTCCACATGGATTTAACGTAGGAGAAACCAACTGATATTTTATTGGGTTTTACACTGACACTTGAATCTGGCTGGGATATTGGAGCAATTTAACAGATACATACTCTGGTACTTCAGGCATTCAAACCTAAAGATCAAAACACGGTAACAGTTTACAAACTTTAGGAACTCTGACAACATGGCAGGTGCAAAAGCCTTACTATGATGTTGCAAAAAGTTGTCTTCTTGAATAAAACACACTAACACATTCTGTATCACTTGGTTTCATTAAAAGGAATAAGAAGAAATGAGGCTGGAGAAGGCAGCAACTGCATTCCCAGGGAAAAGAGAGTGGCTTGATTTAGTTGTGGAACATTACGAATTTTCTCAAGTCAAGCATGGCCACTTCTCTAGCAAAGCAAAGAGTGAAAGAGTGGAACTTAACTACAAAGACACTACAAGACTGATAAATAGGATGGCAATTGACTCCATCAGTGAAAGGACATGAAAACATCACTTAAAATTGCAAGATTAGGTCAAATATTTGTAAAATTTAACTTCTAGGATAGCAGAACACTGGAAAAGTCTAGATAAATTGCAGACTTTACTAATTTGTGGTTTTAACACACATGCCAGGTGTGGTCTAGAAATTCTTGCCCCTTTCACTAGAGTCGGGCTAGAATAGTACCTCTTGTAGTCCCTTTGTGATCCTACTTTCTGTCGTAAGTCCTCTGCCTTCCAAGCTTCTTCAAATTTATCAGTATGTGAGCAGACATCATCCCATTTAGCCTTATTTTCTATTCATAAGTGACCGTTCGCATCTTCCTGTTCCAGCTTAGTTACACCAAAGGGAACCTCTTAAGACGTTTATATAACACTTACAAACTCTCATCCATACTGGATATGAAGTACTGGGATCCATCCCCCTTACCCGTGCAGTTTGATCATGACAGACAGTCACTTGATACCCAAGATGCTTGAAAAGCATCTCCAGGGAAGTACAGTCCACATCTCCCCCTGCGCGGTATTCCAAGTCCTTCTCACTGCTGAAATGGACATTGCTGAGAATAAGTGCTAAGCCTCGGGGCTCTGATATCAGTTTATATGCCTGAAAAGAAGATTTAAAATTGGTAAATTTAGACTACACAAGGAAATAGAGTAGAAAAGCAATCTCAACCTGCCAACTTGATACAATATGCAGGATTTCTTGATTGAGAGCAAAAAAACAGTAGAGGTCAAATTTTTGAAGGGGTTGTAGGCTTTTTTAAATAAATAAAACAAATGTTTGTATTGCAGTGGGTCCCAAAAATAACTGTATTTGCAAGTCTCCACAACTGATGATCCTACAACATTTATTAAGATGTTATACTAGCTTGCCTTATTCCTCATTTTAAAAGAAACAGAGCTTACCCATTTCAAACTGTGAATTAGGCCTTGCTAGCTTTTTTCCCTTTCCCCACCCTCATCCCAGCACGGCCCCATGTATTTCTGTCATCTCCATCAAAGGCCTTAGAACAACACTATGTAAAATCTCACTAACATTTCTTAATTGCTGTTGGAAGCAGACAGAGATGTAAAATAGCATGTGAGTGCAACTGTAACAGGAAGGGGCTGTCAGTCACTGATCCTGAAAGTTATGCGGCCAAAGGTCAACAGGGAAAGAACTAATTTAAAAGGGGTGTCTTCAAATTAAGTTCCCTCTCTGACCCTCCCACTCTAACAACAACAAATCAACAGTAAATCAGTTACTAACACTCCTGTAAATTGGAAGTAAAATTTAATACCAAAGGAGCATATCAAATTAGGTGTATCAAGGCACAGCTGTAAAAGGAACCAAGTCAGGGTCACACTGACGCTACCTAATTAGGTCTCCCCAATAGACAGTTTAAAATAAAAATAAATCTGTTTTGCTGTACACAGAGCCTGTGACAGTGTTAAGTGTTAGCACACTGTGTAACTACTAAAGCGTCTGCCCCACCACAATCTATGCTTTACAAATAGAATAAACAAAAAGTAATTAGACTGCCTACTTCAAACGCTGCAGATTAGAAATTCAGGTTGTCCTACCCAATACTATCAGCACAGAATCATGATCTGGTTCTTGAGCCAAAGAAGGCTGTACTTCTGGGTACAGTTGGCAATTAAAGCAGCCATTAACACAGTTCTAGTATTTTACAGTCATTTGCAGGGTGTGCCATCACACAGGAGATGAGGATGCAGACAAATAAACAGGAGGCAATAATACTGACAGCTTACACAGAGCAACAAAACAGAAGGCATTTCACAAAGATCATCGTGACCAAAAACCAGAGGCAGAGATTTGTAGTTACAGAACTAGCCATAATTTTTTCACTTGTAAATAAGAACTACATCAAATTGAACATGACTGGTAACACCTTTCAGTTACACAAATAGCACAACTCTGATCCACATCCCAATGAAGAATGTGTTTCAACTCAGTTTTAAGTAGCACGTGTTCAGTTGATATATCCAAACACCTCACCTCTTTCACATCTTAAGGAGATTTTCTCTGTCAACTACTTACCAAGTGCTGATGATCACGATAAAATTCAGGAGAGCAGTACTTCACTGGAGGAATTGGCAGACCATCTCCATTATCCAAGGAATGTTCCACTGGTTCTGTGCAAAACAAACAATAAAAAAAATCCCCACTACAAAGCCTCTGCACTAAGGTAGTAGCTTACAAATTCTGAACTATGTTGTCTTAGTCATATTCCTGTACTATGCTATTCATACCTCTAAAAATCTTCCTTGATCAGGGACTTCAGACATAATCAAACATAGGAGAAGAAACAAAAAGTACTGGAATGGTATTCTTATTTCTTTATAATTTTAATTAGCAACTTTTTTGTCTTGTATGTGGATGATACTTTCCTAAGGTCTAGTAAATTTGGTTCTACAGAGATGAAAACAGAATTCTTATCTAAAATTAGAGCTGTGTGCTTTCTGTCTTTTTGTACAGTATGTTCACAGTTAGGCTGACAAAATAGCTAGAAATATTCAAATAGAACAGTGCTTTTCCTTTCATAAAAGGCCTCCCATGCTCACTGGATACAATTATTTATTTTTTGCTGAACACATGCATAAGTGATCAAACTAGACATTTCTAACTTCCATAAAGTACAATGCCCTCTTACTTATCTGCCTCTGAACAACCCCTTCCTCTAGATAACAGCAGATGGGGTGAATCATAATCAATTATTTGTCATTCGCAGACAAACACTCACTCCCCTATCCTGAAGAAACAGAGCTAATGACATTCATGATGTCCTTTGAAATCCTTTTTCAGCCTTTTGAGGCATGGCTTCCCTAGTTGAAGGAACATACGCTCTAAAAAACCAAGACAACCCAACCCTAAAACCTTTCCACCTAAGTGAAAAAATCCTTCAAAATCACTTGTTCTTTAACACCAGAGAGAGCTCCCAGTAACCAGTACACAGTTCAAGCTGCAGTTAGGGAACATGAGTACTCCAGGCATTACCAGAGGCAACATAAAAACTACCAAGGAGATTCATCCCAACTAGTTCCCTGATCTAAGTCACAAATGCTTGCTATAGAAAAGATGATTTGCTGCACTCGACAGAAGCTACAGAAATCTGTTGGGCCCATGTAACATATATAAGGCCTTGTACTTAAATTTATTTGCTAAGAAGGAAGTCTAAGTTAAAGAATACTGTCCACAAATCAGTATCTTCTCAGTTTTAGTTCAACTAAACTCTATTACAAACCTTAAAGAAGAAAATCGTTGCAGAATCTAACATTTTACTGACATGTACTGTTTAAGCAACCAAAATTCCTGTAAGAATAACTGAAGCTGACTAGGAACTGATTGAGTTCTCTCTTCCAGTATGCTATTTCACTGTCATTTTCTAGCCTAATTCTGCCTCCTGCATCTGATCATAATTTAGTCAGTTCACTGTCAAGTTTGTATTCCTTGAATGATCAAAGTGGTGGTGAGCTTATTTCTAGAACTGAATTAAGAGAATATTAAGAAATTAGAAGCAACCAACCAGATAGCAAATGAAGTATTTACAACGTCATGTGCGACTCACCAGTCCAGCGTGGTCTCTTTGAATTACACAACTCACTGGCAGGGAATGGAAGATTTGATCCATAACAGTGTTCAAGCTACAAGACATACAATAAATCCATGAAAAAGTAGCATAAACTAGCTATTTTTTAATCTACAAGCCTGTACCGTAGAGAATCATGGAACAAAGATACATGCATTTACATACACATATATATGACTTAAAAATTGTTCACATCCAAATGAAACATCCTGACAAGACGGCAGCATTTTCTCTCAATGCAAAATTCCTTCCCTTCTTTGCTCATCTCCACTTCTACCAAAATTCCCAGTTTGGAAACCTTACAGCAGTCATCTTGTCCTCCTTGTTTTTGCCAAAAATTGATTTGTCCAGTGATTCCTATCTTTTTCTTTGCTTTCAAGATTTCATTGTTTGTATAGCAAAGCACAACTGAAAACAAAAAAATAGAAAGGGTAGTCTAATAAATTCTACATTTTAATAAGGGAACATCTCTCTTCAAAAATATCTGGTCTTCCTTCCTTTGTATGAAATATGTTTACTGCAAGTTTCTGTCCTTGTCAATACACTAAGACTATTGAATCTTTGCTAAATTCTTCCTTTAATCCAATGCTAACAAATGTAGATAGAATGAAGTAAAAATAACAAAATAAAGAAAAGTCCCTCTCTCCTCAACAGACAAGTCTAGCTTTTAGTAGCTTTCTACTCAGAATCATCGAACGCTAAAAGATTTCAGAGAAAAATATTTTCTTTGCAGCTTTTGGGTTCTTGAGACACATCCATGAAGAACATGTTGGATATAAGAACATCCAGGAACCTTGTGAAGTTCAACAAGGGGAAGTGCAGAGTGCTGCACCTGGGGAGGAGCAACTCCATGCACCAATATATGCTGAGGGTCAACCAGCTGGGAAACAGCTTGGCAGAAATGTCCTGGGGGACCTGGTGGACACCAAGTTGAACAGGAGACAGCAACGTGCCTTTATTGCAAACAAGGCTAATGGTATCCTGGGCTGCATTAGGAGGAATGTTGCTATCAGGTCAAGGGAGGTGACCCTTCTCCTCTGCTCAGCTCTGGCAAGGCTGCATCTGCAGTCCTGTGTCCAGTTCTGGGCTCCCCAGTAGAAGACAGACATCAACATACTGGAGAGAGGCCAACAACAGGCCACAAAGATGATGAAGGGACTGGAGCACCTCACATATGAGGAAAAGCTGAGAGAGCTGGGACTGTTCAGCCTGGAGCAAAGAAGGCTCAGTGGGCTGTTATCAATGCCTATAAACACCTGAAGAGAGGGTGCAAAGAGGACAGAACCAGGCTCTTCAGTGGTGCCCAGTGACAGGACTAGAGGCCACGGGCACAGCTGAAACAGAGAAGGCTCCATCTGAACATCAGGAAACACCTTTTTACTGTGAGGGTGACTGAGCACTGGGAGAAGGCTGCCCAGAGAGGCCACAGAACCTCCATCTTTGGAGATATTAAAAAGTCACCTAGATGTGGCCCTGGGCAACCTGCTCAAGGTGACACTGCTTGAGCAGAGGCTTTGGACCAGATGACCTCCAGAGGTCCCTTCCAACCTCTGTCATCTTGCAATTCTGTCTGTAAATTCTGTTCTTCCCAAATTCCTTCTCCTCTGCTTTTACTAAGGCTACTACAAGTTTCAATTTGCAACAAAAACCCATCCTATCCTTCATAAACAATTTTTGGGGTTTTTTTGCCATTTGAAAAAGATCACTTTGTGCCTAAAGTCAATCTGAAATCCAGTCCATCCATCCCTCTTTTTTTTTTTTTTTAAAAAAAACTGTTGTACCCTTGCAGTCCCATGACTCAGGTTGGATGTTGTCTTCAAGATCATTGTCTCCAGATGCTGCTGTTTGGTTTCTCGTAGAGCTTCACAGAAGGCTGAGAAGGCATTAGGGCCTCTCTTGGGCAGCAAATCAAGGAATTCCACATTTTGGCTGAAGCTCCCAGACTTGGCCTAGATTCAGAGAAAAAACAAAATCCACACTCAAAGTAACACCCCAACACAATTCATTTTCAATGAAACTTCAGAACAACTAATTTTTCTTTACTTCATCTAAATGTTTCATCACCATGCTTAGCTGTGCTAGATCCATTTTTATAGTCTTTCCTAGCTGATTTCACTCCTACTACTCTATTCCTACTAGCTCAAGGGGGAGAGTATATGACAACACAGCAAGCCAACAATTCATATGTTACTACACACACAGTAATATGCCCTCTTCTCATTAAACTTTACTTCCAGTTACTGTTGGAATAGTATCTATTTCCCCCCATTGAATACATGAAGTCCAGAACATGCTTCCATTACTGCCCAATAGTTTATGGTCTCATGCGCAGATATGCAAATCCCTCAGAAAGCATTAAGTAAAATACTTATTATATGCAGTCAATTCCAAAAAGACACTACATATGTATAGACTGTAACATATAGACCAACAAAGCAATATATAGTAGTATACGAGAAAAAGTAACAATCAAATATTAAACGTATGTATCTGTAAGACATTCTCAAGAAGTTCTAAGTGTTAGAATATTAACAAGGAATTTGCCAACAAACTTCTTATTTTCTACAATAATAGCCTTCCCTGTGTAATGTAAAACACACCAAAACATCACATACTAAAATACTGGGTATCAAAAATAAATTTTATCAATTGCATGGAACTGATCTTATATTTGTTGAATTACCACTTAGATCCAAGATCTCTTCTTTTGGAGGAAGCCTTGAGTCACATGTGTAAATCCTCTGCTACAAAAGATTTCACATCATCTGGCTTCTTTCATAAACTTTTTCAAGCTTGGTGTTAAAAGCTGTTTGGCTTTTGTCCTATCACATTGTTTGGAAGGTTATTGCAAAATCTTGTTGATCCAATGCTTATGAACCTGTTCTGAAATTTCAGACCTATGTTCATTCATGACTGACTAATAGCATTTATTTTTGTATCAACAATGTCCCTTGACTTCAGTGTTCTCCTTTACTTATCAAACTTATCTCCCTTACTTATCAAACTTCTTTCTATAAATCAGTCTAGATTTGCTACAGTAAACAAGCCACTTACTTTCAGGCTCCTCACAAATGGCCTCTTCCCCTTGATAATGCAGTACCCTTTCCTATTCCCATGGAAACCTCAGCTTTCAGAGCACTGTTGACTAGAAGTGCATATAGTAATATCTCACCTGTGTCCTTCCAGAAGTATGAAAATACTTGCCCCTTTCTCCTGGTAACACTTCTCCATTAGTCCACAGAAGATAACCAGCTCCATATACTCATATCTTGCTGTAAGCCCACTGCATTTTATTTTATCTGATAAAGTAAATTGACAGCTGATATTCTACAGTACCTATTAATTGTTTCTTCCTTTCTACTAGACCTGCAGCTGTTTATGACAAGCTCTTCTTCACTTTGTCTTCATAGTCTCTGACTAAACCATGAATCATAATTAAGAATACAAGCTGACCTGAAGAATTGAATCATAAGTTTTACTGAAAAGTTCAGAAATTTCCATAATGTTCATATTCTGCACTTTGTATGTGCAGTAGTCAGCTTCTGGCAGACTTCTTCCTTAATGCTTCCTTAAATACCCGAAGTGCTGCACCTCCTCATGTGACTTCCGCATCAACAGCACATTTAGGTTATACTAAATAATGTTCAGCAATCATTCAGAAGTAAAACTTTCATAAGACAGACTTCTTTCATTTTATTTTCTAATATATCCTTAATTTATTTTTGTATCCTCACAGATGAGTTTGATAATCTGCATAACAGTAACTGGTTGCACGATAAACTCTGAATTCCTGGCAAAATCCCATAGTATTAGTCTTCTTATTGAGCTTGAATGTACAAGCAGAATCTGTGGAGAGAGCATATATATTTGACAAACATCCTCATCAAATTTATTTCACTTTGTCAAAGCCAGTGATCCCTTCATTACTGTCTAGTGATCAAGACAGAGCATTTAAATCCCTGTACCTACACAATCTGATAGTCTTTGATTACAATACAGAGTATTCAACTTGTTTAAAAAGCAAGAGAAAGCTCTTGCTATCATATCTGCAGTTTTGAAGGTCCATCCCAGAGCTCTGGGAGAACATCAGATCCTCTGACAAGATGGCATTAATGAAGTGGATTTTGGACTTCATCTTAAAAACAGCTGTTTTCACTGCCCCACTTTATTTCCACTATCTTTTTTGTTCTGTGTTTGAAATCCCTCTCTTCTGGGCCTTCATCTAGATAATTTACATCATATTTGCTACACAGTAAACACAAGGGGTTTTTTTCCTTATTCTTTCTTTAAAATATATATGTATCATTGAGAAAAATCTCAAATTGTTTAGTATCTTTCTGAGTGACCCAATTTAAATTCATTCCGGTCAGTTCCTACTCTCTTTCCCCACTTTGGACATCAAAGGAAGCTGCTCCTATTTATTAATTTTTCTCTAGTGTACACCTACAAACTCTTTACTTACTCTTCATATTCCTTGTGAGGTCTTCATCCAGCTCAACCACCTCTGTCTTCAGTGGCTCTTCCTCCAGTGTCCTCCCCTCCACCTTTTTCTTACATGTAGTAAAGTTTCAGTACTGGTTTAGCACCTCATACTTGAAGAAATTTCATGCTTCCTTTATCTCCCTGAGCTCCTTGGTTTATTTCACTTTCCTTAGATGCAAAAGTTTACTTAAGTAAAGCGCCCTGTTTCCAGAACCATTTTCTATATTCTTCTGTTTAGTTTAAATGAAACCAACAGGACCAGTATCACTGTTGTGATTTTAAGACAAGAACATTTAAAACATAACTATTTATCCAAATTTCTTGATTTCCCGACTTTTTGGGGGAGCAGGGGGATATACAGAATCAGTCAGTTACAGCATCCAGGAAAATCTACGCTCTATCATCAGACACAGCGGCATTTGTCTCCTCCTATTTCCACTAAAGTACCTGATGCATCACAATGCATTTTCAAGAATAGGCTACCTAACAGCTCTTCTAAAACCTTTGTTCATATTTGAACCAGAGTGGAAGACAACTACAAATTCACAGACTTATTATAGAAAAACGAAAGGTAAGACAAAGTGGTTTTGACTCAGGTGATTTTTTTTTTTTTTACCCATGTTACTTTTTGTTTATCTATAGCACTGTTATTAGTACTGTACTGCAAATGTTCCCTTCATTTCTATCCTTCTAGTACAATGCATATTTTTGCAGTATTACTGTTCCAGTTGTGAATGGTTTCCTCCTACCCCTGCCATATTTCTATTTTGCTGCAATTTCCAGATTCATACCCTGCAACAGTAGTTCAAGTCACTCTGTTCTCTTGCTCAAGCTGCTATTGCTATTTATATACATTTAAGCTCTTAGTTATGTGTGTATGTTGGACTAGGCACAATTTTTTCCACTACGCTATTACTGGTTTATCTATCATACACCTCTGTCCTTACTGATAATCCATTACTAAGTATTGTTGCATCTCCTTTTATCCAGTTACACCTGGAGGGGAAGATTCCCTTAGTCTTCTTAGTCTTCTTTCCCTCTGTCTGTTTAATGCTTCTTAAATACAGCTGCATTTTGCCAAAAAGACTATTTTCTCTGACATTATCCTACCTTTGAGAGGGCTGCTTTTTTTTTTTTTTTTTCCCCCTTTTCTTCCCCTTCCCTTCCTCCCCCTTCAGTGACTAACTGCAGGCCAGCAACTAAACATCCCTACTAACCACCCATACTTCAGCAGTGTCATTGTTTAACTCCCAGTTGGCTGCTAAGCACCACACAGCCATTCAGTCACTCCCTCCTCAGCAGGATGGTGGGGAGAATCGAAAGGGTAAAAGTGAAAAAACTTGTGGGTTGAGACAAAGTAAGTTTAACAGGTAAAGCAAAAGCCGTGCACACAAGTAAGCAAAATAAGGAATTAATTCACTACTTCCCATCGGCAGGCAGATGCTAAGCCATCTCCAGGACAGCAGGGCTCCATCATGCCTAAGTTACTTGGGAAGACAAACCGCCTAACTTCAAACGTTCCACCCTTTCTTCTTCTTCCCCCAGCTTTTATTGCTGAGCATGATGTTGTATGGTACAGAATATCCCTTGGGTCAGCTGTCCCAGCTGTGTCCCCTCCCAACTTCTTGGGCACCCCCAGCCTCCTCACTGGAGGGGCTGTGTGAGAATCAGAAAAGACCTTGACTCTGTGTAAGCACTCCTCAGTAGTAACTAAAACACCCCTGTGTTACCAACACCTTTTTCATTACAAATCCAAAACACAGCCCCATACAAGCTGCTATTCAGAAATTAACTCTATCCCAGCCAAAACCAGTACAATCAGTACTTGATTCATTCTCTGACTTTCACTGTCCTCTTTCATTAGGGACTGGAGCTATTTCAGGTAAGACTGCCTGCATCTCCCACAACTTCACACAGGTATCTATGACAGGTCCCATGAGGAATTTCACATTATCTTTGACACATAATGAGTCAAAATTCATCAGGAAGTTACTTCTTCACTGCTTTCAAAAACCTTATCAGTCTCAGGTTCATACCTTCTGCACTGGTGCCCAACAAAGAGCTCATAATTCTATTTTTCAGCACCTGTTCTTATGACAGGACCATCAACCTTACTAACAGATTAAAAAGTCCCTCAATTGCTTATTTGCATCCCAAGATGCACTTGATGTGCACCTTCAGTTCTTTTCTTTGCAGTTTGCTTTCTCTTTGAAGACCTGTATCTCCATCCTGCAGAGTCTTCAGTGCATTACCATACCTCTGGGAGCAATCCCGAACTATTTCCAAAGACTTCTCTTCACAGTACCCACTGCTCAGATTAAGTATCAAAACCCCATGAACGGCATTCATCATCTGAGAGTAAGTCTTGGCTCACATAGTAAGGTTCTTCACACAATTTACAAAGACACATATAACATACAAATTCTTTAAGTGAAAGGTGCCACAACAAGCTGGTTCATAATACATTCATTTACTTACTTTCACGGTATTCTCGTGGAAATAGGTATTATTCCTACTTCTACAAACGAAAAAAAAGGCACAAAATGATAACAAAGGACTGGAAGATACCACCTGACTCACAAAGCACAGCCTGCCACAACTACATACCAGCATGCAAGCCAACACTTTTGTACATCTCAGACAAAATCCGTATTGCCAAAAGCAGCTTACATTCTGTGTGTTGCAAGCAAACCCTACACTGCTTTGCATGTTCTCTAAACGTAATCACATTAAAATATGCAGGTAAAACACAGATGAGTTCTACCGTGCTGCGACTGCCAAGAACGACACTGAGCTTAACTAGAACTAAAGCTCACAGTGCAGAGGAGTACAACCTGCATACCTGTATCATTTCCATCATCTCCGTGGTGATGATATCCTTCTCTATCATATGCTCCGCCAATTCTTTCAAAATCAGCTGTTTTGCCAGCATCACCCGGTTCTTCTTTAGCGCTTCCTGGTGACATCGCTGCATGCCGCACGCCACCAGCATCCTGGCAGGAGAGGGGAGACCAAAGCCAAACTCAGGAGCAGGAGCCACGCTTCACCCTCCCAACTTTCTGCTCGGGGGGGAAGCAGACCGACCCCGCGGGCACCCGCCACCTGACAACGGGCGGAAGAGGCCTCCACCGCCCACCCCACCGGGGATGGGCAGAGAAGGGGGCGCTCCGTGCCACCCCCGAGCCCCGAGGCGGCACGGGCCAGGCGGCGGCAGGCCGCGGGCCAGTGTAGGCCGCAGGGCGCTCCCCTGAAACCAGCTCCCGCCAAACAGCGCGCGCCCCTCCCGCCACTCACCCCTCGCTCCGCCGAACGCGCACGCGCGCACACTCACGCACACCCCTTCCCGGCGGCCCCCACGAGTCAAATCGCGAGACCCGCTGCCTCCGGTCACGTGGCCGAGGAAAGGCCCCCGCCCCGCAGCCCCTCCCCTTGCGAAAGCCAAACAAAACATGGTGCCGCCGTCACCCGTTGCGCGCATGCGCAGTTAGGTCACGTATCTTCCGCCGCGGCTCGGGGGCGGGGGGCGGGGCTTGCTCGGGGCCTGTCACGATTGTGGTGATATTCTGCGCGTGCACCCGGCGGGCAGAGGGAAAGCACAGGGGCTGAGGTTATGGCTGAGGGCGTTGCAGTCCTGCACGTCACAATAACGGGAGGGCTTCTGCTTTTAACCAGAATTAATAGGTATGCAGCTTTCCTTGCAAACATACCGGTTCTGGTTTTGTTTTTTTTTTTTTTAATTTTCAGAGCTTTTGTTACGTGTGTTTTGTTGCCATACGTTTCAGCTGAAGTCAAAAAAGGGCTCAACGTTCTGTAATTAGAAGGGAGAAAGGGAGCGCACAGGATATGCAGAGCACACCTGAAATAGGAGGGGGAGAGCAAGTGAGCATCCTTTCAGCAGAAGCAAATTTACAGCTCCTGTCATGTAAAGCTTCAGACAGTTGTTCCTTTTCCTGAGGGGTTTCACATACTAAAACTTAACACAAGTCCAAAGGCTTGAGGGTTATCCCTTACAGATGCTGAAGACAAAATCCTAGTGATCATAACTGGTGGTATTCTTGGTCTTTGTTTTGGCTAGTTTCTGTCTGTGCTGGTCACCTTAATTTCTGACTCCTGGCAATTCAGTGCACACA
This sequence comes from Strix uralensis, assembly GCF_047716275.1. Classification (NCBI taxonomy): domain Eukaryota; kingdom Metazoa; phylum Chordata; class Aves; order Strigiformes; family Strigidae; genus Strix; species Strix uralensis. The sequence goes on from NC_133973.1 coordinate 8,491,368, forward strand.
GAAAGGTCCTGGGTTGCCCAGTTTAGATGCAAAGTTTCTATTCCTATGTGGTATACCTGTCTGCTTCTTACTGTGGTTTGTTCTTTCATGCTTGCAGATACAGGAGGGAAATGCGAGAACTGATTGGCTTTAAAGAAATGTCATTGCCTCTATCAGCAAATACGTCTCTCATAATACTTTTATGATAGAGGTGTTATAGCTGCTTCATAATGATGTTAAAGTGATTCAGCTGTGGATTTAGAAGTGGAACTCCTTTTTCTAAGCCAGGATTATCAGATAAGCAGAATGCAAGCAAAAGCATGGAGTGTTTCAGAAGGAAAGACTAATGATGCCACCAGGTATTTTTAATGTAGTCCCATTTATTTATAAACAACATAAAAGGTCATTTTTTCCTTTGAACTATAAAGAACAATAAGAAATAATTTATTTGCTTCTAGCCTATGGATTGATGGTAGCTCATATGAATTAAAGATGATGCAGTTGTATGAGACAAGGCTGTGATGATTGCTGCTCTCCTTCATAAGGAGATTCAGACCACCATTTTTTTTTTTTTTTAATTTGAACATTCACCAGACATGAATGTCTCTTTGCATACTGCAGACCACTTTAGCACTGCAGAGCCTATCAGTTTAACTCGCCCATTTTCAAAGACTGCACAGCATCACTGATCAATGAGAGCTAGAATCTGGCTCCAGCCTAGAGTCATCATGATGAAGACCGCACATGCTTTGGGACTGTTATCCTCGGGTGCTCCCCACTGCAGCTGTGCCCTTGGCAGACAGACTGGCCCTTCCCCTTCTCTGGGGAGAAGCCTCCGTGCGTGGCGTCATTACGAAGAACTGGAGGAACGCTGACCTTTCTGTGCAAATGCTTGCCATGATGACAATAAAGTATCTCAAGCCATCTGTTTGGGGCTGTAGTACAGCGGAGAAATACACCTTCCTGCAGAGCTGCGAAGACTGGTGGTCCAGGCAGAGGATATGTATATATGTATGTGTCCCACTGCCGGCCTCTCTTATTGGAGAAAAACTGCTATTATCTCCCTCTTGTCCACCACTGCAGGCTGTGTGGGATGAGAACCTTGTGAACAAAAGTCATTTCATGGTGCCATTCTTGCTGTCAGCTTTTCAACCCCAAGTGACAGGTATCAAGGTGGTGCCAGCTTCCAAATGAAGACACACACCCTCCCCTCAGTCACGCTCCAGTACAGCACAGCTGAGGACATGGAGCAAGAGTGGCAGAGGGGTAGCAACAAACAGCACAGACCATACATTTGCATTGCTGTAAAACAGCAGCTCGGGGAACTGCAACCTCAGTCTCTCAGTAGGGATTTCAGGGTGGCTGATGATTGCACAGCTCTCAGCAATACTGCTGTTTGTAACACACAGGCAGAACCTACTTAGTGCTGTTTCTATTCCTCCCCTTTCCCAGGCACCTTCTCCTGGCTGCACCCTACAGTCCTTCTTCAGAGGTCCTTTGGCAACCTTGTCTCTTCTCATGATTCACTCTCCTGCCCCACAAAGGTGTATCTCCAGTTGGAGAATTGTTGCCATATATAACACAACTTTCCTTACAGTGCTTCTATGCATCTGCCAAGACAAAGCATTATGGTATTGCATTGATTTATATTTTGTGCAAAAAGATTCTAGTGACATCAGAAGCTGAGTCTGTAGTTCAGCTCTGGTTCAAAGAATGGTGAGACAAACTTTCACACTTTCAGGCATGAAAAAGCTCTTTCACCTTCCCTCTTGGAGTGCCCTGTATTCGGGTAAGGGTGTGGTTCTGCATTCATGGAAAGTGAAATTAATCATAATACGGAGGGCTGGAAAGCATCTTCAAAGACCTCATCGTTGATGGCACTCTCATAAGCAGGTGGTGGAGTGAGTGGCTCTAGTGGCTCAAACCTCTCTTCAATACCTTTCACTTCATGGATGTCCGAAACAAACCGCTGCAGCCTCGGGGGCAGCACCAGCTGCAATGGCATCCTGGAGCCTGTGTTTGTCTCAGAGGTGCGCGTTGTGTCTGATGCCCTGAGAGCCTCCACCATAATCTCTTCTTGGGCAGATGATTCAATAACTGCGTTGTAAGGAGGAGGCTCGTTCAGTGGTGAGGGCACTAAGCCTGGATTGGATGCAATCGTCCATATGGCTGGAACTGACATGGTCATCACCTCCTCGTAGGTGGGTGCTTCGTAGGCAGTGTTCACCCTGTGCACAGAGAGGAATGGCAGTTACACTGGTTATTTTACTGTTTAGTTTACACACAGGCAAGTAGTCTGGATAATGTCCCATAGGGACCATGCTACAATCAATAGATGGGACTGAGACAGGATCTCTCAAGTAGTATTACTGTATGTGATATTCTGTCACTGCATCAGCTCACTTGTCCAGCCAACTTAATGTCTTGCTTTTTGGTCTAGAGAATGGCTCATCTGACTATTTTCCCACACTCCTCAGAATAAGTGAAGAAACTCACAGTGTTCAGTTCAGTATCCTAGGCTTAGCTTGATGTCCGTCATTTAAAATCTCCTACCAGTTAAAATTTATTACTAAGAATTACTAACTACTGATTATTTCTTGGAATAAAACAGGACCTTGCATTTTTAATATATTAGCTCAATGTTCATCTATTTTTAAGAAGTGGGGAAAAGTGTTTGCATTTAGTTTAAACAAGGACTAACTATTCTGTATTAGAAAGAGTATCTGCAGAGAAAAATGTTACTTTAGAAACATCTTCCTTTGTAGGTCATATTTTTAAATAAACAGATACTAATTTTCTTCTAGCATGCCCCTGAGCTAGCAAAGCCCAATGTAGACTGCCTTTATGTACTCTTTCTAAAAATAAACACCCTGCAAACCTACCCTCCTACAAACTGTGTTTGAGAATGTCAAGTCATGTATGGATGTGGATAATGATTACCTGGATTATACAGACAAGGAAGCAAAGAGACAAGTTAAACTCTTCAACTACACTAGGCAAATTAGGGTTAAATTAGGTGATGCTGAGAACCTGCAAACATATATGAAGCCAAAAAGATGTGGGAGTATTCAGAGCCTCTCAGAATCAGGGTTTATTAGTGTGTCAAGTTGGGTTTTTAAGACTGAAAACACACCCAGTTACAGGTTCCTTTTTAAAAGTTTACTGGGGAACAGTTGCTCTGGAGATAAGGTTTATAGAGCTAAGCCCGGCTAAGATTCAGTATTGCTTCAGCATTTTTCCTTTTTCCTTGTCTGACTCATTGTTTGGCAAGACTCGATTACTCAAAGAAAAATAAAACTGGGCCTGGATCTGTTTAACCTTGGGAACTGTTAGTGTATCAGTTCACAGGGGGAAGAAAATATATATTGGACAAGATACAGGACATACATGGTATAGACGTTTGCAATCTCCACCTGAAGAATGAAAGAAAACAAGCTAAAAAGAACTTTTGTCTCTGGAATGGAGCCTTAGGGGAAGGGCAGCAAAACAGTATGTAAAATGGCCATGACTGAGAAGAGAGGGTTAAAGTAAGAGGAGTAACCAGGTTGCTGCCTACCCTGCTTGGCTTTGCCTGTTTGTAGGTATCTCATTTGCATCATGTCGCTGATTCCGCAGGTAACACTCGACAAACACACTCAGCAAATAGCCGATCAGGCACACTCCCCCTACCCCTAGGAAGAAATAGCCTACTGGATTGATGTTAGATGAAATGGCCAGCATGGTGACCCCAATGAGAAGAGCAGCAGTGAAAAGAAGCAACAAGGTTTGGCGGATGTTCTTCCAGTGTGTCTCTAACCACATGGTAGTATAGATGGTTGTAGCAGACAGCTGAGAACAGATGAGCAGTTAGGGGGACAGACATCTGTGGGAGACACAATAGTTTTTTCAACATGAAGCATGAGCATATAAGCACATTATCAGGACCAAAATAAGAACATACACACTCAAGTACATGCCATCATGAGAACATGCAGCTATGCATATGTGTAATAAGCCTGGGAAATCTGTGCATAAATGCATGTCAGTGTAAATGTACTAGACTTTCCTATGTGAATGCATATTGAATAATGGAAATGCTCGGACACACAGTTGCAAGACAAAATGCATAAATACACCATCAGCACTTAATTGTCAGGCTTATGTAAAAAGGTCTAGCTTCTTAATAGAACTTAGACCAGTCTAGGATGCAGATTTGAGGTTACTGCGAAAGTGAAATGCCAAATGATTTTAAAGGTTAATTCTAGGGCATTTGTACATTGCATAATGAATATTCAGATACTAGTTCAGATCAGGGAAGAAAAGTAGCCTTATTAATGGGGCTGTCTGCCCCAGTAAATTGAGTGTCTAACTTCAGTGTAGCATTATAGCAATAACATGACTTTAGGTTCTAGATACAGCTGGTGTATGTTTTTGCAAAATGTAGGTGTGTGTTTGAATATTTTTCTACATCCTCATTGTTTTTCTGTTGATGTGCTTTTTTGCACCATTCTCACACACGAGAGCCCCTCCTGTCCCCCATTCCAAAGCTCATCTCTGTGAAAGAGACAGCAGTTGTCACTGTGTGCAGTCAATACGCAATGGGTAACGGGCATCTGTGGTATTCAAGAATACCATAATTAAGGAGTCATCTTGCATGTGTTATAGAAACCTACATATATCCCGCTGTTTTCATGAAGAAGCCTTTGAAGGAAAAAAGCATGACAATGGGCATATTTTTTATGACTATGCATCTCCAAAAAATATACAGTTTTATATAGTTCCATGTTACATTGTGTGCTTTTGCACACTAAATGCGTTCCCTTGTTACAGCAAAAATAGATAAATGTATAGATACAAATGCCAGAAAAAGAAACACATTGTTTTTCAGCTATACTTACCAGAGAGAGGTTTCGGTAGGTAGGAGCAGTCATGTTTTAACTTCTGTCTTCATCACAAGGTAAAATGTGCAAGCTCTTTTGTTCCTGCTCCTTCTCCTTCTGACCTGAGGATGGGACACTGGTAAAAACTCTCCCTTCCTCCTTTTGAGTTTTCCTGTAGGGAAATGATGAAGATTTCTTTTGAAACTAAAAGCTGGAAACTAGTGAATATGGGAAGGTACCAAATGATGGGAAGATCCTGTTGTACGAGTTTTCTGTGGGAAACTAGATCCTCCTTTTTTCCAGGTTCTGAATCCAAAGCAATTTCTAGACGATCACATACCTTCTACTCTTTTGCAGCTCTTCTAGGTCTGTCCCACAAAAGCAGGAAACTCATTAGGAAAGAGGGCGGAGTGAGCAGTGGGGGAGTGCTTACCTGTGTTGGATCTGTTTGGTCTGTTTTACTTTAATGGGAGAAACTGCCCTGAAAATTATGTTTTCCCCACCGCGTAGCAGAGGAATCTTGATCTCTGCCTCACAAAGCAGGAAGGACTGCTGGCCCAGCCCTCATCACATGGCATAAATATGAGTTCTGTAAAATGTAAATCTATACATTTTTCCGTCCTGATTGGGTGCTGTTTGTCAGATGTTGTTTTATTTGATTTTACAAACAAAAGGAAAAAAAGGAGGCAATGGGTTATTACTTCACAGAGGGCTGAGTTAAAATCCTTTTTACTCCCTGATATATCTGGGAATGAGGAGTACTGATAAGCAACAGAACAGGTACTGAATTACTTCATGAAACCTTTTATCATCTGAACCTTTAGTGTGTGTCTGAAAATGGAATGGAATGGAATGGAATGGAATGGAATGGAATGGAATAGAATAGAATAGAATAGAATAGAATAGAATAGAATAGAATAGAATAGAATAGAATAGAATAGAATAGAATAGAATAGAATAGAATATTTCAGTTGGAAGGGACCTACAACGATCATTTAGTCGAACTGTCTGACCACTTCAGGCCTGACCAAGTTAAAGCATGTTATTAAGGGCATTGTCCAAAATGCCTCTTAAACACTGACAGGCTTGGGGCATTGGCCACCTCTCCCGGAAGCCTCTTCCAGTGTTTGACTGCCCTCTTGGTAAAGAAATGCTGCCTAATGTCCAATCTAAACCTCCCCTGGCACAGCTTTGAACCATTCCCACACATCCTATCGCTGGATCCCAGGGAGGAGAGCTCAGCACCTCCCTGTCCACATCCCCTCCTCAGGAAGCTGCAGAGAGCAATGAGGCCACCCCTCAGCCTCCTTTTCTCCAAACTAGACGAGCCCAAAGTCCTTGGCCGCTTCCCATAGGACATGCCTTCCAGCCTTTCCACCAGCTTTGTTGCCCTCCTCTGGACACATTCAAGGACCTTCCCATCCTTCTGAAATTGTGGGGCCCAGAACTGCACCCAGTACTCAAGGTGAGGCCACACCAACACTGCATACAGCGGGATAGTCACGTCTTTGACCAGCTAGTCATGCTGTGTTTGATGGACCCCAGGATGTGGTTTGCCCTCTTGGCTGCCAGGGCACACTGCTGACTCACACTGAGCCTGCTGCCGACCAGCACTCCCAGATCCCTTTCTGCAGGGCTTCTTCTCCAATCACTCCTCTCCCAGTTTATACTCGTGCCTGGCATTACTCCATCGTAGGTGCAGAATCCAGCATTTCAACTTGTTAAATTTCATGCCACTGATGATTGCCCAATGTTCTAATTTATCTAGATCCTTCTGCAAGGCCTCTTGTCCCTCAGGAGAGTCAACAGCACCTCCCAGTTTGGTATCATCAGCAAACTTGCTAACGGTGCATTCAACTCCTGCATCCAGATCATTGATAAAAATATTGAACAGAACTGGCCTTAGAATTGAGCTCTGAGGAACAGCGCTGGTGACCAGTCACCAGCCAGATGTAGCCCCATTCACCACAACCCTTTGAGCACTGCTGTCCAGCCAGTTCTTCACCCAGCACACTGTGAACCCGCTCATCTCACAGTTGAACAGCTTGTCCAGAAGGATGCTGGGACAGTATCAATAACCTTACTCAAATCCAGAAACTCTACATCCGCCGCCTTCCTTTCATCCACTAGGCAGGTGACCTTATCATAGAAGGATATCAAATTAGTCAGACAGGACTTTCCCTCTGCCTGTGCCTGATGATTGCATTGTTCTTTAAATGCCTTTCAGTAGTACCCAGTATAAGTTTCTCCATAATTTTTCCAGGAAGTGAGGTTAGACTAACGGGCCTGTAGTTCCCTGGTCTTCCTTCATGCCCTTTTTGTAGATTGGAATAACACTGGCTAACTTCCTCAGACTCCCAAGACCTTTGGTAGGTGATTGAAAGGGGTCCTGACATAACATCCACTAGCTCCTCCAGTACTCTGGGATGAATCCCATCAGGCCCCATAGACTTGTGAACATTCAGCTGATACAGCTGGTCCCTTACAATTTCAGTGTTTACAAATGGAAAGTCACTGTTCCCACACTTGTGGTTCTCCAAGGCAGGGGACTGGGCAGCCCAAGCTCTGTCAGTATTATTAAAGACTGAGGCAAAAATGCCTCTGCTTTTGCTTCACCCCTATTAGTCAGATGACCATCTTCAACAGGTATCAGTCTAATGTTTTCTTTAGACCTCCTCTTGCTCTGAATGTACGGTTTTAATTCTACTTGAACTTTGGCCTTTCATATCTTCTCCCTGCATATACAAACCACAGCTCTGTAATCTTCCTGCAAAGCCTGACCTCGCTTCCAGAGATCATACAATTTCTTTTTCTTCTTAAGCTCCATGAGGAGTTCCCTGTTCAGCCAAGATGGTCTTCTGTCCCACTTTCTTGAGACAGTGGAATTGCCTGCTCCCATACTTCTAAAAGGTGGTGCTTAAAGACTGACCAGCACTCATGGATTCCTAAGCCCTCAAAAGCAGATTCCCAGGGTACTCTGCTAAATAGCTCCCTGAATAGCTTGAAGTTTGCTCTCCTGAAGTCCAGGGTAGCAACTCTACTGTCCTTCTTTCTTATTACACTGAAAACTTTAAACTCAATCATTCCATGATCACTGTGGCCAAGACAGCCACCTACCATTGCATCCCCCACAGGTCCGTTGCTATTCACAAACAGCAAGTCTAGGAGGGCATCTTTCCTAGTTGTTTCACTGAGTGCCTGTGACAAGAAGTTATCTCCTACAAACTTCAAGAATTTCCAAGAACTGCTTTTCTCAGCAGTATGATATTGCCAGTTTGTCTTGGAAGTTGACATCTCCCACTGAGATTTCCCATAAGGACAAGGGCTGCTGATGGTGAAATTTCTCTTAATTGCCTATAGAATAACTCATCAGTGTTTACATCATTGAAAGTTCTCAAACATTATAATGTGAATTACCTCCAGGAGCTGGCTGCAGCTCAATTTTTTCTGTAATAGGAAGATGTCCTACTGCTGAATGTTTATTAATAGTATTCAGGTTGGAAGATGGGACCGACAAGCATGAGCTTTAACAAAGATAAATGTAAAGTCATGCATGGGCAGAATAATCCCAAGCAGCAGTACAGGCTGGGGTCTGTCCGACTGAAACAGACCTGGTGGTCATGATGAACGGCAATTTCAACAGGAGTCAGCAGGGTGGCCTTGAAGCAGTGAAGGCAAACTGTGTCCTGGGTTGCATCAGGAAGAGTGTAGTCAACAGATCAAGGGGTGTGATTATTCTACTCTACTCAGCACTTGTTAGGACACACGTGGAATATTGTCTACAGTTTTGGTCCCCCCAGTTCAAGAGAGAAATTGAAAAATGGGATATGGTCTGGGGAATTGCCACTAAGGTGATTTGAGGGTTGGAGAACTTTGACAGCTTCAGGAGCTGGGTTTGTACAGCCTAGAGAAGAGAAGGCTTGGGCAGGTGATGAGTGTCTGTTCACAGTTTTCCAATGTCTAGCAGGTAGTTACAGAGAGGAGTGAGGTACTATTCATGAGGGTACATGGTGACAGGACAAGAGGCAACAGGAAAGAGGATAAGGGCCTCTAGATAAAAGAAAAAAAGTCTTCAGTGTGAAAACAGAAAAACATAGCAATTACTTGCCCAGAGAAGTGGAGGAATCATCTTGGCTGGAAATATTCAAGATGCAGCTGAGTCTAAGGCCCTGCTTTCAGTAGGACTTTGGACCAGATGATCTCTTCTTCCAGCCTAGACTTGTCAATGTTTCTATGTTTCGAGTATTTTTCCCTTATAATTGCCTTTTTGGCTGCTGACAGATAAAGGACCTTCAGCTCTGATTGTTATACATTCTTTGCTTTCAAGAGACTTCCTTTGAAGACGGCAGACTTAACATACACATAAAGGGGAGGAAGTCAGGCTTCTGGTGTGTAGCATGTTGTTTTGCAAGACTGTCATTTAAATGGGAAAACTGATTTGTTTCTTACAGTTCTTTCAATTTTGGGGTTGACTAGTGTTGAGAACACCTTAACTGCTAAGAAAGATTTGACAAAACTGTTTTCACAGCCTCTCTGCACAGAAAGCATGCCTGATTTGTGGAATCTGGATGCCTGTGTACTAACAGCAACTTCCTTCTAACCAGGGTAGCTGGTGGTTGTTAGACCTGTTCCTTAGAGATAAAAGATTATATCTTACTCAGCTGAGGAGTATATTAAAATATACTACAGACCTTGGCTAAGTGTTCTGTTTACTGAGCTATTGTAATAAAAGAGCATCACTACTATAAGAATTACAGGAGTGAATTTTCAAAGAAAAGGTCTCAGCTTTTTGAATGAGCAAGTGAAAGTGTGGTTTGACAAGGCAGCTGAATAAACTTAATAGGTAATTGCTATGGAATATAGTAGTCCTTTCTCCTTCCTGCCTCTTCTCCATCTCCTCCTGTCCTCCTTGCAGTGATTCTTGTGCTCAGCTGATATCTAGCTGAGCCAGCTCAGATATCTCAGCTAGTGGGAAATTATTTACATTTTCCAGAGTGAATTTAGTGGGCTGAATCTAGTCACCAAAGTATCATCTAACCACTAGATCCCCATTCAAGGGAAGCAATGGGAATGCATAGCTGGAGTGGTGGAGGGGGAGGGACAGAGAGCAGGAATAACTTTCAGGGCTGCAGTGGGCACTGTTTGATAGCCTCAACCCAAACCATTGGAACAGAAGGAAGTATTTCCTTCTTTGACTGAGTAAGCCCCAAAGAAAGATGTAGCATCTAACACCCATCTTGTCCTCAGCAAATCCTATTAATTTTATCAGGGATTTCCAGCTCAACCCGATGACTTTAGGCAATTCCCAGCTCTGGTATGTACACTATTATCAAATCCCCCCAGCAATCTGACTATTGTTGAATCCCCCCAGAAATCTGACTGTCATTGAATCCCCTTGTAAGTACCTACAGAATGTTGCTTATCCTGCTGTAAGCTGTGTGGAAGGAGCCAAGGCACTTCGCTTGTCTGCACATTCTCCTGTGGGGAGTAGGCACATGAAAACTGCTTTGGGGCTAGACCTTTTTGCTAAGTTAGAAGAAAGTCAGAAAGGTGAAAAAAATCTTCATTATTTGTAGAAAACTAACTCTGCGATTGAAAGGCTGTATTTGATTTGTGATAGAAAGATAGAGGTTTTGCTGAAAATTTGTATAGTAGTTTTGATTCATGCACCATTTTTAAAAATATGTATAGACATAGTTATGAAATATCAGGAAGAAAAACGCTAAAAATGGTAGGTATCTCTGCTGTATTAGTTGTTGCTTGTATTACTTCAGTTTATTTCAGTTGAAATTCAGAGTTCGGTAACTCCTGTATATTTTAACCATGGAGTTGCATGGATGACAGGGCTGAATCTTTAGGAATTATTTTTATGCATTTACAAGAATGATACTTTGCCATGCAGCTGTGAATGCGTTAGTTGAACATGTTTATGAATGTGATACTGACTGCTTTGTGGATCTAAGGATACAAAGCAGGATGAACTTCTATGAACTAACGTTTGCAATATGAGTTCTAGCAACATAGAGCTTCTACATGAGGCCCTTTAGCATTTCTGAAGGACTTCTGAAATTTTTATCTGTCTGCCATTTTGATTGTCTCCATGGTCTGGTTCAGACTGTCATTGATTACAGTAGTGTGGGGATCCGTAACAATGAAAAAATTGATCATGTAGCTGCATCAAGAAGTTTTTGGTGATGGCAAGATTCAGAAAATGCAGAGGGGCTTGGGAAAGGCCTGAGAGGTATCACTAGGCAGTGTTTGTGAAAGAAGGCATAAAAGTCAGGGAGAGTAAACACAGACATTTATACTGCCATCCTAAACTGCCTCCCTTTCATGTGCAGTAGAGATGTTTTTTATAGAAAGCTTTCTGTTCTCTGTTGTTTGGTCATGCTCTGGGGACCAGACTTCTTTTAACAGCAGATTTCTTGAGGTAAGACCACAGATTTCCGTTTTTAAGTTTTCTTTCTTCCTCATTGTTGCTCTTTGTTCTTCATTCAGTCTCTAGGAAGCATTTTACCTTTCCCCTGCTTCATTTCACTATCTACTCTACCTCCTGCCCAGACTGCTACTAATTAACTTAGTACCTACAGTAAGCTCACTTATCAGCTTGGTATGCAGAGAAGCTTGCTTTATTCCCAAGGGCTTGTGACGTACATACCACAGCACGATTAATCTCTCTGTAATCACTAAGTCTATTCTTCCCTATAACCTTGTCCTGAAGCAATTTCTGAGAGCCTGAGCAATTACTGGGGACAAAGTGCTATTGAACCAACTTTTCCTGTCTTGTCTATCTCTCCTTTTGTCTCACAGGTTCTGTTTAGTCACCTATGTGAAATATGACTTTGATTTTTCTGTTCAGGAGCATGATTACGTTGTATCTACAGAGGTCGTGGGGCAGCCATGAACTATGGTTGATATGTTTCTGGTCAGTATAATGTCTTGAGCAGGAGAAAGCAAAACCCCAAGGAAGCCTGTGCTCAGATGTTCAAAAAATATGTGTAACTTTGAGAAAGCCAGTTGTGCTTGACCTGCATAGCTGATTATTCATGCATTTCTTGAGAGCTGGGAATCTCTTTTTGTCTTCCAGTTTATTCCAGTTCTTACAGGACAATGGTTGAAAAGTTATCGTATGTGTAGTCACAGTAAGGTGGCTTTTTGGCATGGCTGTCTTCTACCTGCAGTGGTTTTTCTCTATAGATCAGAGTTGAGATGTGGTCACACAAGGACTGATACTGCAAGGAGAGCTTCTACTGCTGGTACTAGTTCCTCAGCTGTCGCAGGGATACCTGAAAAGCATGTAACTACAGAGACTGAGTCAGAGACAATTGTTATTGTTATAAATGCCGAGGCAGAGGCGAAAATATCTTTAATAAATTTATTTGCAATAAGAACAAGCAAAAAAAAACTAGGCACGCCGGGGGGCAGGGGGGGCTTCCCACTCCGCACCGACGAGCACCGGGTGGTGCTACGTCACTCTCTTTTATAGTCCCTCCTTCACATGCGCAGCAGGGTCCCTCAAACTTTCCCGGGCTTTCTGGTGTTGCTGGGGCTCCTGGCCGGGATTCCTATTTCACCTGCGCAATCCGGTGTTGTTGGGGTCTTTTGATGGGGGTCCCGCCAGTAATTTTCCACCTGCTTAGCATCTGTCACTGAGGAAAAAAACCTCCAAATTCCTTTTAACAATAAAACCATGACAAATCTCCTTCAACTTATGTACATGGCAAATTCTTAACAAAGTCGTCATATTTTAACACGAATCACCACCCTATTCTTCACAATCCCTCGCCTATTGTTTTATTAAATTGATTCGTGTTTTGGTTTCAAAACGTGCTAGGGTTTGTTGTACGGGATTTGGGTGTTCTGTTTTCTTTATTTTAACTATCATTAGTGGGTGTACCTCTCCTCCTTTGGCTAATTCAGGATCTATTGGTATTGCAGAGATTTGCATCCCTTGAACAACTGAATGAATCAATCTAATAAAACATGGAATCATACATGGTATAAACATTAGGGCAGCAAATGCACACAACAAGTAAAATAAAAGCTGTTTTACCCACGGGGCTCCAGGTAACCAGGACCATAGATCGCCATTCCAGCCACTCCATGTTTGGACATGGACATGAGCCAGTTTTCTGATATCTGTGGTCAATTGAAGGACCACTTCTCCTACATCATCTATTTCTAGGCAACAATTAGAGACATTTAATTTTCCACATACCCCTCCCTCTTCAGCAAGCAGGTAGTCCAGGACCACGCGATGTTGGAGGATCGCAGTGCGCATCTGCTGAGCCTGTTGAGCTAAAAGATCTATGGCATTAGCAGTTTTATTCGTAATGATTTCTAAAACTGCTTGCAGTCTAGTTATACGATTCAAACTATAAATTGGTTCTCTTGCCCCTGATATTGGTTCATTAGGGTTCCAGGTGGCAGGTCCATAGAGTTTAATTATTCTCTCAGGAGGCCACTCATTTTCCCCCCACTTTTGTGTTCCACCTATTTTGAAATCAATGGATCGCTTACAACGGGTAATACTCTTATTTCCTAATTTATCATATAATTTTATTCCTAATTGGGGGCCATCCGCCTCTGGAAGAAGGAAAAATAGAGGTCGGATAATCCCTATATAACAGATTCCTGACCAGTTCGTCGGTAATTGTTTGTAGGCAGTATGTCCGCATATCCAATAGTGGCCTTTTTTGGCCTTCGTACCTTTGGCAAATGGTCCCTCTGCAGTCCTTGGGGTTTGAAAATAAGTCGTATTTTTGTCACCCAAAGGGCTGAAAACTTCGTTTAAATTGTTATTTATCCGTATAGTACAATACCAGGACCCAGTGTCATTTTTCCATTCGCAAGTTCAATTATAAAAACTGTTTCCTCGTAGTTTGGCATATTCGGTTTCATTTTTGTCTGACCAGAACCCCTTGAATCCTTTGCTGCGTCCTTGTTCGTTAAGCCACAACCATATATAGATACCTCTATCTTTGTTAATTAACTTATGTGTAAGTGTCCATTGACACTTACTCTCTCCCACATCAACTCCTCCTTTCTGAGTTCGGTTCAGACAAAATTTACCCTTGTTAGGAAATTGAACTGGCCATTTTTCACTATCTTCCCAGGTAGTATTATTAACATCACTATAGTTACTTACAATTTGTGATGGGGAAAGCGGTACAGAAACCCACGGCCAACTTGACAATCCCAAAGGTCCCCCACAAACCCAGCAATGACTTAACTTGAAAGTTTTACTTATGGTTTTTGCTAACAGAACAAACTCATTCTTTTCAAAGGGGTCATATAAGCTGGTAGTGTTTTGACCCTTTTTAGCCATCACGAGGCCAACACACACAAAATGAGGGGAAAAAGCCAGTTGCCATCGTGAGGTCCGGTATGGCACATTTTTCTGTTTATCCCTGGACCCATTGGGTTGCTGCCAACGGTCGGGTTTGTGTCTTCTTAACAGCAAAAATGGAGGCCAATCCGGTCTTGCCCTCACTTGGACTTAGTTTCCCTCACTCTATTACTTCCCTTTTCTTTCAGTTTCTTTGTCCAACTATACAAACTGACTTATGTTTTCATGCAAAACCGTCTAAAACCGAAAAAAAAAACCCTGTGAATGTTACAACTTTTTAACATATATACATACACACAGGGTTCATGTGGACGATTCAAGATCTTTACTACTGTTGATGTTGCTCTGTCTGCCTTGGTAAGTCCAGTCCTATTTTAGCTTTGTTGTATTTGAAGCTTCAAATCTCCAGGTGCTGACTAGATCTTCCAATCTGATTCACCTGTGACTGGTCCTTTCACCCTGGAAATATGAGTCCATCCTCTTTCAGCAGTTCTTACAGCTGTCTCCGTAGTCAATACCAGGAATGGTCCTTCCCATCTAGAAGATAAGCTTTCCTCCTTCCAGGTTTTAATCATTACTTTACCAAATATAGTCAGGGGATAGTTGGTTAAGTAGCATATAGGGGTTTGCTACCACAGGGAAACGAGCCACAGTTCGCTGATTCACAGCCCTTAAATCTTGCACCAATTTGTAAGATCCGTCTGATTTTAAAACTGGTAAGATAGGTGTATTATTATGTGGAGACATGCAAGGTTCCAATGTGCCTTTACTTAGTAATTCATCTATTATTTGTTTCAACCCCTCTCGACCCTTTAGGGGAATGGGGTATTGTTTTATCGAAATTGGTGTCTCCGGATCAATTAAATTAATTTTAATAGGCTTTATTTCAAGTTTTCCAGTCTCTCCTTTTGTATACCAGACCTTCGGATCTATTTGTTGTTTGTCTTTTTCCGTTAATGTATACATTTTTAGTTCTTTTTCTTGTATTATTATTAATTTTAACTCCGTAATTAAATCTCTTCCCAGAAGGTTATTTTCAGCCTCTGGTAGCAACAATAAATCCCCTATAACGATACGGTGTTGGGATTCTATTTCTACATCCCCGACAATTGGTACTTTAAATGGCTCCCCTTTAGCTCCTATTACTAGAGCAGTTTCTTTTTTCACTTTACGTCCCCTCAGAATGTTTTTCACAGGTGATTTTTCGGCACCCACATATACTAAAAACTCAAACTCCTCTCCCTGGGGACCTAATTTCAATTTTATCAAGGGCTCCTCTGATGTCTTTGTCCCCAGGAAATAGAGCCCCTGACACCCCTATTCTTCTTTAAACATCCTTTCATCCCGCTCTCGCTTTCTACAATTCCGTTGTAAATGTCCCTTCTTTCCACAATAATAGCATGCTAATATGTTTTCTCTAATTACTGTCCCTCTCTTTTCACCACCTAATGCTCCAGGTGATTCATTAGAGCGAGATCTCGGAGGCTTCTCCTCTCTCCGCTGAGTTTCTCTGACTGCTGCAACAAGTATTTTTGCCTTCACTCTCTGTTTTTCTTCATCCCTTCTAACATATACCTTCTGTACTTCTCTCAACAGCTCCTGCAGACCCTGATCTTGCCAGTCATCTAACTTTTTTAATTTCTCTCTGGTATCACCCCACGATTTGGCCACGAACTGAGTTTTCAGTAAAGCCTCTCCCACGGGGGAGGTCGGGTCTACCCCCGAACATATTTGTAAAATCTGTTGTTCGCTCTCTGCTTTATTCCCCAGTCGGGCTCTTCTAGCACCGCGGTCAGACTGGAGCGCTCGGCGCAGCCCCCGCGGGGGTGCAGCCGCCGTCGGGCCCCCTCCCTGCGGTGCCGTGGGGGGGCCGGGTCCTGGTGCGGGGTCGTGCCACGGTCCTAGGGGCCGCCCGCCGCCGCCTTCCCAAACCTCTGCCCCACTATTTGTTGTTTGTTTCTGTGAAGAATGTGGTGGTGATTCGTGTTAAAATATGATGACTTTGTTAAGAATTTACCATGTACATAAGTTAAAGGAGATTTGTCATGGTTTTATTGTTAAAAGGAATTTGGAGGTTTTTTTTCCTCAGTGACAGGTGCTAAGTAGGTGGAAAATTACTGGCGGGACCCCCATCAGAAGTCCCCAGCAACACCGGATTGCGCAAGTAAAATATGATTGAAGGAATCCCGGCCAGGAGCCCCAGCAACATCAGAAAGCCCGGGAAAGGTTAGGGGGCTCTGCTGATTGGAGGAATCCCTGCCAGGAGCCCCAGCAACATCAGAAAACCCGGGAAAGTTTGAGGGACCCTGCTGCGCATGTGAAGGAGGGACTATAAAAGAGAGTGACGTAGCACCACCCGGTGCTCGTCGGTGCGGAGTGGGAAGCCCCCCCCTGCCCCCCGGCGTGCCTAGTTTTTTTTGCTTGTTCTTATTGCAAATAAATTTATTAAAGATATTTTCGCCTCTGCCTTGGCATTTATAACAATTTGGTGACCCCGACGTGATACTTCGGGACCCGTGGAGTGCTGGTTTTCAGGGGAGGCGCCCCACCTTTTAGGTGGCCCCTGGACTCCGGTACTTCCTCGGACCGACAGTATCACGAACAGAAGGCAATAAGAACAAGCAAAAGAAAATCGGGATTCCCAGACGACGCTCCCCGGAGATTCCCCGCGAAGGATCCAGGCGAAGACCTCGGACTGTGAGTGACGCCTGGTGCGGGAGGGTTTTCTGCCTGAGTGAGTGCGGTGTGACTGAGACGTGACAGTGTCACGAAGCGAGTGCGGAGCCCTTCTAGCCGCGGTTCCAGAGTCTCGCGAGAGGCCTGGCCGGCGAAGGGACGAAGCGAAAGAAAAAAAAAAAAAAAGGTTTGAAAGGACTCAGGCAAGGGTTTTCAGGATAGGCATTATCCTAGGGTTGATACGGGATTAGTTTTATCCCAGGGTTGCCGGCAAAAGATTCGGGATAGGTTTTATCCCAGGGTTAAGAGATTCGGGATAGGTTTTATCTCAGGGTTATGGGCCAGAAAGGGAGTAAATCCCGTGGCTCGGGGAACCCACGGAGAGGTTCCCAGAAAGGGAGCGATTTGCCTGATATTTCTCAGGACAGTCCCCTGGGTTATATGCTAAAAAAATTGGAATAATTGGCCTGAAACAAAAGGAAAAAGCAAAGAAAAAATGATTCAGTATTGCATGATCGAGTGGACTAAAGAACCTATTAAATTTGATCATTTATTTTGGCCAAAATTTGGAACTACTGACGACTGGACATGTCAGGCATTAAATTCGTATGTAAGCAATAAAAAGCCTTATAATCAAGAAGAATGTGACTACGCCCAGGCGTGGAGAGGTTCCCGAATAACATCAAAAATCCTCTTACTAAAGAATAAAAATACAGACAAAAAACCCTTGAAAGATGAGGAATGGGAACCTTTAGAAAATCTTCCTCCTCCTTATGGGAGAAACTCAGAGGATGAGGAACCAAAACCTAGCGCTCCTTCCCCTCCACCAGCTAGCAGAACCCGTAATCGGGAAAAACAGAAACAGCTAGAAGATAATGAAGCAGATGTTTGGGGAGGTAATTTATACCCCTTACGAGAAGTGCCTATGGGGGGAGGCGCAGGAGGGATAGGATTTGTAAGCGTCCCCCTTAACACCGGAGACATGAGAGCATTTAAGAAAGAGATGGGAAAACTTCTAGATGACCCATTAGGAGTGTCTGAAAGGCTTGATCAATTCCTGGGACCTAACACCTATACCTGGGATGAAATGCAGTCAATTATGGGCATCCTCTTTACAACAGAGGAAAGGCAAATGATTAGACAAGCCGGAATGCGTTTGTAGGAGCAACAAAATCAAGCGGGGCCCCCGGCAGATCAGAAATGGCTCAATGTCCGCCCTAATTGGGATAATCAGCAAGAGCAGGGCAGACAGAATATGAGGGACCTTCAAAATTTAATAGTGGCCGGCATTAGAGAAGCGGTTCCTCGAGGACAGAATATTAACAAAGCATTTAGCGAACATCAAGGGAGAGATGAATCACCCACTGATTGGCTAGAAAGATTAAGAAAGAGTTTACAAATGTATTCGGGGGTAGACCCGACCTCCCCGGTGGGAGAGGCTTTACTAAAATCTCAATTCGTAGCCAAATCGTGGGGTGATATCAGAAAGAAATTAGAAAAGTTAGACGACTGGCAAGATCAGGGTCTGCAGGAGCTGTTGAGAGAAGTACAGAAGGTGTATGTTAGAAGGGACGAAGAAAAGCAGAAAGTGAAGGCAAAGATATTTGTTGCAGCCGTCAGAGAAACTCAGCGGAGAGAGGAGAAGCCTCCGAGATCTCGCTCTAATGAATCACCTGGAGCATTAGGTGGTGAAAAGAGAGGGACAGTAATTAGGGAAAACACATTAGCATGCTATTATTGTGGAAAGAAGGGACATTTACAACGGAATTGTAGAAAGCGAGAGCGGGATGAAAGGATGTTTAAAGAAGAATAGGGGTGTCAGGGGCTCTATTTCCTGGGGACAAAGACATCAGAGGAGCCCTTGATAAAATTGAAATTAGGTCCCCAGGGAGAGGAGTTTGAGTTTTTAGTATATGTGGGTGCCGAAAAATCACCTGTGAAAAACATTCTGAGGGGATGTAAAGTGAAAAAAGAAACTGCTCTAGTAATAGGAGCTAAAGGGGAGCCATTTAAAGTACCAATTGTCGGGGATGTAGAAATAGAATCCCAACACCGTATCGTTATAGGGGATTTATTGTTGCTACCAGAGGCTGAAAATAACCTTCTGGGAAGAGATTTAATTACGGAGTTAAAATTAAAAATAATAGTACAAGAAAAAGAACTAAAAATTTATACATTAACAGAAAAAGACGAACAACAAATAGATCCAAAGGTCTGGTATACGAAAGGAGAGACTGGAAAACTTGAAATAAAGCCTATTAAAATTAATTTAATTGATCCGGAGACACCAATTCGGATAAAACAATACCACATTCCCCTAAAGGGTCGAGAGGGGTTGAAACCAATAATAGACGAATTATTAAGTAAAGGCACATTGGAACCTTGCATGTCTCCACATAACACACCTATCTTACCAGTTTTAAAATCAGACGGATCTTACAGATTAGTGCAAGATTTAAGGGCTGTGAATCAGCGAACTGTGGCTCGTTTCCCTGTGGTAGCAAACCCCTATATGCTACTTAACCAACTATCCCCTGACTATATTTGGTACAGTGTAATTGATTTAAAAGATGCATTTTGGTCCTGCCCCCTAGACGAAGGGAGCAGAGACTATTTTGCGTTTGAATGGGAAGATCCATTTAATAATAGAAAGCAACAACTTAGATGGACAGTACTTCCCCAAGGGTTTACTGAATCACCCAACCTCTTTGGACAGGCATTAGAGAAATTATTACTAACATTCAAACCATCCTCAGGAATAAAACTCCTACAATATGTAGATGATCTATTAATAGCTGGACAGACTGAGAATGATGTCAAGACAGGGACTATAGAATTATTGAACTTTCTAGGAGAAAAAGGATTAAAGGTTTCAAAGTCTAAATTACAGTTTGTAGAAAATGAAGTAAAGTACTTGGGACACTGGCTCAGTAAAGGGGAGAAGAAATTAGATCCTGAAAGGATATCAGGAATATTGTCTTTGTCACCACCCAAAACAAAAAGAGAAATTCGTCAGGTATTAGGATTATTAGGATACTGCAGACAATGGATAGAAGGATATAGTGAAAAGGTAAAATTTTTATATGAAAAGCTAGTGTCTGACAGGTTGAAGTGGACTGAGGAGGATGAGAATAGATTTCAGAAACTAAAAGAAACACTGGCTGAGCCTCCAGTGTTAAGTTTACCAGATGTTAAAAGACCTTTTCAATTATTTATAACTACCTCAAATCAAACTGCTTATGGGGTTCTAACCCAAGATTGGGCTGGAAGTAAAAAACCAATTGGATATTTTTCAAAATTGTTAGATCCCGTAAGCAGGGGCTGGCCAACATGCTTACAGTCTTTAGTGGCAGCCGCCTTACTAATTGAGGAGGCACGAAAAGTGACCTTCGGAGCCAATATTACAGTGTTTTCTCCTCATGATGTGCGTAGTGTACTACAACAAAAAGCTGAGAAATGGCTCACTGATAGTCGACTACTGAGGTATGAGACTATCCTAATAGAAGCACCAGAACTAGAATTGAGAGTAACCAGTGCTCAAAACCCTGCTCAATTTTTATATGGAGATCCTAGAGGTGAATTGAGTCACGACTGCATTGAAGCCATAGAATTACAGACCAAGATAAGACCAGATCTAGAAGAAGCCGAATTATCTGAAGGCCAAAGGTTGTTTATAGATGGGTCCTCTAGAGTTGTAGATGGGAAAAGGAAATCAGGATATGCAATAGTCGATGGAACCAAGTTAGTGGTTAAACAATCAGGCCCTCTCAGTCCTGCATGGTCAGCTCAAGCATGTGAACTATACGCTCTATATCGAGCTCTTGAAATTTTGAAAGACACGAAAGGCACTATATATACAGATTCTAAATATGCCTTTGGGGTGGTTCATACCTTTGGAAAGATCTGGGAAGAAAGAGGAATGATTAATACTCAGGGAAAAGATCTGGTGCATCAAGAATTGATAGTTCAAGTATTGCAGGCATTGAGAGGTCCTGAAGAAATAGCTGTAGTGCACATAAAAGGACATCAAAAAGGAACGGGATATCAAACTAGAGGTAATAATCTAGCAGATGAAGAGGCAAAAAAGGCAGCTTTAAGGGAACCAATAAAGCTATATGTAATTGAACAGGGGGTAGATTATGGGAAAAAGGTATATAACCCTCAAGAACTAACAGAGATTCAGAAGTTAGGGGCTACTATGATAGATGGGAAATGGATTCTTCCAGACAAGAGGGAGATACTACCTAAAGGATATACTAGAAGAATAATAAATAGATTACACCAAAGCACTCATTGGGGCACTAAGGCTTTAAGTGATCATTTCCTAAGGCATTTTGGTTGTATTGGAATATATGAAATTGCAAAACAAGCTACTTAAGGTTGTTTAACATGTCAAAAAATTAACAAAAGAACTATGAGACAGGCCGCAGCTGGTGGAAGGAAAACAGCTTATCGACTTTTGAAAGGATCCAAGTAGATTTTACAGAACTACCAAAAGTTGGGAGGTACAGATACTTACTAGTAATGGTGGATCAGTTAACTCACTGGGTAGAGGCATTTCCTACCACCAGAGCGACTGCTCAATCAGTAGCTAAAATATTGCTAGAACAAATTATACCACGATTTGGAATTATAAAAGTATTTGATTCGGATCAGGGTACTCATTTTACATCTAAAATTATAAAATTAATTACAGAAGCCCTAGGCATTACTTGGGAATATCACACTCCATGGCATCCACAAAGTTCTGGACGGGTAGAGCGAATGAATCAGACCTTGAAACAACAGTTATCCAAATTAATGATAGAAACCAAACTCTCATGGATTAAATGCCTACCCTTAACCCTACTTCATATTAGGACTATGCCAAACTCGGAGACAGGCCTCTCACCTTTTGAAATGTTATACGGAATGCCATATTCCCAAGGTATGCCTCTGGGGCATCCACTGATAGAAGACGTAATGATCCAACAATACATTAAAACTATTGAGAAAAATCTAAAAGAATTAAGAATGAAGGGAATATTGGCCCAGACGACTCCTTTAGGATTTGCAGTGCATAAAATACAACCTGGAGATAAAGTAATGATTAAAATCTGGAAGGAGGAAAGCTTATCTCCTAGATGGGAAGGACCATTCCTGGTATTGTTGACTACGGAGACAGCTGTAAGAACTGCTGAAAGAGGATGGACTCATATTTCCAGGGTGAAAGGACCAGTCACAGGTGAATCAAACTGGAAGATCGAGTCAATACCTGGAGATTTGAAGCTCCGAATGCGACGGAGTTAAAATAGGACTGGACTTACCAAGGCAGACAGAGCAACATCAACAGTAGTAAAGATCCTGAATCGTCCACATGAACCCTGTGTGTATGTATATATGTTAAAAAGTTGTAACATTCACAGGGTTTTTTTTCGGTTTTAGACTGTTTTGCATGAAAACATAAGTCAGTTTATATAGTTGAACAAAGAAACTGAAAAAAGGGGAAGTAATAGAGTGAGGGAAAAGCTGAGAGTAAGTCCAAGTGAGGGCAAGACCGGATTGGCCTCCATTTTTGCTGTTAAGAAGACACAAACCCGACCGTTGGCAGCAACCCAATGGGTCCAGGGATAAACAGAAAAATGTGCCATACTGGACCTCACGATGGCAACTGGCTTTTTCCCCTCATTTTGTGTGTGTTGGCCTCGTGATGGCTAAAAAGGGTCAAAACACTACCAGCTTATATGACTCCTTTGAAAAGAATGAGTTTGTTCTGTTAGCAAAAACCATAAGTAAAACTTTCAAGTTAAGTCATTGCTGGGTTTGTGGGGGACCTTTGGGATTGTCAAGTTGGCCGTGGGTTTCTGTACCGCTTTCCCCATCACAAATTGTAAGTAACTATAGTGATGTTAATAATACTACCTGGGAAGATAGTGAAAAATGGCCAGTTCAATTTCCTAACAAGGGTAAATTTTGTCTGAACCGAACTCAGAAAGGAGGAGTTGATGTGGGAGAGAGTAAGTGTCAATGGACACTTACACATAAGTTAATTAACAAAGATAGAGGTATCTATATATGGTTGTGGCTTAACGAACAAGGACGCAGCAAAGGATTCAAGGGGTTCTGGTCAGACAAAAATGAAACCGAATATGCCAAACTACGAGGAAACAGTTTTTATAATTGAACTTGCGAATGGAAAAATGACACTGGGTCCTGGTATTGTACTATACGGATAAATAACAATTTAAACGAAGTTTTCAGCCCTTTGGGTGACAAAAATACGACTTATTTTCAAACCCCAAGGACTGCAGAGGGACCATTTGCCAAAGGTACGAAGGCCAAAAAAGGCCACTATTGGATATGCAGACATACTGCCTACAAACAATTACCGACGAACTGGTCAGGAATCTGTTATATAGGGATTATCCGACCTCTATTTTTCCTTCTTCCAGAGGCGGATGGCCCCCAATTAGGAATAAAATTATATGATAAATTAGGAAATAAGAGTATTACCCGTTGTAAGCGATCCATTGATTTCAAAATAGGTGGAACACAAAAGTGGGGGGAAAATGAGTGGCCTCCTGAGAGAATAATTAAACTCTATGGACCTGCCACCTGGAACCCTAATGAACCAATATCAGGGGCAAGAGAACCAATTTATAGTTTGAATCGTATAACTAGACTGCAAGCAGTTTTAGAAATCATTACGAATAAAACTGCTAATGCCATAGATCTTTTAGCTCAACAGGCTCAGCAGATGCGCACTGCGATCCTCCAACATCGCGTGGTCCTGGACTACCTGCTTGCTGAAGAGGGAGGGGTATGTGGAAAATTAAATGTCTCTAATTGTTGCCTAGAAATAGATGATGTAGGAGAAGTGGTCCTTCAACTGACCACAGATATCAGAAAACTGGCTCATGTCCATGTCCAAACATGGAGTGGCTGGAATGGCGATCTATGGTCCTGGTTACCTGGAGCCCCGTGGGTAAAACAGCTTTTATTTTACTTGTTGTGTGCATTTGCTGCCCTAATGTTTATACCATGTATGATTCCATGTTTTATTAGATTGATTCATTCAGTTGTTCAAGGGATGCAAATCTCTGCAATACCAATAGATCCTGAATTAGCCAAAGGAGGAGAGGTACACCCACTAATGATAGTTAAAATAAAGAAAACAGAACACCCAAATCCCGTACAACAAACCCTAACACGTTTTGAAACCGAAACACGAATCAATTTAATAAAACAAAAGGCGAGGGATTGTGAAGAATGTGGTGGTGATTCGTGTTAAAATATGATGACTTTGTTAAGAATTTACCATGTACATAAGTTAAAGGAGATTTGTCATGGTTTTATTGTTAAAAGGAATTTGGAGGTTTTTTTTCCTCAGTGACAGGTGCTAAGTAGGTGGAAAATTACTGGCGGGACCCCCATCAAAAGACCCCAACAACACCGGATTGCGCAAGTAAAATATGATTGAAGGAATCCCGGCCAGGAGCCCCAGCAACATCAGAAAGCCCGGGAAAGGTTAGGGGGCTCTGCTGATTGGAGGAATCCCTGCCAGGAGCCCCAGCAACATCAGAAAACCCGGGAAAGTTTGAGGGACCCTGCTGCGCATGTGAAGGAGGGACTATAAAAGAGAGTGACGTAGCACCACCCGGTGCTCGTCGGTGCGGAGTGGGAAGCCCCCCCCTGCCCCCCGGCGTGCCTAGTTTTTTTTTGCTTGTTCTTATTGCAAATAAATTTATTAAAGATATTTTCGCCTCTGCCTTGGCATTTATAACATTTCTGTTTTTCTTGGTTGCTGGTTCTGCTAGTTGATGGAGGGGAAGGAGCGGTAGGCTTTGGTTCCTCATCCTCTGAGCTTCCCTCATGAGGAGGAGGAAGATTTTCTAAAGGCTCCCATTCTTTTTCTTTGAAAGTTTTCTTATTAGTGTTTTTATTCTTTAGTAATAGGATTTTTGATGTTATTCGGGAACCTCTCCACACCTGAGCATAGTTACATTCTTCTTGATTATAGGGTTTTTTATTGCGTACATACGAATTTAATGCCTGACATGTCCAATTGTCCGTAGTTCCAAATTTTGGCCAAAATAAATCATCAGATTTGATAGGTTCTTTGGTCCACTTGACCATGCAATACTGAATCATTTTTTCTTTACTTTTTCCTTTTGTTTCAGGCCAATTATACCAATTTTTTAGCATACAACCCAGGGGACTGTCCTGAGAAATATCAGGCAAATCGCTCCCTCTCTGGGAACCTCTCCGTGGGTTCCCCGAGCCGCGGGATTTACTCCCTTTCTGGCCCGTAGTCTTTGCCGGCGTCCTGAGATAAGACTGATCCCGTAAACCCTAGGATAATGCCTATCCTGAAAACCCTTGCCTGAGACCTTTCAAACCCTTTCTTTCTTTCGCTTCGCCCCTTCGCCGGCCAGGCCCCTCGCGGGACTCTGGAAACGCGGCTAGAAGGGCTCCGCACTCGCTTCGTGACACTGTCACGTCTCAGTCACACCGCACTCACTCAGGCAGAAAATCACCCCTCCCGCACCAGGCGTCACTCACAGTCCGAGGTCTTCGCCTGGATCCTTCGCGGGGAATCTCCGGGGAGCGTCGTCTGGGAATCCCGATTTTCTTTTGCTTGTTCTTACTGCCTTCCGTTCGTGATACTGTCGGTCCGAGGAAGTACTGGAGTCCAGGGGCCACCTAAAAGGTGGGGCGCCTCCCCTGAAAAACCAACGCTCCACGGGTCCCGAAGTATCACGTCGGGGTCACCAAATTGTTATAAATGCCGAGGCAGAGGCGAAAATATCTTTAATAAATTTATTTGCAATAAGAACAAGTAAAAAAAAACTAGGCACGCCGGGGGGCAGGGGGGGCTTCCCACTCCGCACCGACGAGCACCGGGTGGTGCTACGTCACTCTCTTTTATAGTCCCTCCTTCACATGCGCAGCAGGGTCCCTCAAACTTTCCCGGGCTTTTTGGTGTTGCTGGGGCTCCTGGCAGGGATTCCTCCAATCAGCAGAGCCCCCTAACCTTTCCCGGGCTTTCTGGTGTTGCTGGGGCTCCTGGCAGGGATTCCTCCAATCATATTTCACCTGCGCAATCCGGTGTTGCTGGGGACTTCTGATGGGGGTCCCGCCAGTAATTTTCCACCTGCTTAGCATCTGTCACTGAGGAAAAAAACCTCCAAATTCCTTTCAACAATAAAACCATGACAAATCTCCTTCAACTTATGTACATGGCAAATTCTTAACAAAGTCATCATATTTTAACACGAATCACCACCCTATTCTTCACATTATGTTGTGCAGAACTAATGGATTTCTCTTTTCTGAAAGTGGGGAGTCTCTGCCTTTCATTCCATGAATATATTTACATCAGTTATATCAGTATAGTTATCAATTCCTAATATTCTTTGAGAAGGAAGTAAACATCTTGTCCTCCTTCCATTATATTTTAGTTTTTGCAGCTCTACTTGCTCTTAGAAGATTGCTGGATTTTCCCTGTTCTCAGTTTTATGTGTCACCGAAGTGCTGCTAGTGTTCTTTATTTCAGGTCTACAATTCATAGCAGTCTAGAAATTGCCGGATGTTCCTATTCCAGCCAAGTGGTCATTTGCTGTCCAAGAATGGCTGGATGCTTTTTATCCCGTGCCGATTTCACTGCAATCTACTAGGATTTTTTTGTTGTAGCAGTTCAGCTCCCTGCAGTCTAGGAATTCTACTGGATCCATAGTGCTCTATACAGGCTGATTTTCCAGTGGTGCTCAGTTGTTTGTCCTCTTAGTGCTATCCAGGCTTAATAAACTGGTCCACAGAATAATTTTTTTCTTAGTTGTTCTGTCATTTAAGTTTGATGTGGAAACACTATTTTGTGAGACATGTTGTCTGACAGTACTCCAAAAGGTTTAGGGAGCGCTTACGTAAACTTGAAGCCATAGATTCAGTTTTTATTGCAGGGCTGATAGACAGAATATATTATCTATTTTATAACTATATGTGTACCTATACTGTACAGCCCACACATGCCAATTGGAACTGTCCTATTGTGATATGTACTATACAGACACAGTAGGATATACATTTAGCCATTCACACCAGCAAAATGTCCTCCATATTCTTCATTAATAGATTTTCTGTGTATTTAGGGTATTAATAGATTTTCTGGGTATTTAGAGTTAGTGTATGGTTCCTAAGTGGTAGACATTTTCTTACTGAA
Organism: Strix uralensis; assembly: GCF_047716275.1. Taxonomy (NCBI): domain Eukaryota; kingdom Metazoa; phylum Chordata; class Aves; order Strigiformes; family Strigidae; genus Strix; species Strix uralensis. Next base: position 8,518,429 of record NC_133973.1, read on the forward strand.
TATCATGAAGCGATTGTTTTTAAGGTGTTATCTATACCAAGTATTTGTCAAAGCAAGTATTGGCTGTTCTCTATGGTTGTACATACTTACACTACTAGACCCTCCTTATTCTTTATGTGTCCTTACTGGTTAACAAATAAATGATCCATTATTTTGTCTCCTAACGCTCTGCATAAACCATCTTTGCCACTTTCCAGGTGGCCTGTCATTGTGGAATAATTGGTAGGTGCTTTTTGATTAAATTCTCTTGAGGAATTAATTGTTAGCAGCCTGCATATCATTTGTTTACCATCCTGATTCAAGTATAGTATCGATGTCCTCCCCTTCCTGTAATTAATGAAAGGCACTGTATTGCTTTTCTTCTGTTGGGGAATAACAGCAAGGAAAGGGAAAGCAAGGAGACTGTTCTTGTAACTGAGAAACTGATCTCTGATTCAGGTAATCTCAGTTCAATTTCTAGTTGCTACAAACCTTTCAGCTGGGACTTTAAGCAAAATCCCTTGTTTCATTGCAAGTCTCTTGGAGAAAGAATATTTTTAGAATGGGGACTGACTTGTATTTTGTGCCTTGCAAATAGGGCCGAGGTTTTACTGAGCTATCTCCCATCCTCCGATGAAAAAAAGGAGTAGAAATATTTCACTTCAATACATTATTTCACAACATTTCAGGTGTTGATCAAGTCTAAGAAATTGTCAGTAGGAACTCCGCCCTCCCATGTATTTCTAAGGGATCTCTCGTGCCTCAGGGTGTAAATCCCCCTGGGTTTCCCAAACATTTTCCCCGCGCCGCAGTGGATCGTGCGGGACACACTAATAAGCGGCGGCTCCCGCTCTTAAAGGGGACGCGGCACCTTTCCTATTTCCTGGGATCCCGCCCAAAGGAGGGGACTCCTTTAGAGGAGGGGGGTCTGGGCTGATGGCATCCGATTGCCAGGGATTCCCCAGCCTGAGTTGGCCTGACAGGGGCCGCTCCTTGCCACCCCTTGTACTGCAGGGTGCTTTAACCCCTTCTGGTCCCTTCAGAATTTCAGGGTGACAGGAGATGTTTGTGGGGAATAGTCCCAGCTGCCTCATACTATCTGGACAGAGAGAAGCTGAGAGCAGCTTTATCCCTAATTCTGCAAAAGAAACTTGCTTGCCAATTGCCTTTCCATCAAGGCACTCCCCTGTTGTCCTCCCCTGCACTGCATCCATCCAGGTCTGACCTCTCTTCCTCCCCATCCTGGGTATCTTTCTAGCAGTCCCAGTCTGGAGACTTGTGGGTACATACACAGCACAAAAACTTTGCACGTGTGCCCTGTCCTTCTGCTTGGATTAGACCACTATTATTCCCCTTGTTTGAATACCATTTAATTGCTGCAAACTGTTAAACTTCTTGACCCAACCCAGGCCTCGCCTATCTTCAGCCTTTCCTCACTCTAATGACTAGCCTCTTTGCTGTAAAAAAGTCTGCCCATCAGTCTGTTTTAACATGACTCTGGCAATCCTTCCACTTCTCTACCTTGATTTCACATGTAATTCACGAACATGAACTGGCTTTGTATATCCATATATTACTGCCTTTGAGGGACTGGGCTGACTCAGTATAAAGAAAGTTTTTCTTTGTTAAAACTATTAGGTAAAGCCAATTATGAAGTTAATTGTGCAGTAAAGCCCAGGAACTAAGTCCTTTCTCTTAAGCATGATCATTATATAGATAATGCACTACTGTTTGCAAAATATGGGTTTATTAGTGTGCCTTCCTCTGCTAGATCTGTCCTCACATCTCATGTTTTCCATCTACCCGAGTTATCCTCTTGTTGAGCACTTGTGATATACTTCCAGGGCAAGACTTGCTGGATACTAAAAACTCTCTCTGATTTTCAGAGTGCTCTCATATATGCCAAGAAAATTTTTACCTGCTGAACGATTAGAAGACTTAATGACTTCTGGGTGGAAACCGGTGGTGAAGAATTTTGGCATGGTTATGATCTGATACACTGCAGAACTTGAAGCTCTTACATTTCGTACTGAAACGATGAACTTGAGCTTTTGATCTTTCCGTGCCACAGGTGTTCTAATGTTACTGTAAAAGCCAGCAGAGGAACTCTCTAAGACTCGTTTTGGAGTTTTAGAAAGCAGGCATTCTTGATTGCAGTGTTGGCTGGCGCACACGCGAATAGCTTCGCAAAAAATTGAGCGCACCCTGGATCTATAAGCAGCAGCTAATATAGAGTGAGATTATGCATATTCATAACTTTTCAAAGAAATGAGTTACATATGAATTATATTTCCTGGAACTAATTATAATATTTGCATCTTAATTACACATGCACTTTCTTGCTGGGTGGTAGTCTCAGGGGGTCTCTGGTGGTCATCAGTGGTCTTCCTCACCGTGTCTGCTGGTTGACCTCAGTGCTCACACATGCTCACAAAGGTCAGTTTAAGAGGTGCTGTGTAGCTGTATTGTGTCTTGAGCTGGTTTGTTTTGATTTGTCCCATCCTTGTTCCTGTTATCTTCAAGAATAGGCCCCAGCTGTCTTATTTATTACTCTTATCTTCAAACCCCTTTCTTCTTTATGAAAGCACCAACCTTCAGCTGTGTCTGCACATTCCAGAAGCTACATTGATATTGACCTACTTTATTCTCGGTAAAAAATATTTAGCAAGACGAAAAGCAAGACAAAGAGGAAAAAAAATGTTAGCAAGACGTTTTGGCTTACACTAACATGCAGTGAGTAAAATTGTAGAATAAATTAAGATGGAAAGGTCTCATTTGGGTCAACTACCCTGTACAAAATGGACAACTTCAAAGCTAGAACAGGTTGCTCAGGGCCTTGTTCTTACATTTTCTGAAGACCTCCAAGAATGGAGATTACTCAGCCTCTCTTGACACTTCTTCCAGTACTGAACAACCCTCATAGAAGGAACTAACTTTTCCTTACATATAGTTGAAATTTTCCTTGGTGCAACCTGAATGTTACCTCCTGACCTTCTGCTGTGCACATACGTGAGAACAGAAGTCACTTCTATGGAAGAGCTGCTTTCTCTTTTCTGAATTGTGGCCATTCCAGTCATCTCTGAAATTAGCAAGTAATTCCATAATTTCTGTCCATATGAATTTTCCCTGTTGACAAATATCCAGGGTTCTACTGCTAAAATGTAATCTAATTTATACAGTACTGACAGTCGGATAAATTAATAAATATTTCTCATATCATTAAGTTCTAGTAGCAGGCAACTTTGCTCAAAACTTGAAAATAAACTGAGTTGTTTTCTATGGGCTCTGCCAGGAGATTGATGATGCAGTTTCATGGGCCAGTTTAAAATACTGTTGCTTGCAAAAAAAATATCCATATCCCATTTCCATCCACTTCATTGCACCAGCACTAGCATTCAGGATGTCGCCGCAATCAGCTGGCTGATCCGAGTGGGACTGTCCCCGTGTCAGTGTGGTACGCAGGTGTCTCAAGCTGTTTATGCAACTGTACTAAAGGACTCCCAGCTCTATTTCCTTTTCCCAGCCCTGGGTGACAGTGAGGTTTAGTCTCTCTGTGCCAGTTTATCTGTATGTGGAATAATGGTAATAATGGGAACCAATATCAGTGACATCTTCAAACAAAGGTGGCAAGGAAATGTGAAGTGTTAATGCTCATATGGAAACAATTTCTTCTAGATTCTTTATAGACAAATGTGAAGACCCAGTCAGTTTATAATCTAAGGGTGATTTAAATGCTTGTAGAAATATCAGGATGTTATAATTTTATTAATCAGGTTATGAATAATACTTATTTAAAATTGCAAGATACCATAATAGTCACACAATAAGTCCAGTATCATATTCAGAATAAAATGCATAAATATGTGTTCCTGTATCTGTAGGTAGATATACAGGTATTGATAACTGCTGTTTATTGAAAAGCCAAACATGACTGTTTTTCTAATATTTATAATGCCAGTTTTCTTACTTTTATTGAGTTTTACCATACTTTGTTCTTAGCCTACTTTTCTGGAAACAAAACATGTTTTAAGACAGTTTGTGTGGGTGTGTCCGCACACCATTATCCCTTAGTAACCTTTGCAATAGTTATCTTCTTCCAAAATTAGGGGATGGAGGTCTCAAAGATAATTTGTTAATTTGATAATTTTCTCAAAATTATATTTTATAAAATAATATCTCTTTGATATATCTTTGATAATTATCTCAAAGATCATTTGTTCTCTCATCTCAGAAAAAACATTCCTATAAACTAAATTAAAATAGTCAAGGAAAATAAAATTTCCCATAAGTGTCCCAAAAGAGGGAAAGGTTGCAAAGTGAGCCTCATCAAAGATTCAGCACAAGAGAAAGGTCTTGTAAATGCTCCAGCAGATTCAGTCAGTTCTTAGACCTGGAAAAACTACACAAAACAAATCCATGGGAAATTTGTTGTTGTTCCATCTATAGAACTTTTTGTTTCCCATGGTCATGTGAAAACAAAAAGGTGCAGACTTTTTCTTTATTTAAAATAAAGCTTTTCCACCCTGCATAATTGTAGAGAAAAGCTTGACAAAGCTTGATCCATGAAGTTTTGAAAACAAGAACATAACTAAAAACATTTGTAGGTACAACCTCAGTGCCCTCTTAAAAAGTGCTGCCGGTTTTCAGGAGTCTTACAACTAAGGTTGCAATACCAACAATCATTATACAACAATTAGGCCCTTTATTTTTAATGTAATTTCAGGAATCTCTTTATTGCTTCTGGTAAAATTCCTGCACATATTTTTTCAAGATATGGGAAAAGTTAAACAGGGCAGGAAAGCCAATCATGACCTACTGTTTGAGCACCCTAGTGTGCTTTTTTGTGTGTCCGCAGTGCCTCTGGCCTGGCTATGGTCATGGGATGAATTAACAGAAGAAACTACTGTGATGTTTGAGATGACTTAGAAGGTCCCCCCAGCTGACTGATGATACCAGAATGAGTCAGGCTGAGTTAATCCAGTGCAAAATGGAATGGTTAATTTGGCCTGGGAATTAAACTTAATTTTTCTCTGAGACAGATCTAAAGCGCTCACTGAGTTGTAGGTAGTAGCCCTCTACAAAATGCTTTAAATGCCTTCACCTAGGTCAGCCAGAACTCATTTTACCATTGCCTAAGGCTGGTACCACATAGGAAATTCTCTAGGTATCTGCAAAAATTGTGACTGAACAATCATTCCAATCCACAGGTCAGTCTCATGACTCATGATTACCAAAAGCATTTGCAGAAAGTACCATGTCATCCTGTCCCCTCAGATTATCCTCTTCAGTGCCTTTGCCATGTGACTAAATCAGTACTAAGTAAGCAATTTTCAGATTTTTCCAGTCTGCTACTTTCCCTTCCTACTCTGATCATGAATCCACATGACCCAATTCACTGCCACCAAATAACTGTCATTATACTTGAGAGTACTAAAAAAAAATGTGGTTTTAAAAAAAAAAACCCCAACTCTCATTTTTAAAGGTCACCCCTGCAGGTCTGGGATTAGCAGTGCAGGGAGCAGGATGCTGGTGTGCTGCATCTATGGAGCTGCCAGTCTGACCCCTTCCCTCAGGGCCAATCTTTGCTTAAGAGCAGGGCTGCTCCCCAGACCGGCTGTTCGATCGACAATGATCTCTAGCTTCAAATCCGACAGCACCGACCTGCTCGCTCTCCGCTCATCAGCAGGTGGGGGCAGCGGAAGAGAAAGGGCGGGAGGGAGAGGGAGGACACTGCAACCTACGTGAATAATTGATGGTGTAAGGAAAGGAGAGCAGCTGGGTTCCCTGCCTCCATCCGCTCACCAGCTGGGGATGAGAGATCCTTGCTCAGGTAGGGGATGAATGGCTCAGCTGCTTTTATTCTCGTCTTGCCTGCAAAGCCAATTAAAGATATTTTGCATCTAGAAGGAATAGGAGCAAAGGTAGCTGGGGGAGGGTTGATCCAGATCTTCTCTGCTGCTTGGTTGTGTAATGGATGTACCTTGGGGCAGTTTCTGCCTCAGCAGGGAAAGTGACTATACTTTTTAAAAGACATTGTGCTATACTGCATTGTGTAGAGAAGCAGCTGGGGAGAGAGAGAGAAGGAGAGTGGAAGTGGGGATATCTGTGTAGGTAGTGAGACAAACTGAAGAGACAGAGGGGCATGAAAGAGGGTCTGTCCAGACTCAAAAGAATCCCACCCTGATTCTGTCAACCTTCGACATAAAATGATGAGTCCAAGTGGGCAGTGGGAAGTGCTGTCTGTACACACTGGCTGCTATATTTAGAAGCTGTGTGCATGGATCTGTGGAAACAGTTAATGTGAAAACATGTATGTTTCTATCTGTGGGTGCATCTATGAGTTTGTAACATCTGAGTGTAATATTGTAGTAAAAAATAAAAAAAAAAAAATACAAATTCGGCCCTGAAGAGTTTACCGTTGGAAGGATATGCTGCTGTGTTCATGTGGTACTGTGCAGCTTCTGATGTTCTTACAATGACTCAATTAATAACATTGCAGAGATCAGATTCTGTGTTACAGCTAATACAGACTTTTCCTGTGTGAGCAAGGTACAATGCTAATTCAGTTACAAGAATGAAAAAAAGTATTTTAACAAAAATTAGGAAATTACATAGCAAAATATATAGACATCAATTACTGTAATACATATTAACATACCTGAAGAATACCTGAAAGAACAGAAGCTTGTGTGCCAGTCCCTAAAACACACAGAGCTATAAAATGCATAATGATCTATGCGAATATAGACATATATGTCTATATATAGTCTATATGTCTATATGTATATATGTAGTCTCACAATGTGGGACTATAAGTATTAGTCATATAAGAATGCAAGTATCAACAGAAACGAAATCTACTTAGTACAACTAAAGGCTTATATTGTTGCATCAGCTGTGTAAATAGTAAAAATTGTTAGCTTGCTTATAAGTTGAGGAACAGTAAGGGGAAAGGGGGCCTGTGATTTGTTTACGTGTAGAAAGGATTTAGTCATATGATTATTGCTAAAGGAGGCTAATTAGAACAGTAATTAGGGTATCTAATAATTGTTCACTGGTTTGCCTGTGGGTCTTGAGGGCTTTGTACACAAGTGGAGTTGCACAGGAGGTTAGGTAAAGCTGTGAGGCAGTTAAATGAAAGCTGATCCCAGTGTGGTTTTGTATGTGAACAAAGTTGGCTCTTGTCTGTCATGGCAAGCTGATGAAGAATGGCAGAAAGGCCTGAGCCTCTCTATGTACTTTGCTTTCACCACGGCCAGGCTTGCTATTGCTGCTGCTAATGACTCTGGGATGGGGGAGGGCAGTAGTTACTGCTGGCAGCCCTCTCTAGCAGCAGAAAATAATGTCTCTTCCTCTTTCCTGGATGCAGCAGAAGTGGCAAGCTTGGCTCTTTACCTTGGCCCAGTCACAACTCTGCTCAGAGATCCAGGTGAATGAATAAGAACTGCTTGTGCAGACAGCAGCTGCTGTATTCAATGCCCTGGACACATCTGGGAGGCATCTGGAGTGAGGAGGGGGCTGCATGCGTTGGCCCATACTCTAGCATCAGATCTGCTGGGGGAAAAAAAAAAGAAAAGAGGGTGGCAAGAGGAAAATGAAACACCTGGCCTCCATGCAAGTTCCTGAAACCAGCAAGTGGTTCCTCTCTTTGTCCATTCAAATTGTCACCTACCTTGATTGATTCCTTACTCCTTACAGTCTCTTTTCCCACCCACAGACCCTTGAAGCCCCCGTAATAATTTATATCCAGGTCTTTCATCAGTAGGAAGCATTAGGATGAAATTGCTGCACTCTTATCCCTAAAATTTTGATGTAGCTGCTTGCTTACTCTCTTTTTGTTCATCTGTATCAGCTATCTTGTATTTTCTGTCTGGTCTCTCCATTCTGCTTTCACTTGTCCTTTGTATCTTTTCCTAGCTGTCTGGCTCCTCCCAAATTCTGTCTCGTTCTGTGGTTCCTACTGTCCCTTTCATGAATTAGAACAAACCCAGTGTGAGGCTGACACTTGGCATAAGGTTGTAGCTGCTGCCTTTATAGGCCCTGATGTAAAGAGGAAACATTACATCATCCGATGGAATGAAACAGGGAATCACAGGAAAAAAGTATGTCCAGAAGAGCTCTGTGGTCTTATTGAAACACAAGTACATATGTACTCTTGCAATGGAAGATTCTCATCCTCAGTTTTCATCAGGAATGATAATCTACTGATGAGTGAATGCAAATACATTCTCTGAGGTTTCGAGGTTTCTGACCCCCCAAAATTTGAGCTTCCCTAGAGAATAGCTCACATGTTAGATCAGTGAGCTATTTCATAAGGGACACGTAGAGCCAAATCTCTGTAGTACTTGATGTAAATCAGCTCCAAATACCAAAGGCTAGCGAGTTTGTTATCTTCTTAGTCTTCCCTTGAAGGGAATGGGAGGTTGTGGGGGACTGCCTTGATGCTCACTTTCCCCTCTGGATACTGAGAGCTTCGGGAGAGTTGAGTAAGGGACCCCTCTGCCACCCTTGTTCAACACTGCTTGTGTTACCATCACTGACAGCCCGGAGTGCGGCTTCCTCGGCTCGGCTGTCCCGGCAGCCTGCCTGTGGGCTGCGACCATCCACGGCTTCCCCAGAAAGGGGGGGATCAAGGGGGAACTGACCTTCCACAGCGGAAAGGGGGCAGAAGTCATCATCCCACCCCCCGTTCTCTCATCTTTCCCCATCTCTCCTCCTCCTCTTTGTCTTTCCCGGGGCCGCGGCCCGGTCCCCACTGTAAGGTGCCCTTGCGGTCTCTCCTTTGAAGCCCGGCTTGGGAGGAAGAGGAGGGGTGGGGGCGGGAGCCGGGGCTTGGGAGGCAGTCGGGGCCCTTCTCCATGGCGAGGCAGGAGCAGAGGAGGCTCCTGAGGGGGGAACCCGGGCGCTGACTCAGCAGGGCAGGCCAGCATGTTTTCCCGGGAGCACGGCGTCCCTGCCGGAGCCTGCAGAGGGTAGGTACCGGTACTGGGGCTGGTACTGGGTGGCCCTGTTCCTCCCGGGCGCCTGGCTCCGGCCCTTCCCTTCCCCCGGCAGGGGCAGGGCAGGGCAGCGGCTGCGGGCGTTTGGGGTGAAGCGCTGGAGCCGGTCCCGACCCCAGCGGCTGCCGCCGTGTTGTGGGAGGGGGAGGAAGAGCCCTCGGCGGTTGCCCGAAAGAGTGGGGGGCCGAGGAGAGGGAAGGTGATGGCCGGAAGGTCCGGCTCTGGCTTTGGAGGCCCCGCTCCGGTCGGGAGGAGGGGGGTGGGTGAGCGGCTGCGCCCCTCACTGAAGGGAAAGAAGGGGCGCAAGTGAGCCCCTCTGGCTTTACCCCTGCCTCCCTGGGAGGGGATGAGTTCTCCGGTTTGCTCTTCTCAGGAGGTGGGAGTACGGGTGCGCGGCGAGATTCATTTCACTCGGGAGTTCTCCTTTCTCCTGCCCGGCAGGGTAGTGCCTGGTGAAAGCCAGCCGGGTTCTCCGGGCCTTTTCCATACCCTGCCCACGTTGTCGGTGCCAGGAGAGGCAGATCCTGAGCAGGGATTGCCCGCATGTGGGAGCAGAGGCTCTCAGGGAGGCTCCCCAGTAGCCAGGAAGGGGCGTGCAGCTGGAAGTCAGAGTCTGTGGGCAGAAAAGTTTGTGACCGGCTGAGGGCAATCCTCGTCTCATCTGGAGTACTTGCTTCCTTTTCCTAGTTCTGTCTTGGTAATTCCTTCTCTTGAATTTTAGGAATCTGTGTGAGCAAAAGTCAAAGCCGTACAGGTGTTCGTAGAGTAAGGCTATTCATGTCATGTTTTCAGCTGTTTTCACTGAATACCTAAAACTTGTATTTGGTAGAGCAAATACGTCCCTCTAAGGGAGGAGCGAGGGAGTGAAAGAGCTGTTGGTCAAGGGAAGTGGTTGCTCAGAATTTTCCATATGAGCATTTCAGGACTGATCTTGTTTCAAATTACCTTCAGTTCTGAATTGGCTGTCCTGTCTAGTGTGGGATTTAAAAAACATGTCAGTGTCTCATTGCAAGAATCACTCATCAGGCTGGGATGCTAGTTATTATACTGTCATTCCATAATTAGCTGCAAATCATGCTGTATTGTTTCTCCTCCTGGAAGGTTTCCAGATTAGCAAAGGTGTTTACAATAGCTATGCACCCACTTCCCTGGGAACTTTCAGGAAGACAGTTACCTGAAGATTTGGGGCGCTTGTCTATTCAGAGTGTCACAGATGCTCTTTACCTCTGGAATACTTATGAAAGGACGTATGAAATCTGTCAAGGCCAATTTGTGTTTTTCTCAGAACAAACGTTTGCATTGATTTGGTTATTGAACTGGCTCAGCTATAGCAGTTGGGAATGATTTTGAGAGAGCTGTATAGGGAGATCCCAGGACTGAAATAGCAGAGGATGCTGCAAGACAGGAATACAGGGTGTGAGCAGAGTTGTACGTACAGAGATAGTGGCTTAGAGGTCTGCTAAGGTGCTTCTCGCACTGTTTCACAATTGAGAGCGGTAGATCAGCAGTGTCTACTTTTAGCTTGGCTACCTGATTGAAATTAATGTGCTGGTTACTGGCACTAGTAAAATCCTATTTTAGTTTTCAGCATTTTCCAGGCCCTCTGCTTCTCTTTGTTGCCATTTCCTAAAAATAAAGCTTCAGCAAGTATACATTTGCAGATACATATTCTGCTCCCAGTCTGCAGAATTGCTTTTCTTTTTCAGAAGGATAATATTCTGCTTTTCTGTGATCAAAGACTTTGAAGGTCCAATTTGAAAAGAAGTATGTTCTCTTTCTATAAATGGAGCTTAGTGCTTTTTATTCCAGAAGTTCAAAATTCACAAATGGACTTTCAAGCAATAGTTACAGTGGCCCCAAATTTTTGTGATATTTTGTAAAAGATAACATAAAATCTAAGTCATTCTCTTGGATTTTTAAAGTCCCTCAGCACATTCCTAACCTGAGATAGTGACAGAATTGAGAACATCTCTAAATGAGACTGGTGATTTTGGCATCTGCTGGAGTCATTTTGACAATAGAACTGTACTACAATTGAACGGTAAAGAGCAGTTGCTGCACGAAGTGCTCTGGTCAGTCCAAATTGCAGAGATGAATTTGTGCTGAGAGAACAGGGGCAGGACTGGCCACGATGACATCATGTAGGAGCTGCTGGATTTTCATGTTGCAGGTGTGTGTTTTACTGTTTTCTGAATGATTCAGGATTCAAACCAGTGACATGCCAAAGAAAAACACTATAGCATGCAACAAGGCCCCAGGGCATCCAGTTTCACAAAAGTTCTACTTCTCTGGAGATGGTTAGTTGCTGAAAACAAGAATTTATCAAATTGTTACCTTTTTAGGGCTCACAGGAACTTCAGATTTCTAAAAGAAATAATGAAAATCTTTCGTGTACTGCCTTGGACATAAATTTTATTAGTCACAAACATGCTTCAAGTAAATGAATAAGATGATAAATAAAGCATGTGTTAGTGTAATATTAATACTAATTTAAAATACATTTGCCATCTAACTAGTCCAGTATTTATTTGAGGATGTCAAGACTAACTCCTACATCTTCCCTCTCATATACATTATGGCTTTAATCTCTAGATGCATTACACAGATGTCTCTCATCTGAATTTTAGGAGAAAATTGTGGGATGGAAGCATTGTGTTACTTTGTGTAGATCAGCCTATATACAAGTTACGTGATGCCATTGGGTGCCACTGATGCCAGTGATAACACTGAACCATGCTTGTATCTCTGCTGCAGGGTGTATCGGTTCTGTTCTAGCACCATGTCTGTTATGTTCCTGTCTTGGAGACTAATACCCAGGCTGTGGCAACTGGGGCTGTCCTTTAGGTGCTGATTTCAGTGATATTTGAGAACTTTCAGCTCTTTTAATATGGCTCAGCTTTGAGATCTGATCCCAAAGCTTCCTGTGAGACCTATCTGTATTCTGCTGCCAATCTAAGATAGAGGAAGAACTTGGCAAAAAAGATCATTCAGCACTTACACGACAGTTGTGAGGAAAATAGTGTGTGTGAACAGAGACAGAGCAGTCAGGGCCAGAAGATTTTTGCTGTTATATCCAGGATGTTTGCAGGCGGCAAGTAGTAAGTTAAGACAGCTCAGGGTATCTCACAGGGAATGACAGCTTCCTCATAGGCAAGAAGTGATCTGGGGAGAGGAAGCGTAAGCAGAAGACAGCAGAAGGAGGCACTGCAGGCAAGCACTAGCATCTTGAGTTCTCCGAGAGTTAGAAGTTTTCTTCTTTTTTTTTGTTTTTCTCCCCCCTCCCCCCCCCCCTTCTGCCTCTGTCTCTTGCAGGAGGTCTGAGGAGGGGGTGTGCTGCTTCAGTGATGTTATAGACTCACCCACCCAAGGTTTTCCATGTGCTCTTGCTGCTGCTGTCCCCAACAAGGTAAAGGCAGTCCATGTTCCTCTGGGTCAGGGTTGGAATGTGCCTTGAACCACTGAGCAGAAGAAAGGACTGAAAGCAAGCTTGTGTGCATGCGTTATAGCTATAGTTGCCCACTTCTGTGAGAATCCTACACTTGTTCATTTAATCATTTCTTATGCTATACTGTATCACGTCAGTAGTCTGACCTGTTGAAAGAGAGAAATTCATGATACCTGTCTGATCAGGTTCCAGGTCAAGCTGTTGCAACACAAGCTGAAGACAATTTGGCCAGTTGTATTGTCCATGCTATCTCTTAAGGAAGAATGATTCTACCTTGTCTTCAGTGAGCAAGTAGTATCTGTGCCAAAACATGGAAGGAGCTGTTGGCTTTGGTATCTGGGTTACCACAGAAGATAATGTTAGCTTTCGCACATGTTAAATTCTTTTCCCTGTTGTCTTTTCACAGACTGTGGACTTGTTTGAGATGATTGAAAAAATGCAGGTAAGAAGAAGCTATTCTGTCAGACTTTGGTATCTCTTGATTTTTCATAGCTAAACAAATAATCAGCTGCTATTTGTCTTGTCACTTCACTTCCAATACCCTTTAATTTGAGCTTGCAGAATATTTAGCTCTTCTAGGCCCAAGCTCCTATACCTACTCTTAAATGGGGTTTCAAAAGCATTTTCCTGTGTTCATTTTTCCAACCAACATGATGGAAGGAATAGATTCAAATTATTATAATTCTGTCCTTTGGAGAAGTGTGATTCTGAGAGAAAATCAAAGTTGCATTAAGGTATCTCTGGCATCTTCTTCAAGAAACTATGTTTCTGCTGGGTAGCAGCTGCTAATGACAGGTGATTAATGGGATATTAACATAACTGCATTTAACAAGGTCAAACAGTTTAATAAATACCTACTGTAGTCCCTATCTTTAACTTGCACAAGGAAGGACTCTGGCTTAATTCTCTTATGGAAATATGTGCATTTAGTTGCATATATTAGATTACAAAACTAAAATAGAGTAAAAGGGGACAAAACCTAGCCCTGCCCTATCAAGTAAAGAGATAGTAATGTAATAATATGTTATATATCTAACAACAAAATCTGTAAATTTTTCAGATGATCTGTTCTCAGCGCATCCTCACAGACTACCAATATTTTCTCCAAGTGGTACACCTTCTTTAAAATACTGTGGTTAACTTTCACCTAACACCGCGTAACATGGCACACAACTCCTGCCTTTTATTATCTGCAGGAATAAACTTATAAGAAACAATTAACTTTTTTTCTGGAATTTGGGTGATCAAATTATGGATATGAGGAAAATGCAAGACTTTGGTGGGACTATAAAGGTGAGGAGGTGGAAGGTGGCAGCAGAATGCTGAGTATAGAGTTATGAGGCTGAAGTACTATTTGGCAGATGAGAAAGGAGAAGTGGGGGAAAGAGGGGCTGGGGGTGTATCTTCTGTATATTCACGTGTAGACAGACACGGACCTTGTTTGGTTTTGTTTGGTTTTTAATTTAGCTTGCTTTGTAACCTGACTTGCACTAGGAGAATTAATAACTGCTGCTTAAGTATGACAGCAATTTTTTTGAAAGAAGGGAAGAGCGGTGTTTTCCAAAAGAAAAAAACCTCCCCACTCCAATATTTCTTTTTATTATTTGTTGTGATCTTTCTTCATATTTTTCCTCATTATTTATTCTTTTCTGGTTTTGCTTTCCCTTTCCTTCCATTTGACTTGCTATCCTTTAGATTTGTTCAATCAATCATTCTTGAAAATTAAATCTGGGATTTTCATTAGCAGTCCAGTGAGTAAAAGGCAAAGCAGGAGACTTGGACATTTCTCCTGTAAAGTAACAACAACAAAGCCACAGGTTAGAATTAGTTTTTGAGTACTTTAACAATCAGGTTGGAGTATAGTTTTTTGACTGAGAATTAACATAGCCGTTTTGCACTATGTGTGATGAATTAACAGGTAAAGTTGTGCTATCTTTTTAAACTGAAACCTGTCCCTGAGATCTGGGAATGAAGTTTGCACACCTGCCCCCCCCTTTTTTTTGTAAAAAAAAAAAATCTTAATAATCATTACTTGAAGAAAATGGATTACTGGCTCCATTGTTCTATGTATACGGGTGTAGTGAAGTCACAGTAAATACTTTGTTAAGGACACTTAGGAATACATTGTTCCTAGATTGCTCCACAGTTCAAGCAGTTGAAAAGCAAGCAAATCTTATTTCAGCCAATAAACCCAGATGTTTCAGGTCTTCACATCCTTGCATAGCCAATCCCTCTTCTCTCACCTGCTTTTGTCTTTATTGGTGTGATGTTCACTACCTCTAGTCTGCATTTGTACAGTTTCAACATATCTTTCAGTCTTATTTTCTCACACCTCCTTTCATGTTTTCTTCTTGTGTCCCTTTTATATCTAAGTTGTCTGTTCTGAGACTCCTCAAGGCACTGCTCTTTCCCCTTAAAAAACACATCATAGCATTGTTGTGCCATGTTGGACCTGGCTGAGGGTCTGGACGGCTCTTTTTTCTGCTGTCCATTCTTTCCTCCTGCTCAGGCCAGGTGTCTCCCCTGTACAAGGTCCTGGGAATATCAGATTCCCAGACTGCTGCTGTCTCCAGTACTGCCCAGGGAGACAGTGAGGGAAGGTGTTTCCTTAAAAGTGGTGCTGCAAGCCAAACTGGACCAAACCAGAAGGGTGTCTCAACAGGTAGCTGAGACTGCTATACGTTATGCCTGTCCTTTTTGAGGAATGACAGTGATCATCAACCAGTTGTTCTGCCCATGCTTTGACACTTCAACAGCTTATGCTGTAAGTTCCCTGTGGTCTTGCCTAACCTCTAAAATAAAGCTTTGGACTATACAGATCAGGGCTGCATTCAATCTTTGCCAGTATCTTAAGCTTCACTCTGTCTTCTGTTCCCAGGCTACCAGGAGCTCCTTTAACAGTGCAGAGTTATGGAATGTGCTGGCACATTCCTCCACGCTCTGTAGAGGCTCTGATACAAACAGCAGCTCCTTTACAGCAGCCTAGGAAGTTTTTCCTCAGGCCTCTCTGAGATGCTGGTCTCCTACCAGGACCTCCTTTGAAACTGGAAAGTTTCTGCAGTTATTGGATCTGCCAAAAGTGCCAGGAAAGGGGAGAGAGATCTTACAGAATTGCCATTTCCCAATCTTTGTTTCTGTGTGCAGAAGCTCCCAGTGCATAGCAAGTTTGTCATGGTATTTTCCACAGTTCATTCCGGAAGACTTGGGGATGCTTTGTACCTACATGTCCCTCCTGTCTTAATCCTATTTAGATAGAGCATAGGACTTGTTGCCCCAAAGAACTGTTCCAGAGACCCCTATTTCAGAACCTAGCTTTCCTCATGAGCCCCAACACACTAGGTTGACAGGTGAAACTCCAGATCACATCAACAAAACATCCATTTGCACTTTGTCATGCACTCCACTTTCTTGGATTTATGACTTCCCCAACTGCAAAATGGTTACTACTACCTCTGGAAAAGGTAAAGATCACTTGTCAGCCTCTGTTCCATCTTAATTTCACAACTCGCTGTGTCCTGGTAATTTGTTGTTCATTTTGTCAGTGCTGTCATTGCAATTTGAAACAGATCTTCTGATTTCCCTATGAAGAATAGTTCTAATCTTATTCAGGCTTCTTTGTTGAAAATACAAATAAAAAAGCTCAGCTTTTATAGTTTGATCCTGTGTCACCCCGTAGACAGTCTGGCAAGCTTCTTTCTCCTAATATAGTTAAGGAAAATAATTTTTTTTGCTATTGTTATGTTATCTGAAAATTGTTCCTTACTTGCTTTACTGTGTTTCTATATTTAATCAACTAAAATTGTTACTGCTATTTTTTGTTGTTTTGTTCAGACCTATGAAAAATGCCCTCATGCATCTACCACTAGTCTCCCTTACCCTGGAGTTTAGCCATACTGGTTTACTTTTGGTGTTTCTAAGAGTTTTTTGAAGGTGTTATGTATTTGTTGTGAGCTCAAGGTCTGGCTCCTCATCTTTTCATGAAGGTTTAGCTTTTTTTATGGCTCATTTTTTTAGGTTCTTTTAATAAGCTTTCTCATTTTTTCTATAACCTCATTTTTATGTGTAGCGGATACCTTTTCTTTCTTTTTTTTTTTTTTCTTTTGTTGCTCCTGCAAGGAGCATCCTGATCATTATTAATCCTCAATGTAATGTTACTATTGTTCAATGCTAATGTTGCTATACTGGCAGTTTTTTCAACCTATATGGCTGGAACATTGGTACCAAACTTTTGCTCTTGAGCTTCTTAAATTTCCATGGTAGAGCTCCACTGAGCTTTACATATTTCTGCCAGATCCTAGTTTACAGACTAGTTCCACTGTAGAATACTTGCATAGACATAGCTGTTATAAATCAGATCCTGCTCATTTTCAGAACAAAGTCAAGAGCTGCTTATCCTGTTTGGAATCCCTGATTAGCCACTCCATTAAGCAGTCACTGATGGTATAAAAAATGAAAAATGTAGTCTCAGCATCATGTTCCAGTATGAGAGTTACAAGATTTAGGGGGCAGTAGTTGAATACTCATGTATTGGGTATAGGGGAAAGCTACAACTTGAATCCTGGTCTTCAGCTTCCAATGCAAATTTTGCCTCTTATTCTTCTGTCTGTATTGATGCCTACTGGGAGTACGGCCAGCATTTTATGCAGCCTGTTGGCCCCCATATCTTTTTGGCTTCTTGTATTCTGGGCCTCTGCTCAGTCTGTGCTGGGGCTGTTCTCACTAAATTTTTCCTGTTGTGTGCTTCTGCTGTGGAAGTGTGGTGGAAGTGAGCTACTGTTGCCGTGGTGAGAAGGCAGAGGATAGAATAGCCTTAAGAAAGAGAATCAAGTCTGGATGCCAGCTGCTGATTCAGGAAGCAATTAAGCATCCAGTAGTCTTCTGCCCTGCCATTCCAACCCAGCTGACAGTAACAGTGCCTAGGAAAGCAGATGTGCAGGGCTTTGCTATGTGGCTCCTTGCTGTTGCACTAGTCAGATGTATAGATGGAGAGCGGCTCTGATTTTCTGTCTTCCCTCCAAGAGACAGATTTGTACCCTTATGTGGATGGAAGCAAGGCACATAAGCTGCTTAATAAGAAGAAGTCTTCTTGCCTAACCTTAATCCTCAGAACAAGTGTTTGTTACTTCTCTTAACCCTGCTCTGTGGTTCTCTATACTCTGCTTGACCGTATCTTCAAGGGAGAGGGAGGAGTAGAACAGGAATGAATGGTCTGAAATGCTGTTCTTTTGTGTTCTTTCTCTTCCTTTTTTTTTATTGCTTGGGATAGGAAGTAAAGTAGCTAGAAGAGATTAGGAAATTAAATAAGAGAATCAGTTTGGGAGTTAGTTGACAGAAATCAAAAGTATTCTGCTTTTTAAGAGATGTAAGGTGGGGGGGAGCTTGTCATTTTTAATGCCAAACTAGGGGACTGGCCAAGTTCTAGCTTTACTCCTCCTGTTTATTCCAAACTTGCATAAAATAGAAAATCATATAGAGAGACAAAATATTCATATTTGGGATACAGAGAAGGACACAGAGGGTAAGTGAAACAGACATGCTAAACCACAGGATTCACTGTCTGTGACTTTATGTTTCCAGGGGAGTCGTCTGGATGAACAAAGATGTTCCCTTCCAGCTCCTCTCAAGGTCAGGCCAAGTTGTTTTTTGCCTCCTAAATTGCTGAGAATGGCAGATAATTACTGACCTGTCTTGCAGTGTATTTTCATCTTGGAGTGAGCAGGGTGCCTACAAACAGCCCAAGAACACACATATGCTTGTTTGGTTTTGGTTTTTTTATAATGTTGCTGCACAAGAGGGTGAAACTATGTAGCTGAAATAGAATCAATACTTCCCTTTTTCAGATTTAAGTGGTTGTTATTATTAGCAATCTTAGTTTTGACTAAGTAATTTCTTAAATTTTATTCGATGTAAGACTATAATAATACTTGTGAAGCCACATTGCATTTATTTCAGTAGTCTGCTTGAGGACTTGTGTAGATGCTACTAGAAACCTGGTCTGTTTCCCTCAATATTAGGCCAATAAGAACAGATCCCCATCTTTAAATTCTTAACTCTTCCTTCCATTCCTTCAGTCTCAGCTCAGGCATAGTAACCTTAAAATCAGCCTTGACCTTGAATTTAATCTTGGAATGATCTTTAAAAAAAGCCACGTAGAGAATTGATACAGCTCAATTCTGACAGAGATGGTCAGTGCTCTTTGTGGTGATGGAAGGGGCATCCAAGAGGCATAAAGTGGCTCAGATGCTGCTCCTATTCCTGCAGTAATGCCTCAGCAGTGCTCAGCTCTATACTACAGGTCTAGCTATGGAGATGATACAACCTTGATCTCACTGTAAATAACAGTACTATTTCTACCATCCCTACTGTCATCTCTATCTGCAGAAGAACAGCAACTGTCTAACACTGTGTGGAAGGAAAGGAGAGAGGCTGTCACTCCTAACCTCATCCGATTTGCCTCTTATTTGTCTACCTCCTCATTTTGCATGCCTGTATTCTGTGTAGTTTCAAGGAGGAAGGTGGGTGAAATCTGACTCCTAAATATATTGTTCTCGAAGTTCTATATTATAATGCTGAGACCTGGGAAATGGAGTCTAACCTTAAATCCTAAAGTAAAACTAAAGATGGACTAGGGCAGAATGGAAGCTGAGGGCACAGCTTGTGCCATCATGAGAGCATAACACTTCAAAAGATGTCATGCAGTTTTGCTAATTTTTTTTCTGATTTCAGACAGAAGAGGAGTATATTCCTTACCCCAGCATCCATGAGGTGAGTTAGTACCGCTCTCCTCTGTTTTTCCTTGGACTTTATTGGCTTTTCAGCTTGTTCGCCTTTCAGCTTTCTTGTTCTCTGTCCTTGTAAATAGGTATTACAGAAAGGCTGGCCATATCCTCTCATTATCTTACCCCAGTTTGGGGGCTACTGGATTGAAGGGACCAGCCACAACCTCTCCAGCTTGAGTCCAACTCTGTCTGATGTACCTTTTCCCTGGAGTGGTAAAATGAAACTGGAAAGTGACCCTACAGCCAAGCTGTACCGCAAACATTTTCTGGGAAAGGTAAGGCTGACCTTCAGAGCCTTCTCTGCCCACCTAGCCTCAAGGCTGAAATGTATCTCAGGCTTTTTCTGATGGACTTAGACATAACTGCAGAGCGACTCCATTTCAACTCCTCATGATGCCTTGAGCTAATGTAGATAAGGTACATACTACCATATGCTCTGTAGTGTGTTGACTTGGTCCTGTCCCCTTGTGGTCTGTTCATTAACAGAAGAGAAAGATTTGCACAGGAAATGCTTATGTTTGGTTAAGAAGCTCTTTTGAGGCTCCTGGACGGATACCAACCTTGGTAATAATACTGGAAATGGAGGTGGTATTATTTTTAGAGGGGACTTCAGCACTGACTGTGCAAGCCCCTCAGAGTAAGCAAAATGGTCCATTTTCCTTCGTGTAGATAGTAGCAAGTATGGTCACCACAGAATGTGTATGAAGAATCTGGACAATGTGTTTTATAGTTGTTTAAGTAAGTTTGGTGCTAAGTGTTCCCTGACTTTAAAAATTCCAGTCTGACAGATAGGGAAACAGAACTTGACCTCATAAAGTGGATGTTAGGTGGCTGGCCATTAAGGTCCATCAGGGTTGGCCTGTTTAGAGGATTGATTGATTCCCAGACTGGATCTCAGGATGATGTTAACCATCACGAACAAGTGAGAACAAACCCATTATCTTTTCTGAAATTCAGTTCATGACATAAGGAGATAAGAAAGCCTCACTGGCACCTTATTCAGTGGTCTCCCACTGCGACTGCTTAATAAATGCAAAACCAGGAAGAGGTGGAGCTTTGAGCAGTGCTGGGGACCTGTTCTGCAGTAGCTGGGCTTGTCTGAGTGATCTTGTGTAGTGTGCAACACTAGAAACTAATATTAATATAATTTATATACAAAGTATCCTTCCTCTCTAGACTGACAGATCTGCTGTACAGTCTGTTAATGGACATTTATCCTGTGACATTCTGGAAGCTTTCAGTATGCCAACTGTAATTATTTTTCTGTCATGGTAAATTTAGGGTTGTGCTTGAAGGTTTCCAGAGCCAGCTAGGATGAGAGGCAAATTGGGATATGATTTTTTTCAGGGAATGATTGTAGGATTCACTGCTGACCTGATAGCACAGAACGGTTGAGGTTGGAAGGGACCTCTGGAGCTCATCTTGTCCATACTCCTGCTCAAGCAGGACCATATCATCGTTGTTCATTACCAGTGAGATACAGGAGTTCCCATATCATTGGACTATATGCATTTGCAAAGTGCCCAACCACCACTGCTGCAGTACTACAGAAAAACACTCTTCTATATTCTTCCTTTTCTACAGTGTCCAGTGTTTTATTCTGTCTTAATTGAGATGAATGTGTGTCTATGTTCAATTAAACATGCAAGTTTTTGAGCAAGCCAGTGTCAGAAAAGAACAAGGTGAACAGGACTCTTGTCACAGAAAACTCTACCCATGGGTAGAAAACTTTACCCATGTCTTTACCCATGGCTTAAAGGCTTAGGTAAGGAGAAAGCTCAGAGCTTTTCCCCAATGACAGTATTTCTTCAGTGCAAAGTTAGAGAGACCAGTGATTTTGGTGCTGTGGATCAGGTCCTTTTCTTGCTGATAACATGGGAAGGTTATTTCAGAAAGGTAAAGAAAGGTCTCTTGCATGCTTTGAATATCTGCAGACAATTCTTAGCTGAAGAAGAGTCATAAGAATCATGTGATGGGGGAGGCATAGCCAGTGGTTTAGGGAATATCCTTTAAGCAAGATGAGAGATTAGAGTGTGTGTGGTATTACAAACTTTATATGCAATGTGTGTGTTGTGGGTGTGCATATGCTGGGTCACTCAAACTCGGAAAATTCTTCTGATTTTTTGCAGAACACCTTACAGCAGATCCTATAAAACAACCACCAAAAAAAGTGCTACGACATACAAGCCATAGCTCAGTCCTTTTCTTTGTTTCATGGTCTATATTTTATATGAAGATTACACAGTAGGATTCATTTTGCCTGTAGGAAGAAGGCTGCAAAACCTTATGTCGTATACTGTGGGAATTATTAAATGTCTATGTTGTTTCTCAAGACTAATAAAGAAGTAGCTTGAAGATAGGAAGGATTTAATAAAGGTATACATTGGAAAGGCCGGGCAAGGAATCTTAGGATGCAGTTTCATAAGCACTTGAAGCTGACAGCTGACAGCTTGATGAGAGAAGCTTTCTTGCCGTATACTCATATGTAGTCACATATTTCTCCACTATGTTGTCCTTTCTTTGTTCTGGTTAAAGTATTGTTGCAGTGCTGGAACTGTTGGGGAGCTGACTCAGTGGAGTCCTCTCAGCAAAAAGAACTATGTCCTAAGGTATTACTGTGTAATTCTAGCATAGCCTAGGACAAAGAGGTGGAAATCCTTTGAAGCAATCAAAGGACATTTTTATTATTAGATATAATTGTAATGATCTCTTTTGTTATTTTAAAGTCTCTCTAATTTTTTTTTTTTCATTACTACAAGTCTATGGTTTTAGTAAACACGTTCTCTGAGTTGCTGAGACTGTAGGTCGTCTTATATTCAGGATCATTTTCCTTTGGTATGTGTTTTGTAGCTTGATCCTGTTTTCCTGTAATGACAAGTTGACATCAGCCCAAGATTTTTTTTTGTTTGTTTGTTTAGTTTTGTCTAAGCAGAGATGCAGGGAGGGCATGCAAGGAGACAACCTTATTATTTCAGTACCAGCCCAGTCTTAGTTGTTCTGTGTTCTGGAGTTGCCAACAATGGCAGTAGCTTCTAGGTCATTGTTGTCATCTGACTGGCAAACAACACCTTAGGCTTCTCCAACAAGAAGGCTTGCTGGAATAATGGTGTTGCCTACTCAGTACTGTAAGTTTATTAGTTATCTATCACTGTTGATATGTTTGGATATTCAGGTATCGATATCTTCCTGCAGGGCATCATGTAATCATTTGGCCACCAAAGCTGCTTTTCTTCCTTCTTCAGGGGTGAAATCATCCCAGTATTTTACCAGATGACCAGAGGTTGCCAAGTTTTTTCAAGGTTAATTGTTTTTTTTATTTTTGGTTGTCTTGAAGGAAGAGAGTGGGCTAATGAACCTATTTTGAGTCCTGTAAAGATCTTTTAGTGTTCTCTGGCTTCCTATGCTCCTATTGCTAAAAGAGGTTATGAAACATACCAGGTCCCATGGGGAAGATGTCTTTTACTTTTGTCTGGTTTGTTCATCTTTGGTGCAATTGCTGTTACTGAGTAGTGAAAAATAATTCTATTTTATCAAAAATAACCCAAGTGGCAAAGAACGTGGCAGCTGTCTTAATAGCTTTATAACTTCTCAGGTAAACTGTCAGCACTCCTTGTGTATTCTGTTAGAATTTTTTCTTGGCCCCATGGAAGATACTTAAGTGCTTTTACAGACATCTGTTTGAAATCCAGAACTTCCTTTCAGAGTGCCTTAAATGTTACAGAAACAGCTTCTATGGCTGAACAAATTTGTACCTATACATAAGTCATCTAAGCTGCAGGGCATCTTGTCACCACTGGGTTGCAATCTTCAGTATTAACCATAAAGCCTTTTCATGGTTCATCTCTAACGTCAGGACAGCTAACAATAAATGTTGTTGTACGTTGAAGGACTCTGAGTCTGCCTTCTGTTGCCTACATGTTTTTACAGAGAAAGAAAATCACAGAGGAAAAAAAAGTCATAATGAGGAAATTATAGTTTTGTTCAGACATATGATTACTCAGATCTCAGTTTAAAACCCAGGCTTACATTCAGGAAAAAGCTAGGTAGCCAGAGTAGCTTTGACAAAAATTCAATTATTTTAAGACCTCCACTAATTCTGGTGCCTGTTCAGAGCTGATAGTCTTCAAAGCAACTGAGATCCCAGTGTGTCAGACCTGCTGGGGTCTGACTTAGAAGTCTCATCAAAAGGCATCCTATTTTCTGGTCTTTGCAGCTCAGTGTTACTTTTTGTTGCAGCTAACCTCAAAAGCTTTGGCTCCTATTCCTTTGTGCTGCCTTCTAGTCCTGACTTTTGTTGGCATTGTTCTATCTTCTTCCTTAACAGCCTGTCTTGGGCATCCACCCTAACATATGACTTACTTTGTTTACAGACTTCTTTTGATTCTAGACTTCAACTGACCATTGAGCATGGTCTTGTTTTGCTCCTTGAATCCATCTATTCCTCAGCTGTTCTGTCTTTCTGCCCTTGGTCACAGTGACTACTGTACCTGATTCTTGTTCGCATCTCAAAAATCTATCAGTATACTAAAAGTCATGGTCAGGAGAAATAAGTTGCCCTCTCAGCCTTTGTGGCTTCCTTTGATTTCAGCTTTTCTTCCCACGTACAGATAAGTTCAGTCACTACCATTAACTTGTGTGACAGATCACACTGGAACTCTGTGATTTGAACACTGCAGCTAGAGGCCACATTATTCTGTCTGCCTGTTTGCTGCTCTTACTTATACCTTATATTTTTCAGGACCCACTTGTTCGGTCTGCTTCAGCAGAAGTTAGACTATGCTAGCACCCAAAGCCATGGAACTTTTTCCCCATGTCAGTTGCAGGGCAGTTGTTGATGTTGGCTTTTCTGTCTCAAAGAAGAACTGAAGATGATGATATCTCTAATAGAGTTCAATATCTTCATCTTCACATCCATGTTCAGGGTAGTGACTGTAGTCTTAGTTATTTATTTTTTTTTTCCAAAGAGGGGATTGATTTATGTCTGTTGACTTCAAGATGTCTACATCCATATAGGTATCAAGAGTATTTCACTAAATGTGTCTTTATTTCACAGTGAGTCAGAACTATGGCAAATACAAAAAATTGTATTTGATTTTTTCCACAGATTTTTTCCACAGCAAAAGGCACTCAGTGTGTTGAGAAGGGTTGCAATCCACCAGAGATAGAACAGACCTTATGTATTTTCCAGGCAAAAGTCTGAGGAAGGAACTGTCAGACTGGCAGCTCTTTTTGATCAAATTACACACTTTGCTCCTACTGAGTCCTTATTATTAATTTATTGTGTCCAGACTATTCCTTTCACAGAACACGTTCCAAATTGTGCAAGTTGGGACTGTACAACTTAACTTACTGTCGCAGTGCATAATGCTTTTGTGTCCTTCACAAGGATGCATTTATACAGTGCTTCCTGTGATGCTCCCTCTGAATCTTGCAATCCTGGTTACTGACTTCATGCTCCCCAGCCATCTTCTCAGGTTGCAAGTGACTTTTTGATTTGAGATGACTGCTATTCTGGTGGTAGAACAGCTGTCTTGGTTTCAGCTGGGATAAAGTTAATTTTCTTGAGCTGGGAGAGAGCATAGCCTGAGCACCTGACCTGGATTTCGGCCTGGAGTGCCAGGCCCGGATTGGGCATTGGAGTATTCCATATCATATGATGTTATACTCAGTATATAAAGGAGGCAGGTTCTCTCTTGTTTTGGGTCTGCACAGTGGGATCTTTGTTCTGTTGGGATTGCTGCTGGAGCGGGCTGCTTATCGGTCAGCTGCTGGTGAGCAATCGCATTGTGTGTTACCCGTTTGGACTTCCTATTGTTACTGTTGTTTTGTTACCATTGATAACCTTTTTCTTTTTCAACCTACAAGTTCTTCCTTTTTGTCCCTCGCCTGTTTTACCAGGTGGGGTAAAGCTGAAGCAACCAGCCACGTGGTGATCGGCTACTGGCCAGGTTCAAACCACAACAACAGCCCATTCATTATTTGCAGGGGAATGCTGTTTTCTCTCTCTCCTCCATTTAATCTGACCATGCATTTAGGCTGAGGAGATCTATGTACAAACAGCAAAAAACCACTCGTGTACATCAGAACAGAATCTGTACATGCTAAAATGTATGCAGAGTACTTTGATTGTATCTTTCAATTTAATTGGTGATGGGCAACACTATAATGAGAAAATATATCAACAAACAAGATAGCAGTTGGTACCTCTTCTCTGTGAAACAGTTGACAAGTGGAATTTGGGAATCAAGCTTCCCATTAAAGTCTGTGCGTTTTATCTCCTGGGAGCGTCTGACTTCTCAGTGAGTGGACAGAGCTGCTTTTTCCTACAGAACCACAAGTGGGAAATCACAGAATCATAGAATCACAGAATCATCTAGGTTGAAAAGGAGCTTGAAGATCATCTAGTCCAACCGTTAACCTAGCACTGACAGATCCCAACTCCACCATGTCCCCAAGAGCTATGTCAACCCACCTCTTGAACACCTCCAGGGATGGGGACTCCACCACCTCCCTGGGCAGCCCATTCCAACGTCTAACAGCCTGTTCTGTAAAGAAGTACTTCCTAATATCTAGTCTAAACCTTCCCTGGCGCAACTTGAGGCCGTTGCCTCTTGTCCTATCACTTATTACTTGGTTAAAGAGACTCATCCCCAGCTCTCTGCACCCTCCTTTCAGGGAGTTGTAGAGGGCGATGAGGTCTCCCCTCAGCCTCCTCTTCTCCAGACTAAACAACTCAAGTTCCGTCAGCTGTTCCGTGTACGACATGTTCTCCAGACCCTTCACCAGCTTCGTCGCCCTTCTCTGGACACGCTCGAGTCATTCAATGTCCTTTTTGTAGTGAGGGGCCCAAAACTGAACACAGTAATTGAGGTGCGGCCTCATCAGTGCCAAGTACAGGAGCAAGATCCCTTCCCTGTCCCTGCTGGCCACACTATTGCTGATACAAGCCAGGATGCCATTGGCCTTCTTGGCCACCTGGGCACACTGCTGGCTCATGTTCAGCTGGCTGTCAATCAACACCAGCAGATCAACACTCCCACCCAACTTGGTGTCATCTGCAAACTTACTGAGGGTGCACTCTATCCCCTCGTCTAGATCATCAATAAAGATGTTAAACAGGAGTGGCCCCAAAACCGAGCCCTGGGGGACACCACTGGTGACCGGCCTCCAACTGGATTTAACTCCGTTCACCGCAACTCTTTGGGCCCAGCCATCCAGACAGTTTTTACCCAGCGAAGCGTGCGATCATCCAAGCCTCGAGCAGCCAGTTTTGGCAGGAGAATGCTGTGGGAAACGGTGTCAAAGGCCTTACTAAAGTCAAGGTAAACAACATCCACAGCCTTTCCCTCATCCAATAAGCAGGTCGCCCTGTCGTAGAAGGAGATCAGGTTTGTCAAGCAGGACCTGCCTTTCATAAACCCATGCTGACTGGGCCTGGTCATCTGGTTGTCCCGCATGTGTTGTGTGATGGTACTCAGGATGAGCTGCTCCATCGGCTTCCCGGGCACCAACGTCAAGCTGGCAGGCCTGTAATTTCCCAGATCATCCTTCCGACCCTTCTTATAGATGGGCGTCACATTGGCCAGTTTCCAATCTGTCGGGACCTCCCCGGTCAGCCAGGACTGCTGGTAAATGATGGAAAGCGGCTTGGCGAGCACCCCAGCCAGCTCCTTCAGCACCCTCGGGTGTATCCCATCCGGTCCCATAGACTTGTGTGTGTCTATGTGATGCAGTAGGTCACTGACTGTCTCCTGGATTGCCGGGGGGTCGTTCTCCCAGTCTCTGTCTTCTGGCTGAGAAGACTGGATTCCCTCAATACAACTAGTCGTGTTATTAAAGACTGAGGCAAAGAAGACATTAAGCACCTCAGCCTTCTCCTCATCACTTGTTACCATGTTTCCTCCTGCATCTAGCAGGGGATGGAGCCTCTCCCTGGTCTTTCTTTTGCTACTGACATACTTATAGAAACATTTCTTGTTGTCCGTGATTGCTGAAGCCAGAGTAATTTCCAGCTGGGCTTTAGACCTCCTGATTTCCACCCTGCATAGCCTCACAGCCTTTTTGTAATCATTGTGACTCGCTAGCCCCTTCTTCCAAAGGCTGTAAACTCTCCTTTTCTCCATGAGTTCCAGCCAAAGCTCCCTGTTCAGCCAGGGTGGTCTTCTCTGTCTCTGGCTTCTCTTACAGCACCTGGGGACAGCCTGCTCCTGTGCCATTAAGACTTCCTTCTTAAAGAGTGCCCAGCCTTCCTGGACCCCTGTACCTTTCAGGATCGTCTCCCTAGGGATCCTTTCAAGCAGGTGCCTAAATAAGACAAAGTCAGCCCTTTTGAAGTCCAGGGTGTCAGTTCTGCTTAGCCTTCTCCTGGCCTCTCTAAGAATAGAGAACTCTATTATTTCATGATCGCTGTGCCCAGCTGGGTATCTTGAGGTGCATCATCTGGGATTTGGAAAATCCCAAGGTTTGTCTACAAAAGATATCAAAAGAAAGCCTTGATTTATTTTTTTTTTTTACTATTGCCTAAACTGTTCTACACTGAAGATCTCTGTGGACACATTCCTGATTCCACTGTCAGCAGATTGCTATATGACTTTCTCCTGATTTTTGGGGTCGCAAGGCAAAGGAGGCACTGATTATTCTGCCTGCTATAGGGTAGCTGAGACAATTCTATGTTTGGGATTCTTTATTTTGTTTTATTTATTATGATTTTGCTTTGCTGAGAAGGAGTCTTACCCCAACTTCCATCATTGCTCTCTTAGAAGTACTATACCAATCTTACTATATTCTCCTGGGTTGGAGGCTAAATACTGGAATGTACTACTGCCCCTTTCAACAGAAGTTCTCATTATCAGCAAGAGATTAAGATATTAATCTAATCAAATCTAATCCAGAGAAAATTGAATCCCCTGCATGACATTCTCATTGGTGTCTCTTTCCTGCTTATACCTCAACCTGTATTCTGGACTGTTTGCTGAAAGCATGAGTTCAGTCTCAGCTATCTGGTTAGAGTTTATGTAGCAGCCAGCTCCAAATACTGATCATAAAGTGGTTTTCCACCAGGAAGATAAGAGCAATCTGGATGATACCACCTGTATAGTATTCTCATTGTGCTACAGGTTTCCGTTCACATTCCTTGTCAAAAGGCTTTAACCTTTTGAGGTTAGAGGTTGTATATATCAATATATATGTTATATATATTAAAAAATATATATATTGCTATACCCAGGCCATTGGAACATGGCTGTATACCCAGGAGAAATATATGGCCACAGCCACCTCTATATAGAGCCTGTGAAAATGTTTGCATTATGGTTAACTGTTTGACAGAATGACTCCCTCTGTTCGAGGCACACTCCACTAAAGCTCAAGCAGTGTTATTGGCACTGCTGAGCAGTCTTCATCTGCAAAGTAGTTTCCTGGAGCTCTGACTGCATTCTCTCTGAGATGTGAGCGCTCTTAGAGATCAACCATTTGGTATAATGATCCTGCCATTACTGTTTTTGTAGAAAATGCCCGTGACCACATCCAGCTGAATGTGCTGGAGACCACTACTTAGTCATGCAGAGTGTGAATGGATACAGGGGAAGTCTGTGAAAGATATGAATTTATTTACAAGAAACTTGATTTCTTCAAAATGTGTTGCTGAATGTTCTTATCCTATTCCTTCTCAGGAGCCCTTCTGATGATGGACAGCTGAGGAGGAACTGAACTGACAGTGAATAAACTTTGACTGATATGCTCATGCATTGATCATCAAGGGGGCTGGGAGACAGTATATACATGTCTTCAAGCATGCCATTGCTAGTTAAAGAAAAAATTAGCTAATCTTGAGTGACAGGTTGTGTGCAAAAAAATCTGGTAAACTTCTCTGTGAAGCATGTTGGGAATAATGCATTCATTCTCTTCCTGTTTTCAGGAGCACCAGAACTTTTACTCCAGTGACGTGTCCTTGGGCTATCTGGTACTTTCTGTGAAGTATGAACAGATTGAGAAACAGGAAAATCTACGCCTGTTGCTGAGGTAACAGTGCCTGTTGTTGAAGTGTACATTACTGTGTGTCATGGTTTGAGCCCAGACTGACCACCATGAAGCCACTCACTCTCGCCTTCCCCCTCAGGACTGGGAAGGAGAAAACAAAGCAAAAGGTTCAGGAGTCGAGGTAAGGACAGGGAAGCATGATTCACCCATTACCATCATGGGCAAAAGACAGATTCGTTAGGGGAAGAAAAAAAAAGCATCAATTTAATTCAGACAATAACAACAAAAACACTTCACAGACAGTAGGACAGCGAGAAGCATTATCACATCTTAAAAACACCTTCCCCCCACCCCTCCATTCTTCCTGGCCTCAGCTTTGCTCCTGATTCCCCCCCTTCAGCGGCGTAGGGCACAGCCTGCCCTTTACCAGGAGCTGCACGGGGGTCTCTGCTCCAGTGCACCTCCCCTGCCTCCTCCTTTCTTCCACTGACCTCGGTGTTCGCATAGGTGTTCTCCTCACAACTTCTCCTCTTCCTCCCAGGTTCCTCTTCTTAAATACGTTATCACAGAGGCGCAGCTACCATCGCTAATTAGCCGGGCCTTGGCGCAGAGGCAGGTCCCACTTGGATCTGGGGGAGCTTCCAGAAGCTTCTCACAGGGGGCCACTGCTGTAGCCCCCTCCCCTGCTACCAAAACCCTGCCACACACACAAACCCAGCACACTGTGCTGTGTCTCTCATCTTACCCTCAGCTTCCTCTGTATAGGTGTGAGTGTGAATCTCATGTCTTTCTCCTTGAGAGGACTGCAAAGAAACCTTTGAGCCCTGTTTTCTTGCCTTCCCCTTTGAGTTTCTTTCAGCAGTTTCCTTCAGGAAGCTGAAGTGGTGTTTTCAGACACATCTTTATAGTTCCTGGGTGAAAAACATCTGTTCTTCCCTCGAAAAGAAAGTTTTCCTGTTTACTCTGTTTACTTAGAGACTTGTGAGCACATATTCTCTAGGAGGATATGGTTTTCCTGATGGAGGGCAGCCTAGCTTTGTACTTGAGATTAAGGGTCCCTTGAAGGTGAGCTAGAATATTCCTTAGCTTCCCAGGACAGCCTGTGAAGTGCCATAACCTTTAGGGCTTCCACAGAGAGCCACTACCTAGAGAGAGCTGCTGAATGAACTAGAGGAAGATCAGAGATGTATCTTGTGTAGGTGGAGAGGCATGGTGCAGAAATGCTTTTTACTGCACTGTGGACTGGGTGCATTTCCAGTAGGCAATGTGCTAGAGGTGACATACAGGTGCTGCTGACAAGGACTCATCCAGGACTGAGGGAAAATAGCCGTTGCATTGAAGTCAGCTACAAAAGAATCACTGGTGGGTTTCCTCCATTGTATGCGGAGAACACTTCAGAGTGCCAGGTGAAGCAATAATCTGGGGGAAAAAAGAGAGTGCCTGTTTGTGAGCTGTGCCAGGGAATGTTTGTCTGAGCCCAAAAATCTTCCTACAAGGAAGACACCAGTGAAGAACAAAAGGGTAGTAATTCCTCTATTAAGATATTGTATTATATGCAGCACCTTTTGCTCAATAGATTGTTTATAATGGTTTGAATAGGACTCTGACAACCCATCCAATATTTCTTCTCCATCAGCTTTCTGGAACAATGCTACACCAGTTTCTGCCTCCTATACTTTGCATAGATCCGCTTTCCTAGGCTGTCTCTTACAGACCTTTTAACAGTCCTTCAAACCCTCCTTGTATGATTTTATGAATCTATTATAATACTGTGTCCATGAATTGTATTTCAACATTTGGATTTCTGTGAAAGAATGTGGGGGGGAAGCAAAATATTTCTTAAAGCAAGAAAATAATGCTAAGGAGCAAGAGACTAAGCATCCCTGTTTTGTCTTCCTCTGCTCCCCACAACAAGTGATGAGCAGTAAGAAGTGTGCATACCTCCCTTTTCCAAATTGTATGTACCAGGCCTAAAATTAATCATCTGGAATTAACTGCTTTAGAGATAGTCTGAAGGAATGGCTATTCTTTCTTTAAAGAGCCAGTGTTGCTTATGTCTCCCTTTCAGCCTTTGTTCTAATGCATTTTTTTGTTGTGTGTCAGGACCCGAACTGGCACCAAACATGACCTGATCCCCATTTCCTGTCTGAATGAGTTTCCCAATGCTGTCCAGATGGCAAAGGTGAGATTCGTGCTTGCCTCATTCTTCAAGTTACTTTCACCTCTGTCCTCCCATTTCCCTCTTTTCTCCTATTCCCCAATAGTACTGTTACATACTTCCCTTTTACACCTCAGTTTGACTTCTCTTCTTTCTCTTCTAATTTTACCTCTGAGTTTTTGCCTGAAGGGGCTCCTGTCAGATAATTATAAACAGTGCCTATGCTGTCATGCCCACAGCAAGCTAGGGTACATGATAATCGCACTTCTGTTTCCCTCTCTCTCTCTCACTCAACAGCTACTATGTGAGGATGTGAATGTTGAACGCTTCTTTCCTGTCCTGTACCCCAAGGTATAATGTTCTGCTATGTCTGTATGTTCCTTTTCCATCAAGGTCTGGCTAATGACGTCCAACTGATAATTTATATTTTCATTACCTCAGGCTTCGCAGCTTATTGTTGCGTTTGATGAACATGTCATAAGCAATAACTTCAAATTTGGGGTCATCTACCAGAAACCTGGACAGGTGAGCTCCCTCAGATCCCACAATACTTGAGGCAAAACACAAAGAGTCATCTCCCTTAGCTTAAATGTAGTAACAAGGTCTGTACTATCCTGTGAAAAATACAGATGCCATAAAGAGAAAGGATAGAAACTTGCCTTATGTTGATCAATTTGTTTGTTCAGGTCCTCAAAGCTGGTTGAAGTATGTATAGAAATTACTGCCTGTTCTTTGTACTGCTTGTGCTCCTTATGACTTCTCCTTTCCTTCTGAAGACAACCGAAGAAGAAGTCTTCAGTAACACAGAAGAAAGTCTGGGTTTCCTGGAGTTTCTGGATTTCCTTGGTGACAAAATTCAGCTGCAGGATTTCCGTGGGTACGTAGCCAGCGCAGTTGGAAAGCCAGATTGAGTTGGGTAACATCATGTGTTCAGAGTCTGCAACTCTGTTAGAGCCCTGCTTTCAGAAACAGCCCTGCTGTGTCCTCTGAATCTCAGTGCAGGTGGAGGAGCCCAGAATGCTTTTGTCAGCCATCTTGTCTGGGAACAAGTTGGAGCTTAGGTCTCTACTGGTATTTTCATTTACAGGTCTCCTGACCCAGAGTGTCAGTAAATACTTTTATTTGTCTGTGTGAATGTAAGTTTTTGTTTCACAATGGTTTGAGTCAGTATTGTTTTAGTTTCTTTCTGTGGGGCAGCCCATCCTTTCTGTAGTTTTAAAATATGGATTGTGCTTCTCAGAGTGCCAAAGAAAGATGCTCCTTTGAGGATCCCTGGTTTAGCTTCATAGCTTTTAGCAAGGAAGTATGTTCATGAGCAGAAACAGTGTGCAGCTTCAGTCAGTGTATTTGTTTTGGCAAGGTTTGGTGCCTCACTATCACTGATATCTTAAAAATTACCTATGATAATATTGATGTACCAAGCTACTATTATTGATACCATCTTTCTTCTCTCCACTTTCTCATCTCTGTCCTTCCTGATCTATGGTGTGGTATGGATTTGCTCAGGTTCCGGGGAGGCTTGGATGTTACCAGAGGTCAAACAGGCACTGAGTCAGTCTACACAAATTTCCGGGGCAAGGAGATCATGTTTCATGTGTCTACAAAGCTGCCCTTCACAGAGGGAGATTCCCAGCAGGTATTGGAAGGAGAACTAAGGAATACGACAGTGTGGCTAAGAGAGGAGGGATATTTGATGAGGGACTGCATAGAGGGGAGAATACCTAACTGCATAATGTTGGCAATTATGGCTGGAGTAGTGGTAAAAGTAGTGAAGAGGAGTTTGGTTGAACAGATGGGTTGGATATGCTGTAGGCAGACTGGTGTTTGAGGCCCCATCATACTGTTCTGCTCTTTTTCACCTGCCTTCTCACTTTATTATTTTTTTGCTCTGCAGCTTCAGCGGAAGCGTCACATTGGGAATGACATTGTAGCCATCATCTTCCAGGATGAAAGCACACCTTTTGTCCCTGATATGATTGCTTCTAATTTCCTACATGCTTATGTGGTAGTTCAGCTCACTCATGGCACCACTGGGGACACTCTCTACAAGGTAAACAGAGTCAACAGATTTCTCCGTACTGATTTACTGATATTGATCCTTGAAGTGGAAACCTATTCTTGGGCCTTTGGGAGAGGTACAGGTTCAGCCAGCTGCCATCTGAATTCGTTAAGTATCTACACATGGAACTAGAATGTGGTTGTGTATTTTCAAAGTAGCTGATGCATTTCTGAAGCTTAAAGCTTGGGAATTGAAGCAGGACAAATTCAGATAAAAATTTTTGTTTATGTTTAAAGAGCATGAGATGCAACTGATCCCATTTTGGGGGATGTCTTGCTTGTATTATGTAAGCCAGGTAAAACTCATTCACCTGACAGCCATGTCTGCATTGCACATGCTGCACAGCACAATGCTGAGACCTTGCACTGCCTGAGACTGCAGGTTAGATACAGCTGATTGGCCTAATTTCTTGGTAACTTGGTTGGCCTGGCTATCAGGGCCATAGGATTTCAGATCTCCTCTCACTCGCTGTTTTGTAGGGCGCAGAAATTCCCTGGATTCTTTTAATGACAAGAGAAAGAACTGGAGAACTTGCCATTTGTCTTGTCTCTTCCTACTATTGTTTTCATCTTTGCCTGTCTGCAATGCCGTTGTTTTTGTCAGTGTAATAGGGTTGCTTGCATCATTTAATGAAAAAGAAATAGTTCTAGTCAGGACCCTAGAGCCAACGCAGAGTTTTCTGTAAAGGCTTTTCCAAAGGGGTTTTAACTCATTTTGCCTTGGGAGCATTCTACGAACTAAGAGACTGCAGTTTGGGAAGATTTTTTCCATCTATTGTTCCATTTACTTGAGCTTTAGTGCCTAGTGGTTAAATTGGAATATTAATGGCACTTATTTCTTTGAATCAGTTTTTGCAATCAGAAAATTAAAAACACGAAGCAGGATTTTATCTGGTAGATATCTACTGGGAGGGAGAGGAAGGCCTTGTAATTAGGGGAGCTGGCCTACAATGTAAGAAATCCGAACTAAATCAAGAGCCCCTTTCCTCCTTCTTCTCATTAATCTCCTGCCTCTCATTGGCTCTGTGACATTTACAATGGAGTGTTATTTTGAGGCAGTTGCTGTTAAGTTCTTCTGACATTGTTCCCTGTTGTATGAAATGGCAAATGATGATATTGTTACATCTCAAAAATGACAAAAAAACCCCACCTGTGAAATATTCTTAAGTGCTCTATGTATCTGGTAAGATAGCTGCATATAATTATAGGTAAGTGCTGTGAAGAGCCAAGTGACAGTATGTAAAAACTGGACTGTATTACAGTTACAATTTTTGGCACTGGTATGTCAGGTAGGAGCATGTTTAAAAAAAAAAAAAAGCATGCATTTCCTTAGCTCTTACTGGGAAAGTGCTTTTGTATATTTACCACACGTGACTTGGAGATGATGTCACTGAGATACACTGCACAGTGAGGGGAGTATCTCCACTGAGCATTCTCTGTCAAAAACATAGGTCAGTACAACCATTTGACAAAGGTTCTTCTAGTGGGGGTAAATCTTGCGGACAGAGTAGAAGCATCTTAAGTTTTTGTTTTAAACATACTGTTTATTATTACAAATATGTATGTTTATTATTAAAAATATTTTTTAGAAAAAATTGTTTTTTGTTGCACTTACTGTGTGCACATCTAGCTGACTGAATTTCTGGGAGATAAATCAGCACAACCATTCACTGAGCTCAGAGACAGATGAATGCACAGGACAGCATAATAGATCTCTTCTGGATATGTCAATGATTCATGAGGGATCATATCTACCACAGTACTTTGAAGGCTTTGATAGTGTCAAATTCAGTGATTGTGTTATGATACTTATTTTATTCCCCTTCTATTGTTTCAGGTTTCAGTCACAGCCCGAGATGATGTCCCCTTCTTTGGACCCCCTCTGCCAAATCCAGCCATATTTAGAAAGGTTTGTTGCTCTGGTCCAGTGTTAGATGGCAGTGGGATATGGTACACACCCTTGTGTTCTGAGTCAGTATTGTCAGTCTGGCTAGATGACTTTGGAGGTCTAAAGAGTAGTAAGGCAGAGCTTTTCTCATATGATATTCTTATTGCTGTTTTCATCTCTGGTCTTCATCTTGTCTTGTAGAGTGCAGAGTTTCGTGAATTCCTCCTGGTCAAGCTCATCAATGCTGAGTACAGCTGTTATCGAGCTGAGAAATTTGCTAAATTAGAGGTGGGTCTCTTACTTGGTTATTTCCATTAAAAATTATAAAAAATATATTACTGCCAAATTAAGAAAATACAGTATAATTTTTTATTTTCTTCTATTATTGTGTTGCTTAAAAAAGGAAAATGGAATGTGATTGTACTTAGCCATGTGATGCTTCCTTTGTATTTCACAGCAGGCGTGACAGAATATGAACAGGTACATTCTAATCACAGAATCACAGAATCATTCAAGTTGGAAAAGACCCTTGGGATCATCGAGTCCAACCATTAGCCCTACTCTACAAAGTTCTCCCCTACACCAAATCCCCCAACATCTCATCTAAACGACCCTTAAACACATCCAGGGGTGGTGACTCCACCCCCTCCCTGGGCAGCCTATTCCACTGTCTGACCACTCTTTCTGTGAAAAATTTTTTCCTAATGTCCAGTCTAAACCTCCCCTTTTGGAGTTTAAAGCCATTCCCTCTTGTTCTGTCACTAATTCCCTGTGAGAAGAGACCAGCACCAACCTCTCTACAATGTCCTTTCAGGTAGTTGTAGAGAGTGATGAGGTCTCCCCTCAGCCTTCTCCTCCTCACACTGAACAGTCCCAGCTCCTTCAATCGCTCCTCATAAGAATGTAAAGATCTAATCCTCAAGTAAGAATGGGAGTATGTAAGAATGGGATGCATACATTTTGCTGGAGGAAATTTTGTATTAGTTGAAACTCAGTATTGTGCTACCAGATACGTACTGATATCACTGATTTTTGGTTCAAGGTACCAAAATTCTGTTCCAGACTCCGCTGCTTGCCTGATCTAGAAAAAACATGCCTCTGTTTCATCACCTGTGGAAAAAAAAGTACTGGTGTCCTTTATGACTTGCTTTATAAACAGTTTAAAATGGCTGGGTATTATTGTAATATATTCCAAAACTATACAGCTAAAACCACTTCATACTGTTTAAAGTAATTTTTGTGATGACTTTTTTTTTTTAAATTAGGATGTGAGACACCTCAAAAACAGGAAAAAAAAAAAAAGAAAAATCCCTCCACTCCCAATAATGGCTGTTTTTCATTCCCAATGTTGATGCAGGAAAGAACCCGGAGTGCCCTCTTGGAGAGCCTTTTTGAGGAGCTGCAGCTTCGCAGTCGCAGTATGATGGGATTACCCATAGGGGAGGATGACAAGATAGAGAACGGCAGTGGGGGCTTCCTTGAGAATTTCAAGGTGAGCCATAGTGGATTGATGCTTTACCCAGTTGCTCACACTTTTCTCAAGCTCGTTGTGTGTCACTCCAAGGAATATTGATCCTGCTGATCAGCTGTTCTTAGAGTGAGACAGAAAAAAAGTCTTTCCATCCAGCAGCCTTTCTTTAGAGCACCTTCAGCTGTGCTTTACTGTATCTCTCAAGAAAAGACATTTTTCCCCTTCCTGTGCTCCTTCCTACAGAGCTACAGCGAGGTCCAGGGTGGATTTCCATACTGTCCCTGAGAAGTCAGACTCTTCATGCTTCATGCTGGTGTCTAGTGTCAGATAGGGTTTCATTCCATGATTTACAGAAAAAGGAGTGAGTGTTTGCAAGAGGAATTGTAATAACTAGTAGCAAGCAGCTTTCAGTTCCTACAGCAGATCTCTTCCAATTAATTTTCATTATAACTAAAAGAGTTAAAGAGCCACTGCAAGAGAGTTTCTAACATATCTGTTAGTGTACTGTCTAGAAGAACTGTGATACTTTACTTATCCTCTAAAAGCCAGAGTTAATTTAGCTTTGTTCAGTATAGATGATGCTTTTTTATAATAAATCAGGATCAGGTGACAAAACTTATGTTTAAAAGTGATCGAGATGATATGAGAAAGCAAAGATTTTGTACGAATGGGCAAACTGAGTTTTGAACTGATTATATAGAGAGAATCTTATATGACTTTCCTGTCTAATTCCCCTTTCCCACTTCTATGGGAAGTGCCTCACTGCTTCTTTTGTATTGTAAGTTACCTGTCTGGACAGGGAGATGTATTATGAATAACATTTCTTCAGATGATCTCCACCTGCTTTGTATGGTGGGCTGGTTAGAGTTGTTAAGGGCTGTGAAACTAATCCATTCACATACAGGTTTGGTAGCTATATGCATAGCTTTGGTCTGAGCTGGGATGCTTTGAGGTGTATTTTTACTTACAATCCATCTACCCTACCTTTGCTGCTAACCAGGAATTTCATACCCATCCATGTCTGACACTAATTATCCCAAAATGTCCTTTTCTGACTTCTAGCAGATGCTGTGATTTGCATGTCATGTACACAGATGACCTTTGTATAAGGCTGGAAAAGGCTGAGTAAACTTAGAAAATGGCTTTTTCACATGCTGCAGATTTTGATATGGCAGCTTTCCCCTTGGAATCAGCACTCAAGCTCATGCAAGACAGAACCGTACAGTCTTGAACAGGAGTTTGATTTTGTGTTTTGTAGCCTGTAGTGGGTAGTACTGCCGCAGAGGATGCTGTCCTGTCCACTCTGCTGGGATACTGGTGTGGAGTCTCTGTTTACTGCAGTAGGACAAGGGAAGTGAAAGTAGAAGATATACTTGAGGAAGAGTTATTCCCTGGCAGTAAGCTCCATGAATCAGCTAGGACCAAAAATGGGTGATATCTGAGACGCTGCCTCCTACGAGTTAGGATTTCTGTGGTTCTGGTGTTGGTGTGTCACAACTTTCCACCCAATCTGTGGTGCTTTTCATACTACCCTACCGTGTGCATATCTCTACGTGTATCTGTGTTTGTCTGTTTCCCTGCCTCCCTTCTGTTCAGCGGGTGATCAGAGGCCGCAGCCAGAGCCTGGATACCACAGGGATATCCATGAGAAAGCAGCAGCCAGCCACCCTGCCCAGCCGCCCAGCTACAGCTGGCCTTGCCCTCAGTCAGAGTGTCGCCGAGGGCCCTAAGGCCATTGCTGCGGTAAGGTACTTGGGTGGGCTGTAGGAAGAAACCCAGCATCCCTTCGTGACCCACCCAGACATTTTATTTCTCTTTCCCTATTAGTTTGTCCTCTTGTACTTCCGTGAACTTCTTTTTTGTTGTATCCCATTTCACATGTGGTGACAGCATGTGTTGCAGTCTATTTTGTCTGTGCCTATCTCTAGCCCCAGTTCATCTGTAAACTAGAGCTGAGCTTGATGCAGACTGGGAGAAGAAAGCCAAACATGATTCTACATCAGACATCTATCTCTGCTATTCTGGATTAGATCCTGTACGTTGCCATACCTTAAAAACATGCATGCACTGTGGTTTGACCAGAATGGTACTGTGTTGTCATATGGCAAGAGCTGAGAACATAAGGACACTAGATCTGTTCCATTTTCTTCAATTTCACCAATCAGATTATTTTCTGTAATATAAACAGGTGCACGATGTTTATTCAAGGTGCTGTTTTTCTGTAAATATAATTTGCATGTTGGGAACAAACAGCGGAGTTAATAATGTTGGGGGTGAGGAAAAGAGTGAATATTTCTAGTCACTATCAAAGCCTTTCTTATTTGATAGGGATACTAAACATACCTCATCAGCGTGACCATAATAAATCCATGACAAATGTTTCCAGAAAAGGATCTGTATTTCTGATATTGGAAATATGGTAACCCTGGTGAAAGTGCATCTAGTTGACTGTGGTCTCTGCACTAGTGATGTCAATATAGGCAAATGACAAAAAACCATCTCTGAGTAAGCCCAGAAAGTGCCTTTCATGGTGGAAATTTCCTGGTGACAATTTACTCAGTTGTATGCATTCTTTATGTCAGCACAACAAAGTCACAGAATAGTAATGACTTGAGTTTGCTGCCTTCTTCTCTCCTTTAACTACTGATTTTCTCTACCTTTCTGATTCTGCCTCTCCTTCTCTCATCATATGGGGATACCTCCCTTCCTGAGCCTCTTTCTCTGTATACTGGCTGCGTATCTTGTTCTGCCTTTGTTTCTATATCTCTCTGTCTCCTTCTCAGACTGTCTTTGTAAGCTCTAGCTTCTCTTTCTCACTGACAGAACTCCTTCTTGCACCGGTGAAACTGAGCTGTGCTGTTGTATTGCTGAGTAAAGGAGAGGATCTGGATCCACGTTGCAAACTCCTTCTCCCATGCCTACAGTTCTCCACAGTTTTTCATGTCTTCCCCTCCCTCCTTTCTGTCACACTTTCCTTTTTTCTAGTCTTTTGCCTTGCCTGGTAGGAGCCCATCACGTACTCGAGCCAGCCGCTTCCATGGGCGACGGAGTAGTGCCATTGGCATTGAGAACATACAGGAGGAAAAGAGGTATGGGCCATGAGAAGATGAGACAAAGAGAGAAAAAAAAAAAGGAGGAGATGAGAAAAGGGAGATAAAAAGGCATATATATGAAACCAGAAAGGGAATTGATTGGCCTGAGAACTGAAATGGAAGTGGGTGGACTGGGAAGAAAAGCCTGATTATTGGCTAATGGAGAAATGGACAAATGACAGAAAAAAACAAAATAAAAAAAGACATTTGGAAATGGGGAGAATCAATATTTGAGGATGAAGGGAGGAGATCGGTGGAAGAACATAGTAAGATTGCTCTTAAATGTTGTGCATTATGATCCAGGACTCTCGATTCTCCTGTATTCTTCTTGGGAAGGGGGAATTGGGTCCTTGATTGTTTGTCTGTTTTCATGTGAAAAAGTTCAAATAGATAAAACTTCTGATATCTTAAAGGGTTTTTTAAAAAAGCTCTAAATCAAAATGATTAGCATTTAAGTTAGATGGTCTGAGAAATAAATAAGGGGTGACATACAGGTTCAAGGAGTGATTTGGCGTATTTGACAGAATGATAACCATTCAAAAGTCTACTAGTCATGAGAGATTAAATCGATAAATTTTAAGATTATACAGAGTCTCAAA
This sequence comes from Strix uralensis, assembly GCF_047716275.1. Classification (NCBI taxonomy): domain Eukaryota; kingdom Metazoa; phylum Chordata; class Aves; order Strigiformes; family Strigidae; genus Strix; species Strix uralensis. Next base: position 8,558,875 of record NC_133973.1, read on the forward strand.
AGTCACATGAGTGTTCTGCATCTAATATACAGTTTTCACAGTTGCGAGAATGCCAGTGAACAGCTTAAAGACTCAGTGTAAAAGCGGAAAATCACTAGTTTAATGTGGAAACTAGTGATTTCACAACAGGAAGAATTAGTACATTTTGCCTTCTTCCTAGTTATTCTCTTGGATCTTTCCTTAATGAGGTGCCGATGACCTAATCTGAATAAAAATAGTAAGGAGCTTTCTTTGAGGAAAATAAAATCTTCCAAGACGACTTCCCTGTAACAGTCTAAGCCAACACAGTAGCCACAGCTCCTCACTACTTTAAATAGTTTTGTACCTTAGGCAGCTGTGCCCCTCAATCCATTACTTTTTGTACACAACGTCCTTCACTATCCCCTTAAAAGACCTGTAAAAGTTTTCTACAACAAGGAAAAACGCTGGATTTATTTTTTTTTTTCCTGCTCTTTGCTAGGAGGGAATTGGTAAGCTATTGGGTTTATTTAGCTTTTGCTTATTTGTAATCTTAGATATGAGGAACAGTGAGCCTTGTGTTTTGTGAAAGACTTTTTGGGTGGTTCTTGAAGGTGCAGTTTCACTAGCAACTGGTCTGTTCTAACAGTTCATTGCTACTGAAGAGCACAGATATCATACTTGCCCTCTCCCAGTGTCTCTTTGAACTACCCAATCCTGTCCCATTCCTTGTGATGGCTCAGATGCTTAGTGACCCTTCGTGGAACTGATTCAGCCCCATAATCTAACAGAAGAAGCATCAACTTTCTTTCATTGGATTAATTGTCTGCTTATAGAGAAGTCTGATGGGTACCAGGGCTGATGGAGAGTACACTCAGCAAGAGTGAAGGAGGCTGGAGCAGGCTCTCTGACAACAGTGAGCTCAACACGTTGTGTGTGACTTCACCCTGAAGCTGTAGTTTAATGATATGCAAGGTTTGAAGACAGAGCTGACCCAGTCCATCCTGCTTCTTCATGTGTTACAGAAGTTTCAGGGCTGTTTTAGTTTCATGATTGTTTTTTGTCGGGATAATTTCCAGTCTCACAAACAGTTGTATTAGCACAAAGTGAGGGCATGAGGAACTGTGATGTGAGGGGTACACGTAGGATCAACTGACCAAGAGAGCAGGGGAGGAGCTTTGTGAACTCCATCACTGAAGCCACAAAAAAAACCCCCAATGAAACCCCAGGTTTTCCAATCCTGTATTAAACATACCCTTCTATTCAGTTACTCACACAGACAGCTTTCTTCAGAAGTATCTTGATGAGTGCTAGTAGCAATAAAACTATTGTAACCATCCTGAAAGAGGATTTGCTGAATCCTTTTTCTTTATGCAATAAATGTAAAAGCTCCCTAATCAATCCTACATCTTAAGACCAATGAAACAGGGAGAGTAGAAGGAAAAGGAGAATAATGAAATTAATTTAGGCATTTATATCAATTCAAAAGGAGGTTAAAGTTGGCCATTTCTAATATATTGCCCTCAACAGGTCACATCTTAAGGAGTCTGCCCTTTTCCACACAACTGCATTTGCTTCACTTTCATGTGTATATGAGAGATCCAGCTTTATCTTGTGGCTTCTAAGGAAGTGTAAGAATAGATAGTGGTTAACTCTGGCGCTGTGGTATAGCTGGTTTCTCTTTTGTCCCAGCAGAGACATGCAGAAGGTGCTGGACAGTCCAGGAACTTTCTTTGACCTGAAGTCTGATGGATCATCCAGTCCCAGCTCCCCAGAGTTCCCCAGCAGGAAGAGCAAGTGAGTTGAAAATAAATTTAATATTTGAAAGATGCTCACTGTGTCTGGTATTGGCTTAAGTGTAGTGCATGTCTTGCTCTGTTGAAGTCCTTGCTGAGATTGTTCACATCAGGCATTGCAGCATCTTAAAAGTTAGATGTCTGGCTGTGGCACAGTAATGCAGAGCATGTAAGTGAGGAACTCAGCTTTCTTAAACAGCCAGTGAAGAAAGATTGGACCACTTAAAGGTGATTTTGGCTGTATCTTTACTGCAGTATTAGCTTGCATCCAACAGGATACACAAGGCCCTAGCTGTCCAATTATCCATGCTTACTCATGTATATGTTTCCTCTATAGTTTGCTCTGGAGTGACTTTGGAGCTTCATGGAGAAGCTTGGACAAGGGTATGTTGGGATCTTGGGTTGTACTCAAGTTCTGCCCCTTTAAGCAGGATTCATGCTGCTGCTCCCAACCAGCATCAACTAGCCTGTCTTCAGTCCTCCCAAAGTGTTACAGGAGGGTCTCATGTGTTGCACTTATGTTTCTTTGCTAAAGCACGCCATATCACACCCAGTGTTCTCCTGCAAAACACTTCATGCAGTAGTCTGCAAAATAGTTCTCCAGTTTCTGGTGGTCAAAAACTGGAAAAATACACTTTCCTCATAGTGCAGCTTTGATGTTACTAAGCTGTATTATGCTGGGATACGATCCTATTTAGAATACTTCAGGACTTCACAGAAACCACGTTTACATTTCCAAGACTCCAGAGCAGCCTGTCTCTAAATCCAAGACTGCAGCTGACTTTCTGGAACAGCTTGCCACATCTGATTTTTTTGCATGAGAACTTGGATGAGACCTGTGGCAAAAAGAGAACTGAGTACTTTGTGGTAGGGCATGTCCCTTTCTCAGGACTGGGGCTGCTCTAAGAAAATTTTAGGAGGTGCCCTAGAACCAGAACGGTTGTAGTTGCTCCAGGTGCCAAGTCTGACAAGGAAGGGCTTTCCTTCCAACTAGACTCAGTGCTCCCTAAGAATTACAGGCTGGTGACTATCTGCAGTAGTTCAGCTACCCAATTGTATTCTGTAGGACTGTCCAGAATTTTGTCACAGTCAAGGGGCAGAGTTCTGGTAAGTATGTTTTTGTGATACTAGTTTTTGGGTTGGGTGGGTGTCCAAAATGTTGGTGGGGAGGAGGATGGGAACACAGCTAGGAGATACAGACCATTTAACATGCTAGCTCTGGCAGCCAAGGACAAGAGAGAATGCAGGGCATGGAACTGCTGATTGGTCAGCAAACCCCATCTTCCAGCATTACCACATCATTCCACCTCCCCTTCCTTGTCCTGCCTGGGACCTTGTTAGTGAACTAGAAGTTCCTGGCTAGGCATGTGAGGGACTCTTGCTCTGATTAGGTAGCTGAAGTAACCTCTCATAATCAGCAAGAATTCTGTCTAGTAAGAAAACATCTCACAGCTTGGTTAGTCCTGGTTACCCTACTGTAGAATGTGTGTATGTCTTGGAAAAAAAAAATCATGAAGCTTTCTTGACATTTGTTCCTGATTTCCACATTTGATTGTGGGCTTCCCCCAGTTCCCAACCCCCATTCTCCATTCATCGGCTGGGGAGGTGAGACAGCTGCAATGGTTGTTTCAGATTGGTATCGCATGCTTTCAGAGAGCAAACATAGAATGGGATTTCACTAACAATGATATTGCAGAATATTGTTATGTACATGAGGCATGATTTGTCAGTCTGTCTACTTCTGTCCCCACGATTCTCTCCATGCATCTTTTTCCAATATGGACTCAAAACCACTAGTACAATCACCAGAAAAAGTCTTCTCACAGTTGTAGTGGTTCAGCCCATTCCTGGACAGTTTGTTTGCAAGGTGGGATGTAGCATAGCGTTTTGCACAATTGGTGATTAGCCAGAGTTAGAGTGGAGATTTCAGAGTTAGGGACCAGCCCACGTGCAGTCATACTTTCTGCATTGTGTCTGGGACAGGGAATCAAGGACATGTAACTCCACCATGTAAAGCACACCATTTTCACCAAGACAGTATTAGCACACTATTGCAGGAACAGGCTAGGAGTGTAATTCTAACAGTCTGTCTCAGAGACAGTTCTACTGAAGTTCTACTGAAATAGTATTGTTCATTAATATTGGGACCACAAATCAGGATCATGATGTAAGCATATTTCTAATGCAGAAAGAGTTCCAGCAGGGTCTAGAGTAATTTCCGCAGCCCATATTAAAAATCTTATCCCTGGTAGTGTGTCATTAGTCCACTCCTGGTTCTCTCCAGGGAGTAGCATAACAGGAAATTTCTCTATCACAAAAATGTCCAGCATGTTGCTGCTGGTCTTAAATAATCATTTCAGATTCCAGATTTGAGTGATCACACTCTTCATCTCTGTTCTACTAAAACCAACCTGGAAATAAATGCAAAGGGAACACATAAATAATAGATGAATTCTTTTATAGTAGAGATAAACCAGCACTTACTTTCTGTCCTTGCATGTTGATTTCCAGCACACCCTTCTGCAGTGATCAGCCTGCAATCCATGAAACTGTATTGTTCACTCGGGCTAACAGTGTCTTCTCTCCCACATGCAGGGACTATTGTCCTTAGTTTTTTGCTCTACTGTCCAGGTAGCCTTCCAAATAATCCTTCTTCCCAAGGGACAGACTCAAAAGAATGAACCCAGCTTAAGTAACCAAGTAGCAAAACTCCTCAGGATCAGACGGCTTTCTGGGTTGCATCTGAAAAATCAAGCACTGTACTGTGTATGTCCATATCCTAGGAAAAGTACATGGGTTTTTTGTGTGTGTGTTTTCCCTCCTCAGACACATCTGAGTGGGAACATCAAGCCAATCAGGAGTGGATCGGATGCTACTCAGTCATTGGTTACCTCACTGAAGATACTGGCAAGACTTTTGGGGTGAAATGAAAGTCCTGGCTAAGAGGAACATGAACTTACTTAGAGGACCTCAAGGACTGTGGAGAGACCAAGTGGCACCAAATAACGCTCCACTGGCAGTTCCTGGAGCAGGAATCCTGGGAAAGGGAGATGGACAGATAACTCCTATTGGAGCATTTTGGCTCTATGCCCTTCTCATTGCCCGGTCAGCAGACACTGAACCAACCTCTACTAATGATGGGGAAAGGAGGCCACCCTGAGTGCCTCCCCTTCTCCTCCCCTCCCCTCAGATGAGCGAGAAGAGAACAGCTTGGCCTGCAGAAGGCAAGAGCAGAAGAACATGTTTTCACCTCTGTCTCTAGTGCCTTTGGATGACATAGTTCAGGAAGTGCAGTGCAGAGAATGAGGATGGAGAAATTTGCTGAGGAAGGATGTGAGAAGGAGATATTTGTGGAAATCTAGGTCCCAGCTCACTTAAATTCAAGTTATTGATTTGCTCTGCCAAGGGAGAAGCATGTTGGCCTTCATTTCCTCCAAAATATATTTCCTAATCTCCTGAGGAAATATCTTTGGCCTATATTGGCCCTATCTTTACTGTTCTCCCTGTTGCATGCTGGCATGTAATATGCCTGGGACTGTAGGTTTCATTACTGCTTGTAGGTCAAGACTGGCCACATTTTGCAGTGTTTCTGAAGGAATAAATATATTTAGTATGTTAAAGGTGTCTTATCTTTCTTGCCTCTCTTAGCTTTTTTGGGTTTCTTAACATTTTTAAGCACTTCATCTCTTTCTTATTGGCTGGTCTCTTGTGGAGGCAGTGAGTATTTCACCATAAATTGTTAGGCTTACATGCACAGTGCACCTTGCACCTTTTAAGTGTCAGGTTCATGGACTGCTCTTTCTACTAGAAGACTGCAAGCAGTGGATCCCAGATTCTGTGCTGGGAGAAGCTGACCTTAAGGGACTTTCTTGACAGCTATGAAACATGCAGCAGGCTACCTCAGTGTCCGTAACATTTGAGAAAGTGATCCAATACAGGTTGCTTTGAATGTTCCCTTTGTAATGACCCTGTGGGAGCTAAAGGTCTGGAGGGATGGACCTACAGGAGCCCGTCTGCTGGCAACTGGGCACATGCAAAATCACCAGGATGAGCATCCTGACTTAGGTTCCTACCTGTAAGCAGGAGGAGGGTTCTGATCTGTCTTTGCAAGAGCTTGGCACTTGATCCTAAATAGTTTGTCACTGAGACATTCTACAATAATGCAGATCTCAGTAATTTGTTTCTACTTCCCCACTGCTTCCTTAAACTTTCTTAGTTAACCATTCTATAATACAGGTTAGTCTGTATGCATTCCTGACTCCTCCTGTTACAGCTGTCCAGAAACACAGCAGTAACAGTTTATAAACTCTATGACATGAAAAATGTGCTTTTATAGTCCCCTTGTACTGTTTGGAATTTCACCTAAGACCAAACATGATAGGATGAGAGTGGCTGTGGGAATGGGTGGCCTAGGTGGGGTGGTGCCTTCCCTAACAGCTTATCATGTTGTATTTAGGCTCCTGAAATCTCTGATCTCTAAAGTGAAGGCATCTGTAGATTTTAATGAATGACTAGAGGTAAACACTGCTTAAATACAGGTGGTTCGACTCACTCTGCTTTAAGACACTTAGGTTTGTGACTTGAAATTCAGTTAGTCTTATCCTTTCATCCAGAATGGAAAGAAGAAGTGGTGTTTCTACTAAATGAAGCAGCAACTAGAAATTAAGGAAAGCAAGCCAGTTCACCTGAATTCTGTTCCTAGGTGGAAAAACTAGTTGTGGATGAATAATTTCTTCTAACTGTTTCTGACTGCTATATAATAACGCTGTGTCACAAGAAGTGCAAGTCTGTGTGTAACAATAAGCATGATGATGTTGAATGCTTGCATTTCACAGACTGCTCAGGAGTCAGACTTCAGGATACTGTGTGATGCAGCCGTTCTCACGTTCTTCATCCAGTGTAAGCAGTTGTTGTAGTGTTTTGAGGGAAAATGAAACATCTGAGGAAGAGGAGAATGACAGGGTGGGTGTATGATCTCTAACAAACAGGCTACCTTCCCTGATTTTACCAAGTGCATTATTAAAACACGTCTTCTTTGCCCTCTCCAGGAGCTGATGTGCTCTCTTGAGGGCACTCCAAAACAGGATTCAGTGATTCAGAGTATGTGGCTGGATGAGAGTGACTGCACACCCAGTACTTCCAGCTCACCAGGTAAAAGAGAAAGAAAAAAAAGAAAAAAAAATCATCTGCTTATGCTTCTAGAAGAATATGAGAGGTTGGGCCACATTTGTTTGGCAAAATCTTTTGTATGCTATACTTAATATTTGAGAAGCATGGGTAGATGATGAGTTCAGAGTAATGGGGAGAGAAGCTGGCCTGCAGACTTTAATGGGGAGAGAATGGGAGGGGAAGTGTGTTTCAGTAGTGTGAAATAGTGCTGTACACACTGCAGAAGGTGTTACAGTAGATTGCAAAGAATTAATGTGTTTATGTGTTTCTATGGAGAGCATGTATCTCAGTGGTTGTTTTTCTGAATGCAGTGCCCATACCTCTTTACAAACTAGATAGTTTGGATGTGGGAACTAGAGAAACAGTGCTTCCTGAACACAGCAGCGTGCTCCTGAGAAGGTAGCTAACCTGCACTGAGATTTTTGACTGCCAAGTCTGGGCTCTTAGTGTAGTAACTGGTTAAAGTTGAGGTAGTTGATTAAAGTAAGTTCAGATCCATTGACAGTGCAGAGATGATTATAGTTATTAGAAGTTCGCTTTGCTCCCATAGCAGGCAGAATTGCGGCAGTATTGTTGTTGAGGATGTATCAGCTGCCCTGATCTCAGACCCTGTTTGCAGCTGTGTTTCACTTTGTTAAAATGAACTGGTTTGGATTTGAAGCATTTCTTGTTGAGCATCAGCCTAAAGCTAAAATTATGGAAAATGTAAATCGGTTTCAGTCTGTTTCTGAGAACGAGGTTGAAAGGACTGTGTAAGATTTTGGGAAAGTATGATTGAAAAGACTAAGCTTTTGAGATTTGGAAGTCATTAGGAACTGTGGAAGGCAAAACTTAACATTTGTTGCTAAAAGAATCTGAAATAGAAGCAGGTTGAGATGGTAAGAGATACTAGAGATTATGTGAATGGCAAGGAAGAGAGTTGGTTGGAAGGAACAGTGAAATCTTTATAGGAATTGTGTGCAAAGGGACTGTTGAAAAAGATTACAAGGGTCAGAAAGTGAAGCCAGTTTACCTGAAGACTCTATAGGTCTCTCAATCTCTGCAGCAGCCCTGTCTGAGATATCAAAAGTGGCCATCAGATCCCTGCTTAATATTGCCTGTATCTTAGCAACAGCAATGAAGATGTGATACTGTGAGATGTTCTGCAGAGACCTCTGAGATGTTCTCTAAGATTTCTCCACTTCTGCAGAACAACTCACAGCATAAGTGCTTATATACATAGAGGCACAAGAGAACCTAAGGGGCTGGTACTGAAACTCTGGAAGAACAGGGAAACAAGTGGAGAGAAAGAAGAGAGCCATGTGGTATGCTATAATTAGGAAGTGGGATGCTACATACAGAGCCTGCCTGTCCTGAGGGAGAGACATAAAGGTGTTAAATGTGATGATATGAAAAAACATCATGTCAGGAACCTTTACTGCAGAAGACAGCTAAGGAGCTGCTATTAAGAGGCAGAAGCTGGGAATGAGCTTCTGTAGATCTGTGTGTTGAAGGCTAGAAAGAGAGTGTCATCAGCTCAGAGCAAGAGTGATAAATAAATACTCTAAGACCAGGAGGCCCACCACCGTGAAATTGTCTCTTTTTAGAGGGATCTGGAAATGACACCATAAAGGCTGTTTTGTGCCTGGTGGTGTGAGGGTTTTCACAGTATCACCATGGCATTATCCAGGCTACCATTTCCACAGGTCTGGTGGTATCCCGAGCAGGTCGCAGCTCCCCTCACAAATCTTTGAGCTGTATTCATTCCTGTTGCCTTTGTGGCACTGCACTGAGACCAGGCAGGTGTGAAAGATGGATCCCTGTCAAAAGTGAACAAACAGCTTGTGTTTACTTGTGATGAGAAATATTAGTGGGAGCAGAAATTTAGTGTAAATGCAAACTAGTTTGTTTTGCTTGACTGTCAGAAATTCTGTTGTCATCGAATAAAAGACTTCACATTCCTTTTGACCTTGTGGGTAAGTGCAGTTCCCCTTGCCCTCTGTTTCTCTGAGAGCGCTCCCAGGCACAGACATAATGCAGTGCTGTTTTTAACAGTGCTGTTATGCCTCCCCTGCCATGGCCCATAGTTTAATCCAAGTGTGATCTTTCCATAAATCCACTTATCACTCCCATCTACCTGCGTCACGTAAAGCCCAGTGGAAGGGATCCACTACAAACTTCTATTACATTGCTTGTGTTCTCTCTCCTTTTACCCCTCTACTCGTGGACCATTTTCCTTCCTGCATTCTTTCCCTTGCCAGAAAATCCCACTGGATCCTCGAGCTGTACCTGAGATATGAAAGTTCACATCCAAGTGCAAGTGCTAGGATGATAGTACAGGCCCAGCGCGCTCTGAGCTCTCAGCTTGCCACCTTGGGGAAAAGCTGCTGACTCTATATGCTCTCAAGCAGAAGAGTGCTAGGTTATTCAGCCTAGCTGTTCCCCTTTTGTGACGGATATTGGAAGCAGGGCTGCTTTCCAGTGGCCTCTGCTGCTCTTCCCAGACAGTTTCCCTATCTGCTGACTTCTTATTGTCCCACAGGTATATACATCATTAATATACATCACTGAGAATAATAATTACAGAGAATGTGATGTAAAGTTCAACATAATTTTTAGATTTTATACACTCCATTGCCAATGGCAGTAATCTGATACTGACACTGCAAAACTTTCACTGTGGTTTCTCAGTACCTTGGCATGGTAAGACAGCAGCACCCTGCAGGAGTGGTGATTTTTTGCTGTACCATATCCGCTCTTGTATCTTCAGTACAGAGATTTTAAAAAAAATATATATGAAGGTACACTAATAAACATGCAGGTTTGTATACGGACTTCTGATTAATGCTAGGAGAGCCATGGTTGAAAGGGATAAACGTAATGGATACTTTTCTGACTAGTTGAAATACACTCACCTAATCAGGAGACTGTAGAATCACAGAATGATTGAGATGCAGTCTTGAGTGCCATTGCTGATTGCAGTAAGCAAGCTTGATGATGTCACCATCCACACCATTTAGAATGTGTTTGTGGTAATAGATGAAGGGGCAGAGAGGAAGGAAATAAAAGGTGTTACATGTGTGTGTGAGGTACGTGAGGTAGCAGAGCTGAGCCTGCATTTTCTAAGCACAAAGTGAAATCTTGTCCTTAGGAATTTCAAAATTCTTGAAATTTTATTTTCCAGAAATTCTGACAGTTCTTGAGCTAGAAGAAGACAGGATTAAGAGGAATTTGTTGTGCTTAAAATTTTAGGGAAAAAACCACGGATGATATATTTATTCTGATTTTTCCAAATACTACAAAGTTTTCTATTTACTTACTACAGCCAGTCCTGATAGAAGGCTAATTACCAAAAGATCAAATGTGGCAATACATGTTAATGTTCCTAGACAAAATTACATTTAAATGAGCATTGATAATTTGGGTTAATCTGTGCAACAGGGAAGAACTGTAATTATTCAGCACCAAGCATAATAAACTGAAGAAATGCCAGAGTTAAGCTAAACTGAAAGCAAACACCTTGGAACACAGAGAGACATCCAGGTGTTTTAGTTTTGCCCTTTAGTGAGCTATACAGTAACTATTCAGCCACAGTTAATGTAATGCGTAAAATCAGACTAAACTGATTCTTTATGAAGAAACCTAAGACATTTTGGATGCCCACTGCAAGTCTGGATCTTATGCTGAATGATTCTAGAATTTCTAATCCATGTACATGTTCTTGGATTCTCCAATTTGCCATTCAGATTGAGAGAGCAAACTTACAGAAAAGAAAAAGAAAATGGCAGCAGTCTGTGGTCATTATGCTGCCAGAACTAGATAAAGATATAGAGAACTGCCATTGCCAAAACTGCTGTTTTCTGAGTTGGCTTTAGAGCACTAACATGTCTTATATGCCAGTGCATATCACATGAGGCAGAGGTGACTTCCCCCTAGCCTCAAGGTCAGGATATAAATTCCGCTATAACCCTCTTTAACACTTTCTTGAAGACACTTCTAGGTTAGTTAATATGCATAGTTGTTTTAGATGTGTTGTTATTCAGTTAGTACCTACAAACTTACATCATATTTAAATTTTTCATATTTAAAGTATTGGAGCTGGGATATATACAAAACAGAGAATAACCCTGGTACTGCAAATTCATGTTGTTTAAAACCACAGTTCAGCAACAAATGGTATTGATTTACCAGTTTTGTTTTTAAACCTCAGAGTTTTAAATTACATCATGAAACTGGGAAAGGTGATACCTTTGAAAAACTGCTGAAACACAGTTGCATCTCATCTGTTCCCTAGAAAATATTGGTATGATCATGGGTAGTTCAAAAAGAAAAAAATGTTCCTGTGAAGATCATCTTGGCTTACCATCTTGCATGAGCTGAATTTTACAGCTTGCTTAACTTTCCTGATTGAATGGAGGATAGGTATGCCATCAACATAATTCATCTGCACCTCCTGCCCCCTTAGCACATTCCACCCTGACACCAACTCTTTAATTCAAACTCTTTCCATTTTAAAAGTTATAACACAGATTTACTGTACTATATATATAACATATATTGCTATACATATAACATACTGTATTATGTATAGCAATACAGCTATACATAAACTTCCAGAAACAATACTATTTATGAAATTAAAATATTTAATACTTTCAAACCATCCTTAGAGCATATGGTGGAGGGTTGCCTAAGAATAAATTAGAATGGTGTAAGGAACAGGGCTGTTACATTACATACTCGTTTCTTGTGAAATGTGTATGGTGAATATAAGATGATTACAGAAAGCAAGAGAATGTTTTAAGTTTGTGGATTTTGCAAAGTATTTCTTCCCTGTTTTTGCCATGGTGTTGATATGTGATGACAGGCAAATTCCTTAAACCCTGAAGTCAGATGTGGGAATCTTAAGGGAGTGGACAGAGGGAGGACAAAGAAGAGAAATGCTGTGAGAACATAAGATCAGACTGTGCTTCACGAAGTGTATTCTGAAGGATAAGGCATTCAGGTTGCACAGATCTATTCAGCAATGGCATTTCTTAGCTCGGCTGCATGACACTGTTCCCTACTGGAACCTGCTGTATTATTTTAAACTATTTTTTGTGTGTAACAGTAGACTGATACAGACATTGGAAATGGGACTGATGGAAACATTTGGGAAAGTTGGAGAATGCCTTCATTACGCATTAGATAGCTATAGATATAGCTTTAGGCAAGAAGCTATAGCTGGAACAGCTGTGGCATTGAAACACAGTCTGGAACCAGTGCCCAATGATTTTTTTGAGTGAAATGAAAGCCAGGTAGTCATTTCCATTGTGTTTCAAGCTGGAATAAGTAGGTCAAGGTTAACGTTAGTCAAGTTGGGTGTAGATACCTTCCTTTCACTCTTACCTGTGGATGAGCCACACGTCTGTGAAAAATTTGTGGTAAAACCAGCTATGTGTGCAGCTCCTGGGATACCCTCTTGATTATTTCTTTATTGTTCTGTGCTTGGTTCCCTTCTAGGAAGCAGGTTGCTTCCTTCCAGCAGTGTTGCTGGCTCCACTGGAAAAGGAAAACGCAGCAAAGCAGATGCTCAGCACCATAATCCAGTAAGTGCTTTAAGAAAATGTTTCTTTCTCACTTAAACAGAGATAAGGATGGGAGGAAAAAAGAGAGAGTTTAGGAGGCTTTGCTTGCTGAGGGTTGAAAGGACAATAAGAAGGTGCTTGCAGGGGAAGGTTAAAGCACTGCCTTGTTCTGCAGGCCTCCATTTTGTGCTGCGTGTGAGGTCACCGCTGGAGGACTGTCTTGGTGCACACCGGGTGAGGAGCACAGGTAACAGACATGGAGAAGTGCAGTAGGCCGTGGTTCAGGGTGGAGGCAGGCCCCTGGGCCATCCCTGGCCTCGCTGAAAGAGGGCAGCAAGTATTGTGCGGCTTCACAGTAAATAGTTAATCCTGTACCTTCTTCCCTAAATGATCTTCCATGGCTGGCTGACTCTGGGCTGTTTAATCGACCTCAGCTCTGCCTTTCTTGGTTGCCTGCTGCCTCTCAGGGAACAGCAGTTCCCATTGAGACACCTCTCTCTGCCCTAATCTATGCTGGTTTATTCTCTTTCTTTCATTGTTTGGTTTCTTTCGCTCAGATGCAACTTATGCAACTTAGCTTTCTCTGCACCTATCCTTTGCTTCCTATGGTTTCATTATTTTACTGAACCACTTTCTTTTGCTTATTTTGTGACTTTGTGCCTATCTCTATGCTTGCTTGTTTGCTTTCAGCTTAGCATTGGTGGGACCCACGTCTCGCCAGCTTCACAGCTTTTCCAGACATGGGAAGTGGGACTAGATCTCCTAGTGAGGTCTATAATAGAGCAAAGGGGAACGCAACTCGAAAGTTTGTTCCCTAGAGTTCATAGTCCAGTTTTGCCTGCGTCACTGAGTCTTTTTTTGGCTCAAAGTCCCTTTCCTTACCCAGTATCTTCTCTGGCTTGACAGCTAAACAGCATGCTACCTTGAAAGCGATGCAGATGTGAGGCTCTCAGGAACTGGTTTGGTATACAGCTAAATAGAAGAGGTATTATCTTTACGGAATGAAATTCTGCCAGCTATTCCTAAATAGCTGGCAGTTCTTATGACCACTTAGCCTTGTGCCTGGTAAAACGACACAACTGTTTAGATCCTCAGTGTTTTTTCAATGCTCAGCTTTTAGCTGCCTGGTGGCATTCAGAGCAGTCAGACAAACAGCTCCAACTCCATGCAGTGGTGGCCACTGGTGTTGCAGCAGACTGACACAGTGCATCAGAAAGGCAAGTCAGGTAAAAGCAGCTGGTACTCAGCACTGAGACTACTTCAACTCATGCTATGCCACAGACTAGTGCTGCGAATGACAATGTAGCTACCAGTGTTTACTGCGGTAATCACCAGAGCATCCACCAAGAGCTCGTGCTCATGATCAGGTCTGTAACACAGGAGTAAGGCTGCCTAAAGAAGAGGCACAACTTCCTCACAGCTCTGCTCCCAAACAGGCAAATTTTGCTCCAAGTAGGTATGCAGCCAGAATTGCGACAATATGCATACTCACCAATAACAATGCAAAGGCTGTAACCACTTACTAGTGGTTACCACAGGCAATAAGTGATGTAAGGAAAATCCTGAGTTTGGATTTTCCTTCTCAGTAGTGTTTAAGTACCTAAGGCTTCGAGCATTTCATTTCCACTGATTTCAAGTAGGTCTAAGGGCCTTTAGATCATTTTGGGAAATACATAGCAGTCTATAAGATCCATCTCATTTGGTCCATCTGCCAAATCAATGTTTTGTCACAAAGGCTGAGGTTTTTTTTCAGTCAAGCTGGTTCAAGGGATAAAGTTTCATGAGGCCCTGGCTTTCACCATGAGATTATTTCAAGATGTTCCTTGCACCACCTCCCCACTAGAGTTCATTACCTCCACAAAAGTGCATTTGACCCATTTCTGAGGCAGGACTGCCTATGGCAGTGGCTCCAGGTCACTGGGGTGATGTTTCAAAGTCATTCCATTTTATCACAACCTCAGAATCAGTTTGACAGCACAGATTGGAGACTAGCAAATTTCAGGGGCGGGGGGGAAGTGGTAAAAAAATTTTTCAACGTGGCTTCAAGGGACTCAAAGAAACCTACAGCATCCACATACACAATAACTTCCCTGTCATTCTAACTCCTAAATGAACATAGCCTCTTACATCTCACAAAGATTTCCTTGAATTCCAGGCTGGATTTGCCCAAAGACTAATGGGTGCACTGGTGGAAAGGAGGAAGCAGTACTCAAAATATAGGGTATTTCCTGAAGAGCTGAAAGGTGTAAGAAAGAAAAATGGTGGAACAAATGATACTCCCACAACACCTGCAGCTGTAAGAACGTGAAGGATACAATTTTTTTTCTGATGCTTTGTTCCAGGATTTGCTGTTCAAGTGAACAAGCATGAATATGCTTTACCTTAAAGTTCAGAAAGAGACAAAAAATGGAATTCTAGCTGCTGATGGATGGAATTCTTTTGCTTCCTTTAGTGATGCGTCAGAGACAGCCAGGAATCACTGAAAAATCAAGCCTCCTACGAATCAAATTAATTCAAGTGCATTATTCCAATTCAGCAAATACACAGCCAGGTTCAAACTATTTCAGTGTGAAATTCATTAATTTTATTGTTTGCATATCTTTCTCTCTGCAGACTATATGGGAAGTCCCTCATAACCACATCCAAATCACCTTTGGATAGGCAGCAATTAGGCCATCCTTGAGGAAGCAAAACAGAGTCTGGTTTAGTTACCAACTAAACTTACATGGTGTTCACCACTGTCCTCCACAGACATTACTGTAAAACTGGCATTCATTAAGAACCCCTGCAAGGTCTGGTTGGTGCTTGAGAATGCATGTGGCAGCCTCCTCAAATGTCAGTCACTGAGAACAAAGTGTATAAAGTACTGTTCAGGAGGGGGACAGTTCCTTCTGAAATACTTGTTTCCCTAGATTTTTCTTTGGGCTTGAATTGTCCCTCTCTCTTCCATGCTTCTCTCTCGTGTCCCCTCCAATTGCCATGCTGCAGAGTAAAAGGAAGCGTGAATGCCTTGTTCAGTGCTTCTAGTGTCTATGTTGTACCTTAGACTTAAAATAAAAGGAGAATGTGGCCAGCTTCTCTTAGGCTGTATGTGTGTGTGTTTCTAAAGGACAAGCAGGAAGAAATGAGAAATCCAGAGATCACAGTCCCGTAACAATTTAATCCTCATGCTTTTAGGGGAAGAGAAAGAGAACTAATCAGGGAAGAATGATTAATCTGCAAGAAGTTAAATATTTAATGTTAATCATTAATCTGTTGAAAGAAAAGAAGCACACTGGTATTGGTAAAGACCTCACCAGACTGGTACTACTGGCAAGCCTCAAAATTCTTTGTAATTAGAGATGAGACTGAGCTGTAAAATTAGCTGTTGAGGGTGAGAAAGCCATAAAATGGGATACATTCAGATAATCACTCAAGATTGACCATGTACATATATATTTTCAGTCTTATATATTTCCCCAGGACTTTTCACATCTTGGGGCTTGGAACTGATGGAACTGGACCCAGCCACTTTTCACCTGCAAGACAAACCAGCACAAAAGAGAAAGTTAAAATGTAATACATATAAGTGATTGGCCAGTCACATTTCTTCAGTAGGATGACTGTTCCTACTCTTCTTTTGAAGGGCAACTACTGATGATGGAATACAGATTTATATCTTGTTTGGCATGCTTCAGCCAGCTCCATAAATCTTTCACTGTCTAGTCACAACTGAAGCTCTACAGAATTATTTTCCTCTGTCGCAGATGAGAGATTCTGCAGGTCTGGGGCACTCCACATGAAGGTGAAGCCAATTCTTTTTAGGACTCCTTTTTTGAGGGGCTGCGGGTAAGGAAAAGGGGTGGAAGGCTGTGGAGTCAGAGAAACAAAAGGACAGTCTGTTGGGAGTTGGGACTAGAAACCAGAACGTAACATTCCAATTTCCTAATTGGAATCAATTAATGACTATGGTAGTGGATGTTTGGTATTCGTCTTCCTCACTCTCATTTTCATCAAGAATATTTTTATAGAATCAGAAACCCAATCAGAACTCAAAAAAAATCCCTTCTATTTAAGCCTAGATTAATTTTAATTTACACTAAGATTTTCTGCTGGCATTTTTCAGGAAATGCATCAGACCTAATTATGTGCATATTGATCTTGAGATCAATAGTCAAATGCCCTCTAACTCATGTAAAAGTGACGGAGTTTTACTAGTTATCACAACCTATTCTGATTCTCTTTAAAAATTTAAAGTTTGTATTCTATTAATAGGAAAAGGAAAAGAAGGATGGTCAGTATGTGGGTATCTGTTAAAAAGTTGTGTAGTTAGGCAATTACAAGTTATGGATTGGGGAGCTGTGATAATGTGCTTTTTATTAAGGAAGAACAGATATAAAATGAAAATGTTGAACCTACAAAAAAAGCAGTATCAGCCATAGTCTTAATCTTAGTCAAGACCTAATGCCCAGTACCAAAAGGTTAAATATGGACATTTTGAAAACTGAAGAGTTTTAGTAGTAAGTTGAGAATGGAATATGGAGCACAAAGCCCTGGAACATACTGAGAGGGGATGTAACTCAAGTTATTTCTTGTTTGGAAAAGGACTACATCTTTGGTCACTCTAACTGTTCTGAGATATGTTCCGGTGAGCAGTTTCATCCCGTGAGAAGAATACCCAACATATTTAATATTTGAAAGACCTTAAGAGTGTTTTATTTAGCTGTATGACATATTTCATTAAAAGAGGGTGAAAGCATGAAACCAAAAGTGATGTTACTCACCTATAAAGCTGCCTAGCAGCTCTAAACGATCAGAGCCAAAAAAGAGATGAGGTTCCCCCTTAAAATGTGCCACAACAGCAGGTATCCCAAATGCCTATTGAGACCATGGAGATGAAAGAGAATGTTACAATGAGAGAAGTTTTTGCAGCCACACGATCAATCTTCAGGAATAAAAAGCAGTAACTTAAGACTTTTTTCCTCCCCTTCTTTTCACCTTCTTCATTCTTAAAGATGAGTCTAATGGAGCCATGAGAACAGTAGGGGACTCTCCAGAGCCTCTGTGCCCATTTTGAGGGAGCAAAAAAAGCAACCTGATAAATCCAGAGTTTTATGTCAAGTAGCAATAAATGGTATCTCTTAGCACTGGTCCTGTAGCTCCCCATCCTTGCTGTCCAGCTGGAATGAGGTGAATGGGTCAACCTTGGCTTCCCAGAGACAATGAGATAAAACTACCAGCAACAGTGGTACAGCTTTCACATGTTCAAAAAGCAAAGACCACCTAAGAGAGATGGTCTATACAGTGCTTTCTAATCATCACCTTCATTGTTCCTTGCTTCCCAGTATTGTTAATAGGGAAGGAATGCATAGCTGTGATACCAAATAGCATTGGAAGCATCTCACCCCGTATTTTATTGCCTCCTCTGTTGTCTCTTTCAGTCGGTTCTTCACTGCAGGGGTTGAAATCATTTCTACTAGCTTCTGGGTGAGCTCTGATGATAGCCCAGCCTGTCTGGCAACCTGAGAAAAGATGATATAATTAAGAGTACTCTACTAAATACTCTTAATTCCTAGTATGGTCTAATTAATTTAATTGTCAGTATTACCACCCAAGGTTTACTACCAAAAAAATTACAAAATACCCATGAAGCACGTGCACCACTGACTTGCTGTAATCCCAACCCATTCATCATTTATCAACTCTCAGATACAAAGTAGAAGGGATATTTTAAACTTCCAAGCCCCAAATACGAACTTTTTTTTTCAGGAGTTCCTAAACAGAAAAAAAAAAAAAAAAAAAAGAAAATAGGTGAATACTAAGTTTAACCTCTGATCCAATAAATTATCAGATAACTTACCAAAAAAAAAAAATTTGTTGTCCTGCAAAAGAAAATCTTACTGTACAAGACTGCCAAGACAAAACCAGTTTGTATGACAAAGGTGGCCACACAGGATCTGTAAGTGATACTGCATGAAAGAGACTATAATTCACAGAGGTTAACCAGTTGCTAGTGTTATTGCTGGATCTTTTAGCCTCCTCTGTGCCTTGGCCACACAAGAGTGAAATAGTGGCCAAAGGTAAAGGTCCAATGTTTACTGGGTAACATCAAAGTTGCAAGTACCTAGTTAATAAAGTATTTCACAAGAAGTGGTAGCTTCCATGCCATCTACCTGAATGACATGCCCTTTTTTTTCCTTTAAAAAAAATTTTAAAATGCTTACAGTATTGCACCTGGACCAGTAATCCTGCACATGCAAGTGTTAATGATTTTTTATTTCTTTCTCTCAATCACTTTTTCATTTAGCTTCCACATTTTCTTGTACATTCTCTACTTCCACATCAGGGAGATTAGAGCTCTTTTTGACTCTGCTTGAACAGGAGATAAACAAGTGTAGCACTGGAGTAGAACAAAATGCTGTGTATGCTTGGTAGCCACAGTGTTCAGACTGCAATATTTACACAGACGTAGCATCTGGTCCTCACCATTCTAGGGCAGAAGGGGTATTTAAGTGCACTGGAGCAGGATTCAAAGACTATACATTGCTTCTATAGTAATTTATGTGAAGGTACTGCTGACTGAAAAAGTAAAAAAATACTAAGAAACTGTATCAAGTAAACAACATTCCATTTTTCTAATTGATGTGTAAAACAAATTCACCTAATTAAGACTCAGATGAAAGGGTTGGGACCCCTCACCCACCCTTGGACGGTGTATCTCCGGAAGAGAGGAAAGTCTAATACTTGCTGCAGGCGTGACTAAAGACAGACACAAGCAAACAAGGAGAGGCCTACCTCTGCCTTGCCGAACAGACCGCCAGACAGGGACTAAATTACACAGAGCAGGCTTTATCAGTATGAACTTTGTTCCTCTGATGTTCTACATGTCCTTGCTTTATCTTTATTTACGTAACAATGGATTCAGAGACTACGTGATGACTTTCTGTATCTATTTATGTACTGGGTCTGGCTGGGATGGAGTTAATTTTCTTCACAGCAGCTCCTGTGGTTCTGTGTTTAAATCTGTGACCAAAACAATGCTGATGACACACCAATGTTTTAATTATTGTTGAATGGTGTTTGCACAGTGTCAAGACCTTCTGTTTCTCACTCTCCTCGCCCACCCCCTCCCCAGTGAGAATAGATTGGAGGTACACAAGATGTTGGGAGAGGACACAATGAGGCAGATGACCCCAACTAACCAAAGAGATATTCCAGGCCATATAACATCATGCTCAGCAGTAAGAACTGAGGAGGGGGTTTAGGGAGGTTAGCCACCTTTGGCTTGGGAACTGGCTGGGCATCAGTCTACCTGTGGGAGGTGGTGAGGGATTGCCTTTGCATCACTTGTTTGTTTTGTTTTCTTTCTCTCTTCTTCCACTTTCCTTTGCTTATTAGCAATCTTATCTCAGCCTACAAGTTTTCCCACTTTTTTTTTTTCTTCCCCTGTCCCACTGGGCTGTGGGGGGAAGCGAGAAAGTGCCTGTGTGGTGCTTAGCTGCCTACCAGGGCTAATGTACCACAGTTTAATTATATCCTTCAAGTCTTGCCTCTTGAAAAGGCAAAATGCAAACCTTTGCTGAAGTTCTGGTAAAAAAGGTACACAAAGATGAAGCCGAAGTGCAAGGACTAGGCTAGGTTTCAAATACTCAAGACATCCCTAGGTTTCAAATAGGGATGTTGGATAGGAGAGAGTAGTCACGGACAATTCCTGTCTTTTCTTCATATTCCAAGAACTTAAAAAATAAAATAATGTAGAAATGAGAGCCCTTAAAGAGGATCTCATGGTGTGCTAACTTACATGCCATTACAGCTTTTACTGCAATAAACAAAATCTAAACAATACACCAAAAGAGTACAATTTCTAAGCATGTAAAAGGGCAATACAGTACTGAACTTAATAGTAAAGCCTGGCTCCATCACTCCAAGGAAAGTCAACTTCCCCGAAGTGTTCCATTTCACCTGAAGATTTCATATAGCAGCAAAACCTCAATGCATTCTGGAGACTGTTCATACTTTTACTACTGTTAATAAACCAGTATTAACAGATAATTCATTGTCCATCCTGGGTATCTTGCCACATGAATTAACAAAAAAGGAGCTTCTGGTTCTGAATGTCATTCAAAGCATGACAAAAAAAAAAAAAAAAAAAAAATCATTCCAAACAGAGCTGCTAGGGAAATTAAATCCTCTTTTTTCTAGCTGAAATTTTTCAAAACTCCAAGTGATCATTTGACTAAGCTGTCTTCATGTCTATTACTGATCCAAGCCATCAATAAGAGTCTGTATCAGAAACGCAGAAGCACCAACATAAAGGAGACACTTACAGCCAATATGTTCTCCGGCTGACTGATATCTTCATGCTGGTAAAAGAATAAAATAAGTAATTCAGAACTTTAGAACAAAAGCTCAGCTTTGGACTTGAAAGCAAGTTTTCTAAGAAAATAGAAATAAAACCAAATCTAGTTCTAGAGAATTCTCATCTCCTCAGAAAAATTTTTAAGTCACCTAACCTAGGAATGTATTAAGTGCTTTCTGATATTAACTACTGATCCACTCAGCCCACAGGCCTCACCATACATACCTAAAAGAAGGCAAATTAAGCTAGTTCTTTCCTTGTAATGGCTCCTGAACCACTATGACCTTAAGTTTCCTGCTATGACTTTTCATTAAAAGACATTTCCTTTCTATTGCTCAAATTCCACATTTGAACAAAGTGGGACAGGAAGGGTGACAGAAAAAAGATGAAGTTAGCTTCATAAAATACTGACCTGTGACCAAAAACGTATCCAGAACTCCCTAGATAAGGGTTCCAAGTATTGTGGTTGTGTCATCTCAATGGCTGTGAGAAAGCGCATGGCCCCAAGAGTGCCTGGAATTAGTGGGGAGACAGAGAACACACTGAAACAAGGCACAGGATCAGGAACAGACACAGTCTGCACAAGTGCTATTTAAGAACAGTGTGATCTTCTCTGTAACAGTCCCCAGACAGTAAAGCTCATGTTGATTCACAATATCTTCCATGCTAGTATCATTCACAACAGTATTTCTTCAGAAATTCCTTTTGTGGTTAAAAATGCACAGACTTACTTGCTCACAGATACAGGAGGAGGCTGTGGACAGGGAATTCATCTTCACCTTTACCAGTGAATTTGAACCAGAAGTGCTAGAGTTGAAAGGTACCAGCTAAATCTCTTACTTACTTGTACCAAGGATACGTTGGAAGACATTTTCTGAAATTTGTACAGGCACTTGATAGTATTTTGCCATCCTTTTTATATCCTTCAGCAGGTATTCTGCACGCTTTGGCAACATTGCTGGGGGTTTGTTACCTTTCAGGAAAAAGTTGTGTTGATATTTTCAAGGACAAAACAAAACTGGACAAATTAGACCTCATGCATACATGTGCCTAAGGAAGAGTATAATTTCCTATTGGCTTACTGAAACATACACAGCTTTTCCAAAGATAATGCTAGGATTTAAACATGATTTGTTTTTGCACAGATCAACCCTTTAAGTTAGCAGAATAATTTTTAAACAAAGGTACAAATGTCCTAGCAGGACTTTATATTGATTCAGACAGATGACTTTTAAGCTAAACAACTACTAATGCACAGATAAAAAAAATGTAGAGACTTGTTAATCTCATGGTTTATAAATCTCAGTGAATAATCTGTTCTAATAAGGCCACAAGTACTATTTTATGGCATACTTGGTTCATTCATGCATATTACAAACTGCAAGTGTTCCACAAATTAATTTTGGTTTGAACTCAACAGAAAACTTTTAGGAAAACATTCCATATCAAATTATTATTATAATCCTATAATAATTATTGTTATCCTATAATAATTTGCTGTGGAGTGCCAAAGAACTGATGAACTCTGGCATAGACTCTATGTCCCACAAACAGTGGCTGTGTAGTTGCAACAGTATGAAATTCCTTGTGGCTAATTTCCCAGTCACTACTGAGCTCCACAGTCCTATAGTTTATTTGTTATTGATGCCAAAAGTTTAAAGCTGGCTCTGTGGGCTCTGCACTCACCAAGACCTCGCCCACTAGTGGCCTACTACAGAAGTTATTTCCCTGCAGAGCTCATCTTCCCATATTGCCTACCAGTTGCTTGCATTATGCCACCAAGGAAAGCTGGACGAAAGCACAGGTCAATATTCCAGATGTGCTGGTACCGGCAGAGCACCTGCAACATAAAAGAAGTAGCAATGTATTAAGAGTCAGAGGAGGTGTCTATAGAGCTGTGTGCAGCTAGGCAGTAAGTTAAGGCATTAAACAGACACTGCAGATAAATAATTTTCTATTATACTAGTAATAGTCCTAAAAGCCTTTTCTGGATGCTGCCTGAGAACTTTTATCTCAGAAAAACTGAAAGGACCACATCTGTATTATGACTATGTTGTCCAAAAAGCAGATTTGTCACCCTGTGTGCAGTAGGTCAATAATCACACACTCAGGAGAGACATAGCTTATTTATTTTAGGGTTGCACAAGCCTAGGTGCTTGGCAGCTTCCCACAAATCAAGCACACCAATGGGACTTTCCGTGCTATATTTATACACAAAACTTGTAGTTAGTAATTTTCCAAGTCCATCCTCTCTATGATGATTGGTAATTTACATACAATTATAATACTGCTGAGACAATACTTATACCACTACGCATGCTCAGGGGAAGGGTCTTCACCTGGCCAAGGGTCTTCTTGACCTATAGGCATGAGTTTTAGTGTTAGAATGAGGGCAGTTCAGCTAAGGATTCACGGACCTTGAGTTTGCTTTCCAAGTTGGCAATATACCCTCTGCAAAGTCTAATGCCTCTAGGATGTCCTTGATCAAATAAGGCTATCTACTTCTGATTAAGGATGCCTTTGGCTTTAACCTATACAAAGAATATCTTTCTTGACATAAGCATAATATTGCTGCATTGTTCTAAAAGTTTAACCTTCAACAACCATCCATGTCTAAGCAGGGAAAAGATCAAGCTCATGAGTGGACACTTGCATTGGTTAAACATCAAAACTACCCCTAAAGCAAAATGTTCAGGAAGAACACCCAAATACACAGGCCATGCTGCCATTAGGACGAGACACGCTTCCTTAGTGTCCCCGGTTTTCAACCCGTGAGGAAGAAACCGACATACCCCTCACAGGTGAGATAAAAGTAAAACCTAAACAAAAGGTGTGCAAGGCGCTGCCTGCAGCAAGGCGGGAAGGCGCCGCAGGTCGGCCGGAGGAGCTGCCCTTCAGCCACCTCCTGAAGGTGAGGCCGCGGCGGGAGCGACCGCCCGGGCCCGCCGCCTCAGAGAGGCCGCCCCGGGCCGCCGCAGAACCACGGGACAACAGCGGGGCGCCCCGGCAACACCCTCCCTCCGCCTCACCTCGAACCCCAGCCAGGAGTACGGGGACACCACATCGTAAAAGAGCTCCACCAGCGTCCGCGCCATCCCCGCTCCGTCCCGTCCCGTCCCGTCCGGCCGCCGCTACCCAGCGCTCCCAGCGGCAGAGGTACCTCCCTCCCTCGGCAGGCGCGGGAGGGAGGCGGGTAGGCCGCCCTCCCGCCCCGGTAGGCCGCAGGCCCCGGTCGGTCTTTCGGGCTCCTCTTTGTCTTTCCGCCTGTTTCTCTTCTTGCGGTCTCTCCTTTGAAGCCCGGCTTGGGAGGAAGAGGAGGGGTGGGGGCGGGAGCCGGGGCTTGGGAGGCAGTCGGGGCCCTTCTCCATGGCGAGGCAGGAGCAGAGGAGGCTCCTGAGGGGGGAACCCGGGCGCTGACTCAGCAGGGCAGGCCAGCATGTTTTCCCGGGAGCACGGCGTCCCTGCCGGAGCCTGCAGAGGGTAGGTAAAGTTAAAAAAATTAAAAAATTCCCCCCGAAAACTAATCAGTTGTGGTGACAAATTGAAATTGTTGTTAGCCAGAAAAATCATGCAGTTATAAACCATTCTGTCTAAATACACTGACATTATTTTAAAGATTTTTTATAATGCTACAATCTAAAGCAAACAATAACTGTTTTTCCTTTTTTGTATTATCCTTTTTTTTTTTTTTTTTGTATTATGTTACACACATCAGTCAAACAATCTGTAAGTCTGTGTCCTTTCTTTTTATTTAAAAGTCTTGTCAAGTATATTGCAGTATCCCACTGAAGCACATGGTGGCAAAATACTATCTTGCTACTTCCCATCTCCTTTTTGATATACTCAGTAAGTTTGTTTCACTCTTATATGCACATGGTCAACAGCACAAAGACAGCTCTTCCAAAAGCACGCAGCCCATGTTAATTCCATTTCTTTCCTCAGGTGAGTCCTTGACGTCAGAGACAATCACAATCTGACCTAAGAGAACTGAATTTCATCTTTCATGCTGTCTGATCTGGAAGTGCAGTATGCCTCCCTGCTACCTTCTTCAACCATCATTTGCTCTTTGAAGTAACTCAGGTACATCGACAGGCCCAGGTCTTTACTTCCTCCCTTATATAGAATATTGAATATGCTGGGCTAAATTCAACTCTTGGACAGGCATCTCCCACTGGGTTTTGTAGGCTTCCAAGCACTCAGAAGCTCTGAAAAAGAGCCTGTTCCTCTTCAGAAGTTAAAATATGAATGTGTCTAGCTTCAGACAATAGATTTTAAGTGTTGAGATTATAACAGTTTCCAGCATAGAAGTATGGTTGTTTACAAACTTTTATGTGTTAGAAGAATAGATGTTCATTATAGTAGATCTATTTGTCTTTATATTTAACATGTTTCATCTATGAAACTGTATCGATTGATCATTATATAACTACCCTTGGAAAGGAAATGTGCTGTTTCACATGTAGCTCTGAAATGACATTGTAAGGATGGGCCAACATTATTAACAGCTATAATCAATACATACTTTCTAAATTATTTTGAGTGCTTTTAGGAATTTTACACACTTGACTTTTTCTACTCAATTCTTCATTCACTGGTACTATAAACAATCAAGAGTTCAGTTTTCCCTTGGAGAAGCCAAACTGGCTCAGAATTACTGCTTACATATTATATGTATTTATATAAAGAGAGATAGTAGGGAAAATTAAAGGAATTTTGAAATCACATAGGATTTTATATGTAGTAATCTGAAGTATAAATATCCTATTAATTTACTGTTGTTGCAGGAGTCTGGTCCTTAATAAACTTAACAAAACAGTTCTGACATTCAGCCTTTATGATCTATAGAGTCTGAATGGGCATTGGAGCCAGACACTCACGAACTTCTTGTAGAATGTTATTAAGGAAGACATCAGTAAATATTTGAAAGAAAGAAGTCAAATCATTTGAGATCTCAAATTTGGCTCATGAGCCTTAATAAAGGTGCAGTGGTGTTATAAGGTATGGAGAAACCATGGCCATCTGCATCTGGAATGACTTGAGGAACAGTTCTTAAAGAATTAATGTTGGACATGTGTTGAAACACTTCAGATGGAGAAATCTTCCAAAAAGTTTACAAAATCACTGTTCAGTCAAGATACAAAAGAATTGCTCAGTGAAAACAAAGTCATAGCAAAATACTATCTGCACCAAAAAAAAAAAAATCTTTTGTATTAGTGTTTGTTTATAGTAAAGGAGAATCCTGCTTTAAACTATCTTAAACTGAAGTGTGAGTTGAGGGCATTATAGAGCAAGCACATGAAATGAGCAGTGGCACACTGCCAGACTCGGAGAATGTCAGCCAAGACTTCTAAAGGGTTTTAAAAATTAAATAACTCAATAACCACCAGGGATGTGCAACCTCTCACTTAGCATCACTTGATTTCAGGAGGATGGAAGGTTGCTGGTGTGATACTGACTTGTAAAAAGCTTTCAGGAAAAACTATGAAACTACCAGTAAGTCTGAATAAATACAGCTATATGAGGTACTCAAAATGTACAGTTCTCAGGGAAAAGGAAGTCAAGGACGTTAAAGGAAATGCATAATGCTAGATCCAGTAGCTCAAGAGAGGCAACACTGTTGCAGCTTCATGTCCTCTTCAGGTACAACCAGTGGTGAGGCTGAACATATATTCCCGATAGGCACACATATGTACATATATGTATGTACCACAAATATACATACATACACAGCTGGCCACACAGATCACAGAGACGCTCAGAGAGCTCACATGACCACAGCACCAGTGGCCTCATTCTGCTACCCTCTTTGGCTGAGCAAAATGGAAGTCCACTAATGAGGGTATATAAGGTGGCTTCCTGCAGCAGCTGGGCTCAGACACTCGGTCTCCCCAGTTGCTGGTGCCTGTAGCCCTGGAGGCTACAGCCCCACTTCAGTTGCTGGTACGGACTGTCATGGACACACACACGTGCACACACACAAACACACGGAGCTGGCCAGGACTTCCCATGTCCCACTAGCTGACCTCCCTGTGGTCTTGCCCTTAGAGACACGCAGGCACTCTCACACCTGGAGCCGGCCCTTCCAGACCTACTCAGTGCCCCAGCTCTCAGGTTGCCTCACCTACTCACTAGGCTGGTCTGGCTGGATCTTCACTAGTGATGACACACTCGTGTGCACACCTGCACTCTCTCCAGTTGCTGGCACTGCGGGCATACAGGCCCCTGAGACCTGCGGTCTGACTCCGCTTGCTGCACTCAGACCCATGTACACACATGTGCACACAGAGTAGAGAGCCCTCACCCAGCAGAGTTAGAAATTACTTTAATAAGAAGAGAGGCGCAGGGCATGGCCAGACAAGTATACTGATCAGCAAACAATTTACATGCATCTGGCCCTTTTATCCCCTTACAGTCTATTTTCCCACATTTGTTCTTCCTCCAGTTACCTAAACTCTTCCCTTTTCCCACCTTTGGTTCCTCCCCTGACCATCCCACAAGAAGCCCTGTGCAGTCCCAAAATGCTCTTCCCCTGCACCCTGTCATGTGTCACAGTCCTGTAGGCAGCAACCCCCTTTCGTCCTAAATGTGATCTGGAATACACTCCTGGTGAGTCATTTTGCTGTGATCTTGATTTTCAATGAAGCAGCTTTCTGAAATTAAAGTAACTTTAACTCAGAGATGAAAAATCTGAACTGCCAACAGTAGTTTGTGACTTCTCACTAAAATCTTTCTTAACACCTGAGTACTGAGCAGTGAACCAATCATTGAGACAGGATTTGGGGAAGAGCTGGGAAACTTCAGTGTGAGGTCTTTACCAAGCATATTGGTAGACATGGTGGCAAAAAAGAATTAATGAACAACTGAATAAAAAAATTTCTTTGGAAGAATTGGTAGGGCTTCTATAGAGGAGAAGCACGTGTGCGCGCACACACACACACACACCCCAGCTAACATGACCAGCTACACAGACTGCAACAGGCAGAGTGCTGCCTGCAACAACACTCACATACAATGCTACTAGAACTAAAAAAAATATGATAGTCCAGTCCTGTTGCTCTGTGGCTGACTGGGGTTTACTAGTGATGACACACCCCTTCATCCTCTAGATTAATGAGCACATGCACATTTGCGGATACTTTGAATATCAGCATGGGTCCCTAGCCCCTCTCATGTTCATGCCCTGATCCTGATCCTTCTTGCGCAGTATATGGGTCTTTTACTTGCCACCTAGTCCAGCTCAATACTCACTGGCAAACAGGCATGCACTTACACACTTGTCTCACTCATGGATCCCTTGATTATCAGCAAAGGCTCTCAGCTTGGCCCATGGACTGTACTTAAGCTCCCTCAGCCACCTCACGCTCAGACTTGAGTCTTTCCAGGTTTTCCTCCTCCTAATCTGGTAGTACAGCTTGATGTTACTAGGTTATCTGATAAAAAACCTAATCTGCACTCCACAGAGGAGCAGAGAAAGACAGTGGTGGGTGGGGGAGCCCAAGTAATGCTGCTTCCAGTCCTATCATAGGAGCATGTTACAGGCCCACCTCTGCAAGCCCAGAGGCACTCAGAGACACAACGGCATGTGAGAACCCAGATTCCACTTCTCCCAGAGATGGAACACACTGTCCTGGGCTCCTCCCAGGGCTGTCCCAGGACAGACATCAGCCCCAAAGTCTAGGGATAAAACCCATCAAGTCAGCAGGAGCAGGACTGTTGGGGGCGGGGTCTGGGGTGCAGGGGATGATAATTTTGGGTTTACACTAGGGGTGTTTATGGGAGGAACCAAAGACAGGGAAAGGAATGAATCTGGGTGATTTTGGGAGGAGTAAGCATGGGAAAATAGAGGTATAAGGGGATAAAATGGGCCAGTCATATGTAAACATGACTTGGCTAGCACAGGGACAGTAAGCTCTGTGTGTGCATGCCTGTGTGTCTCAAAGGGCAAGAGCACAGGAGTTTGCTACCAGAGGGGACCAGGGGAGTCCTGGCCAACTGCTAGAAAGTTGTGAGTGTATGTATGTGTGTGTGTCCGTGAGTTAAGAGGTCTGTAACAGCAACTGGAGCGAGGCTGTGGCCTCAGGGGCTTCTGTGACCAAGTGCCAGCAACTGAAGAGGCTGGGATCCGGTAGCCACCTACTAGTTAGACTGAGTGTCTTAGCCCAGCTATGGTGGGGAATCCAGGTTGTACCTAGTGGATCTTCATCCAGATCAGCCAGAGCAGGTTTAGGATGAGGCTGTTGATTCTGTGTGAGTGCTAGGTGTGTCTGACTGTGTTGATCTGTGTTGTATATGTGTGTTTGTGTGTGTGCCTAATGGGAATATGTTCTCAGTCTCACTACTGGTTGTACCTGGAGTCATAGAGTGGTGGCAGCCTTGCTTCTCTTGAGCTACCAGATTCACCCCATCCCTACCAGAAGATTTCTAGCAAATTACACATGTGCATCTGTTGTCCCAAAACCAGGGTTGTTCAGCAGTGTGCAAAGAGCCAATTAACACACAGAATCAAGATATGTATTATAGTTCTGCACAGAAGAGGGTGCTATGCATCCAAAGTGGCCAGCACACTGAGTTACACACACCAGATTTGTTTGATTCTGAACACAAAAACACGCCTCTATACATAACTATTGGTTAGTATTTTATCACAGTATCATCTATTGGCTAGTTTTATTCCTTGCTTTCATTTAAAGTCACAGTATCTACCTATTAATGTACGCATGCTCAAAGGGTGAGGGGCTTCATGAAGAGACGGGTAACTTAATCTCCAGAGGTGTGGTTTTCATATTATAATGACCTAAGTTCACCTAAAGGACACAAAAATAGGGACTTTCCACAGCATGGTTTCAGATCATCATTCTGTTGGTCATAAATCTTAAAAATATAGTAGTCCTATCCTAGAACTAGACAACCATACATTTGTTTATAGCAATATTGGTCCTGCTTATGAAACAAAACTTAGATTCTGAGCTGCAGATCGTATGAGAAACATTACTTTTTTGTCTTTTGCTAAATTTTTGCTTTTATATCCTTTTACAACAAACCCATGCCCATCAGGTTAGGGGAGAATACAAATAGAGAGGTCCCTCCAGTTGCTGGCATCCCCATTACATGTGCCCTATGACCCATGGTCTCTCCCATTGCTGATGCTGAGACCCACCACAAAGTTGGTTGCTGGCACCACAAAGACACAGGCTGTTATCACCCATGATCTAACTCTAGTTGCTGGTATTTGATTCAGTTAGTCTGGTGTCTCCAGTTGCTGTCACCTAGACCTTTTGTCCTGTTTTGGGCTAGGATAGAGTTAATTTTCTTCCCAGTAGCTGTTTTAGTGCTGTGGTTTGGATTTAGAATGAGAATAATACTGATAACACACTGATTTAGTTGTTGCTAAGCAGTGGTCAAGGACTCTTCAGTTTCTCATACTGCCCTGCTGGCAAGGAGGCCTGGGGGCACAAGAAGCTGTGAGGGGACACAGCAAGACAGCTGACCCAAACTGGCCAAAGGGATATTCCACACCATGTGACGTCATGCTCCGTAGATAAACTAGGGGGAAAGCAGTCTGGGGACTGCTGCTCAGGAACTGGCTGGGCATCGGTCAGTGGGTGATAAGCAATTGCATTATGTATCACTTGTTTTGTATATTTTAATTATTTTTTTTCCATTGTTTTCCTTTTTTGTCCTATTAAACTGTCTTTATCTCAACCCATGAATTTGACTTTTTTTTTCCAGTTCTCTTCCCCATCTCACTGTGTGTGGGTTTAGTGAGCGAACAGCTGTATGGTATTCAACTGCCTGCCGGGTTAAAACATGACACCTTTGAACAGTCTCACGTAGGATAGCGGGTGAAATTAAAGAGAAAGATATTTAATAAATATTAGTAAAATAAGACAGTAATCAGGCACAGGGCTCATTCAGACAAGTGTTCTGACCAGCAGTTGCTTACACACAAATGGACCATTTTATTCTTTCCCACAACTTTGTTCCTCCCTGATTCCCCTTTTTCCCTGCCTTTGACTCTTTCCCTAAATATTCCCTAGTAAGTTTTGCATAGTCCCCCAGACCTCCACAAATATCCATAATACTCATGTTCTCTTGTTTCCCCCTTCTTATCAGTTACAAAGTCCTAGTCGACTCTCTTCAAAGCTAATCCTATAGATTCTTGATGGCCCATCAACTAATGGTTGAAGAATTTTAGTCTTGTCTCTCTTACCATTTCCTAGTCATGTTTGTGACTCTGTATGCCTAAGAGCAAGTTTAATATGGATTAAAACATAGTTCCTTCTGCTCTTGTGAATGACCCTTGCATCTTTGGCACTCCAGGGTGGGGTGGTGCTGGTCTCTGAATGCTATTTCAACTCTCTTCCCCTGCAGTGACCCCTTTTAAGTGCTGTTATTTTTAGCACTTAAATTATCTGGAAGGAAGGAGTGTTGATGAGTGGGATGTCATGCAGTGTGACACATAAACTGTAACCTGACCCATCCTGTGTTTCCATATTTTAGTTGTTCTTCAGGGGGAAAATCTTTAAAGTTCCCTAGGAGGATCAGGCTCTTTAGAAATTGTGTATTTTCCCTTAGGTCAGGATCTTTGTCCAAGCATCCTCAGAAACACAGGCCTCTGTGCTGCTAAAATAATACTGGCTGACCTTGGGTTGTCCTGTGCAGCCATTTCTTCCTTCCTAGCAGGATGTCTAGGTGTTTGTCTAATGACAGGAGCTGTGAGAAATTTGTATTTCCACTAAGTACATTATTTACATTATTTATGGAGTTGTGTTGTTTCAGAGAAAGAATTAAAGGTGTTCAGTGTAGGGAAAAATAGGTATGGGAGGATTAGAGGGATCAAACTGAGTAAAATCAGGTGAGGTTGAAATTTGTATGCAGTGCTCAAGAATTCTGCTATCAGACTCCACAAGGTTTAAATCTCTCTGTAAATTGAGGCTATAGCTTTGCAATAGTGTATTTTCCTTTTGTAACTGACTTTTTCACAAATTTATAATGAGCTCAGCCTTAATCTGATTCTCTTGATTTTCATCCTGCTCATTAGCCAATATTGTTTCTGATTTAGTAATTTGAAGTGATCTGTTACTTATAGGAGGTCTTATACATACTTCTGTAAGCATCTGTTTTCATCCCTCAGAGTAGAAATTTTGCCTGATAGATCTCACCGTTAAGCTGCTTTACATCTCTTGTTATTCTTGTGTTCTGTTAATATGCTTTCAGCCTGGTTACTCCAATCATCCTAAAAACTTCCTTGGGCAGGTCCCATTCAGGTGCACCCCTATTTCTATAGGAGTTTAGTTACAAATTTTAACACTGTGGATACATTTCCACGATCAGTTCACTTGCCACATTGAGGATTATATACCGTTATATACCTGGGGAGTATTCAGCTCAACTGGATCATGCCAGTGACATCAGTTGTTGCCATCTCTGAGGCCCAGGGGATTCCTCCTTCCTGGTCCCTGGAGCCCAGCCTGGCGCACCCAGGGAGGGGAAATCCTGTCCTGTATAGATAATTCTGGCAGGGAATATAGTGTTCTACACATACTTCTGACATAGAATTGGTTGCTGCCTTTTCCTGTTCCTTGCAAACACTCTCTATTTCCACTTTCCTACTTTTTCTATTAGTGAGCCAGGACAAGCAGATAGCGTGATGCAGTTAAATTACATGGATGTATGTGTTTCTCTCCTTCTGTGTCTCACAGCATGCCTGTAGCATGCTTGTCAGGTCTTGCTGATGCTGCTGGAGAAGCAATCAGCAAGAATTCCTTTCTTAAAGACTTGGCTTCTGCAGAGTCTTTATGTCCTCCTGTGATCCTAGGTTTGACCAGGGAAGAAGTAAACCACGCTTGCCTGGAGCTAGATGTCAAGGTGGTTGCTTTCCCTTAGGATCTCTTTTAACAAAGTGCCTTGTGTTCGCTAGACTTTTCTTTCCTTTTGAATTCCCTCCTCACTGCTTCCAGTCTAGCTTGGAAAGGATAAAGTTACACAGATAGAAACATCCTGTGCATCACAGAATCATAGCAGTACAGAGTACTCTTGTGCTCTCATGATATTCCACAGGAAGCTCCAGTCAGTACTGAGAGTGAGACAGCCAGGGAAGCATAGATTTGCCAGGATACCCACTGAATACAAAGAAATATTTGGTTCATCTCATGCAACCTCTTCTGCTTCAGTCCTTGGCACAGGGTTGTAAGGTGTCCTGATGCTGGGATAATGAGGTTAGGGAGATTGCCTGGGAAGAGATTTGTTTGTCTGTGTGTCTTCTCAGCTGCTTGGGATAAACTCACATTTTTTTAATGTATCATGATGGCTAGAACAACTATTGTTTTTATGTGCAAATGAGAGTCTCATCTAGATTAGGGTGACTCTCACAGATATTTCTTCTGGATGCATCATTACATTGGCATGCTCTAGAGAAATTCTCAAGAGCCTGCGCTTCCACTACATTTATCCTCTGATCAAAAAAATCATATCCATGTTGAAGTTTCAGACCTTTTTCTTTTGAGATACTTAGTTGATCTGAATAAGGTTCATAAAAAATTTCCTTCACACTCTTGAATAAATTAGCAGCTTTCTTGGGTGGAGAAGGAGTGCCTACTGGAAAGGTAGATCTCAGATTTTGAGGGATAAATGAAGGCCAAGAGAGATGACAGAATGCAAGGGAGGTTTTTTGTTTCAAGACGTGAAAGAAATTTCATTAGGAGCCAAGACAACAATACTTCACCTTCTATTCCATCAACATGCAGTACTTTTCAATCTGCCTTCATATGATTAAAAGAAATGACATGACAGACACCTATAGGTATGACTACTTGCCATTTGTGGAAAGAAATTAAACTTTCTCTTACTGTATAATCGGTACGGCTTTGGGAGGCAATAAGTCATCATGGTATAGAGGGAGAAAAGAGGAGAGAAGCTTTTCCCTCCAATCAGCTGTGTGATTCACTTGTACATTATTCAAATGACAGACCTGCATGTAAAGTGAGGACAAGAATAACCTCTTACTGAGGTTCTCATCTCACAAAGCACTGTCTAGAAAATTAATTCTTGTCTTCATATTCTGTGTGACAAGCAAGAATATTCAAAAGATGAAACACAACTTTGATGATTTTCTTGGAGTTCAGTCTCTATTCCTAATAATCTCCAGAAAGCTGTCCCATGTGTCTGGGAGAAGCATAAATTTGAGAAGAGATCTTTAACCAGTTTCTAATAAGAAAATCTCATAAGATGAAAAATTAACTCAGTAGAAAAAAAAAATTACAATGAAAATATTTAGAAATAAAAAGCAAAA
Source organism: Strix uralensis (assembly GCF_047716275.1). Taxonomy (NCBI): domain Eukaryota; kingdom Metazoa; phylum Chordata; class Aves; order Strigiformes; family Strigidae; genus Strix; species Strix uralensis. The sequence continues at coordinate 8,592,973 of NC_133973.1, forward strand.
CTGACAATCAATTGTGGCAACGAGAAATTATAAAGGAAATCAGATTTTCTTAACAGTCACATTTGTGTATCTTCTAACTATGTAATCACTTCTCTGCAAATAAACCAAACTTAAGTAAACTAAATCCTACATGTGGGTTGTTCTGGTTCTACTAGTACCCTATTAGCATTTTATGAACAGAGGTGTATTTCCAAAGTGGTCAGTACAACTCAGCAGTCTCTGTCAGTGGCCCAGCTCTTCAATGTCATCATAGCCTGTATCTTCAAGAGCAGTGGATGAATGTCTCTCAGCCTCAGAGGTCCTGTTTCCTGACACATTAGGACTCCAGTCTGAAAAAATGAAGGGAAGAACACTGAGATAAATGCACATCCTGTATGTGTTACCTTTACCTCATGGTTGAGCAACTGGCAGCATGGGCTGTCAGTTGTCTCTTCCAGAAATTAGAACCTTAGATATGCACGGCTGTGAAAGACGTGAGGACTGCTTGTCTCATCCTGCCCACTGCTACATGTGCACATATCCAAGGATCAAGCTTGCTGTTCCCAGAAAATGGGTTACTGATCTAACTTTAAACACTTCTAATAAAGGCAATTCTTCAAAATCCCTAAATAACCCAATGCTGTTTTACTGCCTCAAGTGTTATCTGACACATTGTGAATTTAGTAGATCTGTCCTTGTCCATCCCACAGATGTGCCCTGATCTGGCTCCTCTCAGGGCTATCACATCCCATTGTTTGTGTTTGAAACCCTTTAAGAGGATGTAACCCACCTTACTGACTGAGAGGTGTTGTTGCCCACAAAGGTATGAGACTTGAATCATCTTGGGACCGTCTTAGGATTATAGACAACTTACTATGGGCTCCTTAGGGGAGGAAACAAAAGCACAGAGGAAGGATCTGTGTAGTTTGGGGAGGAACAAACATGAGAAAATAGAATGATAACAGGATAAAAGGGGCTGGTGGCATGTAAACAGGCTGCTGGCCAGTATGCCTGTTTGGCCATGCCCTGTGTCTGATCAGCAATATCTGTCATGTCTTCTTGTTAAACTCCATTACTTGTTGCTTTCCTGACTAAGGGGGCTTTCCATTCTGTGTGTATGTGTGTGTATTGAGGTCTAAGTGCCAGCAACCAGAGCTGGACCGTGGGTCAGAGGGGACTGTGTGTCTGTGGTGCCAGCAACTGGAGAGACTAGAGTGGAGAGAACTCTTAAGTGCCGCCAACTGGGGTAGCATCTGAGTCTTGGGGGCTCATGTGCCCAGACACCAGCAGCTGGGGGAGATCAGGGGATCTAGGGCCTAGTTACTTGGTAGACTGCATGCCTAAGCCCAGCTACTGCAGGACGTGTTGTGCATATGTGTGGGTGTTAGTGTGCATGTGGGTGTGTGAAGTAACTGGAAAGCCAAGTGTTTCCAGGACCAGTTATTGGATAGACTGAATGTCTAAGGGCAGTTACTGGTGGAAGCATAGTGTTCGTGCTCACGTGTGTGAGGGAGGTGTGTGTTTGTAGATCTGATTACCAGAAACTGGAGTGGCTCTAAGGCCAGCTACTGGAGGGATCCATATTGTGTGTGTACGTATACGTTTTCCACCAATAAGCTTTCATCCTGGTCAGACAGAGAGGGGAACAGAATGAGGCCATTGGTGCTGCTTGTGTTTGAGTGCTATGCTTTACGTCTGTTGTCTTTACATGCCAGCCTTTTGTATCTGCATATATCACAGAATCGCAGAATCATCTAGGTTGGAAAAGACCTTGAAGATCCTCCAGTCCAACCATGAACCTCACACTGACCGTTCTCAACTCCACCAGATCCCTCAGTGCTGGGTCAACCCGACTCTTAAACCCCTCCAGGGATGGGGACTCCACCACCTCCCTGAGCAGCCCATTCCAACGCCCAACAACCCCTTCTGGAAAGAAATACTTCCTAAGAGCCAGTCTAACCCTGCCCTGGTGCAGCTTGAGGCCATTCCCTCTTGTCCTATGGCTTGTTCCTTGGTTCAAGAGACTCATCCCCCCTCTCTGCACCCTCCTTTCAGGGAGTTGTAGAGGGCCATGAGGTTTCCCCTCAGCCTCCGCTTCTCCAGACTAAACCCCCCCAGTTCCCTCAGCCGCTCCCCATCAGACCTGTGCTCCAGACCCTGCACCAGCTCCGTTGCCCTTCTCTGGACATGCTCGAGTAATTCAAGTAATATGTATTATATGTGCACGTGTGCTCAGTCTCACTACTGGCTGGACCTAGGGATGTAGAACCTCCATCAGACCACCAGATTTAGCAACCCCTAGTATCTTCTAATTTTTAGAAGACAAACAACAGATGAGAGAGATGAATATACCTTAACTATACACAGTTTTTGCAAACAGCAAAGTTTGTCAATACAATGGAGTAGCTTTGTATGAAGTCAATGGCAAGTGAGGTTCACAAAGACACTGAGAATTCATTTAAGTAAGGTAGAAATGTATACAACTTTATGCAAAATGTTAAAATGAATATAATAACTGGCCATTAAAAAAAAATGTCTAATTTTTCTCTACTCAGTTTGAGTCCTAAAATATTTTTATTATTTTTTCATGTCTTCAGTCTGTCAAATATATTTATCACTACCCCAAAAGGTGGAGTTCAGCTGCTGATCAGAAGGTCTTCTGCAGTTATATTACATGCACAGAGAAAGAAAAGTCTATCTTAAATATTTTTTGTCAATTATTTTTAAATTAGATGGGCCTGACAAAATTTAGTGCTAGGTTAAAAACCTAGCTGAATCCATCCTTCAGGCACTATCCACCATCTTTAAGAACTCACAGAGAGCAGGCTGTGAAGACTGGGAAAACATGAACAACATATGCTTATTTTTAAGATGGTGTGTGTGGGAGAAGAAACAGATTAGGAGTTACAGAAGGCTCAGCTTCAGAAAGATATGAGAACAAATAAGCTACTTGTAAGGAGATAAGAACAAAGGAGGTAGCTAACAAATAACATGGATTTATCAAAAATAAATCACACCAGATATATCTGATTTTTCTTTCTGATTTTCTGAAACTGCTTTTATAAAGGAGTAGAGCAACTTGTCACTCAACTACATGACATTTTTATAAGTAAACTAGAGAAATATGGTCCAACTCAAACCTCTGTAGATTGGGTACAAATTCAGTCAAAAATGGTATTCTCAGTGTAGCTCACTGTACCAGGTAAAATTCTTTGACAGCCCTAAATACAATTAAGTATTTTTATTAAGTCCTAAGGTAAAGACAGATGTTCTTATTGTGTTTTCCAGATGAAACCATACTATAATTCAAATGATCCTGGCAAAGTTTTGATGACCATAGAATGAAATCTAGTAAGGACACTTACAGGACAACAGATAAAGGGAGAAACAATCAACTGCATAATTAGAACAATCGGTGTCTGATGGTATGTAGTATTTTACAGAGCAGGATTTGAAGTCGCATCAGGTCAGGCACTGAACTGTCAGGAGTGTCATGCTGTTGCAAAAAAGGGAAACACCACACTAGCATGCATAAACAGAAGGATATCCCATAAGACGTATTAAGTTGTCCTTCTGCTCTACCTGACACTAGTAAGGTCTTAGTACCATGCTGTACAAAAATATTGTAAAAGTTTGGTTTTGAAACACCTTTTGAAAGATATGGACCTGCTGACATAGCCTGAGTGAAGACATACAGAATGAGCAGAGGTCTAGTCAACAAGACTGAAGTAGAAAATTGTCTAATTTAGGTTGCAGCAGTCTAGAGAAACAAAATACAAAACAGAACTGAGGGGAGATACGTTAACAGTCTTCAGGTACTTAAAAGGCTTTAACAAAGATAAATTCAGTTCCTCTATCCTCAGGGTCATTGTAATAAGAAGTAACAATTTTAATTTCAGCAGTGAAGACTGAGGTTAGGCCACATGCAAGAATTTTACAGCTGTAAGGAAAACACAGCATGGGTATAGATTACCTGCAGAGGTTGTGGAAGCACTGCTACTGAATGGCTGTAAGAACAGAATAACAAACATCTAACCTACATTCTTTGTGTAGGTAGGTAGTGTTCCTTCCTGACAGGGGTTAGATAAAACCTAGGTGATCCCTTGAGGTACCCTCCACCTTGATTTTCCCTGAGTTCTGTATGATAAGTATAGATTATGGAAACTAACAGCACTGCTCTTCTGGCCTCACCTGTCTGTGAATCCTTGTTTCTGCCACTTTCTTCAAGGTTCCCAATGATTTCCTGTTCATTCTGCCCAGAAGGAGAAGCATCTTTAGGACCAGAAGCTTCTGTCACATCATCATAACCATCTTCAAGGGCATTTCCAGGCAGTAGGGAGACCTCTGAAACAGTACAGGTATTAACTATAACAGGGAGAGTTCTTCCACTAGAGAAAGCACTAGCTGATGATTGAGTGATAAGGGCCTGTAATACTGACATTACCATGATGATAATGGACAATAATAAACCAAGAATCCTCCTGTGGACTCTAAGGTACTCCAGACAACAATGATATAGCTACAATAGTTGTTATACATTGCTGTAACAAGGCGAAAATCAACATGGAGGAGGGACAGGAGGGAAAGAAGGTCTGGAGAAGGAGGCAGATAGTGACAGGGTTTATTTAAAGTAACAGTTCTCATTGCATTTCATAATTGCACAACAACAAATTATTCCTTGTTTATCTTTGTGTAGCACCTGCTTCCTTGTCTTTTCGTTACTTTAGCCACCTTCTGTTAGATTTCTCTGAAATGATCTAGCTAAGTAGCCACCCTTGGCTGCTTGCCTATGAAATGTGACTACAAACTTAGGCCAAACTTTTGGAGAAAAATATCTGCAGTTCTGCTTCTCTTCTCCAGGCTGAACAACCCCAACTCTCTCAGCCTTTTCCCATAGGAGAGGTGTTCCATTCCACTGATCATTTTTGCGTCACTCCTCAGGACCCACTTTAACAGGTCCATGTCTCTCTTCTGCTGGGGATCCCAGAGCTGGATGCACTACTCCAGGTGGGGTCTCACCAGCATGGAGTAGAGGAACAGAATCACCTCCCTCGACCTGCTGGCCACACTTCTTTTTATGCAGCCCAGGATATGACTGGCTTTCTGGGCTGCAAGCGCACATTGCTGGCTCATGTCCAATTTGTCACCCACCAGTATCCCCAAGTCCTTCTCTGCAGGGCTGCTCTCAAACCATTCATCCCCCACCCTGTACTGATCCTGATGATTGCCCTGAGCCAGGTACAGGACCTTGCACTTGGTCTTGTTGAACTTCATGAGGTCAGCTTCATTTTGGTCCATTTCTCAAACGTCTCAAGGTCCCTTTGGATGTCACCCCTTCCCTCACACATATCAGCTGCACCACTCAGCTTGGTGTCATCCACAAACTTGCCGAGGGTGCACTCAATCCCACTGTCTGTGTCATTGATAAGGATATTGAACAGTCCCGATCCCAGTACAGACCTCTGAGGGACACCACTTGTTACTGATCTCCATTTGGACACTGAGCCATTGACTGCCACTCTTTGGATGTGGCCATCCAGCCAATTCCTCATTTACTGCATAGTCCATCCATCAAACTCAGTTCTGTGAGTAGCCAGCTCTCTGATTCCTCAGGGTCAGCTAGCACTGTGGTCTGTACTTAACTAGAATCCATCCTTCAGAGAATATTAGTTTCACTGTTTTATGGTATATACATACACACATGGACATACAAATAAGACATGTATAAAATGAAAAGTAAATCAAAACACTCCTATTTCACCTTTTACCTAGTACTCACTATTCAATCTGAATAAGAAAAAGAGATCTTATTTGGAACAATTATCTTCTTGATAAGAATTTCAAAGTCAGTAAGGAAAAGAAAAGCTGTTAGTTTAATTTTAAATAATAAAAAACCTTAATATAAGAAAAACAATAGAAAATAAAATTAAAGACATAGCACAACAGAGAGTCTGGGATATGCGCAGTTGATCTCTTGGAGACCAGGCAATAGCTAAGAGAGCTTTTTGATCAGCTCTAGGAAAATGCAATTATTCTTCAAACACTTGCTTTCCCTCAGAGTTTTCAAATTAAAAAAAAACCCCACATCTGGCAAACTGCCTTTTCTTCAGATCACTCAGATTAAAATTCTGTAATCAACTCCAATTGTATGCCAATGTTATTATTTGGAGCATGTTTTTCCTCTGTCTTAATTCTCCCCATTTATCTCAGAAATGAAGTAACAGTTTACAAACTGTTACAGTTGCAATTTCTGGGAGAAACAGTTGTCAAATTGTTGGATTCATGTGACTGGATCCTGTGAAGAGTGCAATACTACCACAAACATTTATTTTCATCTTCTCATATAAAAGAGAAGACTAGCACTTGTATATGAGATTGTGTGACATTCTTCCACCACAAGAATTAAACAGAAATTTTCGGTTCACATCAAAACATCACTAGCAGACATGAAGTACAGCAAGAAAAGAGTTTTAATCACCAACAATGCTTTGGAAATTAAAAGCTACCCTGATTTTGCATCTCCTTCTTTGTAGGATCCTTATCTTCCATTACCTTGAGTTGTTCCAGGATCGTTTTCTTCATCACTGTCTCTACTATAAAACTGTGCCTTTGCTTTTGAATTCTCTGAATAAGAATCTAGGCAAATAAGAAAGAATGCAATATCAGATTAAACTCTCCTTAGCTGCTAAGACTGCATCATGAGGAAGAGAGTAGGCTACAGTAATAACATTCAGGTCCAACAGATTCTTGGTCAGCCAATATTACTCTTGCAAGGTAACGGGCTTACAGTGAAATAGCCAAGAATCCCTCAGGGGCCCCATAACACCTCTCGTGGCTCATGGAGAAGGCAAGCCACAAAGGGAGAAAAGTAATTGACAGAAGGAAGCCTACAGACACACATAGCTGCTGGGAGGGAGATACAAATTATTCCTTTATTTTTTCATGCTTTGCAGCAAGGGCCTTTTTTTGTTTGTTTGTAGTTTGTTTGTTTGACCTATACTGATCTATGCTCTTATGGTTGAAGTGAGGACAGCACAAAATGAACTGTCCCTAGGAGAGGAATTGGCAGAGTCCAGTGGGCAGGAAACCCCCCTCCTCAAATCTGGGCGTTTTCAGTTTCCCAGTAGATTTGAGAGCTGCAAAGATTGAGATCTAGGTCACCAGGACAAGAGCAAGACATGCAGACCTGAGAGACCAGTTGTACTCTGCTTTTTCCTCATCAGGTTATAGTCGATCTCTTCATAGACAGCCTCAAAGAAGGGGTCATCAGATAGTCTGGAGTCTGAAAGTAAAAGGCAGTGATCACTCACACAGTCTCTGCTCATACTCAGGCTGGGTTCAGGAAAAGTAGAAGTGACCTAAGAGGGTCTACATGGCCTGGTTGGTCCCCAGAAAGTCACGAAGAGGTGCTGACTGAGGATAAGCACTGCTGGGCTATTTCACTGCCAGATGGTATGTGAAAATCTGTGTGGCAGGAGATGCCATTCATGTCAGTCACTCATCCCCCCAACCACCTAAACACTCGACAGCCATGTCAAGGAGGCATTTCATACCAGTCCTGAGGGACCCACCTCTCTGCTGTACCCTGGCACTTCGGATCTGTCCAGCAAGAATGGCAAGGACCAGGCAAAGAAGGGCCCCCAGGATAATGCAGAGGATGACAGGTGTTGAAATTCTCTTACTGTCTGTTGCAGGGCGGCGGGGAGGAGCTGAATGGAAATGAAGAAGCAACAGGTAGAGAATGAGATGACCCAAAGAGCTGCTCCTCTGTAGCCTGCTGCTGTGCCCATGCTAGCAGGGTGAGGCAGGTTGCCTGCTGCCCAGTTTTGGGTCCTGCTCAAGCAGCTAGAATTCAGCAGCTGTTGATAGTGCCACTTGGGTCTCCTTTACAAAAGACTGCGGGAGATGCTTTCTGATGGGCTGGAATATACTGCTGATTTACCTGCTATGCTGTAGCAGGGACATTAAATCCTCATTTGATGGGAGAGAGAAAGGGGGAAGAAAGAATGTTTTACCTGCTGTAGTGGGTGATGCTGTTGTTTCTGTCATACCTGCAAAAGGAAGGCGAGCCCAGATTAAGGAAAAGGCAAGTGTGAAAAATAGGGAGAAGATCTTCACATCATTTCTGAGTTTCCTGCAGCCAAAATTATGAAGGGTCTAGTCACTATGATATACAGCTGACATAATGTTCCTCTATCCACCTCCTTCACAGATCTATGTAATGAACCAAAGGACCAGTCACTAACCAGAGCAATCCACAGCAGCATCTTCCTTATGATCACAGTTTTTGCCAAACAAGGGCTTGGCAGGACAGTCCCAAAGAGACAGCTCTGTTCCTTTACAGTGCACCTTCTCCAACCAGATGGGACCAGTCCCTTCCCCAAAGGCAGCTTCACTCAGAGCAGACACAGCAGATCCACAGCTCAGCTGCCTGCATACAACATTAGCATCTGCCATGTCCCAGGAATCGTCACAGACTGTTCCCCAAGAACCTTGGTGCCAAATCTCCACTCTGCCTGAACATCCATCTTCTCCTCCTATGACTCGTAACTTCTCCCTGTCTGCAAAACACAGAAACCTTCTGTATTGCTGAAACAGCAGGAAGGTCCATAGCGACCAGTAAGGAGAAACAAAGAGGTAGAGGTACCTGAACAACTTGTAGAGTTTGGACACTCAACAAATGTGGCTGGTGACGTTGCCTCTTTTCTTCCTGCAGAATTTAAATACTGAAGTAAATAATTTGATTATTCTCTGAAAAGAGTGAGGAAGTATAAAATTCCTGAAAATTAACCATCAAGTTAATTTTTTCCTATAATATATATATATATATATATGGCCTATTTAGTACTTGGTGGATGACTGACTAATGCTGTGAATTAAATAATCTTCCTGATGGCCGTGCTTTCTTTATTCTTGTGTGAGGCAGCTGCAATCCCTTTCAGGAGATCTGAATGTCATCTAGAACCTACAGGTATGAAATACTGTCATAAGAGCAGGCATTAGAAATGGACTTTTAGAACTGAACTAATTCATACATGCATGTGTGTACATGTACATACGCACTGATATGCCTCCATACATGTAGAAACACATCCGTGCCTCTAGACTTCTTGAGGGGTCTGATCCTAACTCAGATCTCAGAGACTGACTGTGTGTCATAGATTTTAGTTTTAAAAATATGCAATGACACCATCCTGTCAGGGATTTCCACTGGGTAACTGCACTCAGTGACACTCATGCAATTTTAATTCACTGATTTACATCAAAAATATAGACAAAGAAAAATGTTTGTGCCATTTGCATGAAACTAGACATAATATATACCAGATAACAAATGAACACAAAGTAATTACTACAGTGTCCATATATGCATGCATAGGTCCTGTACAGATGCATTTCTAATTACCGGTGCAAGAAATATGGGTCTCTTCTGCTCGGTTATCACATGACTGAGGATCCCAGGGGTCTGACTGACACTGCCAGAGAGAATTATGTTGCTTAGTACACTCAATGTGGTCCAGCCATGTGGGTCCAGAACCTCTGCCATATTTGAAGTCTCTTGCGATTTCCCCACCATCTCCGCAGTTCAGGTGTTTGCATACAGTTCTTGCAGTGAGCTGAGACATGCGATTGGAGCAAATGCTCCCCCATGTCCCATTGTAGAAAACTTCTAGCCGCCCAGCACAGTCATTGCCATTCACCAGCCTCAGAGCCAGGAACTCTAGAAGTGGAGACATAAAAATAGAATTAGAGGGGCCTGATTCTGCTAGGAACTTGGCTGTGATGAGTGAAATCCAGAATCTGCTAACAATCCTGTTCATCACTCTGAATGAGAAAGTGCCCGAGGAACCCACTCTAATAGTGACCAACACTTAAAACCAAGTCATACAGTGATCCTCTCTGGTTAGCCAGCATTCACCAGCATCTACGTCAACAAACAACAGTGATGGCCACCCCCCACAGTTGCAGGCATATTTCTTTGTATGTTGAAGAGTAGGTGTCATGTGCTGCTCTCATTCGTTTAAGTTTTTGGTGTGCAATGACTTGTTTACAATAATTTCAGAGCCAGCTGGAATGACTCCCCTGCAGAAGCACAGGGCATCCGAGCAGCCTCAGGTGACTGTTGTAGCCAGTATGTTTCACCCCTCACTTGTGTGAAACACCTATTTAAGAAGTGTTTGAGCATACATCCATTATACACTCTATTTTACCATCATCACAGTCATAAAATGCATGCATTATAAACTCTACCCTTAGTCCCAGACAATAGGTATTGATGTTGTAACAATGTGCATGTATAGTCAATAAAATGCTACCTCTTATTCTGGGAAACACATTATAGGAGTTGTACCAATCTCAACATGTATTTATTACAAGATTCAGACCTTGTCCCTGCAAAACACATGCACAAGAACGTAGGTAAAGTAAGATTACTCTATGTACTTTATATAAAGGCACACATTTCATTGTTCTTTTTCCAAAGACCAACCAGTAACTAAACCCTGATCTTCAAACAATAGAGGCCACTCTCTTAGGGATTTCAACTGTTGCAGGCTTCCCAATCCAAGTGTCCTCGGGGCTGGCTGGTACTTTATCACCCAAATGAGCTCAGATTTGCTTGCCATTGACTTAGTAAATTCAACTAATCCTGGTCTGGAGTTTGAACCAATAGGTGCAGATTGGCAAAGGGCCAGTAGCCATTTTTGCCATGTAGTGTGGTTGCTCCTCTCTCTGTGGTTTTGAATCCTTGAACCTAAAATTCAGGACAGCTGGTCTAGGGCATAACCACAGTGGCAACTCAGACACCCTCTGCATATGCAGCTAGGTCTTCTTGTTGTAGAGGGGAGTAGTTATTTTCTGCTCCTTTGTGGATCTTACACCAGACTGCCAACAGTGTCTCTCATCTCTTGAGATGTTCAGTGCCACAAACTCCATATGATGCTTTTCTTTCCTGCATGCATATATAATAAATTTTTTGTATTGCTACCTACTCATATTGGTACTAATGCCAGGCTGTGGACTATCCCCTGCTGATCAGCTCCAGAGCTTGCTGATGTTCCTCTTCCCACTCAAAATGAGACTTATTTCAGGTCACTTGATATGTGGGTTTGCTCAATGGGCTACCACCAGGGATGTTGCTTACATCAAAATCCAGTAATGTCCAATAAAGCCCAGGTTCTTGTTTATTGTGTGGAGGTCCATGGTGCTTATCCAAGCCATTTGGTCAGCTGGCATGTATTTGCATACATTTTGCATGCCTAAAACCTGTATATCTGAGGGGTCGTTTTTACTTTGGAGTGCTTAATGCCAAATCCAGCACTGAGAAAGGTAATGATTACCTACAGACCTTTACTTAGTACTTCTGGAGTTGTTCCTCCAATCAATATATCATGAAGGTAGAGGAAAGTTCTTTGTAATTCTGTGCTTTAAATTTTGCTGGATGATGCCATGGCAGATAGCAAGGTCTGTGTTTCCACCCTTGCAACAGCTGGTTCCAGATGTACTACACACCACTCCAGGTGAAGACAAACTGAGGTCTTGCTTCTTTGATCAGTGAGATTGAAAAAACAAGCATTTGCAATATCAGTTGTAGCATACAAGGTATATTCTTTAGCTTCTAGCTCATACAAGAGCTGCAATGTGCCTGGAACTGTAAGAGCTAATGGGTGTGTGACTTCATGCAGAGCCTTGAAGTCTATTGTAAGCCATCATTCTCCAGCAGACCTCCGTACTGGTCAAACAGGACTGTTGTAAGATGACTTTGTGTGTAAGACCACCCCTTGTTTTTCCAGAGAAACAATTATTTTTGGGATTTTATTCATGGCCCCTTGGTCAGTTTGATACTGCTTTCAACAAATTATTTGGATTGCCAAGGGACCAATACCTGGTTCTGTTTAAGCAAATTCAGCATTGTTTGGGTGATTAGAGAGTCCTGGGGAGTCTCATAGCTGGTTCTCATCTGTGCAAGCCACACTGCCTATTCTAAAAGCCTTTCTGTCCCATCCGTGCATCTCTGGTGGTGAAGAAAGTCAATGTCAAGGATGACAGGGGCAGTAGGGCCAGTGGCAGCAAGGTGTACCAAACCCATCTATTCAAGCTTAGGTTCCCTTCCTCCAGAGCTGCGCATGTTTCTCCTCCAAGAAATATTTGTTTATCATGGCTACACAGGGAGGACAATAAGGTTCACTGAGTGCTGCTATCATTAGGTATAGACTTGACTATTGTTAAGGCAAGAATGCCTGGCTGCCTTATCTGGACAGTCTAATAACTTTGGTTAACCCCACTGATGCAGTAAGTCCAAATGAGTTGTTAGGGCAGTAGGTGGTCCAGAAGTGGGGGTAGGAGAAGGGAATGGTTTAAATAAGCTCTCTCCTGTGCTCACAATGCTCGGCCTATGAAGGGCTTTTCCTCCCAGTGTCTCATATTGTTTCCCTTTTCTTTCAGATACATCCTTAAGTCTCAGTGTGTAGGAGGGGGACATGCAGAATTCTCATTCTGTCTTCATGTTTTTCCTGAGGTTGACCATACTGCTGGATCCTTGGTATTATCCTTGTCTGCACTTCTAAGCTTGCACTTTTCTGGCATCCTCACTCCAGAATGGTATACATAGGTCACTCCTTGATCAACAGCACATTGCACCTGGTGCTACCAGAGGGGCATTAGTAACTGTGCCTAGCCATTGAAGATTTCAAGCCCTAACATCAGTGATCACGAGCTTTTCAGGGTCCCTCTCCCTTTGCCTGTAACAAGACTCCAGCAGTCCAGGAAACTGCAGTTGATTATCCCCTTATTCCTAGTCCTTTCAAAGGGGTATTTTGTTTGTAGGATCAGCATGATTAGGCACTGCTCAACATATCTCTCCATAAACTGATGCCAAAGCCCCCCTACATTGTACAGTACAGTCTTTACAAGTGGCTTATGCCCCAAACTCCCCAAAGTCCTGCTGTCTCAAGCTTTCAGCTGTATCTGCTCTGCTCTGGTGCCCCAGTAATGTCATAGCCCCTGCAGAGGCCTCTCCCTCTGCTCCCTGGAGCAGTGATTGTAAGTTTCTCCACATTTTTCCATTCATTTACACTCAGAGTAAAGACCCATTGAGTGCTTAGTCTGGGGACCAGCATACCCTTTTCTGTAGGGCTCCTTAATTACTGTAACTAAAGTTGCCTGAAAGGACTCATTTTTTAATTCATCATGACCCCCTAGTTTCCCCTCCCAAGGTGTTAGAGTCCCCCTCCAGGTCAGTCAGTCTAAGCTGTAGGTGCTCCCACAAGCAGCCTGAAGCTTGTAATTTGACCATTTCAGTGCTACTAGCTGCTAACTTCTGACCAGAATCCTCCCTTTTGTGCTGAGCACTGGTTAACACCATTTTACCAGACCATTACTCTGACAGAGGCCATCAACCAGATTCAGAGGTGTGGAAACTGTGTCTCCAGCCATGTCCCCAGCAGTGTCTTTTTCCACTTCTTCATTTCTCCTCTCTCTTGCAGTTGCCACTGTGTCTTAAATATGCATGAGCAGAGCCACGATATGCTCCTCTGATTGGTTGATGCTTTGGTGCACAGTGGGTTGCTTCCACTGGTTTCAGAGCCAGCTGCAACTGACTGTAATGGTCACATGGCAGTTGATGACCTCCTCCTGCACAAGAAACACCCACAGCCCCTTGCTGTGGAAATCTTTGCAGGAACTCTTCAATTTACTCCTAAATATCCCACCCCACCACACACTTTTTGTGTGTGTGTATGTTAATGCAAAATAAGGACTTCTGCAGACCCTTTGCATCTTGGTGGGACCAAGGGGATGTGCTCACCAACTACGCTTGTAGTCAAGAGAGCAATAGGCTGTCCAAGCAAGTCTTGACTATTCTCTTCTTCCCCTTCATGTAACCCTCCCCTTTCAACCCACAGGCTCAGAAAAGGATTTCCTGAACACACCTGAGCACAGGACTCCAGCATCCTCTTTGTGTTGGCAGTTGTGCTGGCCCCATGCCCTAGAGGGACATGCCCAGAGATCAGATTCAGCCCCAGTGCAGTTCACATCATCCAGCCAGATCTGTCCTGAGCCTTCACCATAATGAGCAGAGACAAATGCCTTGATGGCATGTCCGCATCCCAGCTGTTTGCAAACAACATTAGCATCTGATAGATCCCAGTTATCATCACAGATGGTGCCCCAGATGCCATCATGATAAAGTTCTACTCTCCCAGCACAGCGCATTGTTCCATTCACCAGCCTGATCTGTCTGCTACCTGCAGGAAGAAAACCCAGCTGTCAACATGCAATATAACGATAATGCACAGGTCACCATAATGGCTGTATGTTTAAAACACTTTTAAGGCATCACGTTCTTGTTATATTCCTGTTCTTCTGTTATGGTTTCTTGGGCAGAACTCCTGTGATGCTAAAACCGCATAAAGGGAAAGGCATGCTCCTGCATCACGTAAACGTTTGAATAATTCCTGTGAGATGTTGCAAACAAGAAGGAGTGTCTAGTCATACTAAGTATATACAGAGATCACCTTATCTTAGAAAGCTGGAGAAGCTGTTTTCTGTCTAAACTCAGTTAGGCAGAGACAGAGACAGAAACAGTATCTGTTACAGATGGGTTACAAAAAAGAGAAGAGTAGAAACAGTTTCATTTAGTTTAGAAAGGTTGCAGGTATCTATAAATACAGAAATGTCACAAAATAAAACTTACTTAATTCCCAAGTGACAGAATGTGTAGCAGTCATGGCCAAATTAGTGTTCTTATGGCTTCTGTATTCTATTCTTTCTTTTTGATTCTGTGAGATAAATTCTTTAAGAAATTTCTATGAAGAAAGCATTATGGAAATGACACTTGCTTCCTTAACTATCATTTGTCCCTTAGAATATACAACCAGATGGGTATCACAAGCTCAGACCCATGCCTATTTAAGATCTGGTGAGACCACAGCACAAGGTGGACTAGAGGCAACCCTAGGATGCATTGTGTACCTTTAGGACAGTAACTCACCTGAGCAAATCACACCAACGTCTTCAGCAACTCCCATTGGCACCATCTGAGAATAGGAGGTCTTACAGAGCATCAGCTGAGTCTCATTCCCACCACACTGGACACTTCTTAAGCCAACAGGACCCATGCCTCGCTCAGACCTTGGAAGGTAGTAGGCTTTCTCGGCAATTCCACACTGGAGCTGTCTGCATATCACATGAGCATCCTTAATGTCCCAGTCATCATCCAGGACTCTGCTCCACATGCCATGGAGTGAGATCTCAACTTGCCCATCACAGCGGCTCTCACCACCTGAGAGTCTGAGTGATTCAGCAAGACCTGGGCTCAAGAGAGTTGGAAAATGTATTGAATATCATGTAGTAGGGAGATGGAAGACAAATTTCTACGTTGGTAAAAAAAGAATTCTCACCACTGGTTGAGGAGACAGCCTCTGTTAAGGCTTTGTTTGCTTTCATGCACACAAGGGTCTGCAGTGGGAAGCAAGAAAGGCTTCCCCAGCTCAAGGACTAGGTCCTGTGAGGAGTCAGACACATCTAAACAATGTGAATCCCTCTAGTAAATGAAGTTTCTATGCTGAAATGAAGGTTGGAGGGGTGGGGGAAAGGAGAGGGAGAGGAGAGGAGAGGAGAGGAGAGGAGAGGAGAGGAGAGGAGAGGAGAGGAGAGGAGAGGAGAGGAGAGGAGAGGAGAGGGGAGGGGAGGGGAGGGGAGGGGAGGGGAGGGGAGGGGAGGAGGGGAGGGGAGGGGAGGGGAGGGGAGAGGGGAGGGGAGGGGAGGGGAGGGGAGGGGAGGGGAGGAGAGAGGAGAGGAGAGGAGAGGAGAGGAGAGGAGAGGAGAGGAGAGGAGAGGAGAGGAGAGGAGAGGAGAGGAGAGGAGAGGAGAGGAGAGGAGAGGAGAGGAGAGGAGAGGAGAGGAGAGGAGAGGAGAGGAGAGGAGAGGAGAGGAGAGGAGAGGAGAGGAGAGGAGAGGAGAGGAGAGGAGAGGAGAGGAGAGGCAAAGACAGGCTGACATACTTGCTTGGCAGAGTGAGATTACCAACGCTGCTTTAGTCTGAAGTTGCAGTACCCATAAAAGGCCATTCCTGACTTACCTGAGCAAATAACAGTGGCTGCTTCTCTGGCTGAACAGGTTGGATTGCCCAAAGTCATCTGAGCACAATCCCACAGGCAGGACTCTGACCCTTCGCAGTGAAAAGCATCTCTCCATACAGGCCCATTCCCATCCACAAAATGATCTCCTGTCTGGATTGACTTTGCATAGCCACAGTTCAGCTGATGACAGAGAACACTGGCAGCTTGCAAATTCCAGTGGGAGCGGCAGAGTCTTCCCCATGTGTCTCCGTGGCGGATCTCCACTCTGCCAGAGCATGCGGTGCCATTCACCAACCTGCCCCCTGGGCACCCTGAATATAAGAGAAAGTCAGTACTGAGATGTCATGTTCATAACTGCTCATGGGCACAACCTGGAAGTGACTGGGAAATTGGAATGATTTTTCCTTAGCAGTAAATATGACTTCACTGGACCACTGGAACTTCCACAGTTATAACTACACTTCAGTCCACCCTATTTTACTGAGAATGACTAGAAATCAGGACCTGTTCCCCTTTGCAATTTTTAAACTCAGGGCCTCAGGGCACTAGGTTTCAGGGCTCTGGGTGAACCAGTAGACCTTAATTGTTCTGACCAGCCTCACCTAGGGCTTCCAGCTATGTACCCGCAGGCTACTGGTCCAAGGCCTCACTTAAACCTGGACCAGACCTTCAGTCCTTGCCTCAAATATGTGACTGGTGTAACTGTCTGCAGTCTTGTCTCCTGCTACTCCTGACTGTAGTCTCCAGCTGGACCCTATACCTGATTGATTACTTTGCCTTGTCTGGGACTGTCCATAGACCTTGTTATCAGTACCTTCCTCTGTTCTCTGTGCAGATGCTTTGGATTGTGCCTTGGTGGATAAGGACACTGCCTGTGTTGTTCTCGCCCTCTGCCCCCAGCTCATCCTACCTTGTAGAGCAGCCCTGTTCTTGCTGTTCCCTGACATTAGGAGCATTTCACAGACAGCAGCCTTGTGGTACAAGTGAAGTGCAGCCTCAACTCCTGGAAATGCCTGTAGCAGCAGACAAAAGATGCAGCTTGGCTCCACAGACACCCTCTGGATTTTGGGTCCATATTTTTCCTCAAAGAAGGAGATTTTCACTTCTCCTCTTAGACCTTTCTGCTGCTCACCTGAACATATTACCCGAGCGTCTTTTCCAACAGGACATTCATCATGACCTAGCCCACTGACAGGACAGTCTCTCAGTTGTGAGCCATTCTTCTTGCAGCTGAATGTGCCATTCCAGACAGATCCATTTCCTTTTCCGAAGGACTGTCCACCTGGTATCAGTAGGGCAACTCCACAGTCCAGCAGCTGGCATAAGGCATTGGCAGCTGGTAAGTCCCACAGGTAGTCACACAGGGTTCCCCACGTGCCTCCATGAAGAAGCTCGACTCTCCCTGAACATGTAGTACTGCCATTTACCAGCCTGTACCCACCATAGCCTGCAGGAAGAATCAGGAAGAATAAAGGAACTTAGCAGTTACATTTTTTTTTTGTGCTATTGCATTGAAAATTGTAAGAGAGATCTAGCTGTAAGGAAATAGCTGCAAGGAACTAGCACTCACTATGTCTCAGGTTACCGGGAAGCATGTTAGACCAGGATGCTCACAAGCCAGCTCTGAAAAAAAAAAGTCTTTATTGCCCATGTTGTAGCCTGCACCACATGACTAAAAGTCTTTTGACTCTTTTCAGCCTCTCCTCCTCTGCTCTGCTCTCTCCTCCCCACACAATACTGCAGCTACCTTGCAACATCTTTTCCTGCAGAGGCAGTTTCAGCATAGCCTTGCATTTGGAGCATGTGAGAAACTCAGAGCAGGAGTTACCAGTAACACTCTCTCACAGTAGCTGGTTATCTCACATTACCTGGTAAGCAGCAACTGCAGTGTGCAATTCTCAACTTTCATCCACGCCACAGGATATGGCTCTGAGTACAACAGCCCATGCCCATCAGTGTATTTGCAATAATTTAAGTGTGGCATGGGTAGGACTATGGTGTCCTACTGCCAGCCCCATGAAGTCCCTCTGTCTTCTCACACTGTTACTTCTTACCCTTGCCTGGTTCTTGCATTGTACTCCCCCTAATGAGACCTGGGTTTCTTCTCTGAGCTGTGACTCTTGCAAGATGGAGGCAGGAGCCAAGACCCGTCAGCTACTGACACCTTAACTGGGCTGTTCATCTGCCACAGCTCCCCAGCCAGAGATCCAGATTGCTGTGACCAGTGGGACAGTGTCCAAGGCAGTTTTGAAAGAACTGCAGTCCTTTTCAGGCTGTTGCCAGCAGCTCTGCCCCATGTTTAGTTTACCCCTTTTGATCTGTGCCCTCAGGAAAAAAATTTGTATTTGCTAGGTCTAATCATCACTTTTGTAGTGGGTAGCAATAAATTAGCTGTATTTAGAGCCCCCAGCAGCCATGACTGTGTGGTGTTCTTAAATAATGTTACCTGGCAGTCACAATTAAAGTCATCCAGGCCTCTGACAGCTTTCTCTTTTTTTTTTTTTAACCAACTTAAATTTGTAACTTTTGCCTCCTTTGACCTTTTCGAGGTATGGTACTGCTCCCAGTTTTATAACTGAAGTACCAGGGATTAACATATTCTCTGTCAGCATAGAAAATAAATTCATTTCTCCATGTTCCTGTTTGTCTGCTCTAGCCATCTCTCCTTTTATGTATATGAGAAAGACATGGAAGGAATCCTCAGCACTCTTGAGTGCATATCTCCAGTGGCATAAAATAAATTACAGCCCTTTTGAGATCTGCATCCCTGGTGCAGAAGTGAAGTGGTTAGAACAGCCCATGTTAAATGCAGACTCTCAGTAGAGTGAATGAGAGATTGTGGGGTTGCTCTCTGGCCTTCCCTGGGTGGCTCAAGGCATGATAGGGGAAGCACCCAAGAACCCTGAGCATCACAGAAATATGCAGAGGCTGTGGCTTGACAGGAAGAAGACATATATAGGACACACATAAATTACATCAATCAGTACAAAGTCTCACCTGAACATACAACAGTGGCATCATGAGAGCATGTCTTACTATGGTGCTGCATCCTGGGACAGTGTGCAAGGTGAGTCTCATTCCCTACACAGTGAAACTCTTCTTGCCAAATCAGTTCATGTCTGTCTTCTACGTGAGTTCCTCTGAAGATATCCACAGCCTGGCCACACTCTAACTCATGGCATATAACAGAGGCAGTTTTGAAATCAATGTGTGAAAAACAGACTGTAGCCCAAGTTTCTTCTTGCTTTACTGTCAGATGTCCTGAGCAGGCAGTGTCCCCTCTAGTCAGACGCAGCCCAGAGAAACCTGGAAAAAAAACCCAAGAAATCCAACATCAAGGATTGGTTGTACTGACCTAATTTAATAACTCCCATACCTTCATGGGCAAGACACATGTCACTTCTCTGAGGACCACTGACACTTTTAAATAACCATTGTGGCAATTCCTGTATGCCACTGACAAGAGAGAAATGCTGTGTGGGAATGCTTATTTCTTACTATGTGAAAATACTAAATCCTTGGGAAGCTACAGAAGGAAGGAAGTTTTAAATATCTGCCAAATGCTTGAGAAGCAGCAATCCCCAAATAAATAAATAAATAAATAACCATTTACTAGTGTGTGCCTTCAAGAATTCATTATTCAGATGAATAGGAAGCTGAAGCACCCCAGAAGGAGGAAACAGGAAACGTTGCACCCTGTCCTGGTTTAGCTAGGATAGGGTTAATTTTCCCCAGCAGTGGGGGGGAAGCTCTAGCTGGGTTATTCAATACCATGCTGATGTCACCTCCTGGCGCCCAAGGGTGGAGCGCGGGAGAATCGGTGAGCACATGTGTTATGCAATCTCTCTGCTCTCACTGCTGTATCGGTACATATCTTGCTCTGTTCATTGTTATTACTGTTATTGTTATTGTTGTTGTTTGTTGTGTTGCTGTTCCATGTTGTATCAAACCTCTCCTTATCTCAGCCCCGGGGCTTTGTATTTCACTCCCTTTGTGGGGGAGGGGCAGCAGCTGCGTGGTCTCGAACCCCGGCAGGGACTAAACCACCACACACCCATCTTCAGAAAAGTCTAAAAAGACAGTCTGGAGATCTATAGGCTGGCCAGCCTCACTTTGGTACCTGGGAAAAACATGGGGTGAGTCCTCCTGGAACACATTTCTGGGCACAAGAAGGTGAATGGGAAGTGTCAGAATGGATTTACCAAGCGTAAATCATGCCTGTGTGATCTTACTACTTTTTCTGATAGAAGTGACTGGATTTGTGGATGAGGGGAGACCAGCATGTGTTACCTCACATTCAGCAAGGCCTTTGACACTGTCTTGCACAATATTGTGTCCAAACTAGGCTGTTACAGGCTGGGTGGGTGGACAACTACATGCTTAAAGAGCTGATTGGATGGTCAGGCTCAGAGAGTAGTGGTTAGTGGGTTGTACTCTACCAGGAGGCTGGCAACAAGTGGAATACCGCTTGTTGGGTCTTTCCTGGGAACTGTACTGTTCAGCATCTTTATCAACAACCTGGAGAAGGTGATGGAGTGCACTCTTATCAGTTTCAGGGGTGGGGGGAGGTAACCCCAAGGGCAGAGCTGCCATTTAGAGGGAACTAGACAGGCTGGATTAATGGGCTGACAGGAACCTTATAAAAATCAAAAAAGACAAATGTAAAGTCCTGGAGCTGGGAAGGAAAAACCTCTTTTAGTGCTACTTTATCCAAAGAGCAAAATCAAGCACATCTTTAAGAGGAAGGCAGCCGAACAGACATTGGATTTGTTTGCCATTGCAGACTGTCCTGTTTTAGGTTACATGAACATCTGGAGAAGAATGGCTTTTGTATGGCATAACACAGCATTTTCTTGCTTCTCCATCTATCTACATCTGATTTTTTAGGCCCCATTTGTGGTCAAAGACAAGTTTAGTACTTCTCTCCTGTTGCCTGGAAGAGCTGTAGTAGAAACAAATAGTGTTTGTTTTTCTGTTCTATTTCAATTACTGTGTCTACTTCCATTCTATGTCATTGCTGTGCCCAGGCAAAGGACACATACACTTGTAATCAGCAGAAGACTTCATGCTGGTGCAACTTGCTTTGGCTGAGAGGAGGCCATGGAGAAAGTGTTACCTCCATGCAGTACTTGGCTTTATCCAGATAGGACAAAGTTTGATCTCAGTCTCACAGCATTTTTCTATTATACAAGGTTGGATGACTTCTTACCTGAGCAGATCACTCCAGTGTCAAAGTAATGAGGACAGGTAAAAGCACCCCATCCTGGATGGGAGCAGTTCCAGAGAGTGGATTCATCACCACGGCAATAAACTCGATACAACCATGTTGGTCCAGATCCTTCTCCAAAAGGAGCTCGATTAAGGGCCTGAATGGCAGATCCACATCGTAGTTGCTTACAAACAACCTCGGCATCTTCTATGGTCCAGTCACCATCGCACACAGTCCCCCATCGCTCCTCATGTTTTACTTCCACTCTCCCAGAGCAGGGTCCAGTTCCATTTGACAGCCTCAGTTCATCAGCACCTTCATACACAGAGACAGAGCAAGGTTATGGAAAGGACAGTGCCTAATCGTTATTATCTACTGCAGATGGTTAATAAGATTATTATTACTCTTAAATCAGATGTATTTGGTTCACCTTTCTAAATAGTCCAACTTAAAGTTTTTTTTCAGGGAGTTGTGTCTGTATTTACAAGTTTGAGCTAACCACACTGCTAAAATGTAAGTTATTTCTAATGACAGGTGAGCTTTCTCTTCTTCTGACCTATCAGAGCTGGGAAATGCTGAGTAACGTCCCTGGTGTGTGATTCACAAAGGCTTTGACAAAAACTCCTCCTTTCTCTCTGTTGTTCTGCCATGGTGATATCCATCTGAAAATGTTCACCAATTACCAGTTTCTTCATTCTCATGTTCACTATGGCGTGAAGAAGCACTTTCTCTTGTCTGCCTCAACTTCTTCCTCTCAGACAAACTATTACTTGCAACTCAGTTTCCCAATACTCTTTATTCTTTCCCTCCTCTCTTGCCCTAGACACGGGATACACTAGTCAGGGGTAGCCAATGAGAGAAGAGAGTTACTCATAAGGGGTGGCAAACTATCTCAGAGGATGCAGCAGCATAAGCAGAAGACAGACAGATAGGTCTTTATGTTGTTCCTCATGCCCCACCATCTCTTGGGGTGGGACTGATGCCCAAAGAACCCTGTTTTCCAGCTCTGCTCCCAGGTCTGCCTCTTTTCTTTGATATGGATACACATTTCCCAGCCCTTTTACCTGTGGACTTACAAAATAAAATGTTAGTCATCACAGAGCACTTGATAAAGATCCTGACAGAAGAGGGAAGATGCACATGTTGGTTTCTTGTTTTACAGTGTTGGACTGCTACTATAGATGCTTCAAATATCTTACAGTAGCTTAGCACAGGGACTTAAAGAATAGAAAACACAGGGAGACTTTTGTTACTTTCAAATGCAGGAATGATGGTGGGACAGAAGCAGTTCCTAGGGAACCAGGCTGCACAAAAGCCTGCTAGGACCCAAGAAGGACAGGGGAACAGGTCTGAGTCTACATCTTACACAGACACAGTAAACATTGGAAAATCAGAAGCGTGTAGCTTAAGGTGTAATGACACATAAAGAAAATAAGTGGACTTGTTCAGGAATTGTCTTAAGTTGTTTTTTTTCCAGTCAGGAATTTTAAGGCAAGAGTTTTGGAGCATCTTTTCATAAAAAAGATTACTTACAGAAATGTTCATATCTGCTTGAGTAAACAGCATACACAGAATCACAGAATCATAAAATATGTTAATATTCTGAATTGATATAGACAATGATTTTCTGTAGATGTTTGTGAAAACAAATGTTGAAACAAAAAAACCCCAAAACCTTCTGCCAAATTCCATCAAATCCAGTCACTGTTGTAATTAAACAACAATATGGATGGCATTCATTTGTTAGGTAATGTGATAGGAAGCTTGTCTCCATGTGGAAGGGAGGAGAGAGGAACAACAGCAGGTGGGGGAACCCCAATAATCCAGTTAGGGTCCTGTCCTGACCTCTTACAGGGCTCTTGAACAAAGCCATCACCCCAATTGTCCAGGTGTGAAACCCATCAGATGAATCTACATGAGGGCTTTCCATGCCACCTTAGAGACTGAGGGTACAGGACACTGTATGGGATGCAAGAGAAAAGCATCTTGGAATTGCACAAGGCTTATTATGGGATGTTTAGGAGAGAAATCAAAAGTGGGGAAAGGGAGAGATCAAGGATGCTTGAGTACGAGCAAGCATGGCAAAATAGGTGGATAAAATGACCAGAGGTGATGGGCACAAACTGAAACAGAATCACAGAATCATCTAGGTTGGAAAAGATCTTGAAGATCATCCAGTCCAACCATTAACCTCACACTGACTGAAACACAGGAGTTTCAGTCTGAACACCAGGAAACAATTTTTTACCATGAAGATGACTGAGCACTGGAACAGGTTACTCAGGGAAGTTGTGGAGTTGGCTTCCCTGGAGATACTTAAAAGTGGTCTGGACATGGTCCTGACACCTGGCTCCAGGTGGCCCTTCTTGAGCAGGGAGGTTGGACCAGATGACCTCCAGATGTCCCTTCAACCTCAACCGTTCTGTGATTCTGTGAAAAGCAGCCAGTGGTGGGTAAGAGGGTGCTGGTCAGTGCTGGGACAACTGACCCAAGGAATATTCCATACCATATGACATAGTGCTCAGCAATAAAAACTGGGGAAGAAGGAGGAATGGGAGATGTTCAGAGTTATGGCATTTGATCCCCAAGTAACCATTATATGTGATGGAGCCCTGATGTCCTGGAGATGGCTGAACATCTGCCAGCCAATGGGATGTAATGAATGAATTCCTTATTTTGCTTTGCTTCTGCACGCAGATTTTGCTTTACCTATTAAACTGTGTTTATCCTAACCTACAAGTTTTTCTCACTTTACCCTTCCAATTCTCTCCACAATCTGTGACTGTTCACTCAAGTCCTGCTCAGATTTTGGCTAACACAGCTCATGCTAAGGCCTGATGTATGCTGCGAGAAGTGCCATTAGGTCAAAGGGAGAGCACCAGGTAGGAGGGAGAGGTGCCCAGAAAGAGCAAAAGGGCCATTGTCACCTGCAGAGTTCTGTCTTCTGCAGCCATTGTCTTTGTCAGTTTCTTCAGAATCTGCTAGTTTATGGAAATGGAATGGACTAAACTTCCAAGTTGGAAAAAGTAAAACATCAGCTTACCCAAAAAGCCTTTGAAGCAGATGCAATAGCAATTGGATTGCTGTGTGATACAGGGGCCACCAGCACTGTGATGGAGGAGGAAGGGTGAGCACTCTCACCATCAGCTAGGTAACTAATTCTAATTTTTTTTTCCAATAGGTTCATGAATTAAAAATTACAGGTTATAAGTAATGAAACTTTATAACTTTAATCAGTGAATTCACATGACAGACTAGTCTGGGCAACAGGGAAATGAGTCCCTGTTGTGTTTGTTTGTTGTATTTCTTAACGAGTTCCTAAAATAAAGTTTAATTCACAGAGTAAGTTGTCCTGTAAATTTGAGAGATCCAAATGGACTGTGACACCCATCCCACTGGGGGAGAGTGAGTGAGCGGCTGTGTGGTGCTTAGCTGCCTGTTGGTGTTATACCACAACAGATGCCAGCAACTGGAGTGAGTGAGGGTACTGCATGTCAGTGCCTGATTGTTAGCAAATATCAAGCTGGACTAGTCAGTGAGTAAGTTAATCAGCCTGGGAGCCAAGTATGTGTGTGTGGCTCTGGAACTGAGGTAACTGGAGGAGCTGGCTACCAGAGGGACCAGAGGGACCAGGCCAACTACTGGAGAGATGGTCAGGGGGTCAACTCAGAGACCCATTTGCATGTGTGCCAGCACATGAGGCAACTACGGACACTGAGAATCCAGGACCAGATACTGGATGGGCTGAGTGTCTGGAGGAATCCAAATTGTATGTATTTACATATTTCCCACTGGTAGACTTCTATTCTGATCAGTCAGAGAGGAAAACACAGAATCATAGAATCACAGAATTGTTTTGGGTTGGAAGGGACCTTAAAGATCATCTAGTTCCAACTCCCCTGCCATGGGCAGGAACACCTTCCACTAGATGAGGTTGCTCAAAGCCCCATCCAGCCTGGCCTTGAACACTTCCAGGAATGGGGCATCCACACCTTCTCTGGGCAATCTGTCCCCGTGTTTTACCACCCTCACTGTAAAAACTGTCTTCCTTATATCCAATCTAAACCTACCCTCTTTCAGTTTAAAAACATTGCCCCTTGCCCTGTCACTACAGGCCATGGTAAAAACTCTTGTTTGATCTTTCTTATGAGACCTCTTTAAGTATTGAAAGGCCACAAGGAGGTGTCCCTGGAGCTTCTCTTCTCCAGGCTGAACAACCCCAACTCTCTCAGCCTTTTCCCATAGGAGAGGTGTTCCATTCCACTGATCATTTTTGCGTCACTCCTCAGGACCCACTTTAACAGGTCCATGTCTCTCTTCTGCTGGGGATCCCAGAGCTGGATGCACTACTCCAGGTGGGGTCTCACCAGCATGGAGTAGAGGAACAGAATCACCTCCCTCGACCTGCTGGCCACACTTCTTTTTATGCAGCCCAGGATATGACTGGCTTTCTGGGCTGCAAGCGCACATTGCTGGCTCATGTCCAATTTGTCACCCACCAGTATCCCCAAGTCCTTCTCTGCAGGGCTGCTCTCAAACCATTCATCCCCCACCCTGTACTGATCCTGATGATTGCCCTGAGCCAGGTACAGGACCTTGCACTTGGTCTTGTTGAACTTCATGAGGTCAGCTTCATTTTGGCCCATTTCTCAAATGTCTCAAGGTCCCTTTGGATGTCACCCCTTCCCTCACACATATCAACTGCACCACTCAGCTTGGTGTCATCCACAAACTTGCTGAGGGTGCACTCAATCCCACTGTCTGTGTCATTGATAAGGATATTGAACAGTCCCGATCCCAGTACAGACCCCTGAGGGACACCACTTGTTACTGATCTCCATTTGGACACTGAGCCATTGACTGCCACTCTTTGGATGTGGCCATCCAGCCAATTCCTCATTTACTGCATAGTCCATCCATCAAACCCATATATCTCCATTTAATGGTAAGAATGTTGTGTGGGACCATTCAAAGGCCTTACAGAATTTAAGGTAGATGACATCAGTTGCTCACATTAAGGCCATTGGTGCTGTTTGTGTTTGTGCCACTGTTGTATGTTTCTTTCTGTATGGCCAGCCATGTATAGCCATTCTACAGGGGTGGGTGTGTGTGCATATCTGTACATCAGTATATGTGTGTTACCTATATGTGTGCCTATTGGTACTACAAGTTAGCCTTGCTACTGGTTGGACCTCAGGAAATAGAGCTGTAACTGCCTTGTCTCTTATCATGCTACCAAGTTCAGCAACCCCTGCACAAGAAAGGTTTTTCAGAAGTATTTTATCAAGCAGTAATCAGACATTTAAGCAGTGATAACATGAGAAAGATATATGCCTTAAACCTTGGGATACAGGCCAACCTGAAATTAAGACAGGTATGTAATTATTTGCTGGACATAAATGCTCAATTGAATTACACACAGAATATTGAAATATTTAAAAGGAATTTTATGTTTCAGAGGAAAGGAAGCTCTGCAGCTTTTGTGATGGAACTAAGAATCCTAGGGCACTTTTTAAAAATTTAAGTCTGCCCCTTGACAAATAAATCTTTCTGTACTCATGTTCATCTGCTAACCATTGCTGTCAGCTCATGCACCCCTTGGAATCAAGTTGTTGGGTATGAGCACTGTGCTTCTCAAGGAGAAAACTTAAAAAGAGCAAATGGAAAAAAAATGCTTTGTTGTCATTACTGAACCATGTAAATTGAAAGCCACTGGAGTTTAGAGCGTGAAAGAGGACATGACAAAATGGGTGGAAAATCAAATGGTAGAAAACCACATGCAGGACCTTGGTATTTCCAGGTTAAGGACAAACTACAAGCTAAGTGCACACAAGAATCAGGAACAACTTGACCACCACATCTGAGACTTGTCTTCAGTTTGTTCAGATTTGAATTTCAGCATGTTATGAAACAGGTAAATCCCTGAAGAGGGCTGGCAACTTCTTTTGGGGTCTGGAATATCATTCAGATTGACCATATATCTAGAGAAGGCTTACAGGACAGTCACATAAGAAGCCTAGTAACTTTGGACCAGATTACCACTGTTTCAAAACCAGACACACAAGGGAAAATTAAAGCAAACATCTATAGGACAGGTTTGGTCCAATTGTCAGTGCCATGAGGGCACTAATAATCCTTAAGGGCCTTGACCTTCCCCACCTGGGGTCTCCACCCACAGACTCTGTCCATGGGACCAGGCCTCCATTTAAGCACAGTCCTGGAGCTTCTGTCCCTGCCTGAGCTACATTGTAGGTGCATCTGTGTTCAATTCAGGTATATCCATGCTTGGCCATGGTCCCTGTTGATGCCACAGGCTGACTTCTCAGCTTGACCTTGGACCTGCCTCATCACCATGAACTTGCCTGATGATCTGAGGCAAGTTGGCAACAAGAGTTGATCCCAGCTACCATCCCTAGGTCTGCCCTGCTTGCCCCTCTTGAGTACTGCAGGGCTGGACCCCGGCTGGTGAGGTGCCTCCCCTGCCAGCTGTGGTACTGCAGCTGGCCCTTGCTGTACCCTCATACCAACTCCACAGCTCATGACTCATAGGAGTCACCCCTCCAAAGGTGACACAGTTAGCTAAGACAGCCACAATTCCTAGTGTCTTGTGTAGTAAGACCTCACTGGAAGCAAGAAAGGTATCAGAACCTGACCAAGAGAAACCTGCAGTACTCATTATGACCCAGCACTGGGCACTAAGAGCCTTGGGTTTTCCAGCAAGAGTTTTCAAAACAATCTGGTGTGGAAAATATCACCTTCCCTCTCTTCCTCAAAAGAGAGAGGCGTTCCTACATATCACACTGCTTTCTGTCATTTGAGACTGTGAAACAAGAATATATAATTTTTTCTTTGCATCTGAAAGCAAATCTAATTGTTCTCTCTATTCCCTTTAAGCATGTCAGTCTCAGCCCATGAACTAGCATGCAGCCACTTCCTTCAGTAACTAACCATTGTTTCATTTCTCATTCCAGAGTAAACTGCTAGCAGTAGCCAACTAAAAGGCAATTTTGCCTCCATCTCCATGTGGTCTGTAGCAGTCCATTCTTCCCTGTTTCATCAGACACAGACAAGATAGCTTTGACACGTGATCACCTCTTATACATAGGCAAAAGTTTTATCTCTTTGCTAACGCTGCTGGACTTCCTCATAATTACTGCCTACCATTTAGATTTGGCAACACAGAAAGTTCAAGGGAGATTATTCAAGTGACTAACAACTAGTAACTTCCAAAAGCTATTTTTTCTGCAAACTTCCCTCTTTCCTCAAATTTCCTGAGTAACAAATTCTCTCACATACATAGTACAAGCCTCTGATAACTGCAGAATCCCTTTGTACTTGCAACATGTTGTCTCAGAAGTAGTATAACCTTTCTGTAACAAGTCTTTTAAGACTCTTCTGAAAGATGTTCTGGAGAACAACCAACAGTTTATTTGAAGAACATTGTCCAAAGAAGAGTTTTCTTGGCTAAAAAATATATACATTCAAAAGAGAATTAATTTCTAAGAAAAGTTAAACTCGTAATACGTTATTAAAGGAACCAGATAACCTATTTCCATTAGCTATACCCAGGAGTAAAATGAAGAGTTCCTCACTTTGATTGACCTCTCTCCACTTGAATTTTTAACTACTCCAACATCTGATGTTTTCACCATGTGACAGCATGCAAGGCAGGCATAACCCAATCAACAGATTTAAATATTTTCTAATCAAAGCTATAATTTGCTGTAATCAGTCTTATGTGAATTTTTTATGATACCTATAGGCTCACTCTTTTGTATTTCTTCACACTCCACAGCACATCCCACAAGTGCCTTCGTTGAATCCGGTTGTACTAGTCACAGAATGAGGTTCTGCTCGGATAAGAAGGCATCAGGCTTTGGCTTGCTCCAGCTGAAGACCTGGTTCCCCTTGTAGGCCGGGGATAAGAATGAGCCATGCACCCCCGTACCCAGATCCTAAGTGGAGGTTTTCAGCACACAGGTGCTGTCTCAGCCGCAGGTTGCCCGCTCCCTCCCTGAGGGCTGTGTCTCCCATACTCCCTGCGCAGGGCACCCTCCCTGGGGGACTGCAGGGGGCTGTGGTAGTGTGGAGAGTGCAAGTACTGTCAGAGCAGAGGCCTGTGCCTCCTCTTCCCACACACCTGAACTATGACTGCCTCCACACAACTGGTGAAAACCTTTAAGACTCGGGCCATGCTACACCAAAGTATCAACCATGAAGTCTTGTTCTCATCATATGGGAATGTGACCATCATCACCACCATGCCATAAAATCTGTCTCTGATCATCAGCTTCAAACATGTGCACATAGCTCTAGAAGAGCAGAGAGACAAATAGCAACATGCTTCAGATATACAGGAACAACTGAGGGGACAGTATGTTACCGAGGCAAGCACCACTGGACATGCAGAGCACAGCAACATAATTTTAACTGGTGTTGAATAAAGACCTGGAGTTATTCATTCTGTCTACACAGAGCTCAACAGGGGAGACAAGAATACCCAGCCGGTTTCCATTACAACTTGGCTGTTTACTAAAGTTGGACTTGAATTCCCATGAGAATGGCCAGTCACTGACGTCTGAGTAAAATACAAAACTATTACAAATGGCTTACCCTTCTTTCTCTCAGGATCACCAAGGAGACTGAATCAAAGACAGAAGTGTATTTAAACACCTTCTTGATACTTTGCCTTACAGGTTGATACAATAACAACCTATTTATATCGAATTTACATTATTTTGTTATCTCACTGCCTTATGTGAAATGAAATATATACTTACCCAGGGAGACCTGCACGGAAAGCAGAAGCAACCACAACACTGGAGTAGAAAGATGTACTTTTGTTGTCATCCTGATCGCAGACAGATGAAACTTCACTCTCTGTTAAGCACTGCCTAGACCAAACTCTGCATGGGCTTCTCTGTGTCTCACAAATGACTACAAAGGAGGAAATATATAGATTCACACATGCTAGTGAAGGAACCAATAGAAATATTGTTCACCTTTTTAGACATTATCAACAGATTAATCTCAAATCTGAAAGAAGCAAAACCTCCAATAAAATTTGAAAATTGTGCCTGTGACCTTATATGAAGCATGACTGCGCTCCTGATGTCATCGTCTGTATTGTCTTGTTTTACTATGGGACCAATATAGGTGGTACACGCAGAGCAGGACGCAAAATGGTTATTTCTCACCTGACAAAGCAATGTGAAAGTGCAGAACATTGGTCATTTTATGAATCACTTTGAAAAAGAAAAGGCAAAGAAAAACTCTAAATTTGTAGCTCATCCATCTCCTTGGGAGAAATTGTACTCTCACTATAAAATCAACAGAAGTGATGTTTATCACTAGCAGTAGTTCTGTGAGTAAAAAATGACATCTGCTCTGTCTTTGAGGCAAGTGCTGGTCAGGGTTTCCTTATTCAGTCAAAACTTGGAAACTGTATGGGCAGAAGCTCTTGAAAGACCATCTTCCTTAGGGTGCGAATTACAGGACTTCCTGTTTCCTCTGCTGAGTTTGTTTTTGTTTCAGATTATGTATGACCATTGCTGGTAGTTCTGCCCATCTCATTCACTCTAGAATGATGAATTTAGGGAAATAAAAGATGCTGTTAATCAAACTGTGGCTACTTGACTCATTCTTGGCAACTGGAACAAATTGCAGTGTGCTATCTGTTTACACCAGTCTAAGCACACAGTCTTCTTTATGACACTGAGCACATATTCTTTTTGTCTGATGACATCTGGTGTTTATCCAGAATCCCAAGTTCAGTGACATCCAAGCTGTTAGGTCCTTAGTATACCAACAAGCTCTGCAACCCTTCTCACTGGGTTTTGTCTGCCTGTTCAAGGTCTGTATAACCTTGCAGCAGTGTAACCGTGGGTCAGACTGCTGTGAAAAGAGCTGCATGAGGAAGAGCAGAGAGAATTCTGGCTAGAGGCTGCCCATTCTTTGCTCAGGAGCAAAGTTGCTCGGGAGCTCAGACACTTGCCTGTGGTGTCTGCTAGAGCTATATGGCAGCCAAGCTTGGGTCTGGCCATGAACTTTGCTGATACTGACCCTGATCTGCTGACTTGATGTTATAGCTTGATCTTGGACCTACCACTTTGCTATGGTCTTGTCTGGACTTCTGACTTAGCCTGGCTGTAGTCACCAGACCTATTCTGTTCTTCTTGTTCAGGTACTATGGGACTGCACCCCTTGGTGAGGATCCTGCCTCATGCCTGGCTTGCTGTCAACTTCAGTTCCTGGCTGACCTTCCCTTGCAGAACAGCCTGCTCCTGCTCCTGGACACAGATCTTTGAAAAACAAAAAGCCACCACCACTCCATTGGAAATCTGGTAAGAGTGAGGAAGAAGCCACTACAGATGTGTTAATGAGAGATAGACAAGGTATCCATTATAATGTATGTTCCTATACCGAGGTTCAGTGGTTTCACTTAGCACTGTTTTCCTAGCTGATTAGTGGTCGTCAACAGAATTCTCACTGACATTTTAAACCAACTCCAGGAAGTCTAAGAATGAGATATGTTTCTCAGCATGCAGGCCCTTGAAGACCAGAGTCTCCTTCATGGGCACTATGACCAAGTAACCGGGTACAGGCCAGTGCCCATGGATGTTAGAACTCCAGGATTCTCACCTGCATTGAAGCTGGTACTCCCCTTTTCTTCTCTTTCCCATTGCAGACAGGGATGTCATGAGGATCAGTATTCATATGGGTTGAGACTGGCATCATGAATTCCCTGTGCCTGTTTGGCATGAGGGCTTACCTAAAAACCACAGTTCCCATGATGACTTTAACAAGTCCTAAATATGTCTGGTGATACCGGGATGTGCTTCTAGTCGAATGAACAGGAGAAGACATCTATTCAAGGAGAAGTTCAATGGCAACATGACACCATGTCTGTCATCCAACCTTATCTACCTAGCAATGTTTGTGAAGGACCTTAAGGGTATCTTCTCACTAGACTTGGACACAGAATGTTCCTATATGGAAAAGTAACCCATCGGTTACCACTGCACAGCCCATCATTACTGTTGGTATCCTTTGTCTGGATAGAGGGGCATTCTGGGACACCATCTATGCTCAGATAGCAGAATAAAATCCAGCACCACCTCCACTAAGCACAAACATCTTTGTCTACATATGCAGAAGTTCTGCTTCTTCCTCAGATGGATGAAACCTTTCTTCTCTGAACTCACCTACCCCTCCTCAGTCAAACTCTCTCCCTTCTTCACTTCCTTTCCTGGTCACTTATAAGCCAGTCACAGGCTGAAGGTTCTGTCTCTTCTTTCCTGGAAATAGGGATACTGACAGGAATCTTGCATTTGTCTTTAGAGTTCACCTGTCATAAATTGAGTACCTGTTTGGAAAAGATTCTCTGCCATCAGTTCATCCCTCTGGAGGTCCATCCCTGCCTTTTCAGAAGTATTCCCTGATACTTCCCACACTGTATTTTCACTGTTGGCCTTAGAAATACATGCCCTCTCCTCCACAAGGAATTGGTCATGACAGCAAAAATCTGTAACAGGGCAAAGAGGGGAAACTGAAAGTTTGAAACAAGGCCAGCTGATAGTAGGTCATCAAGTGGGTTTGGAGGACTAGGAATGACTTCAAGACTTATGAAGAAATACTGAAGTATATTTGCTTTAGGTTTAGTTTTCCCAATGTGAAGATATATTGCTGAAATCTTGGTGCTCTTTTTTTGACTTCACATGAGTTTATGGATGGTTTGTGTGCTTGTGAAAGTTCTTTCAGAAAAGCCTGGGAAGATGGGCAAAAAACAGCCCTTATGGTCTGGAGGCATGCAACAGAATGTGTTGGGGACAAGACTCAGCCTTTGTGTGATTGAGAA
Source organism: Strix uralensis (assembly GCF_047716275.1). Lineage (NCBI taxonomy): Eukaryota > Metazoa > Chordata > Aves > Strigiformes > Strigidae > Strix > Strix uralensis. The sequence goes on from NC_133973.1 coordinate 8,626,097, forward strand.
CAAACTTTACAACTAAAAATCATATTGCATACAAAGTTGCAGGGACACCGCTTAGCACACACCCTTGGACAGGAAGATGTAACTAGTGTTGGTGTCTAGAATCTGAAAGAAGTAGAAGACCCTCACATGAGCCCTAATAAACTGTGAAATTTTGCAGCCAATAGTTAGAGTGCATGAAAATGTGGGAATTAAGTAGAGAATTTCTCTGCTGCATGAGAAACATCATATTAGAATTAATTCCATGACTTCCCTACTACACATTCTGAGAGCAGAATGAAATATATTTCTTCACAGAAATGAAAATGGGGTCTGAGGATACTGGTTGACAGATGTTTATTTGTTTGCCAAGTAGGTGTTTCAAGACATACTGCTCCCCAAGCATCACCTTCTTCCTGGGGCTCCTGTTGTCAGCTCTAGGGGTACCCTCTAGCTCAGGATTACTTCTTGGTTCTTTTGCAAGAAAAAAATGGTGTTGATTCAGTTCTCCTTACTGGGATGAGCAAAAATTAAGAGATGGGCAGAGCCCATTGCTTTCCAGCTTGCAAGGAAGGAAGAAGAAAAGTAGATATGGGGCAGGGCTCCAATCTTTTTGGAGTACTGAGTAAAGCTTTGTTGTTCTCAGGATCTGTCCATATACAGGAGATACTTACTTTCCTGCAAAATGGACATACGTGGTGGGAGCAGCCCAGTAAATAGCCCACTGTTCCATAAGGAAATCTCCAGCATTTATCATAGGTATAGTGAGGGATTAGTAGGGTAGAAGAGAGGGTTCTGTCTTCTGGTGCTCCTCAGTCCTACCACTTTGCATTTGCAAAGAAATGTAGCATAGGGAACTGCCATACGTAAGGATGTTCTTACAGCATGGGTTGTGCAGCAAGAGTAGCTGGAAGACTCATGTGGCAGGACTCCACAGCTGAGGGGTGTGTAGGAACTGCTTTCACATGGACTCACTTAAGACAGCAAATACCATGGAGATACTGGTGCTTTCATCTCCTGGAGCAAACAACAAAGGATGTGGTTAGAGGCTCATCTCATTTTTGAAGCAATCGGCACAAATGTTATCTACAGTGCTAAGTAAAAGTTGGTCAGGGATTGATTCCTGGGTCTGGTGTCTAGTGGCACAGACTGACTTTCACCCACACCACATAGGATTAATTCCCTCTATATCATATTTCTCTTGAAGTGGGCCAAAGCAAAGCTAGAGACTGAACCAGCACCTGAGCTATGGACAGAGGTAAAGTGCTCGAGTTTTCTTGCTTATTGTGCAGTGTAGGGGTATCCACAGGGTCCCTCCCATCTCCTCTGCAGCTGAAGAGCTCCCTGATCTTCTTGACACTGCTAGGATTCATTCCTGTGGCAACGTGGGGGATCCCTTCCCGTGCACAAGAATATGAGGTATATAGAGTAGGAAGTCAGCAAGAAATGTCCTTCCTTGTAGTCTACAAAAAATTTTCTTTCTAAAAGAGTTTTCAAGACCTGTCAGTACAGAGCTGTCTAGTGGGAGAACTGTTAGGAAGCACTTGTAGTGGAGATGACTAAGAAGACCCATTAGCAAGCTCTGTGCCAGATCACCTGGACTACACAGGAGCATTTGCAGGATTCTAGGTATGCACATTAATGCATGGCAAGCAACAAAGGGTGCAGCATAGTCCCTTTTAGAGGATGGGAAAGGAAACACGGAAAACATTTGTTAACATCTTCTGAGAAACAGGTGAAGCAGAGGAAGTCATAGTTAGAGGGATGGGAGAGAATGGGAATGGGTACCTCAGCTGTACTGGCACTCATATGAAGTCAAAAAAAGAGCACCAAGATTTCAGCAATATATCTTCACATTGGGAAAACTAAACCTAAAGCAAATATACTTCAGTATTTCTTCATAAGTCTTGAAGTCATTCCTAGTCCTCCAAACCCACTTGATGACCTACTATCAGCTGGCCTTGTTTCAAACTTTCAGTTTCCCCTCTTTGCCCTGTTACAGATTTTTGCTGTCATGACCAATTCCTTGTGGAGGAGAGGGCATGTATTTCTAAGGCCAACAGTGAAAATACAGTGTGGGAAGTATCAGGGAATACTTCTGAAAAGGCAGGGATGGACCTCCAGAGGGATGAACTGATGGCAGAGAATCTTTTCCAAACAGGTACTCAATTTATGACAGGTGAACTCTAAAGACAAATGCAAGATTCCTGTCAGTATCCCTATTTCCAGGAAAGAAGAGACAGAACCTTCAGCCTGTGACTGGCTTATAAGTGACCAGGAAAGGAAGTGAAGAAGGGAGAGAGTTTGACTGAGGAGGGGTAGGTGAGTTCTTCAGAGAAGAAAGGTACCACAGTAGTATTGTGGTACTACTGTTCAGCAGGTAGAAACAGGTAATCTATGGGGACAGGAGATCCAGGACCTCAGCAGATCTGCAGATCACAAAAGGCTTGGTGTCTCCATCTTCACCACTGGAAGGTTTGATCTCTGCACACCAAGAAGCCCTCCTGTCACAACTGCTTCAAGTTCTACCTTGGGGCTTTTCAGGAAGGCTAAAACAGGGATGTAGATGTACACCATTTCTGAGGCCCCAGCTGCCAGAATCTTTGGTAATGAGGGAGCAACAGAGATGCCATCATCTTCCTCAGCTCTAGGCACATCAGTATGAGAACTTGCTGAACCTTTCACACAGCAGACCCAGTGGCAGTCTCAGCAGTAATTCAGAAGAGGGACTTCCTTTCAAAAGCACAGGTGAGCTCTAGGCCTGCCATTTGCAATTTCCCAACTATTGTTGCAGAGGAGCACTGAGGTGTTGCCAGTCTTGCCATAAGCAAGGAGATAGCCTTAGGGTTGAGCCTTAGGGCTCAAGGCACAGGGATGGCAACATATGGTGAAAAGAAAGCACAGAGAGGCATCATCTCCCTGCAAAGTGCCTGGTCTCTCTTGCAGCACCTGGAATCACGTCAGCTGCCTTGCTGAGATCCACACATTTTGTGGTTTGCAGTGGCGTGAGAGAAAAGCTGCTCCTTCAGGCAGTATCTTAGGCCAATAGTATCTAGAAGATAAGTGGGAACATGATGAAAAAAAGTCAGTGTTGCCATCTTTTTTGCCTGTGACAAGCTGCAACCTCATTAGAACCAATCTGATGTCCACTGAAGGAAATAGCAAGAGAAACCAGTTCAGGGATCAAAGGACTGATGGAATGGTCCAATGCAATCACAGAGGCTGACAAGAGGAGTGGTATGGCAGCACTGCAGAGACAGGAAAATATGAAAGATAGATGCACATTGATTTCCTTGGAGGTCTTATCCACTGCTGCAATACACCAAAAGGACCCTCTTCTCATATATCTGTGAAGGTTGCCAAAGCAGGTTAGGACACTACTGGTACTAATGCATGCATATTTTCTTGCATGTAAAATGATGTTATATTTTATGGAATGGCTCATCTTGAATGCCATTATGTGGCACATGCAGCACAGCCAGGTGATCAGGCCCACTCAGCCTAGGTTTACGAAAGGCAGGTCCTGCCTGACTAACCTGATCTCCTTCTATGACAAGGTGACCCACTTAGTGGATGAGGGAAAGGTGTGGATATTGTTTACCTGAACTTTAATAAAGCTTTTGACACCATTTCCCACAGCATTCCCCTGGAGAATTGGGCTGCTCAAGGCTTGGACAGGTGTACTCCTTGCTGGGTACGAAACTGGCTGGATGGCCGGGCCCAAAGAGTTGTGGCGAATGGAGTTAAATCCAGCTGGTGGCCGGTCATGAGTGGTGTCCCCCAGGGCTCAGTATTGGGGCCAGTTCTGTTTAATACCTTTATCAATGATCTGGATGAGGGGATCGTGTGCATGCTCAGTAAGTTTGCAGATGACACCAAGTTGAGTGGGAGTGTTGATCTGCTTGAGAAAGACTCTACAGAGGGATCTGGACAGTCTGGATGAATGGACTGAGGCCAATTGTATGAGGTTCAACAAGGCTCAGTGTTGGGTCGTGCACTTGGGTCACAACAACCCCATGCAACGCTGCAGCCTTGGGGAAGATTGGCTGGAAAGAGAGCTGGGGGAAAAAGAGCTGGCAGAAAAGGAGCTGGGGATATTGGTTCACAGCCGTCTGAATATGAGGCAGAAGCGTGCCCAGGTGGCCAAGAAGGCCAATGGCATCCTGGCTTGTATCAGCAATAGCGTGGCCAGCAGGACTAGGAAGTAATTGTCCCCCTGTACTTGGCACTGGTGAGGTCGCACCTCAGATACTGTGTTCAGTTTTGGGCCCCTCACTACAAGAAAGATGTTGAGGTGCTGGAGGGCATCCAAAGAAGAACAACAAAGCTGGTGAAGGGTCTAGAGAGCAAGTCTTATGAGAATCAGCTGAGAGAACTGGGATTGTTTATCCTGGAGAAGAGGAGGCTGAGGGGAGACCTCATCACCCTCTACAACTACCTGAAAGGAGGTTGGGTGGGTGTCGGTCTCTTTTCCCAAGTAGCAAGTGATAGCAGAAGAGGAAATGGCCTCAAGTTGTGCAGGGGAAGCTTTAGACTGGATATTAGGAAAAATATTTTCACTGAGAGGGTTGTCAAGCATTGGAACAGACTGTCCAAGGATGTGGTTGAGTCACCATCCCTGAAGGTATTTAAAAGACATGTAGACATAGTGCTTAGAGACATGGTTTAGTGGTGGACTTGGCAGTGCTAGGTTAACAGTTGGACTTGATGATCATAAATGTCTTTTCTAACCTAAATGATTCTGTGATTCTGTGAAAATCAAGGAGCAAGCAGCAGAATGACTCAGATATTTTGCTCAAGAAACTGAACAGAATACTTCTAAAACAGAGTTCACATGACGTTATGGTGGAAACAGAAGTGTGAAATTACCACCACTGTTACCAAGTGGCAGTTGGAAAATATCCTCAGGCACAGCAGAAAATCCTACAGAAATTCCCTTAAAGAAAAACCCAGAACTTTATTAGAATGACCATTTTGCCTATTTTCTTAAAGGGGAAAAAACACAATAAGCATCCAGAAAAATCTGCTAACCTGACACAAAACACATAAGAACCTATGGGCCTTTACTAGCTGGTGACAAAAAATGAATCATCATGGCCAAGAATTTCTAGGCCTTTTGTTATCTTCTGGCCATAGCCCACTTTTGTGAAGCAACACTTCTTGTCTCTGATAGAGGGCTGATACACAAACCAACACCAGCATTAAGGTGATAATATAAGAAGACTTAGGGAGCACCAATGAAAAGTGGATGGGTAGGGTTCAAGATCTCAAGATGTGTGTGGTACAAGATATGCATAAGCTAAATATTTGGATCTTTATATTTACTGCAAAAGAGTTTCTTAATCATTATTTTTCCAGACGATTAGTTGGCTTCATTAGAAACTTTCTGATTATCTCCAGGGCTTGGGGCTAATATTTGCTATGATCAATGGAAAAAAGAAGAAATAATGTGTGCTTGTAGAAAATAAGCAGACACAAAAATGTGATTTTGGTCACTGCCAACCTTAATACAGATCTCAGCATCTTCTGGGAGGTTGTCTGGGACAGCTTCACTCATTGTGCTTTTTGCCACAGCCTGCCTCAAAATGAACTACAAGGCACTTGCAGGGGCAGTTAATAAACTCCCTGGAAGACAGTTGCCTGCAATATAGCCTCTTAAATCCTCTAGGAGGTTTCCTGGGGTAGCCTGCTAAATTTATATTTTGGCCACAACCACTTCTGAAACAGTATATTTAGGGTCACCTGTGACAAAATAGTGTCTCACAAGGTCATTGCCAACAGGCCACGTGAGTACCTTGAAGGACATTTTGTGCTAGTTGTGGTGAAAAACATTTCAACCAAGGACACTGCAGACAACTTTCCCATGGATTCTGAAGACATGTTAAGGTTGGCAGGGTTAGAACTGTCTCATCTGAACAGCCTTCCTTCATTATTTGTTTTGTACTTACTCTCTTGGCACTCAATGATCTGTGAAAGTGAAAGGAATTTGTTTACCTATGGATTGGAGCAGCAAAACTCCTACACCAGCTTGCAGAACCGAAGAACAACTCAGCAGCACCACTGAGATACCAAGAGAAGAGGAATGTAATGCCCATGGGTCCAACCAAGACTGTATGGGCATCCTGCATTACCTCTGAGACTGCAGCTGCCCTCCCTGAGGAGTGAGGCTGCAAGAAACATGTCACTGGATCCACACAAACCTACAGGCCCCTTAGAAGGAATCTTCCAGCATCTCTAGAGTCTTCTGCTCCTGGAGTGCAGCCCTCCCAGCAGATAAAACAGATACCTGTGAACTGCTGTTCAAAGATAGGGGATAGCTCAATACCTGAATAATACCCTGACCATGCTGCTCCCATGACCACCACAGGAGAGTGATCAGTACTTAAAAGTATATATGTAAGGGGGTTTTGTACGAGCAACAGGAGGGGGTCTATAGTCCTTTGGAGGCTTGCATGCACAGGTGTCAGCAATGGGGATCCCAGGACCAGCTGCTGGACAGACTGCTTGTCTCAGCCCAGTTACTGGTGGGATCCATAGTGTATATATATATGTTTCACAATAACAGATCTTCCTCCTGATGAGCCAGGGAGGGCCATAGGATGAGGTCATTGGTGCTGTTCCTGTTTGCACGAGTGCTCAATGTTTCTGTCTGTGATGTTCTGTGGCCAGCTGTGTTTATGTGTGTACGTGTACTATATATGTGTATGTCATTTTGTGACTACATGATGAGTCTTGCTGTTGATTGGACCTCGAGGCATGGTGCTTTGTCAGCCTTGCTTCTGTCGAGTTCCTTCGTTTGACAACACCCTAATAGAAGGAAGAGCACAGAGCTATGTTTCAAGATTCATTCTACTGAGTTTCCCTTTTAGGTAATTTTTATGTATTCACTTTTGTGTTAGTTTCCCTTTTAGGTAATTTTTATGACTTCACTTTTGCATTTAGCCTTAGAATCTCCCTCCATCACCTGAGTCTTCTTTATATTTCAGATTACTTCTGGTTTTTCTTGTCATATTTTCCCCCTTCAAGCCTTCATTTCTTCTCTTCCTTTGATACTGTTTTTTGATCTCATTCAGATCAGTCCCTGATCTTTTTCTGGCTTTCAATTCTGATTTGTTACTTCACCTTATACTCTTCTACTTTTTCCTATGTATCAGACTCAACCTGTACATCTGGACTACTTTCTGATACTTTCAGTTTCTCAGAATTGGAATGCTTCTTTTTTTTAACTTTTCTTTTGTGTTGTCATTGTTGTTTTTTTTTTTCTTTTCTTGATGGTAAAGAGACTTTTGAAAGGAAAGTTCCACCTCCATCTTATGTTTGCTTTCTTAAACAAATAGTGAATCTCATTTAATTCCTTCCTTTCTTAGAAGTATCTTGTGACAGATCTTTAAATGTACAGTGTATCTTTCCTCCTAGTTCTTCCAAATCTCACTTTCTGTTCAAAAAATTTGGTTTATTTGAATCAGGGATACAGAAAGCTATGTTGGATTTAATATGATGTCTGTTATTTCTGCTGGTATGTATAGCAGAGGTGGAAGACATGCTTTAAATATTCAAGACATTCTCTGTTCTGTCTATTACAGAGAACCCTTTGATTCTTTAGTAGTTCCTTCTTTTACAATGAGCTATATTTCCCCTTTTCCCTTAAGGCTCTTTTTCTTTTTTTTTTTTCTTTTTTTTTTCCCCTGCAATTGTCTGTATTGTGTTTTTTGTCTATTCCTAATTTCAGGTTTTACATCTCTTTTCAGGGTTGTGTCATACCCCAGTTCTGCTGCAACACTAATCCTATCAAAACTCTGTTCCACTATGAATTTTAGGACTTGATTTTTTGGGCTTGACTGAAAATCTTTTCTGTTATCAGGGTCTGGTTCCTTTTCTTCTTCTCATGAAGAAGACACACTTGTGATACCAACAGTCCTTTGTGTTATCTCCCAGATTGTTCTTCTGGAGAAATATTTTTAAAGGAGACCTGTTCCCATTCCATATAGAAGAATATTTTTTGGAAGATAAAATGGTCAAGACAGTCTTTTCAAACCAGCATGGTGTTCCCTTTACACAGTGGAAAGAGTAATCTGAGCTGGTGATGTGATGTTAGGATGCCTCAACAGTACCAAGGAGGAATGAGATAACCGGAGGATGAGGGTAAGGTGGCTGGCTGAAACACATTGTAACAGAAAAGGAAGAAAAATGCCTAGATCTTATAATTCTGTAATCAATGAACAGGGGCCATATAATTATAAAAAAAAGGCAAATGCAATTCTAGGCTGTATCAGTTGAGAATTTACAGTACAGATAGAGGATTATTAAGATTGCAGAGTATTTTTTACAGTAAACAATTTTGCTCATGTATAACCCAAATGATGTACTAGAGTTGAACAATACAAAGAAAGACTTCAAGGATGATCAGAGGAATACAAAACCTGTTTTACAGTCAAAGGGTTATGAAGATACCAACAAAAAATGTCAGTCTAACAAAACAAACTTCTGCTTCTAAGTATTTTCAGACAGAACACTAACCAGAACAAGGACTGTATAATGTGAAGAAAAGTATAAAGTTGCTGTGAAGACATGTAAAACTGAATGTCACAAGGAGGCTTCTAACAATCAGAAAAAATGAGGGACTGGAATAACTTCCAGTAAAAATGGTAACAGAAAGAAACTTTTCTAGTAATGACCAAGGCCATAATCACTGAAAGGAATTACTGGGCATGTTTTCTTCAGTTAACACAAGTGTAGACCTGATGACTGATGTGATCCCCTTAAATTCCTTGCCCCATAATTCAGGAATTACCACAACAGACCTTCTGTATAAATTATACTTTTGCTGTAAAAACACAGAGAATACATAGTTCAAGATGTGGTAGGACTACCGCATCCTCTGTTTCCTAGAACTATATAGAATATGAAGACGAACAAGAGAAGATTGCTGTAGAGTAGACAAAAAGACCTTACTCCATAGCAGCTATGTAGCTTTTTCACCTGATACGTGACAATGGACTCTCCCCTGTGGACATGCAAAATCTCAGATTTGCCTACACCATGACCAACAAAATGCAAGGGAGGCTGGTCCGTGAAGGGAGAATGAGCAGTATTAATGGAATATTTATTAATTAAGTGAGTTACAGATGGGACTCAGGCAGGCAACCACTGATGATCCTGTGCTAATCCCAAAGAGTCAAGCAAGGACAGGATGGTTTCATGGGTAGAATTGTAAATTTTCCTGATAGGTGTTCAAGTCGGGAGAAAAAGATCACAATCAGTGTTTATTAGATCACCTTTTATTAGTTAAACTGTAAACAGAATCAAGTTGTTATTATTAATAGGAGATAACTATTCACAGAGTATGCTCAATTATTGCCTCACACTCAGACACTCAGACACTTACCTGTTTAGAGCAAGAGCTTGGAAGTCCATTCCAAAAGCAAAGGACTGTCATGCCAGGGGCTCCTGAGTGAGCTCAGAAAGGTCCTTTAGGGCCCATTTTTCAACAGGTGTGTATATAATTCTGTTATCTTTGTACACAGAAGTCACTGCATCCTAGGATGTGGTCTAAGTTATACAACTCACTGTTGGTATCATTGTGTGCTGGTGGCCCTGACAGACTTGAGATTCTTGATGTTCTGAGTTTTTCTGTTCTTGTAGATCCACAGGACTGAGAGTCTCCAGACCTTATGTATTCTTGGCAGATTTTTACACGCTGCCTTTCAGCACGTACCCATCCTTTCTTTAATCTGATTTCTGGTTACTATTTTTCCATTCATGTGCATAGGCACTGCTCATTCATGCAAATTCACCCAATACGAGCTTTTGTGACAGAAATGCTGTATCTGAGCTGATAAACCAGCATGTATCCCACAAGACACTCCTATCACTTGATTTCAGCTTGCAGCAGTAATCTTTACCTCCAGTCCCTCTGCATGCAATTCTTTTGTATCTATGTGAAATTTATACCTTTATGGTTGCTGCACATTAAAACTTAGAATTTTAAAATGTGTCACTCACTGCAACATAACTAAGAGGCAAACAGCTCTTGCCTGATTGTTTAATTCTCTCTACCACATGCTGATGCAGCGTTTCCCCTCAAGTGCCAGGCACTGTATCCCTATAGAGCTCTGTTTTCCATGCTTTTCACTCCAGGGGCACACAGATTTCCAATTAAAATTGGCAGAGTGCAGCAAATTTTTATCTGTGATTTTTCGGTCTCCACCTAGCACAGCCAGACAGCATTCCAGTGATTGTCCTCCTGCAGCTGCTTTTGCTGCCCCTCGGCTGCTTAACCCTGTCAGCCTCTCTAGCATGCTAAAGGTAGGTGAGGGTGAAGGAGCTACTGCCCCAACACCGTGTCAACTGTTGCTCTGCTGCGTTTGGGAAGAGCTGCTGTACTCTCTGCTTACCAGACAGTGGCATCGGTAAGGGCTTCTGGTAAGCTTTCAAGCTACTAGGCTTACAGGTGAAAACAAATTCTTAAATATTTGTCCTACAGTGCTATTAAATGAATTTAATCAGAATATGAACCCTTTTGTACAGAAGGCCGTACACGTTTCTAAAAGCCTCTTCCTCCAGATCTTAAGACCTTCAGTCCCATACATCTACAAGCAGGTGAGGAAGATAAGCATGCACACACACAAACACATGTCTTGTGGTCCAAAGTTAATACGGGCTGCTTCAAAACTTGTTTTGGGGCTATATATATGTCTTTGAACTGCTGTTATCTTGAAACAGAACATAGATGGAGCTAAGAGATGGAGCTAATACACTTAATGCTAAGGTAAAAATGGGGGTGTCTGAAGGAAAAAAAGCAGTTAGGAAGGAAACCACTTTCTTCCTTACTTGGGCTGTGTTGGAGGGATTTTGAGTTTCAGAGAAACGAGATGTATCCTGTGGTTAAGTTAAACCTGAGTTTTGAGAAGGATTAATCTCTGTATCTCAAACTGACAATGGTTTAAACAAACACCTGAAATTAAGTAACCTGGAGTAGTAGTTCACCTTTGTGAATCTTAATGAATGTATTTTTCAAAAACTTCCAAAAGCTAGTCATACATTTTGTTACTCTCTTGTGGGCCCAAATGCTTTTAGAGAAGTGGTGGTCAGAAATTTTCCAACAAAAGTATGACTTGAGGAAAGTGTACTTTAAAAAAAATATATATATATTTGTTTTTAGGGAGGGCTCAAGTGCAAGCCAATACAATTTATATTTTAAGAAAAGTTAAGATGTCATTCAGTTTCAGAATAAACTGTATTTTGATCTTATGATCCGTTGAATGTCTCTGTCCTGAAGAGCTAAACAAACTGAAAGTTTTAGTGACTTCTTTGAATTGTGGTCTAAGGCAGATGTTTTCAGTGCACTTTCTCTGAGACATTTTAATGATACATGGAAACTTTGGTGGTTTCTTTTTGTGTCTATTATTTCTTTCTGTACTATTTTTCCTTAAAATAATAATTTAAAAAATCTTTTAATATGATCCTCTGTTACTTTTTTTCTCTCCAGTTTTTAATTAATTCCAAGTAGTCATGAAATCACTATATATTCAAGCCATGTACAGTAAAATTAACTTGAGGTAACTGTCCAGGTTTTCATGATGAATATGCAGTCAACTAACGACAGAACAACAGATCCAATGGCCTCTGAAAAGTTGAATTAGTGATGGTGCAGTATGCTATGACCTTTGCTTCAGAGGCTGTGAGGTCACCTCTAGTTTTTAATTAAATGCCAGGATCTCAATTCTCAAGATCAAAATGATTCTTTCAAGTTTCAACAGGAAGGAGGTGATGAATTAATGCCTGTGTTTGTCCCTTTTTGTAAGATAAGGTTTATAAACTTTTTCTCTAAATATTTAAATCTTTCATCCCTGAATTTGAAGGCACAGGTAAAAACCAGTGGATCAGGTCTCTCCAGTAGCTGACCTCTGAACCCTCAGATTCTCCAGTACCTAGCTCCTAAACTTCTTACTCTACTCACCAGCGAGGACAGCTTTAAGTTTGCTAGCACACCACACACAGAGAAGAAATAGAGAGCATGTTCACATGAAAGCAGTTAGAATTTAATATGAAGACAGGACAGTCTCTAGTGATCAGGTGCGGGGACTGGCCAGACAAGTTTACTGCTTATGTGCAATGGCATTTTTCTACTCCTCTTCTCCCATTTCTCTATTTTCCTTCATAACATGATCCTTCCCATTCCCTGTAAACATCCCATAATTCATCCTCTACATTCCCAAAATTCCACTGTTTAATCCCCAAATTCTCATCTTCCCCCAAGCCCCCATTTTAGCTTCTGTACTCCTTTATGTAGTAGTCTGCCTTCATTTGCATTGCATTCCAAAGAGAATTGAATCATCACTGACTGTTTTACAACAGGGGCAACTGCTAAATTAGTCATCTTCAATGGTTTTAGGAGGAGCTGATTCAGAGAGATTAGGTTGGCTTGATTTGTCACTGCTTTTCTGATTGCTTTCTGTGTATTTGCATAGCCATTAGCCAGATATCCTTAACAGATTTTTACTTATTAATCTGAAATATACATAGCCTGTGAACTTAGTTGTGTCTCAGGAATGTTGATCCTTAAAAAGGTTAAAAAAATAGTTCTGAGATTTACTACTTACAGTATGGAAACTCTGAATGAGCACACAATATTGAACTTCTAAAATGTTATTGTTAGGAAACATGTCACAAATACTTGAAAAAAACAATCACTTCTTCAGTAGATCTCAGATTTGACTTATGACCCTCCATAAAGAGGCAGAGAGGCTTAAAGGGTGAAAGAAACCATGAACATCTCCATCTGCATCCATGGTGACACACTAGAAATTAGGCTACAAAACACCCTGAAATGTAAGAAAATCAGCAAAAGCACAAAAATACGTGTCAGTCAATTGCTGAAATCAAAACACTACTGTGGACCTCCTGGGGATGCAGTGGCATCAGCTGTGCCCAAAAATCCCAGGGGAGGGGTGGCACCTCATGGATATAAACTTCCTTCCGAAGGAACAAAGGATACTGGCCCAGGAACAGCTGTGCTCCAAAAAGCCAGCAAGCATGAGGCAGCCAGTGGCCTTGGACTTTCTTCCTGAGCTACTCGGTTATGGTGGAAGAGCTAGCAGTACCCAAAAGCGCCAGGCTGTGGCATATCATACCCCCAAATGTTTAAAAATTTCAGAGAACACTTGACAACAGGGGTTCTAGATCCCTCACTTCTGCCACCCCTGTAAGAGTCAGTCAGAAGATCAGCATTGTCTCAACATTGTCATCAGGGACATGGACAGTGAGGTACCCGACAATGGCCTGTTTGGAGTGCAGTTGCCGATCCCTGGAGTGGAATGTGGTGCAAAGGCTCCTGAATGCAGAACTGTGTGGCACAGCCAGTGCTGTGCTGTTCTCCTGAGCACTGAACCGTGTGGTGCAGGCAGTGCAGTGCTGTTCTTCAGTGCCTGAGCTGTGTAGTACAAAGAGTGCTGTGTTATTGTTCGGTACCTGGGCCTAGCCGGAGCTGTTAGAGATAATTGCATAGTCATTGTCAAAAAAGATGGATCGCAACTGCTGCCATAACATCGATGAAGAAATCATGAACATTAGACGAACTTTGCTTCATTATAATACCAAAACACACCTCCTGGTTGAAGGTTACCCACCTCCAAGACTGACCACACCTCGGACACTCCCCCCTGCGCACACGCAGTGGACTCGCTCGAGAAGGGCGGAGATATGATAATTGAATTCTGAGAAGGGCAGAGACCCCTGAGGCAGAGGTGGAGCAAGGTGTGTTACTAAGCATAAAAGATGACTTCTGGACAACGAAAATTGGAAGCTTCCCCACCAAGGACCACGCAATCGACGACACAGCATCTGCTGGACCCGGGACCGTTAGGACGTTGTGAGATCAGCGGTGGTAGCTATAACCTCTCTCCCTCCTCTCTCTAAACTTAACTTTACTTTTCTCCTTTCTTTCACCCATCTCTAACTATCGCATGCCGCTTCACAGGCAACACAATAAAGTTTCACTGTTTGATTACTGCTATCCCCTTTGGTGTTGGTCACCTTAACTTTGCACTTTCGAGATTGTAGCAAATGAACCATCACAAATCCACCAAGTGGACCGTGACAACCCCAAAGCCATTAAGGGTGGCTAAGGCCAGGAAACACCATCACATCCCTCAAGCTGTTCAAAGACACGTGAAGGAGTGTACTAAAAGGCGATCTTGGCAACTCACATTTGAACATCCAGAGGTTGGCTCAGGGTACAGAAGCATTTATTTCCACAAGAATGTGAACCTCAGTACAGGCCAAGAAGTGCACAAAACCATTGCCAGTTGGATGGTGGTCCTGGAGGCCTTTTCTGTGTCTCCTGAAGGCCATTGGGGAGATAGCTGTGCCCCAAAAGACTCTAACTTCTCCTTCAGGTACATGTATGATGTGATGGTATATGCATGCCAGAAAACACCAGGAAATTCCCATGAAACACCCCAAATCCCTTGAAGTAGCTTGCCAGACAGACATCTTGCTGAATATTGAGTGGGGACAGGAAAGATCATTAATACGACCAACCCCTACCACAGCTGCCAGCAGTCTTGAATACAATATAAAAGGAAATACTCCTCAGGAACTTTTTCTCCTGGTTTGTGGGGAATGGAAGAGTTGACAGCACTGCTATGTGTAGCCCATAACCTCCATTTTTGGTGAGCTGTGTGCATCATAGAATCTTATGGTGACGTGGAAAAGACCTTTAAGATCATCAAGTCCAACTGTTAACCTAGCACTGCCAAGTCCACCACTAAACCATGTCTCTAAGCACTATGTCTACATGTCTTTTAAATACCTCCAGGGATGGTGACTCAACCACAGCCTGTTCCAATGCTTGACAACCCTCTCAGTGAAAACATTTTTCCTAATATCCAGTCTAAAGCTTCCCCTGCACAACTTGAGGCCATTTCCTCTTCTGCTATCACTTGCTACTTGGGAAAAGAGACCGACACCCACCCAACCTCCTTTCAGGTAGTTGTAGAGGGTGATGAGGTCTCCCCTCAGCCTCCTCTTCTCGAGGATAAACAATCCCAGTTCTCTCAGCTGATTCTCATAAGACTTGCTCTCTAGACCCTTCACCAGCTTTGTTGTTCTTCTTTGGATGCCCTCCAGCACCTCAACATCTTTCTTGTAGTGAGGGGCCCAAAACTGAACACAGTATCTGAGGTGCGACCTCACCAGTGCCAAGTACAGGGGGACAATTACTTCCTAGTCCTGCTGGCCACGCTATTGCTGATACAAGCCAGGATGCCATTGGCCTTCTTGGCCACCTGGGCACGCTTCTGCCTCATATTCAGACGGCTGTGAACCAATATCCCCAGCTCCTTTTCTGCCAGCTCTTTTTCCCCCAGCTCTCTTTCCAGCCAATCTTCCCCAAGGCTGCAGCGTTGCATGGGGTTGTTGTGACCCAAGTGCACGACCCAACACTGAGCCTTGTTGAACCTCATACAATTGGCCTCAGTCCATTCATCCAGACTGTCCAGATCCCTCTGTAGAGTCTTTCTCAAGCAGATCAACACTCCCACTCAACTTGGTGTCATCTGCAAACTTACTGAGCATGCACACGATCCCCTCATCCAGATCATTGATAAAGGTATTAAACAGAACTGGCCCCAATACTGAGCCCTGGGGGACACCACTCATGACCGGCCACCAGCTGGATTTAACTCCATTCGCCACAACTCTTTGGGCCCGGCCATCCAGCCAGTTTCGTACCCAGCAAGGAGTACACCTGTCCAAGCCTTGAGCAGCCCAATTCTCCAGGAGAATGCTGTGGGAAATGGTGTCAAAAGCTTTATTAAAGTTCAGGTAAACAATATCCACACCTTTCCCTCATCCACTATGTGGGTCACCTTGTCATAGAAGGAGATCAGGTTAGTCAGGCAGGACCTGCCTTTCGTAAACCCAGGCTGAGTGGGCCTGATCACCTGGCTGTGCTGCATGTGTCACATAATGGCATTCAAGATTATCTTCTCCATAACATTCCCTGGAACTGAAGTCAGTCTGACAGGCCTGTAGGTCCCCGGATCCTTCTTCTGGACCTTCTTGTAGATGGGTGTCATATTTGCTAGATTCCAGTCAGCTGGGACCTCCCCAGCTAGCCAGGACTGCTGATAAATGATTGAAGGTGGCTCAGTGATCACATCCACCAGCTCCCTCTGCACCCTTGTATGGCTCCCATCCAGTCCCATAGACTTGTGTGTATCTAAGTGGTGTAGCAGGTCAGTAACCATTTCTCCTTGGAGTATGTGTGCTTCATTCTGCTCCCCATCTCTGCCTTCCAGCTCAGGGGGCTGGGTGCCTGGAGAACAATTGGTCTTACTATTAATGACTGAGGCAAAGAAGTCATTAAGTACCTCAGCCTTTTCCTCATCCTTTGTCATTATATTTCCCCCTGCATCCAATAAAGGATGAAGATTCTCCTTAGTCCTCCTTTTGTTGCTAATGTATTTATAGAAACATTTTTTATTGTCTTTTATGGCACTAGTCAGATTAAGTTCTAGAAGGGCTTTGGCCCTTCTAATTTTCTCCTTGCATAACCTCATGACATCCTTGTAGTCCTCCTGAGTTGCTGACCCTTCTTCCAAAGGTCATAAACTCTCTTTTTTTTTCTGAGTTCCAGACAAAGCTCTCTGTTCAGCCAGGCCATTCTTCTTCCCTGCCAACTTGTCTTTTGGTACATGGGGATGGCCTGCTCCTGCACCTTCAATACTGAATGGGAAGCCATGAACCTTCTGTACATTCTTCATAGTTCTGTATCCAAGGCCTTAATTTCATCAGAAAGTTTGCATATATTTCTGTAGCCCCCCTCCCCAAACATACACAGAAAAGCATGGGGCTGCTGATGCTGGCTATGCTGGAGATAGGGTCAAACACATGTTCTTGTATGTTCATATTGACTTGCAACAGCCTTCTGTAGGGTGGAGGAAAGAGAGCACTACCCCCTGTAGTGCTGCAGGCAATGATGTCTTTACACCTCATACATGGAGAAAGCGAGACATGGAAATTCACTGGGGAGAAAAGGAACCATGGTTCCAAGTTGTTGTCAAAACATGCTGTGATGTGGGTTAATTGACAATGATAGATAAAAGTCTTTAAAATTGTGAAACAGTAATAAAGCCAATGAACACAAATGGAAAAATTAAGAATAATTGTTTTTCAGGGTTGACTTTCCATAAATGTATAATAGTGTGTCTTTGGAGTTCTGTGGTGATGATTAACAAAATAATGTTCTATGAGATTGGTTACAAGTTGCAGTCCATACTAGAATCTCTTCAGGGTCACAGCTAAAATCCCAGTAAAGGAGCATCTAGCCTGAAGTAAGAAGCATTGTTAACACAGTCACAGTCACAGTGTCTACATTACTACGTGCTTCAAGTAAAGATTCAGGATGTGTTACAGATGACAGGAAATTACTTTGCAGAAGTGCATTTCAGAAACTGGAGGAAGCCTTTTCCCAGATAAGCTTCACAGGATAGACTTCCAGCAGGAATTATTCTGGGGTGAAAAGCTTTACTACAGCATGATTGTATATCTGTTCTTCAGGACTGTTTTCTCTAGGTATCAAATAAAGATTCAGAAAGAGTGAGATTGAAAATAACTCAGTTCTAGGTTAAGGAAATGATTTCATATGGTGATACTAGCTAGGGATGCAAATCAGTCAATAATCAACTTTCTACTGCTGCTCACAATGTTTGCATAGTTTCTTCCTTCAGTGCTAGTGATTGATTATTGCTAATATTTTAATTCTGTTTTCCTTTTGTAATTACATTAGGAGTGGGTGAGTGAATCCTACTCATACAGGAGAAATACAGAAAAACCCCCATTGTATCTGGTACTGTAATCTGGTACTGAAAGAAAATACATTTAAAGGAAGACAAAGGAGTGGGAAGGAAGATTACAAAAAAGATCCGAGTATTCTTTCATGCTCATTGTTCTAGCACAAGATCTTCTTGCAAAAATTATCATCACTGCACCATAAAAATTGTTCCGTGTGATTTTGCATAGGGTGTAGGTGAAGAAATAGTTACCAGAAAACAGCAGGTGGAAGAACTAAAAACTGCATGGTTAGAGGTATCATGAGAAAATCTTCCAACAACTGATACACTCCAGAGACCAGTGGTACTGTTGAAGCCACATGAATTGATAAATTCAGAACACAAGACCAGCAGACACTGGTGTCAACAGCAGGTTGAACAGCTCAGAGCACAGCCAAGGAGGAATAGCTGTTATATACAAAGACTAGAAGATTATATAGAAATTTAGGTATATGTATGTATACATATACATATACATGTATATTTGGTGAAAGGAATGATTCCTTTAGGAATTTTCTGAACACTGACCTAAAAGCTACTGTTGCACAGCTGTTGAATAAATAGCTGGGGTTTGTCTCTCAGCCATTATTCTGACCATGTTCCTATGAGTATATGGGGGGGTGTGGGAGTGTG
Source organism: Strix uralensis (assembly GCF_047716275.1). Taxonomy (NCBI): domain Eukaryota; kingdom Metazoa; phylum Chordata; class Aves; order Strigiformes; family Strigidae; genus Strix; species Strix uralensis. Next base: position 8,644,540 of record NC_133973.1, read on the forward strand.
TATGTGAGACAGAAAGGGAGAGAGAGGGAACTGTGTAAGGAGGTAAGTGTGTGTACTGTGTGAATAGCTATCTATTAATGAAAAATGTATTCTAAGAAAATAGCAGCTTAAGTAATAAAAGACATTAAAGTCAATATTGTTTGTGGTCTGAGTTTCTCCGTGTCATTATCTTCTGTCAAGAAAGGTGGAATCTGCAATAAGCCTAATGTCAAATGTATTGATATACAGCAGGAGAAAATCTATTCAAGAGTTTCAAATGTTCCTATTATGCATATCTGATTGAATCCTCATTTTTTCAAGGTTGAAGAATAGAAGAATGCCTATATTTTTTCAAGGAAATAATTTCAGCACTGAAAATTTGGTCACTTTTGAGGTTTTTATATTTTTATATTATATGCAACATATATTAGGCATATTTTCAAGATGCTGTCTTAAAATTATTTATTGCCTTTCACAAGCACCATCTGTGTATAGGCATTAATCAAACTAAAATCAGGATGAGATTACTGCCCTTAAGATACCTGCCCAGATAAATACAAAGTTGTGGATCTCTGGGAAAACCTCAAAGATGCATTAAGATTTTCCATTTCTCTTAGCTCAGGAAAGAATTTGATTGTAAAAGCTCAATCAGTTATCACAAGGATGTAAACTACAGTGAATGGCTGTTTGCATATCCTGTTTGGATCATTTAACTCTTTCTCTGTTTAACCTGTGTATCTTTCTGTACAATTCCATCTTGTGCCCAGAAAGAACAGGCAATAAGAAAATTAGGAATTCATTGCAAGCTGTGACAGTTAAACTGGACAGGGAAGGGATCTTACCTCTGTACTCGGCACTGGTGAGGCCACACCTCGATTACTGGGTTCAGTTTTGGGCCCCTCACTCCAAAAAGGACATTGAATTACTCGAGCGTGTCCAGAGAAGGGCAACGAAGCTGGTGAAGGGTCTGGAGAACATGTCATACGAGGAACGGCTGAGGGAACTGGGGTTGTTTAGTCTGGAGAAGAGGAGGCTGAGGGGAGACCTCATCGCCCTCTACAACTCCCTGAAAGGAGGGTGCAGAGAGCTGGGGATGAGTCTCTTTAACCAAGGAACAAGCGATAGGACAAGAGGTAATGGCCTCAAGTTGTGCCAGGGAAGGTTTAGGCTAGATATTAGGAAGCATTTCTTTATAGAATGGGTTGTTAGGCATTGGAATGAGCTGCCCAGGGAGGTGGTGGAGTCCCCATCACTGGAGGTGTTTAAGACTAGGGTCGACTTAGCGCTGAGGGATATGGTGTAGTTGGGAACTGTTAATGTTGGGTCGATGGTTGGACTGGATGGTTGATGGTTGGACTGGATGATCTTCAAGGTCTTTTCCAACCTAGACAATTCTGTGATTCTGTGATTCTGTAACTGCTGCCTGAACAGTCTACAAAAGCAAAATTATCATACACCTAGAATAGAGCTGACCTAGCTAATATGAGTTACTAAGGCTCTGGAGGTTATATGAAATTGATTTGGTAAAGCAAAGTGACAGGGCCCCATAGGGAAATGATAACCCATGTACAAAGAAATGTACACTTTTCTATAGAAAAACCTAGGCCAAGGGTGTATAGCTCAAACTTGAGCATGACATCGGATTCCCAGGAAGACACTTCAGCTCTTACATGTAGGATTGCAACTGTTGGGTTTTTTTCCCTGTTTCAACTGGATTTTTGTCCAATAAATGTTTCATTTAAACCTGATAATCCATGGATAGGAAAGGAACTGGAAACAAGGACTCTGCTCTCTTAGCTCAGGACACTTAATATTTTAAGTGACACTTTCTCTGTTATGTCCAATTAATATTAGACTAGGAAGCATCTCCACCAAATGAGTGGAGAGAAACTCCTACTTGCCCAAACCCCTTCACACTTACAGCCTAATAAGTCTTGCTGGTATGTTTGTTTGCATCTTACCAGGTTAACAAAAATAAGGCAGCTGTGATTAGATTTTTGAAGGTGCTCAACAATATTGATTTATGCTGCATGTGGGCAGGACAAACGTATGTGCTGCTTTACCTAGGTTGTTTGGTTTTTTTTATTTCACCAGAATTCAAGTCAGAAATAGTATAGAGTACTTCTTGATGCTTGCAGAACTGAAACTCTAGACACAAATAAACTTCAAAGACAAGCAATGAGAAATCTAGAAAATTTCAGGAGTTTCTTCCTGTGTTTTTTGGACTTCTATTTCAAATCTGACTTTCTTACAATATGTTTGTACTGGGTCTGGCTGAGCCGGAATTGGTTTTCCCCTATAGCAGCCCTCATGGTGCTGTGTTTTATGTCGGGAGCTGGCAGAGTGTTGATAGCACACTGGTGTTGTGGCTACTGCTGAGTAGTGCTTACACAGCACCAAGGCTCTTTCCAACATTTCCCCCCCGCCCCCAGTGGGATGGGGTGGGCAAGATCTTGGGAGGGGACACAACCAGGACAGCTGACCTGAACTGACCAAAGGGATATTCCATATGCTCAAGTATAAAGCTGGGAAAAAGGAGGTAGGGGGTGGGGTCACCCTTAGTCCTCCAAGGCAACCACTACGCGTATTGGAGCCCTGCTTCCTGAGAAGGCCCGACATCGCCTGTTAATGGGAAGTAGAGAATAAATCTGTTTTCTTTTTTTTTGCTTCCACACGCGGACCTTTGCTTCGCTTTGCTTATATTAAAACTGCTTTTGTTTTACCCACAAGGGTTGTTTTTGGGTTTTTTTTCCTATCTTATTTTCTTTCCCCTCTTTGCCCTGTTGAGAAAAAAAAAAGGGGGAAGGGGGGGAAAGTGATATAGCAACTTGGTGGGTACCTGGCATTTAGCCAAGGTCAAACCACCACAATGTTATATAAAGGTAAGGGTTAAGTTCTTTTCTGGCTTGCAGAAACAGCATGGTTGTTGCTCCTAACAGAGTGACAATGACTTATCTTTATATTTGACACTATCATTGTTTAGGATGAGTTATTGCTGGTAAGTCACAAAAATGTAAAGTGCAACAATAACTGGAGAAATGTTATTCCTCAAGTATAGCAAACCTGCTTGCCTAATGATGACCATACATGAGACTGGTAATACTTCTCAAGTTAATTCCTCTGTAGTCTTATCCTAAATATGCAACTATTTGTAGTATCTGTAGCCTTGGTATCTCTGAGTTCTCACTGTGGTCAGAGAGCAGGCACATACCAGCATTCATAAGTGTTTTGATTAACCCATTAGTAAAGATTAACTATACCAGATAACAGCAGTTATAACAGTAATCTTATTTTCAAAATCCTCAAAGTCACTATTGTTAGGAAACCTTGTAAAAATAGTCTGTGAAAAATCCACACAGACACTATATGCCAGCAAATTTGGATATGAGATGCAAAACACTTTAATTCATAACATGGTGTTATTTGATGAAAAAGTTGCAGGACTAAGCACAGTTTACTTCTATTTAATCATAAAAAGTTTTCCTTACAAATGCAAAAACTAAAATTATTCAAATTTAGGAAATTATCCACAAATTGTCTGAAACTGTATGTAAATATAGTTTGAAACTATAATATCATTTACAGTAAGAACTTACATTCAAAGCAAATAATTATACAATAATGTGATAACTGCACAAAGAAGTTTCAAAACAATTTGAATGATTACCTTACATTCAGTTATTCATTAAAATATTGGGTACATAAAAAAGTATGTATGGAGTTTCAGGTCACCCACTTAACCCTTGAGACTCATTTGTGTTTAATGAGCACAGGAATATACAAAATTCTGCCTCATTTATGGTGTGACTATAAGACTAAGCTACTTTGCTAAAAAATGTTAGATATAAAAACTGACTTCCTCAAAAATAGTCTTAACTGTTTTCAAATATGCAGAGAAAATCCATATATATGTGAAATTTTTCTGTAACTCAGTATCCTTCTCTTATTTTCTTGCTTCCTGAGAAAAGCTATATTGTTCATGAATATGCTGCCCCCTCTGCTTCTCTTCCAGAAGGTGATGCAGTTTTGCCGTAAAAGACACAACCCATTGAGAAATAATATAGGTGTCATGGTTTAGGCCCAGCCAGCAACTAAGCACCACACAGATGCTCACTCACTCCTCCCCCTTACAGTGAGATGGGGAGGAGAATTGGAAAAAAAAGTAAAACCCATGGGTTAAGAACAGTTTAATAACTAAAAGAAAATAAAGTAACAATAATAAAATGTAATAATAATAATAATAATAAAAGTAGTAGTAGTAGTAGTAATGAAAGGGGATATAGCAAAAAGAGAGAGAAATAAAACTGAAGGAAAAAAACCAAAACAAGTGACACACAATGCAATTGCTTACCACCTGCTGACCTATAACCAGACAGTCCCCAAGCAGTGATCAGCCCTTCTAGCTAGCTCTGTCCACTCTATATGCTGAGCATGATGTCCTATGGCATGGAATATCCCTTTGGCTAGTTCTGTTCCCTCCCAGCTTCTTGTGCACCTGCTTGCTGGCAGAGCATGGGAAACTGAAAAATCCTTAACTTAGGATAAGCGCTACTTAGCAACAGCTAAAACATCAGTGTGTTATCAACATTATTCCCACACTAAATCCAAAACACACTCTACTAGTTACTAAAAGAAAATTAACTCTATCCCAGCTGAAACCAGGACAATAGGCTATTTGTATAATGTGCCCTCAAGCTCCTACTTCTGGTTGGAAGAGTGAAGACTTTGATGACCCTGCCTGTTCAGGAGTTGAAAAATGTGGTGACTCCAACATAAATGGTGAAGAAACATGTACTCAGATGCTGAGAAAAAAAAATACAGATGATTGAGGAAAGCTCCACCAATTAATTAATTAATTCCCTTTATATTGCTGGTCTCTTGCACTCATAACGAGTCATGCAATAGTCTACTTTTTTCCCTAAGTTTTTCTCTGACTCTTTTTCTCTCTCTGTCCTGCACTTAGTATGTGTCATGTTTGTCTTCCCTTTCAACTCTTTCCTCACTTTAGAGAGTACTAGTTACTTCATGCCTGATTCTTACACAGTGGGATCTTTCTGGCTTTGATCAAACAATGTTGGAAAATAACTTGGTAGCTCATTCCTCTTGTACCATTAAGGCTGATATCTGTCATTCAGCTTTTCAAACCTGAATGTCTATATATCCATGAAGAAATTTAAATTTAGAAGCCTTTCAAAAGTGATTTCTGCAGAAAATGGGTTTGACAAAATGTACTTTCAGGACAACTTTACACATGCATACACATATACACACAGAGAGAAGCTGAGATGTGTTAAAATGAACATCTTTGCTGGAAAAGAGGTTTTCTATTCAGGTCTCTTTTTCTGCCCTTTAAAATAAGTGATCTAGGAATCCACATGAATGTAAGATATACTTGTAGATACAGCCTTACTGTGATTGTGTTTCAACAAACTGTGGTTTGATGACAACTCCTTATAGCAGAAATTTCCTCCATTTTTGGAAGAACTGATGTTAACTGCTCCTGGGCTTTCACAAACACATATATACCATAATAAACTGTGATTTCTGTCCATGCTGTATTTTAGATTCATGCAACAACTTGAAGATAATAGAAATCCCATTTTTCATTTCTGAGCTTAGTGTAGTGTTCCAGGTATCAAAAAAGAAAAAAAAGAATTCCATTTCATAGGATAGAGGAAAATAATTCAAATGCTAAGTGTAAATATTACAATTTTAACTGCCACAAAAATACTGTTCTAAGAGTTTTCACTTCTTAATAAAAAGTAAGAAGATAGATGCAAAGAGAGCTCAGTGAATAAACATACAACAAACAACAAAACAACAAAATTTGGCTTGTGTAAGACTCTTGCAACCTGCCATATCAGATACGCTGTTTTAGGCATGAGCAACAGTTTCATTTCCGTATTTCCACAAACTAAGCCACATGAAGATGAAAGAAAATGAAGTGTAATGAAGAAACTATGTCTTTTAAAAAGATGTGTGTTTGGGGTTAAGTGGCTATCCAGTTTAATGTTGAAGTCCTGCCTTCCGTTTTTATATGCACATGCATATATATAAAGAACCATCATACAAGATGCCTGGTTGCCAATATGTACATGTGCATGTATATGTTGGTGTGTACATGTAATGTTCATTTCAGGAAGGTATGTGAGGAATGAGCTGTATATGTGTACTACTGACAGGTTTTCCTATTTCTTAAAATCATGTTCTGATAGGCATTGAAAAGAGAGTCCATAGCATGTTTTCCGGAACTTCAGTTATGAAAATTCCAGCTGTGCTTACAGGTATGCAAATCAGAGAAGGATCCTGTAGTGATCTGTCAATTACATAGCACATCTTTGCATTTCTTGCCTTGAGCTAACAACTAGAATCAAATTATTGTCATATTACTTGGAAAAGAGGACAGACTGTGATTTAGAAAACAAATGAGGGCTGTGTCCTTTTTTCTCTGAATTACTCATTCATGATTTTTTATCATTATGAAGGATTTCATGATATACTAGTCATCTATAGGCTACTTTAATACAATATATTGATATTATCACAAAACTGAAGTTCTCACTGTGACCCCTTTTCTTAACCATTTTGTTTAGGGCCTTTTCTGTGTATGGCTTCATCAGTATCCAATAGTCCACAGTCCCATGCAGTATAACAGAAGTAATTTTCTGTCTGTCCACTACAAAATAATATAAAGGACATATATCTTGTTAAAATATAGTCATAATGTTGCAATTTTATAATACTTCTCCTTCAGGGAACAGAAATCACATTCCATAATAGTTTATGAGAAATTTTCTCCTCAGGCAAAAAGAAAGGCTTCTAATTAAACTAGTACGTTACAGTAATTCAGAAAAGTCTCTTTGGTGGAAAAGAGCTTTTTTTCAAATGCTGACATCTTTGTGGCTACATTTGAGGAGTTTCCTAGAAAATCATGTGGGTTTTTTTTCTGGATCCTCAATGAAAAGAGCTACAAGACAGCAGATTTGTATCATCTCATTCTGCTAGTGTTAGAACAGGATGAGCTTTGAACCTTGCTTGTTTCCTGATTTGATTTGCAGTACCAGATTTTAAACAGAGCTGCCAGTGCCTCTAGCATTGTTGTGCGTGGAAATAGTTGAGATGTTTTAGAAGGGTCTGATAAGATGAATTTCAAACTTTCTTGAGGTTCCAAACTGGTAAACTTAAGATGGGGGAATCAAACCAACTTCAGGCTTACAAACAAAACAGAAAAAAGAAAAATGCCTACTATCAGATAAGATGCATGACATCAAAGAATCTTAACTCTAGTACTACTATTTTCCTACTATTACATGGGGTAATGTTTATCAATGTTATTTAATAATTTATCAAACAGAACAACAAGGATTTAGTAGACTGCTTACAAAATGCCTTTTAAAGACATTTTTATTAATATGACAAATTAGTTAGCTGGTCAGTTACAGGAAGAAGGATCTACCAGAGGATTGACCCAATAAGGTGCCTTCCAGTATTTCTGCCTGCTTTCCCTCTTAGGTTCCAAAATGCATGTTGATGCACAGGTGACTTTTTCATTTAACGCTATTCAAAGAAAACTTTGGAGGGAAGACCCACTTAAAGAGTCTGAAAAATAACACAGGAACATCTTTCAAATCCCAGATCCACCAAGGAATGTGGTTAGGTTGTTTTCATGAGAGGGGAAATAGAAAAGAAAACTGTAACGTAAACCAAATTATGTGATAGAGGCTGTTCAGGGTACTCAGGCTGAGCTGCCGCATACCTTATAGCTCAGCCTGGAGCAGGACAAAATACACGTTTTATGGGTTGACCATATACCATGTGTCTTGCTTGTTCCTGTGGTCAGAGAGATCAGAGTTTGTTGAAAGAACGCAGAGGGAGCCCAGCCATCATTTAATGCACAAAGACTCAACTTTATTAGTACTCACACTTCTTTTATATCTACAATAATCAGTTCATACATATTGCAAAAAGCGAGCTCCCTATAGGTTGCTAAGGTTAGATACCTTGGTTGCTAAGGTTAAATACCAATCCCACCCCTTATGATTTCTGCAAGGCCTTCTACATAGTCTTGCTTCTGTTCTTTGTTCTTCTTTGATACTTTTCGGTATTTTCCCATCACGTCGCCGTTGTCAGCAGTTCCTCGGTGCTGTGCCCTTTCTCACGTAGCCAGTTGTTAGCAAACTGCTCCACAAGAGTTTTTTTCCCTAAGGCCAATGAGGGGACACCATGGAGGGGCAGAGGATAGTCCAAACCTCCCAACATATGTGTTTCACGGTGCTAAGCTGGCAATCACCGTTTTTCACAGATGGTGAAAATGTCACATCATGGTGTCATTGCCACGTCCTGAATTTTCACCACCTCTGTTAAATGCCGTAGAAAATTCTTCTGCAAGCCACTGCTGTCACCTGTGGAACAATTTATGTCATAAGGGGAAGAAAGACTCCAACAGAAATAATTCTTAATTGGCATTTTAAAATCTTTTTTAAAACCCAGATCTTGCACAAACTCAGCTTAAATACAGATACATTGTTTCAAACAGATTGACTGTGGCAACATCAAAAATGGATATTTTAAATCAGAATGGGCTTAGTCAACACAAGGCTCAACCCATATATATTTCAGTGATGATCACTTTAAAAGAATATAAACTCCCACTGGAACTGAAAAGGATCATAAAGTCCCAGTCCTAATGTAACAATAATGTGCTGAGTTTTGGACTCTGCCAAAATATGTGATTTGTCCAGGAAACTGCAATTTATTTCTAAAGCTGAAGGAATTCCTGTATAGGAAAATATTACAGGAAACACCTTGTCAAAATTGAGACACTTCATGGAGATGTGCAATTTCTAGAAACTTTTAAAGAGAATTTCCAGCCATATATTTAAACACTGGTAAACTATTTTCTCAATAATACTAATTAATTAATTTTAATATGTTAGTAATTTAATGATACTTGACAATACTTAAGTGACACAAATCCATGCTTCTGATTTGAGAAATCTATTCTCCATAGTAAAACCCAAAATATTAACCTTTCAATTCATTCTTCAGAAAAGTCTGACATTAAGGAAATTCTTTTTCCTATTAGCTCTAATCACATGATTTTGGAATCTTCCAATGTATCTTTTTTCTGGGAACGCAGCCACTGATTACTAGTTCAGCAATAGCAGGAAGCTCAAAAGGCTGTGTCATTCTTTATTGAATCATACTAGAATCTTAAAGATGCTTTTAGAATCAACAAATATTTTTCTACTTATAGACTCAACAAGCAGTCAAAAATGATCAGTAAGATATTCCCAAATTCTTGGGAATTCCTTAGTACCCTCATTGTGTGCTTGTACTAACCAGAAACAGCCTTCAAACTTCATATTCACATACAAAATTTGAGCATGCCTGTGCTTAAGCAGGTCTGTTTTGTTAGCATCATGAGAGTCTGATTTGTAACTTAAACCATTTCAAGAGATTACATTACTGTCTGAGTCTTGGCCTTGTTTTTCTGCTGTCTTGGAGAAGCAGTGGTGATTTCCAAAGGAAGTACAGCAAGTACAGTACTTATATTCTGCAGGCAATCATCTTTTAAAGTAGGAGAGAACTTAGTTACAGAATTCTTCATTATAAGGATCACATTCAAGTAAAGCAAATTCCCAGCTTCTTCATTATTCCAGAGCAGGGCCATAATCTACTCATTCATGCTTCTATTATTTTATACCTCTGGTGACTTCAATTTAATTAATTTGGATTTAAACTAGAAAGCCCAGGCTAGCTCAGTGTCTTTTACACGGATCTAGTTCTGGCATGACAGTTTGTGTGGTGCAAAATCCTAGCTGGCAGCTCTCGAAATTTGGGGTTGCTCCAGATTAGGACCATAGAGTGTCCTGCAGGACAGGCAGCCATTACAGCTATACACATGGCTTCCCCCATGCTTAAAGGTAAAAAAAAATTGGATAAAACAAGAACCAAAGAAATAAAATATGTAACATAGAGGATAAGGAAGGAAAAGACTGACTTGATGGCACCAATATGGGCCTCTAAGCTGGGATCCCTGAAGCCAGTTGCAATATTTTGCATCTGTCTGATGTGTATGCAGAGAGACCTAATCAGCAGGATACTTGAAACAACAAACACTATTAAAGGCAAAGCTATACCACCGTTACAGAAAAGAATCAAAACAAACAAACTAGCTTTCATTGTGACTCTCCTTTCTGAAGAGTTTGTCATGGTTAAAGGATCAGTGAAGTTGACGTGCACATTGTAGATATCCCAGGCAAAAGGAAGAGAGGTTGCAAAGGAGAAAAATGATGATGTTATCAGCATCCAGGGCATGAGACTGGAAATTCTTTGCTTCAGCCAGATGAACAAAGACTGAGTAAAATGAACAACCTTGGTACAATAGAAGAAACTAAGCCAGGCAGCAAACCAGAGGCTGGAGTTGTTCAGAAACATAAAAACTGTCTTGAAAATTACAAACAAATTTTCTTCATAATAAGACATTTCACAAAACAGGCTTAGGAACAAATCCAACATCATCCAGGTCTGTAAAAAGAATCTGGATAAACTCAGACAGATCATAATCATATCATATGAGGACAATATTTTGCTCCTGAGGCAGCTAGTTGAACTGACAGCCAAGATAGTTCCATTTCCTAGAAGTCCTGCCATGGATTCAATTATAGCAATTGTTAGAATAAGGAGAGAAAATAATGTGAGCATAGTAACTCAAGAACTCACAATTTTTGTTCAGTTTTTCATGGGCTTCTGAGAGCCTTAGATTTCCAGAGCAATGTCAATCCCAACTAGCTGTTATCGGCACATGCTCACCTATTTATCTCACAGGAAGAAGTATAATGGTAAGTCATTTATCTTTATGCTATTTTACATTTTTTTTCAGATAATAGGTCAGCTGCTTTCTCTAAGCATGCAAATTGGATAAAGATTCAATTACAGTCTTTTCAATTCAGAGAAAGGATTTGCATTTAAAGGGCTCAGATGCATTTTTAAAAATATGTTGTAATCCAGTTTCCACAGAACCCTCTGAATATATGTATGTCAAGATGGACAAGAGTTTCAAATGTGTGTATTCTCTTTCATGCTAGGATTGGGCCCCATACCCCTATCTGGGGGGAGAGAAAGATAATTCAAGATCAGAAAGTGCAAGAAATAGAAGACATTTTCAGAAAATACGCAATGAACTAGATTTTGTACATAAATACCTAAAATCTCTTAAACCTCTTTGAGAAGCCTGATCTGATTTCCATGTCTGGCCATCATGCAGTTAACATTCTTCCTCTTCCCTCACTCCTGCTACTGTTTGGCAAGCATTCACACTGGGACCTAGGCTTGCAGAAAAGACGTTCATGGCTTGGCTACTATATGCTTGATTTTTCCTCAACAAAATGCAGGATTCAGACCTTGGTTCAACTCTACTTATGGACTTGTAACGGAATATCTAGTGTTATCTAAGGAGAGCATTGCATCCATCAGGGAACTGGGTGTTTTGTACATTTGTTTTACAGTCTTTCCCCCCTGCTCCTGAATCTATGGTATTTTGTATATGTATTGACCAGTCAGAAGTGTTAGCCCCCTACCATTAAAGTTCTGCAGCCAGCAGCCTAACTACACCTTTAAGGACCAATCACACCAAAGCGAACTGAAGAGAAAGGTATAGTTTACAGATTGGCTTTTCTTCCTACCAGGTAATTGATGAAGCAAGCACATAATTTGCTCTTGGTGATCATCATGTCATGATGTGGATCTGATCTACTGCCTTGTTTCTTTGCTTAGACTGCTGCCAGACTACTTGTTTTGGCCTTGTTTTTATTCACCCACCGTGCTGGAGCATAGTGGTCTGGGGGATAGATTACTCATGCTGGCCAGAAGAGAATCTGGCCAAGCCTTCAAAGTTTCAATTAAACATCTTAACTGCTATATAGTAGAGGAGAAAGATACAGGGACCCTGCTTCATTTCCCATGATAAAAAACACATTGTAACTTCAGAAATTATTTGCAGGTGACATTATCAAGAAGAACAGGAATCTCTCTACCTTGAAAAGGTACTTCAAGATGAATAGTACTCTGGATGGGAAAGTATCTACATCTCTTTCACTCCATTGAGAAAGAGTTGGGCATTTTCTTTTCTTCCTTTGTGTCTGTTCAACAATCACTGGGAAACGAGGTGCTTTCCTTAGCCCTGGCAGAGGAAGAGGTGACAGACCAGACATACCGACATCCTAATGCTATGAATACAGGCATGGCTAGGGTTATGCAGCAGCTGAACTGGGGTTTTTACAACTGCAGTTTTGAACTCAAGTGTCTAATGTCCCACTTTACATGCCTAATATTTGTATTTTATATCTGATGCCTAAACCTCTCCCTGAATTGCACAGTTATCACTTCTGAGTTTATGAGAAACACTTACCATGGCCTCTTCTACATTAAGAAACAAAATGGATGTCCTTATACTGGGGCCTCAGGTCAGCTCCTTATCTTTATCAGATATATTTAAATGGTTGTTACAAAGAGGATTATCATATTTTTCTTACGTGTGTGGAGATTTTTAAACATTATAATTATCATTACATGCTTGTTCTGAGTGTCCCAAACTAGAATAATAAATTTGTAGGAAGCTAGGAACAGGGAAAATGAAAATTATTTTACTAAAGTACTTCACCAGTCCATTTTCCTCTAGTGTCCTGAAAAAAAAAAAAAAATCACCTGAGGAATTTAAGATCTGGAAACATACAGCATTAAATACAGGAGAAATGGCACAGGTGTTAACAGAACCAGAGCCTTGCTCCCATATGGAACGTGCATGCTTTAAAAATTCTGTTGTACTTGCTAAAAGGAGTGAGTTCAAACACTTCCCACATACAAGAAAAAATTCAAGGGTCTTCGAAGTGAGTGGCTAGGTTTGGGTTTAGTGAAAAGGTTTGGGAAGTATGTTTTATATGTAGGCTAGAACAGCGAAATAAAAACACAAAGACTTTTTAGAAATGAAGTGGTACAAATTGCTGTCAGTAGTAGAGTAGAAGGTGTGGGCAGTTATCAAGGGAGAAATTTTGAAATATTTTTTCAGCTCTGTTTCTTTGTGTAGTGTCCTGGTTTAACCAGGATAGGGTTAAGTTTCCCCAGCAGTGGGGGGGAGCTCTAGCCGGGTTATTCAGATACCATGCGGACGTCACATCCTGGCAGGTCACATTTTTCCTGGCGGGGGAGCGCGGTGCACTCGTGGTTTTGTACATCGTGCTTCCCACTGCTGTATTTGGTAGCTATTTTGCTCTGTTCACTGCTATCACTATTACTGTTATTGTTATTGCTGTTGTTTGTTGTGTTGCTATTGCACTGTTGTATTAAACCTTTCCTTATTTCAGTCTTGGGGCTTTGCATTTCACTCCCTTTATGGGGGAGGGGCAGCGGCCTCGTGGTCTCAGACCCCGGCAGGGGCTAAACCACCACAGTGTAGTTTGAATTTACAAATGCTTTAATGTGATCTATGATTGCCTATGGCAGTAATCAAACTTTTTTGATAACGCATCCCCATGAATAAAAAATTTTTGAGCATGCGCGCCTGATATTTTGTGAAATTTTGTGAAGTACTGGGTTGAATATCACATAGCTTGAAACATTGCTGAAAAAATTGTAGTGATTTGTCTTCATGTTCTGGATGCTTATTTTTTAAATGTCTTGCTAACTCTGATGGCTTCATAGTGTCATTAGCTAACTTTTCAAGGCACATTATATAGGGTGACATACTTTCTGTGCATGTTGATCTGTGTGGCCAGCTGTGTGCTTAAGTATTCTGACTGTATGTGCTTGTGTGTTTCTGCATATGCCTGAGGAGTATGTGCTCAGCCTCACTACCAACTCAACCTCAGGAAAACAAAGCCACAGCATTCATGCATCGTGAGGATAATGGATTCATCAACCTGTAGCAGTACAATCCTTAGATTATAGAATCTAATTAAGAAAAATAGTAAGTATAGAGACTGCTTTAAACAAGTATCATGAATACCATCTATGCTGGTGGTGTTTCAACAGGATAGATTAGTTCTACATTTAACAAAATTATGTAACAGTGTACTAATGTCTGTTAGTAGTTATTAACATGCTACAATACTGTCCTAATAGTACAAGTTGTTTGTGCAATTAGAGAATTGGACACAGATCATGTCAGCAAATTGCTTACAAAAATTATTCTTAATTTAGTTTTGGTAGATTATTAGTATGTTACAATTCATCCCATATGTAACAATTAAACTACAGAACTTACAGTTTCATTCAACTTTCTATCGTCCTGGTGACCCATTCCAGGGAATGATCTTTGTTTCCATGGCTAAGAGACCTGGAGCGACTCATGTGCATATATTCATTGCACACTTCAAAAGCCAGGCCAAGCCTATCCTGTCTGGCAATTAACTGACCAGCTGACTGATACTGCTTCCTTTCTAGCTGTTATAATTCTACTGCTGCAGTATTCTCAAGTACGCTCGTGCTTAGGAATTATCTAGAAATACTGGACCAATCTTTTTCTTCAGGAAGTGGCAAAATATGCTGCTGAAGGGTAGATAATTTCTTCACACTGCAGAAAATGACCCTCCACTTCCCGGGGTCATATTGTGTTGTGCACTTGGGTGGACCAGCAGGAAGTGCCAAATTTTGACATGAAGAAGGTCACCTTCAAGGTTCTATGCAGTGACCTCGTGCCTGTCACCAGGTGTCCCCATATCACACACTGGGTTCCAACACCTGTGAAGAAGGTCCTCCATTGTGTTGTATAGCCTTGCCATATCAGTGTTGATTGCTAGGCAGTCAATTTGAAGTCCATAGTACAGATTGAGATGGAGGTTTCCCAGGCCATCTTCCAGACTGTCTACCCATGACTCAAAAACATCATCACAGAGATCAGATGTGTGTTAGCTGAACAGGAACTCCACATCTTCATGGAGACAATTAACAAAGTACATATCCCCATATGCTGTTTATAGAGAGGCAGTATCAGTTCATTGATTTCAAAAGCTACTCAACATGCTTTAAGTCCAGAGGGAGAATTATGGATGAAGCATAGATTACAATGGCCATGTGTGTCAAGGAGCGTCAAGAGGAGCTGTTCCATAAGGGAGGGTGACCCAAGAAGTTGGCATCACCACAAGGCAGGCAGGGACAGCAAGGGCACTGTCAGGCATGCAGTCCCACACCATATGAGCAAGGATAGCACGTAAGCTCTGTGATGGTAACTAAGGTCAGCCAGCAGTCCAGTGATTGCCAGAAAAGTCCATAGTGCTAAGGCATGTCCAAGATCAAGCCAGGAATTCAAGTCTGCAGGTCAGGATCAGTATCCAGATCATCTAAGCACGTGTAAAGGCACACGTACAGCTGCAGCATAGCTCAGGTAGAGACCAAGGGTGAGTTCCCAGCTTCTGCAAAGCAGCTCCTGAAAGTAGCAGGGATCAACCTCCACTGAGGCTTTTCACAGCAATTTGATTCAAGGTCAGCCAGCTGCATTGTGAAAGTTGGCTCTGAATCTAGACAGCCAAAACCCCAGAAGTAGTGGAGAAGGAATGCACTCAAGGCCCTGATAATATGCACTATGGCGGTGCCTGGGAACTTTATCAATGAGTCCATCCCAGTACCATATTTATACCATCTGATGGTAAAATAATAAATATCAGTGCTATTCAACACAAGTAAATTCCAAGGGTTTGACCAAGAAAACCCTTAACTATTGAAACACAGTGCAATAACTGGAGATACTGAATGGGACAAAAAGGGTAAGAAGAGAAGACATAAAATGATAACTTGATGGAAATACAGAGCAAGGAAATTGAGGGTTCTGTTCAGGAGAGATGAGGTCACTCTTTTTTAAAAAAAAAAAAGTCAATCCTCTTTGCATTTCACAAGCCTTATTTGTGATATTGTAAAGTATATGATGATCTTTAGTATCAAGTACAATCTAAAACATAATGGGGACAGCAGATTTGGGGACTGAACAGAAGAGAAGAATTTTTATGACTCATGACACTTCAATATCTGGTCCACAGCTGCAACTAATGGTAAATAATATGGACATACTTCTGTCCAAAAAATATTGAAAAACAGTGTTCTTGCTGACACCTTCTAAAGCATTGCCAATGGCCATGGAATTCTTACAGTTTCTAATTTAACTGTAAACACTATGCTTCTGCATAATTTCTTGTTGTGACATTACAGTTAAAATATACATGTTGAGACACAAGTGTCAAGTGACTACTGCATTTTAACAGTCACGACTCAAGTGATTCTGCATCAGAAGAACTTTATCTGCATGTGAAATATGATTGATTCTTGTTATTAGCTCCATAATCTTTGGAATTAAAGGCCCTTTTCACCTCACACATTAGCACCCATCATTTAGGTTATAAGACTTAGTTCTCTTTTACTGATACCAAGCAGAGAACTTAGCCTGAGTTTGCCATAAACAGATATTAGTGAACAACTCCATATGTCACACAAGGTTGTCTCTCATCTCAGTTGGATTTGTAGGGCTAATGCAGTAAAACACAGGATACCATACTGAATATGAAAGGGGATTTTTTGTTCTACTGACTTTTCAGAGTCAGAACTGAATTTTAGAGCAAATACCCTTTTAAATCATCCTGCAAACAATTGTAAAAGAAAAAGTAGGTAGCCAATACTTTAAAGAACTATGGAAAAGGGTATTCTAGGGTGTATTTTGGAAGGTGGTGCACTGTGGCGAAGCAAGAACAGAGTTGGTACATGCTCAATTCTAAAAGAGTCCCTCTGGCAGTCTGCTGGGCTTAGACAGTTCATTTGCCTTAGTATGTATCCTCCATATCAGGCTGTGTGGCTGCTTGTTCGGGGATTATGTTTTTATTCTTCCTTTTCCTCCTTCATTTTAAATAAAAAATTCAGAGGCTAGGGCTTGCTTTTCTGAATGGATAACAGTGCCTCATTGGGTGTTTTGGGATGGTTTCACAGTTAATGTCTGAATGTGTAAAAAGATATACAATTATAAAAAAATCTTTTTAAATATAAATCTTTACCCTGTTGCATAGAAATAAATTCAAGTTCTCACTAGTACAGTAACTGCAGCAAACTCCAAACTCATTAACAACAGCCTGAAGTGATATTATAATTAAGCCTATTTATTCTTAGAGATTGTGCCCAGTGAAGCAATAAAATGAGATATTAAAGTAACACAGAAAATAATACAAGACATTCATGTAGGGCACGATTATGCCCAGGGAAACTCAAGAAAATAAGGTGGGTGTTTTGTAGTTTCAGCTTCAATATCTTCTCCTGCCAGTCTTACTTTCAATTCTTCCCCTTCTCCTGGCTTTCTTGCCTAACCTTATCTACCCTCCTATCTTCATTCTCAGACTTCCCTTCTCTAGTACCTGAAGCCAACCCTTTCTCTGTCATCAAGGCTACCCTTCCTGTGTGCTTTCTGACTCACATACCTCACATCTATTCTATCCACTTGGCTTCCAGGTCTGAGTATTCCTTTTGAATGGGTTGATGAATATTCAGTTTGAAGGACCCACACAGGTCAGGCTATCCCATCTTTTTTTTCATCATCTTTAACAGATTCAACAAGGTAACTGAACTACCATACACTGAGTTAGTCCGTGGTTACAATCTTTGGTATTTCCTCTTCTTCCTGCCTCCTCTGATCCTAAAGTCTTTTGACTGATGTTAGTGATTAGAAGTATCAGTGACTTTCTGTCCTTTTTCCTGAATAAAGATGTTGAACAAATGGCCCAGAGAAATTGGAAGAACAAGTTCTCCAGGGAAGTCAGGGATGCCCCATCACTGGAAGTGTTTAAGGCCAGGTCAGACGGGGCTTTAAGCAATCTGATGTAGTGAAAGATGCCCCTGACCATGGCAGGGGGGTTGGACTAGATGATCTTTAAAAGATCCCTTCCAACCCAAACCATTCTGTAACTCTGTGATTCTATGTACCTGATGGACTGAAGGTAGATGAGAGAGCAAGTATTTCATGGTAAAAAAGGTAGTGAAAAGTTCCCATCTGCATATGTGACTACGGGTCTCTGAGAGCATTTTTGCCCTAGAAGGGATCTTTCTATGTCACACATGGGGCAGTTAGAACACTCAGCTAGATTGGACTGGCAGCTCCAATTCTTGGCTGTTTAAAATGAATTTATCCTGCTATCAGTCCCCCCATCCACAATGGAAAACATTATGGCTCTCAGGTTATCCTGCCTCCAGTTTTCTGAATTTCTCTAATGAATCAACAAGTTCTCACAGTGCTACAGTGTTCTGATGTTTTCAAAACAAATTTGTGCTTTTGGTGGTTACCAAAACTACTACTAGCCTTTGGCAGACAGTCTTTCATATAAATGAGAATTTCTTTCATGTTGCTTTAATCCAAAAATCACACTGGTCACTGGTAGTACCACCAGAGAGGTAGAAAAGCTTGAGTTAGATGAGTTTATTTTTAAAAATGAAGTACAGTCTCTTTGTAAGTGATAACCTTTCCACATGAGTTTTCAAGATGACCAGTGACATTAATGTTGCTGCATCATGTTTTTCTAATGCTCTTTTTGTCTTTTAATTACATAAAGCTGGCAATTTTTTTGTGCTGTCTACAATACATACATATTTTTGGAAGGTTGAAGCTGGAATATCAATCTATGAGGCAAAACTTCACCCTACCAAACTGTTGCAGGGGAATTTGCTATTCACACAGTGTAGAAGATCAAAGTTCCAACTCAATTTCACTTCAGGACAGATATTAAGAAAATAATTTTCTGAAATCTGTCTAGCTTACTAACCATCTTGAATATATAAGAGATGCTTGCAGCAACATCTGTGAAACACACATCAATGCACTTAATAATCCCAAATTTCTTTGAATTATATATCTATTTAAATCTAAGAGGTATCTAAAAGATAATTGTCATGAAACATTTTTATGTTCGACAGCTGGAAGGCATGTCCAACACTGTGTTCTTTTCAATGGGCTTGATAAGTGTTACATTTGGAAAAACTAATGCACTTTATAGAGAAGAGAAAGAGTCTGTCACAGAGAAAAAAGCCAGAGGTCCTCTCACTAATTTGTAGACTCAAGAGAGCAGAGCTGTCATCTGTGCCTTAAAGATAAGAAGGGAATCAGTCGATAAGGTTTACTTGTGACGTCTCCCACACCCCCTCCCAAACCCTCTTCCTGCTTCTGTAGTTAGAAAAAGTTTACAGGGAAACTTTTTGTATTCACTTTCAGTAGTTGATAAAGGCGTCTTCAAAGAAACTTATGTGCTAGCAGGAAAAAACAACTGCATATATACAGCACCATATTCTTGTATATGTGAATACTTCACGTACTCAGCTCACAAGATCCCCAAAGCTCTATAAGCTGTATATTCAATAAAGATGTCACACTGCACACTGCCATCATGCAATCCTCACCAAGGTAGACCTTTTTCAAGGCCTAAATGCATATACAGACATTACACTGTCCTGTGGTACCTAACCTGAAGAAGATTTCCATATCCAGTTGGTAGTATGGAAAATGTAAGATATGCTTCCCTGTTTATTGTGCCAGATGCAAATGTGCTCTGTCCTTACTCTGATAGATGCAAGAAACTTCTGCTTGAAAAGGTACGTAAATACAGTGTCTGAATTACTCAGCTTCAGCTAATGACCACAGTCAAACAGATTTTTCTGAAGTGTGGGTCATATAATTTTAGATAAAATATGTCTTACACCTGGATATCTCAGAGCACAAGCACAGAGTGAGCATCTCTGTGAAATAAATCCACATTCTCTCTAAGGAAAGACATGAATTTTGGAATAAATGAAAGTTGTAACAACTTGATTCTCTCCATAACAGTTCAACTTTGCTAGTGAATTATTTAACAAACTCTTTTGCAGCAGAATGCTACTCAGTAGCATACTCTTCCAATGGAAATCAACAGCAGTGTTTGTTAGACACGGTATATAATGTTATTATGGTCTGTGATGACTTAGAAGAGGGAACATCACCTCCATGACAGATCTTGCAAGACTGCTTTCTCAGCATTGCAGCACCACTAAAACATGTACTAATTCTCTTCACTGAGAAAGTGATATGCATTTCATTTCCTGAAACATCCTATGCAGACTTATAATGAGGTTGTGATTCAACTACTTTTCAAGATGTGTCCTCATTAGTTTACAAGGTCTGGAAAAATCATTAAAATCATTAAAAAGTCATTAGGAAACTATGCAAGCACACAGGAGTAGGGAAAAAATCAGATTGATGAAGATGAGAAGAAGATTTGGACTTTAGGAGAGAGACCAAAGATTTGGGGAGCTCTGAACAGTTAAAGAGATATCTAATTATCTTCAGACTAGTGAACCAAGACACCATATTCCCTTGAGAGACTAGCAAGGTGAGGAGGTAAAAAGTTCTGTCCTGGTATTCTGCTTGTTTCAGTCACTTTGAAAGCTGACACCAAACAGGTCCCCACCATATCTCTCATCTCCCAGCTACCACTTGAGAAGGTCTCAGCTCCCAACATCCACTACTCAGTTTTTAATGTCTCAGGGAAATGATCCTGGTTCCTAGTCCTCAAAGCAGAGAAACTTCCCTCCCAAATCTTTCCAATATGCATCCTTAAGGAAGCAAAGACACATAGGCTAGCCATCATCTGAGAAGCAAATGAACAACTGTAAATAGAATCAGTAATGAATGATTTCTTTTATGGCTCTTAATGCAAAAGGAAAAGAATCAGAAATGGATTTGTATTCACCCCTTGAAAGGCCTTTTGGATGCAGATGAGAGAGAGCAAAAGAGAAAGCACATTGGTCTTTCTTTTGCAGGAGGAGGAGCACTAGGATCCATAGCCCACACTAGCATGCAATAGGCAGAGGCCTTCAGGCCCCAGAGCAGCAGGTTGAAACAGGCTAGTAGCAGTGAGAATACCAGACCAAAAGAGCCTTGTTGGGTGGGCAGGATAGTAAGGCTATTGGAGAGAAAAGAAACAGCAAATAGTTGTGAAGATGCTGGGGCAGATAAAGAATCACATATTTCTGTTCAAAAAGATTTCAGGACTGCTCCTGGACACATGGGTCAGAGGCAGAGGCAGAAGGGAACAAAAAATATAGTTTTATGAGAAGTGGAAGTGTTAGGAAGAGAAGGTGGGTGGAGAGTTGCAGAAGTATATCCATTTCCCTCCCTTCCATTTTCTTTAAGGGTGTTTTTCTCAGAGCTTTTCCTCTCTTTTCTCCTCCCCACAGCAATCAGTCAAGCTGGGAAGAAGAGATTGTCACTGAACTTAGTAGTGTGTTTTGGCACAGAAGACTGATAGTAAATAAGTAAACAGAGTGTCAACTTTTGTAACCACAGGAGCAAAGCCTGCTCAGTGACAAGGATGAGGACTCTTCCAGAGGTAAGGAAATGGGTCTGTCTTGCAGTCTGCTGAGCTACCTTCATTGCACCCCTCTCTTTTCCTTTCACTGTCATGGCTGTACTGCTTATTGCCCTAGGCAACTGGAGCAGGTGAGGTTTTGACAGTTTGTATCCAGAAGGGTCTTGTCCAGGTCTCAGAATGTGGGATGTGGTGCAAGGATTTAGGGGTTCTTGTCCTTCCTGTTAGTAATCCTAATGGCCATTCTGAGGCTGTATTCAGATCTGCTTGAAGCACTGACCAATAAGCAGTAGTAGTAATAATAGTAATAACATCAACAACAACAACAATAATGAGAAACTGATAATTTGCATCTTTTATTGTATCCCCATTTTTTGAAGAAATTATTTTAAGAAAGTACTTGCTCAGAAACATGCAATTTTTTTTCCCTGCAAATAATTGTGGGTAAACATGGCATAGTTTTCTGAATGTGAGAATGACATGGTAAGCCTAATTGCTCCCCATGTAGCGCAGTGTCCTTTTCTTGATTTGATGTCTTATATAAATAACTAGTAAAGTGTTAATTGCATATTTCCAGAAAAATTGATCTGACCCAAACAGTTAGCTCAGGGTTGCTAAAATGTGCAAAACATTCAAGGACAATAGAGATAAGTAAAGTTTTCTATGTAACTAAATAATATAAAAAAAGAAATGTGTATGTTTTGTTATGTTGAGAGCTGTTCAGTGTTGCAAGAGCTGTGGCTGTAATGCAAATGGTCACTTTATATTTACCTTGTCTGCATTTTTCTGGCTGAAGAATTTGCAGGAATATTTGGTTTGTGTATTCATTCTCATATTTCTGTGTAATAAAGATCAGACAACAATCATAATTTTAAATAGTTATTGGCCATGGTTATGCTTCAAACTTTTGACAATGCAGAATATAATTCAGTAAACTTTCTGTTTAGTTTCTCATGTTAGCAGGTACTATATTTTGAACACAGGCTAAAATACTATTTCACAAATAGTTTTTGATGTGCTCAATTTACGTGCTTAAGTGATTTGCTGACAAAAGATAAATTTAAGAAAATTTTGAAGTTTTTGTGAGTATTGGGGCATTAGTCTGAAAACATGTCATCCACATGACTAATGTGATAAATGCAATTTGAGTAACAGCCAAAGTCAGTAATTCATAAATAATTTACTGGCTGAAAAATAATATCCCTAAATTGTCTGGTAAATAGTTATGAAAAATAACTCAATTTCTCCCTGCCTTTGATCTCTTTATTTTAATTTACTTTATTTTCATAAAAGTTAGATGATGTTTCTTCTGCAACAGCACCAAACCCTGGGAAAATGCAAGATGAGGATGAATTATGCAGAATTCAAGAATGGCTCACAAACAGAAGGAGATGCCAAAGGAAAATCAAATTCTTTGGCTGATTTAGTTACATCAAACAATTCTTGCCTACATCATATCCTACATGATGATAACAGTACCTGTCAAGATTCTGCTAGCCTGTCATGCTTGCATTTGAATTGGATAATTCATATAGTACATAAATTCAAAATTCTTAATTTTATAATTGAGGACAATTAGAAATCAGCTTTTAGTGATTTTAGAGGCATTTGATCTCACCTAGCTACAGTGAAGCCATTTAAATTTGAGCACCTGCACATTCTTAAAAGAAAAGCATAAAAGAACTGAATCTGTACTGGAAATTGCATTCATCTTCAACTTCATGCAAATACTAATCATTCTTCTTGCTTACTCATAAGTGAGGCCCATATGGAAAATCTCTGTCAGAAATTAAAGGCTCTTTATCCTTTTCCACAGTCTTGTTCAAACTATTCACTTGTGTGAATAGTTTATATTCACTTTATATGAAGCATGCTGGATGAGGCAAACAAGCCTGAAAACATACCACAATAAAGTGCTTCTGCTTTCTGCTTCTGGCAAGCTATGTAATGCTCCTGAATCCTGTGACCTGGAAGTTTTTATATCCCACCTCCAGTTCCATCTAGTTAAATCCACACTTCCTTGACCAAGGATCACTGATTTAGCAAGGGCTCTGTATTTCAGTGCCTGTGAACCACTTAGTCCATTTGTCGCATAAAAGTGAAGTTCATACTAGATAAATAAGCTGACAGGAATATTGCCCAGGTCAGTATCTTTATAAGAGTACTGAAAGGACAGGTACTTGTCTGTCTAGATTTCTTTAAGCTGTTTTCATGAAAAAGATATAAGGGACAGCTAAGTATGACTGCCCTCCTATTTTTCCTCCGTTTGTGTAGGTCCATAAGTTCTCTCAAATCCAGTCCCAGTAACAGAGGCAAGATTAGAAAGACATTCCTTATGGAAGGTGAAGTGTTTGAAGAACACTTTTTATCCTTATGGATCCTATAACACAGACCTTAATCCAGTTTCTAACTAGAGGTACACAATCAATTTCCACTCCTCTGTCTCTTCTTTTGGGCTATGCTATTCTTTTGGGGTATACTGTTCTCAGCCAGGTACTGCTCTAGTTGGTTCACATTGGCGTCTTGAGGGGGAGAGTCTAGATCTCTTACAGATTTTTTTAAAATCTATTATTTGATATATTTTCCATTTCAAAAGGTACATAATGTATAGGCCCAATATAGACCTACTGATTATCAGAAGTTCAACAGAAATTACAGTGACATTCTTGAAAAATTTGTTGTTAGTATCTCCACAGCCATGCCATTTAGCACTTGAGAGAAACAGATGTCCTCTGATAACATGAGAACAAAGAATTGCAAAATTATAAATATTTCGTAGTTGGAATAGGCCATATTTTCAATGTAAAAAACAAGAAGTCTATTGCAACAGAGAAGTCAGGATCATTGTGAATGTAAATCATTCACTCTCTCCTAAATGGTGACATGATGGCTTGCATGTTGAAGAATACTTTTTTTTCCTTTTCAGCCAAGCAAATTTTCTCTCACTCACTTCCCTGCTATACTGTTAGGTTGTGACACTTACTCTCTACTTGAGGAGTAAAAGGGAGGTATGAAAGGAATTTGGATTTCCTCCTTTATAATTCCTACACTATAGTTTGCCAGTATGATCTTGTTCTGTATCTAGCACCTTTTAATGCCAGAATTCACTTGTATGTACTTGCTCTCCATTTAGTTTTTCTGTATTCTGCCTAAAGAAGTCAGAATAAGATTTTAAAGGGAGAAAGGCAGTTAGGTGTTTAACCCTTGTTAGCAGTTTCCATGAGTCAAGTAAGCTGACATATGCTCTTGAGAAGCTTCTGTTAATGATTGAATAAATGCATGTTTGAAAGATACAAAATGATGAGGCCTGTTTTTCTATTTCTTTCTGTGTTTTCTGTTCTGTTAATGTTTTTGTACAGGAATGGTACATAGTATATTAAGATGATTAACATCAGACTCATTAATTTCCTTAGCCTTTCCTCAGGTGAAGGGGTATATGCTGTGAGGTACTTAATTCTTGTACGATTTTGCTTCATTTCTTCTTGTGATTTTTCTAAAGATCTATGTTTTCTGGTTTTGTGGCAGAGAAGATAAATACTGAGCGTGGTGACAAATGCAGTTTACCTGCTGCATGTAAGACAGAAGCAAGGGCAGACAAGGGAAGAAGACAGTCTAGAACCTGAGAGTCATGACAAGGCCGGCAAGAAGTATGACTACCAGCAAGGGGTGCACCCCCACAGTACAGGAATGAGGGGGGTAAGACAGGTCTGGTGACTGTAGCCAGGGTCAACCAAGAGTGTAGATTGCCAGGCAAGTCCGTTGTGAGGAGGCAGGTCCAAGGTCAAACCTGCAGAATCAACTCTGTAGGTTAAGGTCAGGATTCAGATCAACAGCTATAGGCATGGCTGCTGCTACAGCATAGCTCAGACCAACATCATGCATGAGAGCTGCAAAAAGGAGCTCCCAAGTGAAGAAGTGGGCACGTCCACCAAGGCTGCTTCTAGCTTTTTCTCAAAGAGCTCCAAGGCCTGTCAAGGTTTCTCAAACAGCTTTGGTTTATCAGAGAACCAGGCTTGAGCACAGGGAGCTAAACTTGAGGCTGTGGGGACAGTACAGGCCAGGCCCTGACACTGGCATGTAAGACTCTCAAAGTAGCACTTCCATCAGCTTTCATACCTATGAGATTTACTCCTTGCTTGCTATACTATTTCTTCTCTATCCCTCTTCCTCCCAGGTTTTCCATTACCTTCTGGTTTCCTTCTGCCTTCTTTGTCTCACCGTATATTCTTAGTTATTCCACTTCTCATTTTTTCAGTTCTTTCCCTTTCCTTATGTTACCAGCATCCATTCCCATGTCTGTTCTCTTGTAATCTGCTGTTTTCCAGTCTTAAGCACATCAAAGTAGGTAGAAGCAGTGGTCACACAGAGTAAATGTCATTTGATCTAATTTTATCCAGGTAGATGTTAGGAGTATATCCTAACATAGTCATCTAACTTCCTTCACAGTCAGTGGAGAAAAAGACAGGTAACTGGAGGATGCTTCAGCTCATCCTAAGACGGATGTCTAAAATAGAAGCTGTACTCATAAGGTGCCCAGCCTTCTCCACTGACTAAAAAGACACATCTAGATTATGAACACAACTAAATTTAAGTGAGATAAAACCTGTCTGTATATAAGATCTTCTCTGTGGCTTATAGCTTACTGCATTTTTTAGATTAGGGCAAATCTTCTCTCCCACTTGAACTAGACTAGAGGGCTTAGGATGCAGGAGTTATTTCTTGAGGAGAGACCTGAAGTTAGTGCTCAGGTTGCCAGACTGTGACAGAATAAAGAACCACTAGTCCTAGCCATCCCATTATTAGATTTATGGGCTCAAAAAGGCTTTGATATTTTCAGGAGTTATATGCAAAGTGATTCCATAAACCAGAAGGAACTATGGAGGTACAGGCCTCCTCATGGCAAGCTGGCTTTTCAATGCATAATTCATAACACTGCACAACAGTTGTGATTGGAAAAGACAGTGAAATGAAGGGGCTGAGAAAGCACCCGGGAATACAGTCACCTAGGTGACTTGGATGAGTGTTGGTATTCTGGCACTAGTCCTGTAAGAGATTTTCTAGTAGATTGGATGGAAGACAGTATATGACCAGTACTAACTTTAATATGAATTTTTCTTCCTTCATTTTTTCTGTTTGTCTCATTTTTCTCTCTTCAGACTTGTGACCAGGAGCTGAGAACAGGTGCAAAGAAAGAACGATGCCTTCAGGGGAAAAGCCTACTTCTGTGTATACTTCTCAGTACTCTCCTTGGCTTTACACTGCTTATCACCTACATGATGATGACTTGTGGTCTAGGTATAATATGGGATATCCTTTTTCCTGCTTCCTCATCCACCCCATTTGTAAGACCCCTTTATCTCCTATCTGCCTCCATTGTGTATTAGGCTTAGCATCTGTGTTAAGAATCAGACTTTCAGAATCAAAGAATCATAACACCAGTTGTAAAAAAGGTACACTGTTCTGCCTTTTCCTTGGGTCATAGTGGGGAGAGGTCCCCACACCTGTCCTCCTCCTCTGCCTGCCATTTAATATGCCTGGGCCCAGTTTTGAATGAGACCATCATTATACTGTCTTGCATCTCATCATTGTGTCATGCTGTGTCTGTAGTCACCTCCAGGAATCTGAACTGAATATGAGACTTGGAGATCCTCTTCCACCTTTTCATCTCTGACTTAATAAGTCTAGTCCTAGTTTTCTAGCACAGATGAGTGCAATCATAGGGTAGAAAGAAAAGTCATAGTCTCTTGCCAATGGAGGAGCTGTGAGCATAGACCAGAAATATTAATTTGCCTTTCAAATTTGGCTAAACAACTGTTGGCAGAATGGTCCATGTAAATGCTTATGGATATAGAATGCTCAGTACTGAAGGTGCATTTATATTGGTGGATACAGACATTTCCTGCTTCAAATAAACATTGTTGACTCTTCACCTAGCATTTTTCTTTAGCCCCTGTTATGTGTTGGAGGCTGTTCACTACCGAGACCAAGGAAAAACTGTTATTTTAGATCTTGTCTATTTTCCCATGTCAACTGTTGAAACCATAGTATCAAAAGTCTTACTTTGATTTACAAGTGGCTTATTTCAGCAAATAGTTGATCTGATTTGATGTTGATACAAGACACTAAACCAAAATGAGAACACAAACCCAGTGATTCGCAGCGGTTTAGATAAAGGGAGTTTTAGATCAAAGCAAGATGTACTAGAAAGTCTTTGTCCTGTTCTAACAAATGTCACTGCTGAGAAATGTTTCCCATGCTTGAACATCTCCCTCCATGTTTTAAAATTATATCATTTTCTCTGTGCTATGTCCTTCTTTTGCTTCATGTGTTGACACCATCAGTTGGTTCTTGTTTATCATTTGGCCAAATTGGGCTGATTCAGAGAAAATACACTGAGAAGGCAGAATAATCCAACCTGTGACTGCCTAGATAGTATGAACAGAGGACATCACCTCTAGACTGATTAACTGTCCTTATTTAAAGAATCTCCCTTATAAAGCGCAAAGGCAATCTTCCTGCAAAGTGAAAGACAGAACACACTTTGCTCCATATTCAACAAAAACTTACAAGGAAATCAACACTCTGTATGCAAAGGAGTTTGTACTAAAAATAAGTCTTTCGGTGGAAATGTCCCACAGATAAGTCCTCAAATTTTTTTTTGTTTGGAGTTGTTCTCACTCTCCACTGTCACTGCTCAGTTCTCTCCTATTTATTTTCTGCCCAGGATCCTGTGATGCCAAGCTGGGTGTTACACTGTTGGCCAGACTCCTGAATTCTAGGAATAACACTGTAGACCCCTGTGAGGATTTCTACAACTATGCCTGTGGCAGCTGGGAAGGCAAACGCTCAAGCAGAACCACGGAAGAATCACTAAATGTATTTGATGTCTTGTTGGAAGAAAACCAATTGATCCTGAAAAGGCTTTTAGGTAGGGACAGATGTATATTTCCTTCAGCATCTTCTTCAGTCAGAGCTGAGAATACTAATAACTGAGAGCAAAATCATTCCTAACAGGCTGAGTCCAGTCTCTTTGTTCTTCTGTCATTACATGTACAGATTTATTCTTGAGCATGTCATATTATAATAGCTGCATTTTAAACATTTTAGTTGTCCTTGCCAAGTATAACAGACTGTCCTGGTTTCGGCCAGGATAGAGTTAACTTTCCTTGGGCTGATAGGGAGCACAGCTAGAGGGCTGGGTCCGGATCAGTCATTGCAGTATTCCATATCATGTGACATCATGCTTAGTATACAGGCGGACACGGGCTTTCTCACGCACCATTTTGGTTTCCGGGT
Source organism: Strix uralensis (assembly GCF_047716275.1). Taxonomy (NCBI): domain Eukaryota; kingdom Metazoa; phylum Chordata; class Aves; order Strigiformes; family Strigidae; genus Strix; species Strix uralensis. The sequence continues at coordinate 8,673,174 of NC_133973.1, forward strand.
CGGCGTGGCGGGATTTTCTGGTGCAGTCAGATCGCTGCTGGGGACAGGCTGGGTACCGGTTGCCGCTTGATAGGCCACTGCTGCCTTTTACCCGTTTTGGACTTACTATTGTTACTGTTGTTTTTGTTACTGTTACTAATTTTTTTTAATTCAACCTACTAATTTCTTTTTTTGTCCCCCCCCTATTTCACCGGGGGGGGGGGGGGGGGGGGGGAATAAACAACTGGCCATGTGGCAATTGGCTACCAGCTGAGTTCAAACCACAACACAGATGAAAGTCACACTTTAAAATTGTGACAGCAACCCAAACCATTTTTCTGTTGCCTTGTAAAATGGGAGGCTTTTTGCTGTGCTTGTCTGAATGTCCACTCTTGTCATGTGTTCTGACTCCATGTGGGACTGAAGCCTAGATATGCACCACCTTCCTGTTGTACTCCTGTTTCCATGAAAAGGAACTCACATATTTGGCCTCATGAAGAGTCACGGCACTAGAAGTTCTCTTGCTTTGAGTGACTGTGGGAAGTGTGGATGTATTTACTAGATTGTTCTGAATCAAAGTGCAGTGTAATATTTTCTCACAACCTTTCTCTCCTCTAATACTGCCCAACTTTTTTTTTTTTTTACCACTTTTGTAGGTTTTCATCTTTTTTTTTTTTTTCCTCAGAGGGCCCACAGTTTGGGATAAGAGGCTCAGCTAAGGCGAAAGCAATCCAGTTCTATCGCTCCTGCATGGATACCCAACGGATAGAATCCCAAGGAACTCAACCATTGAAGGACCTCCTAAATCAGGTGAATGTTTGTGCTGTTTCCTTTCCTTCCAGAAGATAATTCCTGCAGGGAAAAGGAAAGTGTGAAGTTAGGGTCATATGGTCCTACATGATGGAATTTTGCTAGCATCTGGCTCTGAAACAAGCTCATGGTTCATAGCACAACTTCTAAGATATAAATCTTCTAGCTTTAAATGCTGTTTCAAGATTTGATTTTCTGACATCAGTTGCTTGAATCTTTCCTCACGACAGGATCCAACTTACCGATCAGGGAACATCTTGCAAAACAGGTGAAATTTTTGTGTCAAGATCTGATGGCCAGGCTTCAGGGGAGCTTGTTTAAATAGGAAAATGCTTCTTTTTCCATTCTGGAAGACTCCTCTCAGTGGCAGGGAGGGCTGTACATCTTCCTGCCAGCAGAGGGCATTTATGGGCTCAAAAAGGCTTTGAGCAGAAGGAACAGTGACTGCAGGCCTACCTGTGAATCTACTTGTCAGGGAGGTCGGACCTGTAATCCCCGATTGTCCTTGACTTTAGAAAAATGAGACGTCTTTCTTCTCTTCTTCTGCTCCTGCTTTTTTCCTGTACACCTTGTTCTGTTGATAATCATAATTCATTTTCCCTGTGTCATTTTGCAGTTCGTTGCTTTGCTTAAGTGAAAGTGACAGGTCATTTTAAAGCCAACAGGATATGTAGAAATTTTTATGAGTTTCCCTCGTTGCTCTTTGCTTTGTTGCTTCTCAGTTGTCATAATCACTGAGCTCAAAGGAGCGAAAAAAAGATTTCGTAAATATGGATCAAACAAGTGTTTTTCTCACCTGCTGTCATTCTATCTCCCTCTGTAGTTTGTTGGATGGAATGTCACAGGTGTGGGGAAAGCAAAAGATTTTAATGAAACTCTTCAGACTCTCATGGGCAGATACAGCACCTTTCCTTTTTTCAGAGTCCATGTGGGACCTAGTCCTTTTGATCTCAAGACCAATATTATTCAGGTGAGTGGACTAAAGAAAGAAAATTATCAGGAAGCACTGGGAATAAAGAGTCAGTTACACAGCCCATGAGACCCTGACTTGCTCATGTGTGTTCTTCTCTGAAGAAGTTTTTCCAAATTTCAGTAAAGTTCTTGATTTTATTACATAAAAAGCACTTATTTCTGTAAAACGCAGTGGGATGGGGGAGAAAATCAGCAGGGTAAAAGTGTGAAAATTCATGAGTTGACAAAAAGACAGTTTAATAATTAAAAAGAAAGAAAAGAAAGAAGTGATACAAAAAACCCTAATTGCTCACCACCAATTTAACAATGTGGTTTACATTTGAATATCAGTCACCACAGATTTGTAATGAGCTTGTAAATGAGCTGCAGAATAGGATAGATTCATAAAAGTTACTTTTGTAATTTTCCAGAAATGAAAGCAATTTATTAACATTTAAAATTCTGTGACACAGAAATTAAAGCCTGTTGAGCATTTCCTCACATTTCCAGTGTTTCTGAAAATAGCATGATATTTTTCCTTTACTCCTTTTTGCAGATTGACCATCCTGAGTTTGAGATGCCATCTGAGAGTAAATTCAAAGAGAAGAATTATCCTGAGGTAACATATCAGAGGCTGAAGAAAGGTAAAAATAGTTATTTGGTGTAGGGATCTCCTTGAATTGCCTCCTGGTTCCGAGTGGTCTTTTTCCATGGGTACGGTCAGTGACCTCTGAAAATGCCTCCAGAAGGAATTCTTTACAAAACTCTTTATGTTTCAAAAAAATAGTTTGTAAAATGTAACCCATTTTTAGATGCCAGGTTTAAAACTTGAAGTGTAGAAACAGAATGTTTAATTTCTATTTGCTAAGTAATATGAGCCTGAGTTTCCCTCTAGGTTTCAGCTTGAATGAATGTTTAAAAAAAATGAAAGGCTTTATAACTTAAAATCTGCATTGGGGGAGGGGTAGCTAGCATTTTTAAAGTTATTTTAAAATGTTTTAACCTGAGCTGTGGAAATAAGCGCTTTGACCTTGGGAGCTATTGCAACAAAGTTAATTTCGTCACAGCTCTGTTATTTTTCTGAACTTTATAAAATAGGAGTTGACTTCAGTTTCTCAGTCTGACTCTTTTAGAAGAGTCCTCAAAACAATAAGCTTGTCTTCCTATCATAAGCATTCCTTTGATACCTCATGAACACAGAAGCAAGAAATCAAAATACTGGCTCATTATATCACTACATCTCTCTCCTTAGACTCCAGAGATGGCAGCCCTACATGTCTAAAATGATTCTGGTATTTAATGTAATTGTAAGCTGGGGCAAAAATAACCTTTTGGGAATTCAGTGTTCTTCACTGAGAGCGGAGCTGTACTTGGCAAACTGTATTCCACAAGAAGAATTACATAAAGATGTTGCAGTGAAGAAGACAGTTTTAGCGATGGACCTGCAGTGCTTTTGAAAGATTGACACTTATATGGTCAAGATGGATGGATGGATGGATGGATGGATGGATGGGTGGATGGATGGGGTGACTAACTTTCAGTCATGTTTCTTCCACTGGTCGTATGCTGTGTATTGCAGGTTCTCCGTGTGTATCTGTCATATTTGAAGAAACTGGGGAGCCTACTTGGAGAACCACAGGATGGTCCCCCTGATTCCTTTTCCCTTACCTTGTCCTTCATCTCTAACCTCCAGCGAGTTGTCACCCCACTGCAGGAAAGACAGCAGAAGGGGATGCTGTTCTTTCGCACTACCATTAGGGAGCTACAGGTATCTGTGTCTTAAAATTTGAGGAACACAATTACATGTGACATTCACATTCTGAAGATCCACATAAAAAGAGGTACTAGACACGCTGTTTAGATGCCATTCCCTTGCAACTTACACTTAGTATCTGGTGAGCTTTAAATATCCTATTAACATATGGTCTTTTATTGACAGCAGTTGGATTTTTCAGGCCCACAACTCTCTCCCCTCCCCAGTGCCAATTCAATAAAAAAAAGTCAATTGTCCTTTTCTACTGTAATCAATACCCACATCATAAAACAAGTTTAACTTGGTGAAAGTATCTCTCAACAGTATTAGAGAGACTACCCAAGTTTCCCTATTATTTCTTGTCAGGCAATTTAGATTCATAGTTCAGCATGTAAGCTTTATTTTACTTCTAGGAAAAGGCACCTGCTATTGACTGGCTGTCATGTCTCCAGGCTGTCTTCCATCCTATGGCAGTGAACCTCTCTCAGCCAATTGCAGTGCATGACATGGATTATTTAAAAGGCATGTCACAGCTCGTTGAACAATGGCACAAAGAAAGGTAGGAGTCAATATCTATGGTTGTAGTTGTTCATGCTTCAAGAAATATTAACTTCAGATACCATAAATTAAAGAGGTCTGTGTCAGAGGCTGCTGAATCCAGTAGCCTAACAGCTGCAAGGCTGCTGTGGCTCTATGTCCACAAGTTTAGCCAGTACTAAGGCTTAGCATATATTCCTAATAGTCTTGCACATGCATGTACCATATATGTACACACATTTAAAAAAATATATATGTGTCACACAGCTGAACAGAGATGGAACACAATGCCTTTACTGGCACCTACCCACTAACAGCACTCATACAAACATGAACAGCTCAGACTCTGATCCTATTCCTCCCCTCTAGCTGATCAGGATTGGTCTATACTAGTGAAATATATATATGTACACACACAGTATGGATCACTCCAATAGCTGGTAGATATTCAGTCTGTCCAGAAGCTGACCTGGAGTCCACAGCTGCTGGCACCTGGATATATAAGCCCCTGTGTCTTGCAGCCCCACTTTGGTTGCTGGTACTCTGGTCTCTTCCTGTTACAAACACGCATATAAAAGCAGATCTCTCCAGTAGCTGGTCCAGACTACTAGTCTCTCCAATAGCCACTTCTCAGACCCCTGCTCTCTCCAGCAGCTAGCTTGAACCAAAGTCCCTCCAGCAGTCAACTCTCAGACTCCTTGTCTCTACAGTATCCAGTCCCATACACACACACACACACACACACACACACACATGTTATTTAAGAATAGCATTTAATAAGATAGGACAGATTCTAGTGACCATGTGCAGGGCTGAATCAGACAGATGTCCTGGCTAGCCACGAGTTCATGCTCAACCATTCCCTCTTACCACCTTTCCTCTCCATTTTCTCATGCATGTTTCTCCCAATCCACCATGATCCTTCCTTTTCCCTGACTTTGGTCATTCCCATAAACTTCCCATCATAAGTCTACAGAATCCCACAGACCCCTCAAAATATTCTATAATAAGTTTCACCTGGTCCTAAAAATGCTCTTTCTCCTGCTTCGCATAAAGAATCCTGTGCCCCAGTAGTCAGCTACCCCTTGAGTCTTCACGGTGTTCTGGGAAGAGAGTTTCTTTGGTTGAGTCATGTCTAACCATCCTCCACTGATAGCCCCAGGTGTAGCCCATTCAGAATTTGTTGTGATTGTTTAGGTTACTAGGGTTCCTCTACCTTAAATTATTCCTCTGACACTTGTCATACCTCTGTGTTTATAGGGACCAGACTTCAATCTTCAGTCTTTTTAAATGTAATTTTCCTACAGGGTCCTTCATATTTATATGATTGTTTGTCTGGTTGGGAATCTCTCCCCAGCCCTTGACAGTCGATTCCAAGATGCACGCCTGGAGCTATCTAAGATTCTTTATGGAAAAATGGGATCTAGAATGGTGAGTTAGCCTTTAACCATCTTCTTCAGCCTCCCCAGCAGTGGAACACATAGGACGTGCCTTCTGGATGTTCTCTTGATGCCTTGTTTGGATGGAGTTTGATAGATTTGGGGAGGAAAACTACTCTCACTAGGCCATTAAACACTTTCTTTTTCTCAAAGAAATGTGGGAGTAGACATGACACACAAAACTTTAGAGAGCTAAGTGCACTGTATCACGAGGTAGGGAACACTACATAGATGGTCACCTTTCTTCTATGTATTTGTCTCAACTAGCATATGAATCTTCATCTTGTGTGAAAGTAAGCAGAGTAAATCATAAGGAAATCAATGTTTTATCTGGTTAAATTTTTCTGAGGTAGCTTAAGTGGAACTACATTACTTGCCATTCACTGCTGTCTTTTTTATATAGCAGCATATATGTTACTGCCTGCACCTTTACATTTCTTTTTACTGTCTTCCTATCTCTTTCTCCTCACTCTCATGTGTTTCTTTTTCTTTCTCTGTTCTTACAGATCCCAGCTGAGCGCTGGAGGAAATGCTTGACTGACACCAGCTCTTTCTTTGAGCCAGTTCTAGGGCAGATGATTGTGCAAGAAATTTTCCCTCAGCAGACCAAGAAACTTGTAGGTATTTATCCCCTTAACCCCCAAGCAGAGCTCAGCTTCATCTCTTTCTCTTTTTGACATGCCAACTTAAGGCCATATCAAGGTAGCAAAATCATGTGTAGGTTTTTTACATATTCCTGTGCTTACGCACTTCCTCTCCTTTTTTGGGAATGAAAGATGTCAGAACAAGACACTGCTGTCGTTGATAGAATAATCAATGCTAAAAATACCAGTTATTATCTTTATCTTAACTGTTAGCAGAGTCATATGTGCAGCACCATTACCTATGACAGCCGTACAAATGCATGCATTCTCAGTGTGCTTCCTGGAATGACAGTTAGTATTAACAGTATTCATCACCAGTATGACATATATAAATCAGATTTTCAATTTCAAAGCCATTAAGCCATCATATGACCGGTTGTACAGAAACAAATCAATGCCAAAATACTCTGAGTGGATCCACTGTAAAAGGAACAGCTGCCTGCAGCGTGGAAAAGATTTCTTTTTTTTCCTTTGATGATCAGAGTTCCTTTTTCTTTTGGGGGAAGTTAGTGTAGGCACCAGATTTTTTAAAGAGTTTGCAGTGTATAAAGTGACAAGAGTAAATAAGCCCAAGAAAAGTTACTGGGAAAGCTAAGACTACATGCAATGAAGCACAGAGCTGAATAAACAAAACATAATTTTGTGAAGGAGACACTCAGATTGCCATAATTTCAGAAAGGGAGACACCAGCATGAAACACTTGTGGATAATTAATTTTTATTTTACTCAAGAAGTGGAGCAATCATTTGCGCCATTCCTATCCCCACAGGGATTGAATAAAAAAGAGTTACGTTTCCCTCTTAGTTATCATGAGAGGCAAGATGAAAAGGTGTGTGGGAGAGAATGGTGAGCCCTGTGAGGAACTGCCAGATGCCAAATAATTTAAGCCTAAATCATTGCAGAAACTGAAATCTCCTCTTTCATCAGAAGAACAGGAATTTTCTCGCAATTATTCTGTGGTTGAATTGCTGGAACATGGGAAGATGGTAGCTAAGCCTGAACAATGTCTTTCTGCAGTTCTGACTGCATCTTCTTTTCTCCACTGCAGGCTGAGCAGATGTTCTCTGAGATCCAAGACGCCTTCTATGGCCAACTGGATCGGTTGGAGTGGATGGATGAACAGACTCGCCAAGAGGCTAAAGTCTCGGTGCGTGCAGAAGACAGAAGTTACTGAGGCCTTCCTTTCCCTGAAGCCTTTGGAGAAGGAATGGAAGGGTCCTGCATCTTCACATATTCCCACCTGCTTCTACAGGCACACAATCTTAAATAGATGTCTTACACACACTGACAATTGTAGGTGGTTTTATAAATGCCATCACACATGTGGTTCATTGATGTGTAGGCATAGAGAGGCTCAGTGTTTGTCCATGGATACTCTGAATTAATTGTATTGAGATACAATTCAGTTTTATACACCTAGAGAGGTTAAAAACTGTAAAGCTGAATGCCAGAAAACAATGCTGTAAAGAAAAAGAGTAGAACAACATTAGCCTCAGGTCATTGAGTTAAGAAAGAATAGCACGAGATGTCTTGTTGAAACAGAATAGCTGTCATTTTGAAGGGCTGATACACAGATTGTATTAAGGTTGTTTAGAAATAGAGCTTAAAAAGGACTTCTGGAGTGTAAAGCCTTCTATTGGTCATGTTTCTTTTTGTTTATTGTTTGTTCAATATGATTTTAGGTTTCCAAACTACAAGTGGAGATTGGCTATCCAGCTCACATGCTCCAGACTGCCAAAGTGAACCTGGAATACCAGAATGTGAGCTATATAATGTAAACATGCCTGCCTCATTATTGGCAGTTTACCTGTACCAACTGCTATCTTGTCTGCTGCTAAAAGAGGCTATGACTTCTGGAGGAATGCACATTTCCTACTGTTCATTTTCTGAGAACATATGGGCCCCAAGAACCTTTATGTGTTGTTTCTATATTCTTGCCTGTGCTGTCTCCTATTTAGAGTGGCTGGCCTGATAGAGACTGGTTGTGACCTGCTGGTATGTTCTGTTTGGCCTGCAGATAACATTCCTATCTTAAATTGAAGGCCTTTAGAAATGGGAGAGAAAAAAATACAAGTATTCCATTGGTTTGTCTTTTGATGAACCCTTTTTTGACCTGTGGGGCTTTTCTCTTTCTTATACTGTACAATTCATTCCTTGCTCGTGCCCTATGACAGTCACATTACCTGTCTCTTCCCTCAGTTGGAGATAAATGAAGACACTTTTTTCCTCAATGTGGTGGCTTGCTTGAAAGTACTAAGGGAAAAGTCCTACTTCAGACTCCTTCAGCAGCATCACCCACAGGATAAGTAAGTGTCAGATACTGATCTGAAAAATATAACAGAATCACACACTTATGGACTAACTGAGATTGGAAGGGACCTGTGGAGATCACCTAGTCCAACCCTCCTGCTCAAAGCAGGATCAGCTAGAGCAGATTACTCAGCACTGTGGCCAATTGTATGTTTTTATCTCTCTTTTACTGGGGAAGGAGGGAGAGGGCAGGCAGGGAAGCAGGGGGGTGAGGAGCAGAACTGGACACAGTACTTCCAGATGTGGTTTCACCAGTCCTGAATAGAGGGACATAACCACCTCTCTTGACCTGCCGGTGACACTTCCAATGCAACACAAAGATGCTATTGTCCTTCTTTGCTGCAAGTCTGCATTGCTGCGTCCTGCTTAAAAAAAGTCTTGAATTTAGCAGCCTGTCTTGTGTTCAGCCTGAGCTCATGCTACCAAAACCCCCACCATTGTGGAGAGACCTCCAGACCCCTGAAACAAGAACATTTTTTGCCCATGAATCCTTGAGTAAGGAGGATAGCTGGTTCTTCTGGACTTAGCAGTAAAGAAAAGAGCAAAGCACTGTGATGATGTGAATGCTGTCAGGGTCACCTCAAAGGCAGGCAGCATTGACAGGCATGCTTGGGACCTTACACTACCTGAAGAGTATTCTGTGCAGGACTTCACAGGAGGTTACTGATCCCAACGTACTTGACAGGGAAATTGTGAGGGTGAATCCTTTAATGTGTATGAAAGCTAAGCTACTAGCCCTGACCATCTGTAAACAAGTGAAGATTTCTTTTAAACACCTTTAACTCTAGATAATGTGAATTTCATCATTTGCTGCTGCTGTATCAACAGTTGTACTGAGCAGACCATTTTTGCAAACCCACTGGAAGGAAGGAGCAAAGTGTGAGATAAGGAGTTAATATTTCTCTCTTTCTGTTTCTAGCTGGCATGTGTCCCCCTGGACTGTGCATTCATACTACTCAATAGGGCACCACATGGTGGTCTTTCCTGCTGGAATGTTCTGCAGCCCTTTTTTCCACATGGAGTTTCCCAGGTATGGAGGGGCTGCAAAGGTGGAAACTGAAGGCAGTCCCTTGGCTGCACCATGTTTCTAGGAAGAATCTTAATGGGTCTGCCTTTAACCTCTTTCTTACCTTTCTTACCTTTTTCTCTGTTCCCAGAAAAACACAGTAAAGGGGGGAAAAATAGCTTTTTCTAAAGCCAGATGGATTTTGCCTTATGAATCCTGAAAGAGTGTGATCATTGACTCTGCTGGAGGAAAATCAGAATCTAGGTGAAACTAAGATAAGCCAAGTATATTACTCCAGAGCAAAGAGGCAGAAGTCTCATGTAGGTTAACTGCAAAGAAGACATTTCACTTTGCCTCTCATTTTCTAGATTCCAAGAATTCATGAAATTTAACCACAGAAATCTAACCCAGAGAAAACAAGAGCCTCACAGAGCAACTTCTTGTCAGAAGTCTTTTTCAAGTGGATCAAACACAGTTCTTCTCTTTCTCTTTTTAAAGAAACCTTCTCTTATAAGCAAATACATTTTAAATTCTGAGTCTTCCCCTGAAACAATGACACTTCTGTAGACCATACTCTTATAGTTGGGTTCTTTCATTATATAGAACAGATCTGTTAAACAATATTTTTCTGATATTAAAAGCATTTAAAACAGTTGACTATAAAAATATTATCTGATGCCCCTTTTTGCATGATAATGGATAGACATTAATCCTAATCCCATTGTACTGAAAGAAAAGCTCACACTGTGGCAAGAGGCTGAAGTTTGAAAGAAACATGTCTCAGTTAAAAGTAATTATTTTCTCCATAGTAATCTTCTACCGCTAGTTGTATGGTATCATCTAGTGCTTGCAGTATTTCATGAATTCATTATAGTATGAAGAACAGGACACCTGAAAAGAATAATAGAAAAAAAAAAAATTTCCAGTGCTTTGGGCTACTAAATATCATATTCTTCCTCTCTGAAAAAGTGTCTACAGCTTCTTATTCCTTTTGAAATCAGTGTTAGTGAAATATATTTTTCTCATTGTCATCCCAGTTGAGTAGACTGATAAGTCAAACTTGATCAGGTTTTGGTGAGTTGGCACAATAGCATTTTCTCAGATGGTGCTCTGAAGTTTAACTTTACTGACAGAAGCCAATTCAGATGACTCTGAGGATAATTTTTAAAATAAGAAGTCAGCAAAACAGTACAATTGTTATAGAATCATAGAATGGTTTGGGTTGGATGGGACCTTTAAAGATATTTAGTCCAACTGCTCTGCCATGGGCAGGAACATCTTTCACTAGATTCAGTTGCTCAAAGCCCCATCCAACCTGACCTTGACCACTTCCAATGATGAGGCATTCACAACTTCTCTGGGCAACAATTGTAAGTTACCAGCTACAGAGCTTCCGAAAGAAAAGTTCTAAGAAAAGATGAGTTGTTGTGTTCTTGACACTTCCTACCGAGTTTCCAGTGACGTAATAATGATTACTACAATCATTTCATGCTTCAGCAGCATTAATCAGTGCATGTAAAGAAAGAATGAGTCCATCATTTTGAGTGTACTCTTGTGTGACTATTTGTAAATTCATTGCATAGAATAATAGAAATTCAGATTGGAAAGAACTGCTGGAGATCTCTAGTACAACCTCTTGCTTGTAGTGCTAGACCAGAGTAATTGTAGTCAAACCTTCATGATCTTAATTTGCCTTGCCAGTTTTACATATAATTTTTCACTAGACAAATGTTGTAAGATTGTTTCTTCAACCATCCTGCTTTTGTATGATTACCATTGCAGTTACTGTTTGTGCAGCAGTTTAGCCAGTAGTGGGTAAATAAGGACATATCTCAACAACGATACATGTCATTAGAGTTAATAAAGGCAGGATCTCATTCACAAACTCTTCATTATTATGATGGTTTATTAGCTATAAATACTTTAATGCAAGCCCATAGTACAATTTTAAGCATTGGTAATTTACATTTGCATTTGCATTTTACAGAGTGTACCATGTCTGAGAGACAATAAATAGAAAGTGCTTCTGTGTGCTCTCAGAGTAGAATGCTCCTGTGCAGCCCACAGTTGTGCTCAGTGGCTATAAAGAATGCTCACCTGCCCTCTTTTTATTTTCAAAACCACTCTTTTCATATTTATTTTTCAGTGCTGTGAACTTTGGAGCCATGGGGGTCTTCATGGCGCATGAACTTCTTCACGCATTCTATGGTTATGGTGAGTACCAGCTCTGGTGTCTTTGTTTACTCTTCTAGGTCCCTGCTGGTACTTTCCCTCAGGGGATCTCAAATCCTGGTCCCTATATCAATGTATACATATATTATTAAGGTAGATGAAGCTAAGTAAAACCTATTCCAGGCCATGCTGACTACTAAAAATATTGTGACTGATGTGAGGAATACAGATGAATGCCAGAAATACCTATACTTTCTAGGATTTTTTTCCCCACAGTGCTGCCTGAGGGCTGTCCTACATGCAACAGGAGTGCACTACAGAAATCTATAGACTGCTTGGTTGAACAGTATGAAAGCTATGGCTTTAAGGTCAATGGTACTTTTACACTGTTGGAGAATACAGCTGACACTGGAGGGCTCGCCATCGCTTACCAGGTATTGTAGTCTAATTACTTCTCTAATCTCATAGTCTCACCACACAACTCGAGTGCCATGTCAAAAGATTGCTCTGCTGCATCCTTCTCCTACATGCTACTTCAGGTCCAGATTTCTTGCACGTCTGTGCCAGTGCAGCGCGTGCCCTGCATGCCCTGCATTCCCTCTGCTATGTTAGACATAGGTTCCTCACAAAGTCTGGCTCATAACCTCACTAATTCCATGTAAGACCACTTCTCCCCTTCACCAATTCTGGGGTGGGCCTTTCTTTACTTCCCCATTTATGTCATGCATACAAAAGCATGTTATTATTTATATGTTTATTACATACGTGAGGAACTAAGCTGAGACATGAACCAGGATTCTGTGTGGTGGTACAATGACTCCATAAGGATGTTTTCAGCAATACTTTAGTCTAGAGAGAATTTTTTATTTCCTCATGCAGTAGTTCAGCAGTTTAGTTAATCACTGAGTGCAGGGTGCTCTGAGATCTCTAGGTCTCAGACCGTACTTGTTACATTCTTGCATGAAGAATGTTGAGAGGTAGAAAGTATTTTAATTTTCATGCAAATATTTGTGACTTTCAAATTACTTGAAATTAATTTTCATTCTTTCATAGTGCAGTAACCACATCTTCTCTTATGATGATGTGTGTGTGGTAGTGTCTGAAATGGGAAGCAAAGGAGTTAGGTTGTTATTCTCCCATCTTAGAGTTATTAGGGGCATGGCCAGCAGCAGGGAGCTCCTCAGAGTGAGGAGAGAGAGATACAAATTTGCTAATTTATTAAATGCATATTAGATTGATATATTTAATTAACAGAAGACAGGGTTTTGGGACACTATCTGAAGAGGGATTTATTATTATTAATTTTCTCTCTCCACAGGCCTATAAGAATTGGCTGAAAAAGCACCAAGAAGAGAAGGATTTACCTAAGATTGGACTTTCACACGACCAGCTTTTCTACCTCAGTTTTGCTCATGTAATGAATTCTAGGCTAGTCATGTGTCTCTCTCACTCTCCATTGTCTTGCACATTGTTACAGTTTGTCTTTCTTAATATTCAATCACTTTTCCTCCTTTTCACAGAACTGGGAATGACTAATGTTTCTGGGAGATGCAGAACCTTATTTAGAAAGCTAAATTCACATATAGGGCCCCTAGTCTGTTATGGATCTCAAAGCTAACAAAAGACCTATCTGCAAATACATCTTTTATGAAGCCCTGAAATGTACCAAAATTAAGTTGTAGCAGACAAGTTGTGTCAGGGAAAGCATGCTTCATTGCCAGCTTCCAAGTACTTTTTTGCTGTTGTTAACAATCTTACACATTGAAAGTGGAATTTTACTCAAAAAGGCACATACCTCTCCATAATTTCCTTCATCTGCCTCTCTGTCATGGTGAATAACTAGATGTCTTGTCATTCCGAGTGACTGATAGTGAAAAAGTTTAGAATGTTTTTTAGAGATAAAGAATTAGAGGTACATGCACACGTAGCTTGCGATTTCTGTGGGAACCTGGTTTAAGGATTTGTGCAAAGTTGTGCAGTTGTCCATAGTTGTGCAGCTGAATTCCTCATTGAAAGATCATTGGATTTCTGTGCTCAGAAAAGTCATGCCCTTATAAGTCACTGTAATTGTGCAAAGGGAAAAATTTTGTGCATGTATTGACATTACGTCAGAGCAGTGTATAGAAAGCGAAATCACAGATTGTTGGGTCTTGGTGTCAATATTTGCATTTCAGAGGCCATCTGGCAGCTACTGTATCATTTGTCAATGAATAAAAACTGAAATCACAAGAGTGAAGACTTGGATTCCCAGTTTAACACCAGTAAAATCACATAACTTTCCCCCCAATCTCTTGAGTAGTAATGTGATGTTGTGTAAGTGCTCTCCTTTCTTGATGAGCACTCATTGCTTTTGCTAAAGAAGCTGAATCTAGACACTGAGACTACATCTATACCATTATTTTAGATGGAGTCCAAAGTTGCATGAGCCTAAACTTCGAGGTGGTCTAAATTCCCTGTGTTCTGGACTACACAGTATAGAAAAAGAGCAGATTGCTTGTCAAATAGGGAAATTGGGACAGAGAAGTTTAGGGAAAGGGAAAAGAGTCAGAAATTTGGTGGTAAAGACAAAGATCTGAACATTGTTGGCACCAATGTAAGTGTGTTTCTTTGTTTACTCCAGCAGTCTCAGTCAAATGTGCAGAGGCATGAGGAGCCTTAACTCTTGTTCACATGAGGACTTCAGCCAAACTGACTTTTCTATTTTGCTTCCTTTCAGGCAATGTGTGGACACCAGGATCCTGAGAAACTACAGTCTTTCCTGAACACAGATCCACATAGTCCCTTGCCACTTCGTGTCTGTGGACCTGTCAGCAATAGCCAGGACTTTGCCAAGCACTTCTACTGTTCCAGTGGATCCCCAATGAATCCAGACAACAAGTGCCACATCTGGTAATCTGCATGGAAAAGGAAGAAGAGAGATATGACGCCAGGGGGAGGAAGGCCTGATGCATGAAAGTATGACCATCTTCTCAGGGGCCTTAGGGTGACATGGTGCTCTTATTCATTCCTCTACCTTTCTTTTCTTGTTATCCTTTCCTCAGCAGTTGATGGTAGCAGAATTCTTAAACTGAGCTCATAAGGGAAGAGGGTCTCCTCCTACTGCTATCAGCACTCTGTCCCAGATGTGACAACTCTGGAGTTTAGCAAGTCCCAAGGTAGCAAGATGACTAACCAGTGTCTCTAGTAAGCAACAACTTCTGAGGAGTTGTAAACAGAAGGACAGGTACATTATTAGTCCCGTTGTTCAGTGCATTTCCCTGTCTACTCCAGCAACTTCACAGTCATGTTGAATGGACAGGGCAATAAGCTGGAGCTCTTAAGATTTGTTCATATAAGATTGGCTCTTAGGGAAATCCTACGGGTTACTATTCAAACCACACATGGAAGTTACCAGAGAGGGAAGAATCCTCTTCTCCTCTTCTTCTGACAATAAAGGGAGTAGGTACTAGGAAAGACTGAGTGGCTCCAGATTCTAGCCTGAAAGATAAGTCACTTAATAATGAAGGTTACTGAAGGCCTTCCCTGTTCTGTTTTTGTTTCATCAGCAAAACTCCTAAGAGACAAAAGAGGAAAGCATCCCCGTTGGTGGGAGGGTAATTGGGAGCTGAGAACAGAGTCTCTTTCTTTTTTCTTTCTTTTCCAACAAGGTTCTCTTTTTTTTAGTCTTTATTTAGGGTTGAGGATATGGTTGAGGGTGGAGTATGGGACAATCACAAGGGCTTCTAGAAGTCTCTGAAGACTGAACAATTAGAATTCCCAGAACAACTCTGGATCCTGAACCAGGCTCTCTCATCCCTAAAAGTTCTCTCATCTGTACATTTGTAAATACTTACCATCCAAACAGAGGAGCAGAACTGCTGTAGGATTTTACTTTCTACTTGAAACTGAATTTTAGGTATTCATTTACTTTAGAGGAAAAAGAGAGTAAGAAGTAATATATTTTAGGGTAGCAGGACAAGTACTTAAAGCACATTCTCAAGAGCAGCCTAATAATTACATCAGTTTCAGGATCTGATAATTGGAAAATGTATACCAATGTTCTAAAATTTAGTAAGTATACAAAATAATTCTACGTTTTGCATTCAGAACTGTTCTTAATTATGGGAGCATTTTTATTTTACTTATATTGGCTGCCTGGGGATTGTTTATGGAATAGGTGCTGGCAAGTGGAAACATCCCTTATCAATGTAAGCATTGTAAAAATTGTGAGAATCCTAATAACTGTGTTAATCCTTTCCAAGTACTGACCAGCGCAGTGAAATATTTTCCCAGAACAGACTGTTCAGATATTTTGTTTTCATTAGTTAACTAAAACATTAATAAAGTGTTTGCTTCAGAAAAAAAAAAAATTTACTTTGATCACAAAGTCTTTATGACCAGGCCTGTTTGTTTGTTTTGTATTTGTACTGTTCCCAGCTTACGGGAGTTTTTAGCTGAAATTCACAAGTAATAAATAATAATACCTTGAAATAATTTGATTTATTTATGCGTCATGAAAAATAACAAAATTGGGCTTATGCTCATCTTTACCATTTAAACAGTGTATACTCTTCATCCACTTGTTTAATCAATTCTGTCCTATCAGCGTGTCCAGACTGCCTTTCTTTTAGATGTTAATAGCAATTAACTTTGTACCAGACTGTGTGTAATATAGAAGTTATTTCCGTGTACTGAGACTACTTGGCTTATTTGTTTATAATGTATAGAAAAAGCAAAATCCATTGGCAGTCTGCATTTTGAGGAGTCTTTAACTTTTCTTGTATCTATCGTGCTAAGTGTATGGGGGCACAGTTCCCTGGAATATGCAGTTTTTTCTTGTTCTTACAATGTATGACAAATTTACGAATATTCTGTTTAAAACACAGGGTAACACTTGAAGTTGGTAAGTTGAATCAATTCTGGTTTGTTACTAACTATGATGTTTTTACAGAAAGAACATACGGGAACTGTAAAAGGGGAGGTCTGGCTTAGAAAAACATTGCATGAGTCTTGGACTAAGAATTTATTGTGTTTCTCAAGGAGAAAAGGAAACACTTTCAATATGTGCACAAGCTCCCTTGTCCTCAGTGTTGCAATCTCCCTGGGATGTGGTTGGTGAAGAGAAGCCATGCTGTCTAGTAGGTGATCATGAAACACAGGTAGATGTTCAAATTGTTATCATCCATGACCATAGAAATTATTTCATGCTTTATGTCACATATGAAAAAAAGAGCATAACAGTTCCAGTGTTCAGGAAAAGAGCCAGATCCAACAGCAGATCCTTCACCGCTGAATTCCTCAGTCTCTGTGAGTCTTCGTGCTGCACCATGTTGATCATCTCCATTCCTTCCCCTGTTGATGAGGCCACAAATGTTTCCTCCATTTGCTCCCAGCCTGTAACTTGGAGTGGGTAGGACAACATCAGCTTTATTCTTGTTATTTTCTTTCATACTTGGATCATTTTCACCTCTGCTTTCCTCCCTCCTTTCTCTCCCTGCGTTCTAAACTTTCAACTGCATTTCACCCTTACTGTGGTAAGACACATTTTCTCCTTCACACTAAGCAGCTTTTAATTAATACCCCTTCCCACTCCCTGCTTGTCTTTCTTGTTTCTGTTCTTCCTCATTCAGTATATATTTCTCTATGCTCACCCTCCCCATAGCATCTTCATAATTCCCAAGTGTGGTTTCTTAATGTGTATGGATATGAGCACACAAACCTGGCCTAAACTTCTCTCCGTTTGCCCTGTTAAATACATGCAATTGTGGCAGGGTAGTAAGTGATCATCCAGATAGGGGAGACCATCATTATTGCTATTTTACAAGGGGAACTGAGGTACAGAGAAGCAAGGCATTGGAAGAACTGGGTACTGGAATCTGGACTGCTGTAGTTTGACACTTGCAGGATCTTTTCCCTTTTCTCAACAGAGTCTTTCCCATCCTCTTGTTACAAGTGTGTCTTTCTTACACTGATTTTTATTTCCCTCATTTTGTCACTCATGCATTTGGCCAATTTCCCCACTTATTTCTCAACACACTTCCTCCCTGACTGTTGCCTATCTTGCTTTCTCTCTTCCTATGCTGGCTCTGCTTCTCAGACTTCTTCCTGAATTGCTGCACTTTGATTTTTTCCTGGGTATGCTGTGTGCTGTGACAATGTCTCATTTTTCTTCCTCAATTTCATTGCTGCATAACAGATAGGAGAAAAGTGTCCACTAGAGCAAAGAGACAGGAGGGAAGGGAAAAGAGAAGCATGGCTCAGACACTCCCCAGGAAACAATACTTGAATGGTCAGCATGTCACAAGCTCCAATTATTTTTTTTAGAGGGGCATATTGTCGCATTGAAAGGAACTGATCACTTCAGAAAAGGTGCCAGATCTTAAAGTGAGTCACAGCTCCAAAGATAGCATATCAGAAGCCATTGCCTTTTCCAGTACACAGCAATTACTGGCTTGCCACAGGGCAATTGAAGTTGTTTTAGATATTGGTCTCTCAAGCAGCATGATTTTTAGAGGGAGTTGTGTGTTAGGAACACTTGCTTCTTATTGCAGATAGCATCCAACCCTTGCCTCTAAGATTCTTACAGGACTTCCTGGTTCCACCACACTCTGAGGAAGCTTGGCTTGGAACAAAGTGCCTATTTCCTTATGGCTCTATGTTGAGAAACCACTGGTCTGGGGGCAAAGAACTTTACTATTAGACTACATTCCACCAAGTAATAGTAGCAGATGTAGCAGGAGAAAGACTGCAACCACAGTAGTAAATGTGACTGCCTCCCAAAATTAATATCAGATCATTGTATAAGACAAGTACAGAGTGCAATCAAATATTCATATAAGTGCATTGCTTATATGAATAAGAGAGTTCTTGCCTGAAAAAGGCTTTTTGAAATCTTTTATTTCGGAAATCACTTTCTCCTCACTATCCTTCCTCTGTGTCTTCTTCCCTTTCTGTATATTTGAATTGTAAGAGTCATAGTGTGACCAGCAGAAGTAGTGAGGTGATAGTCCCCCTGTACTCTGCACTGGTGAGGCCACACCTTGAGTATTGTGTCCAGTTTTGGGCACCTCAATACAAGAGAGATATCGAGGTGCTGGAGCAAGTGCAGAGGAGGGCAACGAAGCTGGTGAAGGGCCTAGAGAACAGATCCTATGAGGAGTGATTGAAGGAGCTGGGACTGTTTAGTTTGAGGAAGAGAAGGCTGAGGGGAGACCTCATCACTCTCTACAACTACCTGAAAGGACATTGTAGAGAGGTTGGTGCTGGTCTCTTCTCACAGATAATTAGTGACAGAACAAGAGGGAATGACTTTAAACTGCAACAGGGGAGGTTCAGACTGGACATTAGGAAAAAATTTTCCACAGAAAGAGTGGTTAGACAGTGGAATAGGCTGCCCAGGGAGGTGGATGTGTTTAAGGGTCATTTAGATGAGATGTTGGGGGATTTGGTGTAGGGGAGAACTTTGTAGAGTAGGGCTGATGGTTGGACTTGATGATCCCAAGGGTCTTTTCCAACCTGAATGATTCTATGATTCTATGATCCCAGATTCATTCTTTTATATTTTCAGGGCCATGACTGCAGTAATAGGCCTTAGTGGCCCTTACCAGCCTCAACCAGAGCCTTCACCCCCATCCTCTGCCCATGGTTCCAGGAGCTTCATTTAGCTCAGGCCTGGGTCTCCTGTCTCTATTTGTGGTCTGTTTCAAGTATCCCTATCTCCAGCTCCAGCTCCATCACAGCTCTGCCTGGCTATGGACTGTTATTCTGGATCTTGATCTACAAATTGACTTCCTGGTTTGACAGTGAATATGGCTTATCACCATGGACTTGCCTGGCAGTCATGGGACTGTGTCTGGCCCTGGTTTCTTTCATTGGATCTGACCCTGACTTTTATTCCTGACTTGACTTTGAACATGCCTCGTGATTATGGACTTACCCGATGACCTGTATTCTTGACAGAATAACTACCTATCCCTACCTATAATTACCTAACTACCATCCCCAGGCCTGCCTTGCTTGCCATGCTCAGGGGCTGTGGGGACTGGACCCTGGCTGGTGAGGCCCCCGCCCTGCCAGCCTTGCTGAGCAGACTCTTGTCTGATGGCTCCCTGTCCCTTCAAAAGCAGCTGGAACTTGGGCTTTCTTGAGCACTGAGGTGAACACCATGGAGTTGGGCCCACCACCGAGCAGCGCCTGTGATCCCTTCTGAGGGATCAACCTGGCCCTGGGCACTGCCCCCAGGATTTTGAGCGAAGCCCCCTGCTCTCCTGGCTGCCCAGCCTCTGGTGCTCCCCAGAGGTGGCCTGGATCTTTCTTTTGAAGCCCACTGAGCCTTCAAAGCTGCTCATGGGCAACCTGATCCATACCCCACCCCCTTTCCCCAGGCTTTAAGTCCCCCATATGCCATGCCCATTTCCTAGTTTCTCATCCCTTTCCTGGTTCTTTACCCTTGGAAATTACCCCGTGGCAACCCATAGTAATTAAATCACTCTACAGCATGTCCATTCTGAACCCAGATCTTAGGGTGTGAGTGGGACCGGCTGAGAGGGGAGGCTGCAGTCAGGGCCATGAGTGAACTAAAAGGCCTTAATGTCCCTGACCAGCCTGAACTTGTGCCTCCTTCACATCCTGTTTAACTGTAGGGCTGGGCAGTCACTGGGCTGTGTCTGATCCTGGTTACTGTCACTGTAACTGATTGCCACACTGACTGGCATTCCTCCTTGAACTTGGACCTGTCCCGTCATCATGGACTTCCCTGGTGATCTCTTGTCTGACCTGGTCTACCATTCCCAGGCCTGTCCTGCTTGTCCTGCTGAGGGCTATGGGGACTGAGTAGGTGAGGCCCCTGCACTGCTGGCCTTGTTATCACAGTTGCTGGCTCCCTATTCTTTAGGGACCATCTGACCCCCACTGCCCCTTGACACATATCTTTTCATTCCTCCTCTGCTTTGGTCTTTGCAAAACCAAGCTTCTGTGTCCATACCCCATCTAACTTTCTGCCTTTCAAGCTTGCTCTTTCTCATCCTCTCGCTTCAACCCATCCTCTCACCTGCTGATTGATTGTTTCCCTCTCGCTGTCCATTCTTGGCTGCGTGAATCACAGTCTCGCTTTTCAGTGGTATGACAGCATTTGAGAAGACTGGGCAGTACACGGCCGGGGACATAGCCACCAGATAAATGGTCAATCTCAGGGAAACTATCAGGGTTGGATTGCCCCCCATCCAATTCTCCTGTTCAGCACAAGACACTTTTGCTCCTCACACCTTTCAGCTAATGGAGTCAGGATTTCCAGAGCACCACAGTGTTACTTGGGATACATTGTGACATCACTGGGCTGGTCTGACACACAACGGTGTCAGAAACTGTTAGGCAGAAACACTATGGACTTTGTGTCATATGTAGCTTTTCATGCCCTAAGGCATGAAAAGAGTGTGAAAGTTTTGGGAATCAATGAGTATGTCTCTGCTCAAAGTTAAAAAGAAATAGAATGAAAGGGATGGGATCAGAACAATAAGACACCACCTAATGTGAAAAATCACACTTAATCCTGAACATTTCCATATCATCTCCCCCTTACAAGTAGTGCTCACAAGTAACTGACTGAAACTGGACAAAAAGTGTTTTATAAGACTGGTGCAAGTGGAGGGGAAGGGAAAATGTAATGACTTTCCCACTTCACTGCTTAACCAATTATTAGCATTTTGTGCTGTTTGGCTCACACAGCCTCTGTGAATAATTTTTTAAAAAACAACAGTAAAATGACAAGCGTTTTTAAATGTCCTCTAGATGGTGATCTAACAACATCAATGCAGAAACAGCTCATCTTACAAAGCACCTGTTCCAAAGGGGAAAAAAATTTTCATGTCTTATTAACCCTTGCCATTCACTTTGCCAGATCAAATTGCCTACTCTAATTGAGCCTCTGTCCAGACTACATTTTAGGATGATGACTTTCTGATGACTACATCTGATGATGACTTTCCACCATGCAGCCTGGGAGGCAATTTTCTAATTATTTTCAAACTCACATTTGCTGTACCAAGTATCTTCTACACTTCCTGAATTTACATAAAGTTTTATATTACCATTGACTTCCCCTTTTTCTTGGTTTTTTTTTTTTTTTTTTTGTCTTTTTTCCTTTTCTACTATTAATAATGTTTTTTTTATTCAAGATCTTCACATTTTTTCCGAGATGCCCAAAAGCCTGTCTGGAATTTAGGCAGGTCAAAAATTTAGCTTGTCAAATCAAGATAATAATTATCCCAGGCCTATGAAAGTCACTACAAAAGTGAGCACATGCAAGGATATATACACTCTGATTCATAGACACTGAGATTTCTACACCAGGTGGTGGTTTTGGGTCATCTTCAGCTTGCTGTCTAAAACATTAAAGGATTTTTTTTCCAGCTAGTCTTCAAAAGATTTTACACTCAGCTCAGATAAGTGCTAATTAGAACAAGACTTCAGGAACTTAGAAGATCAATTTTTCAGAAATATTAATTAAGTTGAATGGTTGAATATTACGTGGCTGTATAAATTTCTTATATACTGTTCCTACTGAATGGTGTATAATAAGGAGTGAGATCAATATACCAGGTATCAGTAGCTATATACTCTAACACAGGAAGACAGAAGTTTCAACAGATCTAAAGACAGAGCATATTGAACAGAGTAAGAGGGAGTGGGACTGGAACATGGAATCTTCAGTCCTGCTGTGCAACTAGTAAAGCAACTTCAAGGGGCATGTTCCCTACAGAGATCTCTGGATCTAAAGGAATCTGTACCCAATTAACTGTAAGATTGTATATCAAAGGTGTTCTGCATTCCTCACATGGAGTGTGGAATATTTTCAAGTCCTCACCTGCACCTCTGAAATTCTTTATTTAACCAAAGTAGGTAAGTAAATAGATGCAAGATGTGGAAACTCATACTACTACTGAGGTCATAGTGACATATTCATTCTGGCATAAGTCCAGGCTCCTGTCTCAGCAAGGGATCCTGCCACAGGATGCTTGCTCCTACATGTTTTCCTGTGCTGACACTAGTGTTGGTGTGTCTCAGTTAATGATGCATATTAGGTGACAAAACCATTTTAAATACAGGTTTTATTAGGTCACTTTTCTAATGGGTGAGGTTTCGATCCAGTTAACTGTGCAGTTACACAAATGTTAGTCTGTAGCTAGGCAGTAGAAACAAATGATGGGGGCAGGACAGAAGAAGGCTAGACTGCCCTTTACTGAATGCCAGACACTATAAATTCAATAAAAGCGATGGCCTTAGAAAGTGATAGAGTGACTATGCAATCCTTGCTTGAGTTCGGAGAGTTCTGACAGTTCTGACTCTTCTTTTCCTTCATTTGTGGTTATATATGTTCACCAGCAAAGAATATGTATAATGAAAATAGGAAAGGGATGTACTAAGATGAAGTGTGAAATGAGAAAGATTTAAGCTAATAGCAGTGCTCCTTAAACACAGCTCCATGGCTGAAAAGTTCATAAAATCAAAATGCAAACCTCTTTATTAAAAAAAGAAACAATATGGAGAACAGAATCAAATTTTCTAGCAAGTGAGTTTTTACTCAGTGTGGCTCACAGTAGTAGGATATTCAGCTCTCCACCTCAGATCTTGTATGCATATTTCTCTGGATGTTCCCAGCTACATTGTTTTGCATGTGTGGGTGCAAGTAGGTGTGAAAATTTCAGTTTGCATGCAATCAGCACAAGAAAGATAGAGCAAAAAAAATGTTGAAAGAATTAAAGTAATATTGACTTTTTTTTTCCACTTCATTTCAGTTCCCAGAATTAAATCACACTTTGTCAGCCACCCCATGTGGAGGCAAAGATTGTTCTACATTATACAAATCTATCTTCAATATATTAATTCAACTGATTTATTTAAAAAGTTGTTGGATATTGTGCCTAAGTTGGACATAGTTTGGACAGTCTTTTTGTGCTTGTGCTCCCCTGGCCTGCACACCAGTACATTATCATCACTTCTTGTTTCTGAAGAGGACTGATTCCATTCAAAAACCTCACTCCACATGGCCTTGTCCTTTTCTGGAATCCTCATGGTGGTTTCTGCTTGTTGTCACACTGAGTGCTCTGGACAACAGATTCTTGCCTAAGGCTGTGCTTTTCTAACCTGACCAAGAGATACAGGTGCATTTTTGTAGCCAGTGGAGTGGATTCTTAGTGTAGTTCAAAGGACTACCCTTGGACTCCTCTGAAGTAGAGGCTCCAAGAACAGTGGATATGGATTCCTCTGTCTATAAAGTGGATCCAGAGTGATGGGGAATGAGCAGCCTATGAGAGAGATTAATACATTGAAACAATCGGATAAACTAGGGTCATAGCAATAATTTCTCTTTCTAGGGATTCTGACTCAATATTTCATGCTTTCCTCCCTTAGCTAAATCTGCAACATGACCCAGTGTGAGGTGCAAAGACAATGAAAATATTCAAGTCAGTACAGCACATTGGCCAGTGTTCTCAGATTGGGCTGGGGGAAGGGGATAGGACAAACTAGTTAATGCATGCTTTCTCCCTCATCAGGTTGAAAGAGCTGGTGCATGAAATCTAGTAAAGCAGCTCTCCGGTCCAGTGAAGCACAGGACAATTGGCAGCACCAGGAAGGTTATCACTGGCTGCATCAGATGACTCTCCTATGTGAGGTCAAAACCCCATTGGATTTGTAATGAGGAGGTGGAGGAGGCTGTAAAGTCATTCCGAAGATGGAGCAGTGAGGGCCTTGAGGCAAAAAGGAGCCAATGGAGGGAGGAAAGGAAATGGACTGAAAGATTGTAATCAGTGAATTTCTGCATCTTACCTCAAGGCTGTATTCCTCGGAGAACAGGATAGTGCCAGGCAACTGAAGGCACAACCACTGGCTGATTTTGATGCTACGACCAGAAAACTGATAGAGATGGAGAACCTAGGGATACTCCAGTCTGTAACAGGGGACTCCAGAACATGACTGAGAGCAGATCCCCTTAGGAGTACCCAGAACTACAAAAGCTAGGGAATAGGGTAAGGGGGAATGGCACAAGCAGAACTGTGTGAAGATCCCAGAACAGAAATAAGTGAAGAAATGCAGGGCAGGACAGAGGGAATTGGCAGAGGGGTTTTGGGACCATAGGATGGGAATGAGTGGGCAGCTGCAAGACAGCTGGGTATTGGAAGTTCTGGGTTTGAGAGGAATGTGCTGCGGCAGCTCAGGCCACAGACAGTTGTGAGTGGAGGTGTGTGGTGAAGTGAATGCAGTCAGTTCTATTATGGCTACTGATCTTGTGTTGTAGGGAGTCAAAAAGTGCACTGCAAATTCTGAGAAACTAGCTCCCCTCTGGCAGACAGTTCTTTTTATTTTTCTGTCATATTTATTATCAGAAGGGTAACTAGTCTGCTGGAATCTGTTTTTCATGACTGTCACATGCATTACACAGGGAGGCATGCACTCTCCCTCTTTGCTTTCTCATGCAGAGTTCACAGCTGTCATCAGTACACAGAAAACTTAAAAAGAGGGGTGAAAAAAGAGCAGAAACCTGTCTGGGCTTTCAAAATGTTGCCATTTTTCACCATTAATATTGGAACCTGAAAATGAAAATGCCTTGCTTCTTCTAACAGCAGATACCAGCAGTCAGGTTGTATCATTCTATGCAAGAGATGAAGATAATGTCCTTACCCCAGAGGTTTCATCTATCTCATCATGACACAGCAACACAAAAGGAAAAGCTCCTGAGCTGGGAGTGATGGTGACAATGGCTGATGATTATATAAAAAACCAGTGTGAACTGGATTTCCACTAAAGCACTGGTTGTATTGCCACTTTCTCTTCTCATTCTCTCCTGCCATTTCTGTTTTCATCTGCTCTTGTCTTGATTGCTATTAATTATTTAAAATAATAACAGTGGGATCATACACAAGATGCATAGTGTGAATCAAACCTCTATTAAACCTAGTCTTCTTTAATAGCAAGAGAAAGAGTCACCTCTGTAATCCTTCCCAGCCAGTTCAAACAGCTGTACCAGGACAGGGTTTCCGATGGAATCTGCATAGATCCATCCCTCCGGGTTTTTTTTTCAGCTTTTATGATGTAGATATTAATGGTTTTCTTCATTTGTGATCTAAGGCCTATGTGGAAAAAGATACAATTTCATGATTATTTAATTAAAGTAACAATTAGTCATTATTGTTTAATAAATGAATATATATCAGGACAATAGAATGAGGCCTCCAAATGGGTGGAGGCTACATATACCCAGGGTTCTTGCAAATGAGAATGTGAGGCAACTCTCCATGTGCTTATCTTATCGAAAGTACAGAAGAGGAATGGTATAGCTACTATGGGAATGCAAAAGTCATTAGGTGCATTGTCAGGGCCCTGAATCCCTTTCTCCCCAGGCAAAACATCAGTGACATTGTTCTGACATGTTTTCTTTATGAGTGGGCAATTATACAAGGTTCTGTCTTAATTTCTCTCGAACCTGTTCCAGAGTTGACCACATGATATAGCTTTTCATTAGATAAGATACACAAATCACTGCTGCAGTCTTCTTCCAGGCTGTAATTTTCTGTGGGGTAAATGAGGGTAGTACAATTATAAGATGGAGATCCAAGATAATTAGGTAGTTTGTAAGAAAGACTGTGATAGTTCACCACTGTCAGAAGTGTTACTATTGAAGCCCCTGAAGATGCACAGTCTGTGTCATACAATATACTTCAGTTACTCTTACTAGCAAGGAAGAATATTTAGTATTAAAAGAACTAAATAAGTAATTCTGTGTTTAAACAACTAAATATGATTATTAAGAAAATTAGTTTTATTTCACTCTTATTATTCTGTGTTTTCTAAATAGCCCCAGAACACTGTGTGTTAACCTCAGTGACTTTCACTTCTGAATTTCCCATGGGATAGATATCATTTCAGTTTCTCTCTGTTCAGAGAAGTTTTACTCTTCCAGTCTCACTGTTTCTTCCTTTGGTATTTATAAAGCTGGATTTGCAATACTGACTTGCTGTAATGGAATAGGCAGATGTAAGAGATTGCACTGCCCCTTTAAATATAACTGTATTCAGATTTTGACAAGAAGTCAGTTGCAAAATAGCAATGGCTTCATTTGGAGCCAATATTTTGCTTAAAGTAGTATCTGCATATGTACTATCTAAGTGGGAGTATTACAAATAATCTTCAAGGTGTCTGCCTTTGGTAGTTACACAATACAGTCCTTAGAAGTTTTAAAGTGCTTTTTTTCTTTGCTTTCAGTTTGCTGAAACAAAAGCAGTCAACCCCAAATTGAATCTTTCAATGTTATTTCTTGGTAAATTATTTGAATTGTGTAAACAGAGTGGTTTGGAGAGGGAGAGAGAAGCATTTGTGAATGACTGTGAAGCATTTGGGCTGAGAGGACTGTGTTGCAGGACAGACCAGACAAGCAATGGCTGCAACTGCAAAGATATGATCTTAGATGCTTTGCATTATCGACATCTTCTGTAATGTGCTTGACCTTCTCTTTATCTATTGGACAAAGCTCTTTTAAACCTGGGGCCCTCTCTTTTACAGATATTCCTTCCAAAATGGGAATACATTGATACCGCCAACAAATGACATTTCCTATTTATAATGCAAGTGAACATGTTCTGGAAGTGTAGTTGTGGCAGAAGTACTCCCTAGTACCATAATACTGTCATCCTTTCTCAGAATTTCAACAGAGGGCAGAAGTTGCCTGAATGTACATTCTTCCCATAGTAGTCTTGATAATGTGATGCCCAATCTGTAATCTGATCTGTATTTTGGAATGTGAGCAGTGCCCACCACTGCAGCATCTGAGCTCAGCTTCATACTGAGCTTCTTTGTGTGTGTCTTCTAGTCTAGCCCTGGGGAAACAAATAGCAGAAGCTGTTCTGAAGATTTTTTTGTTGTTGTTTTTCCTTCTTTCCAAAGGTAACAAATTCACAACTGTTTTTGTGAAGATGAACCCCAAAGGTGGGGAAGTTCAAATGTCTTATGTTTAGTAACTTATGTGACTGCCTTCTGAGTTTCTTTTCATGTGAAATGACATAGTTAAAAGGTATATTCATAGGGTTTTCTCCCTAGTCATGGCTTGGAATGTTTGCTGTTTCTATGTAACATAATCAATATGCTATTAATATAAAAATTTTTAATATGTTTCATAGGAAAGGATAATATTACACAGAGCATAGGCAATATTAAAGAACTGACACAAAAGATAAAATGGTAGAAATTGTATTTGCTTGCTGGTAGAGCGAAGTATTCTTAAAATTGCAAAATAATCTTTTTTATTAGCCCTATAGTAAGTTACTCCTGGATTTTAAAGTCATTTGTTCATTTGGGTAAGGTTTCAGTGTATATCACTCCCCTAGGGTAGATAGCTGCGGGAAAACTCTGACCATTGAAATTATTTAGTGTTAAATTATCTTATAATTTATTATCAGATTATAATTTCTCTATTTATTATTTAAAATTTTATCTCCCACAGGTAATGGAAACAAGCAACAGTAGCTGAATGACTGCCCCAATATCTCCTCAATATCTTTATGAAACACTCACTGTATGGCAGTATGTGAACTAAAAATGCAGCTAAGAGTTTGTGTTCATCACACCATGGCAAAGAAATCAGTATAGGTAGTTTCAGACATAGCTGCAGCAGCTGAAGGAACTACCAGTTCAGGTAAGAAGTTTAGTAATAGAGTTTAAATTTACATTGTCAGTATTGTTGCTTCCAATTATTTTTTTTTTTCATAATAAGTAACTATCAGTCCTCAATTTCTCCTTGACCTTTTCAAAGGCACTTTTAACCAAAAATGTTATGGAGCTAAAAGTGTCCATGAAATAGCTGCAGAGCTGCACAACACTTATGGGTCTGCAAATCAGCAATGTTTTGTGAACTATGGAAGTGAGCTGGCAAAATAATTCCTGCAGGTTTTGTAAGTGTTAACGTACTGATTACATGGTTCCCATATTCCAAGTTCTGATTACATTATTTCTGAAAAAGAAACAAGTATCAGAGTTTTGTTACTGGATGGTGGAAATGAAAATGTCTCAAACTGCTGGGAAAAGGAAATTTCCAAATAAGGAAAGATTAAAAACACTACCTAGCCTAAAGAAGAAAAGAGCAAGACGTGACATTACACTTTTTAAAGACTGGAACCAAACGCTAAACTGATGATCTGGTCTGTAATAGAAATAATCAGTTTTCAAATAATTTGTAAATGCATCACATGAAAATACATTGGGAGTCAATATTTATAGTTGACTTCAGAAGGAACTTAAGAGGTAGAGAAAGCTTTAATACATAACAACTTTCTTTGGCAACTCCACATACAGGAGAAGCCAAATGGAATAAGTGTATTAGGTTAGCATTTCTTTTTCACTAAACTTGGTGACTCCAAAGGGCAAATTATGGAAAAATGCCGTGGGTGCACAGGGGATGTTCAGTCGGAAAAATAGTTTGTAGTCTTTTCCCCGGGGTTTGGATGAAGGTCACTCAGATACAGTGTTCTTACAGCAGTTCTAGAGACGTGACCTCTTACAGGCTTAAACTCAGAAGATGGACAAAGACTTGAGCCCTAATGCTGGTTACTCTGCTCTATTAAAGGGAAATCATCTACTTAAGAGCTTCAGCTGATCTGATTTAGTGTTTGTGAAGGTCCCACTCTAAGTGAGAGGTTACACTGGATATCTCAAGAGTCATGTTACCATTTTAGTTTTTTGGAGAATGATGGCCCCGAACCTCCAGCAACTTGACTCAGAAAACATGACAAGCAGATGAGAAGTTGCTTCTTTCTAACTATAAATGCAAAGATCAAACATGTTTCAAGAGATACCAGAAATAGATGCAGAATGGTTCACAGGGGACTCTTGCATGCAGAGAAAGCTAAAAGGGTCTTTGTTGAAGCAGGTTTATTCTGCAGTCTGTAGTGGTGAAATACCTGAGCTAGCTCTAAATTAGCTAGCTTGCTTGGTGGCAGCAGTATCAGTTTACACTGAATTCCGAGCTGCTGTGGCTGCTTGGTGGCAGGTTCTCATCCAAAATCCTTTGGCTAATACACAGATACCATGGTGACTACAGTGTATGTATTCCAAGTAGGTCAAGGTTAAAATTATTTGGTAGAGGGTACATCTTGGGAAGATGGTTGTTTTCCAGATGTTATGAAAGGCAAAAATCTTTTTTCCCTGCAAACTTAGGTCTTGCAAGTTTAACAAAATTCAAATCCTCAAACTTTACACAACTCACTTCAGACAATAATTTAAAAAATAATACTACAAAGTGAATTTCCTCTTGTTTCCTAAGGTCAGCCTTTAAAAATTATTTTTTCAGCAGAAATAAGAGAAGCAGCTTTAGCTCTTTGCTACTTGTAAATACAATTTGTTGATTTAGTTATAACAACTCATGACTATATCACAAATTGATGTGTGTTTGTAAGCAATATTCAGGTCTCAGCAAGTGCTGAAAACACAAACAGAGCTGGTTCACATAAAAAACCCTGAAGGACAACAGAGTCATATTTTAATGGATAGTTGTCCACCTCCAGTATCTGCTTTGGCTAATGCTTGAAGAAGATGACAGTGATGTAATTTTGATAGCTGCATGTAATTTTGATGGCTGTACAGCTCTAGCATGCACTAACAACAGTGAATAAATAATGATCAGATACAGGAAGTTCATATGTTAATTAATAAAATATAAATTTCAAAGAGTTGACAAATTTTTAGTTCTTAAAAGGACTTCTATAGATTCATAGCCTTTAAAAAGGCTGTACCCTCTCCTTGCTCAAAGCAGTGCCAACATCAAAACTAGATCAGCTTGCTCAGTCTTGTTCACATGAGTTTTGAAAAAGCTCAAAGAATGAATATTTCACAGCCTCTCTTGACAACCTATTCCATTGCTGAACCATCATCACTGCAGTGTTTGAAAGTTGTTGCTTTTTGTCCTTAGTACCTCTGAGAAGAGTCTGGTTCTATTTTCTCTATGACCCTCTTTAAGGTAGGTAGACACTGAAATTAGACCCATGCCTTCCCCTCCCCTTCCCTTCCCTGCCTCTGCCTTAGCCATCTCCATGATAAAAAAACACAGTTCTTCACTGCCTCCTCAAAGTGTTGTCCATCTTAGTGGCTCTCTGTTTGACATTCTCCGGTTTGCCAGTATCTCTCCTGCACTGGGGGGCCCAGTCCTGGATGCAGTCTCTTACATGCATCATAACCCCTCTGAAATGGAAGGGAATAATAATTACTCTTGATGTACTGCCTACAGTATTGCTAATACGTGGTTGACCTTCATTGCTTCAAGGGCATGCTGCTGGCTTATGTTCAACTTGCAGACTCTTTTCTGCAGAGATGGTCCCCAGCCAACCTGTGCCTAGCCTGTACTGACATGTAGAGGTTTTTCTAACCCAGACCCAGGATTGGGTATTTGTCTTTGTTAAACTCTATGAGCTTACTGTTGGCCTGTTACTTCATTTTATCAAGTAGTCTCTGAATGGCAGCTTTGCCTTCCAGGACAGGAACTACTCCCCACACTTTAGTGTCACCTGCAAACTTATCAAAGGTGCCCTCTGTACTTTGAATGTATTTGTGATACCATTAACAATGTGAAAGAACTTTCATCGATCCAGTAAAGGGCAATCAGTCTCTGCTAATTTAACACACAAGGCACAGAGGAATATCAAAGCATATATACCAGCCCTACACCAGCTCTTGTTCTGTTTCATAGATACGTAGGTTAAAAAATAGGACATCCACCATGGAAACTGTTGGGAATAACTAAAATATGCATTTATGTTTGTTATTCAGTTGTTGGACATTACATTGAGCCTTGAGTATCTGTTTAGTGATAATGGATGTACAGTGACCACACTCCATATTGGGGCATAAGGACTGAACCAAGGAGAAGTGAGGTTACTCCTGAGTCATCTCCTAATGCCATTTTATGATATAAAATTTGTGGTGCTTTGTTAAGTTGTGATCTTTGTGTCACATTACCTATACTCCCTTCAGCAGCATGAGCGATTTTTTTATAGGAAAAAGTGTCATTTTGGATCATCTAAACAACAAAAGAAATAAATCCTTGGTTAAGATGTAGTTTAAGGGAGATTTAAACATACATAATTGTTTGGTACATGGCCACTGACAGTAAAAGACTTCAGGGAGGCTATAAATGAGCCTCTGCCTAGAAAATCTCATAGATCACACTTGCAAAAGGAAAGGTAACTTTTTATTTCAAGTTCTGTTCTCTGAAATCCTTAAAGATAGAATGCTTACTCTAATAATTTTTTTTCTAAATGTCTGTCCTATTCAGAGTTATGTAAGTCAATAGAACTTCCTTCCCCTTAAGAACCTAGTTAGTAGTCACTGCAAACATATGCTTCATATGCTTCAGGAGACTCTTTATAATAGAAAAATTCAACTGTTTCTGGAAAAAAAAACCAAACCAAAACAAAAAATGACCCAGAGAGAACAGGTTCATCACTATGGCTCAGCCCAGTCAATTTCTGGAGTATGTACAAGTGCCTGAAGACCTGACTTCTCAGAATAACTTTTGTTCTGTACTCAGCTCTTAATAAGTGCAGGTCTGTTTTAGGGAACAGCTTTCTGGTGTATTCAACATTATCAGGGGAAGACAGGGTAATGTTTAATTTTGATCATTCATCATGTTCTGAATTATGTGGTTGTAATGTTTCTGCTATGGAGTAAAACTTCTCTCAGCCTTTTGGTGGGGATGGTGTGAACAAATCACCAGTGCAAATACAGCTTTTGTAGCTCTTTGGGTGTTACGGTAGGCTCAAAATTCATTACCTGCTGATGTCTAATCAGATAACACAAATGTGAAGAAAACCTCAACATATTACTAAAAGTGCAAAAGAATGACAATGAAATGAAACTTTCTCATCCAGCTCAGTGTTATGGCAGGCACAAAAAAAGAAAAATTCTTCATTATTAATTAAGGTGAAAACAACAGAATCTGAGGAAAAACAAAAATCCAAACAACAACAAAAAATCTCAACCACCAACTTCTCCAGCAGAAATAAAGGGGAAAATAATTAATTGCTAATAAGTAACTAAATTTACAAATAAATTATTTTCATTTCAGTAGTTACTTTAATAAATGCATTAAATAGAAAACAACCAGTTCCATTTTACAGATTTGTCATTTCCTTTCTCAGTGCTGTTAAAATTTCATTTAAATTTTAGTTCATTGCCATCTCCCTGAATCAGTTTCACTTTGCATACAGCATTCTTCAGTTTCTACCATAAAATTTCCCATGAGGTGTATAACAGTCTTTTTCCCAGAAGCTCAGGACAGAGTGCTACAGTCTTTGAGTATCTTTCTTAACTATTGTAATACATACCTGCACAGAAAGAACAGGATTACTCACACAGTAACACAGTAACCTGAACCTTCCCTTAGTTAACTAACCAAAGATAATTAATAGAAAAATACTTCCTGTCTATGGGCAAGTTGTTTGATGAATATCCTTCTTCAGGACAACCTGCTTAAGAGGAACATTTCTAGCTTCTCTGCTCTTTTTCAGAGGGGACCTTTTTAAACTCTCTCTGCTTGGGATCAAGCTCTGATATACTCACCTAATCAAAGGCCTTCTAATAGCTAATGCAAGAAACCACTGGCTCCTTTGTCACTTCTCTACCAGGAAAATTCTATAAGCAGTTCTTCAGATACCATAAATGGACTCTACCATTTTTCAGTGATTATTTCTTTTCTGTTGTTAAAAGTAACAAGTTCACATAACCAGATATATGTTTCTACTTTAATACTACTTCCAGGAACAGTGAGTTGTCGAAGCAATTTTGCAGAACAATGAGTCAGATTTTCCCATCGTCTCGTGCTACTGCCAAAACTTTCAGTACAGGTCAAGACTTTACTGGGACAATCTTTGATACTGCAATTTGAAGAGTAATAAGCATAGGGGTATTTACAGGACCTCTTAAATTGTGAAGGAAATGTTAGGGAGCAGCAAGGGCTGGCTGCACACTAAGGGATAGGAAGCTGAGCATGACTTCACACCAGACAGTACCGGGGCCTCATTAGCTAGGGCAGAGCCCCACACTGCTTGAGCAAGGTGAGTAGGCAGACCTGGAGATGTTAGCCAGGTTCAAGCAAGAGCCTAGATTGACAGGCAATTTTGTAGTGATGCGGCAGATTGTCTCAGATCAAGCTACAAAGTTAATACATTGATCAGAATGATGACCAGTGATGGTAACCAAGGTCCACTCATCACTACGTGGGTCCATGTTGACAAAGTAAGTTTGAAGTCAAGCTAGAAGTCAGTAAGCAGGTCAGGGTCCAGATCATTGGAGCCCATGGCCAAACACAAGCATACCTGTAGATGAGCTAAAAATTTATGCTCCTACAAAATATCTCAGGCAGGAACTGAAGGCCCAAGACAGATCTTAAATGAGGGTTCTATGTTCATGGGCAGGGTGTATGTGTATATGTATGTTTGTTTTTGAAGGCCCTGGGTCCGACTGGTCAGGGGTGTCAAAGCCCATTAGTGCACTCAGGCACCTAACAATAGCGTCCCCTCTCAGCAATATGTGTCCTCACACCTTACAGGGATCTGGGGTCAGGAAGGACTGTTTGTATAGTGGTTTATTTGTGGTTTTCATAGGACTTTTTCAGGGGACATAGAGCCAAGGACAGGGTACTGAGAAAGAGACAAGGCATGGGAGACTTGGGGCTGGGTAGCAGACCTCAGGCTGCCTATGAGGTCCCTAAAGGCTGGGTGGGCTTGAGAGGGGGATGAGGGGGGCAGAAGCTCACTCTGTGCCTGAGAAGCTTTGGGGGCAGGGCAGGGCAGGGCAGGGGGAAGGGTCCAAACTATCCCTAGGAAACCTGGGAGGCTGGACAGGCTTTGAGATGATGAGTGTGTGAGTAGAGACCCCAGGTGGGGCTGGTCAGGGCCATTAAAGCCTTTTAGTACACTCAGGGATCTGACCAAGGTGGGAGAGGGGAACAAAAATAAGTAAAATATTTTTGACACTACCTATTTTTTTGTTAGGACCCACTACCAATTCCCTATGTGCACGACTAGAATATGTGTTTCACGTTCACTCATTCCATCTTTTCCAAAGGAATATGCTACTGCTTTTATTGAGCATGAGTCCCTGAGACACTCTACCTCAACAGGAAGCTGGGGGATTGGTCTCTTACCTAAACCAGTGGTAAGCTTCCCAACTCGCTTACAGAAAACTTTCTGATTTAAGCTAATGGATCAAATCACAACAGTATGAAAAATCCAGAACACTTGCCCAGGCTTCCCCAATGAAGTACGATCCTACTGACCCATGCATTCAAGGTTACTTAGGAAGATTTTTGGTGATCCTATTTCACTAAGAGCTATCCTTTAAGGTGCCAATATAGCTGCAGTCACCAGAGGTCTTCAGTTCTTGCTAGCTTTTCCTGGAAATGCTACAAAGTCTGCTGCAAGTGTTGGTGGGGGGAACTTTGGAATGCATTCAAAGGCGTATGTGCCTCTGCTGCCATTCTCCCCTGCAAATATTTGGCCTTGCTTCTGCAACTCCAAATGAAGAAGTGGAGACCTGCTCCACTCTAAGTCTCTTCTTAACCAGGCTTACACACACTTACACAGACACACCCGCCTCCCACCACCACCACACACAATTAAGATTAATTCTTTAAGTTTAATATTTCATTTAAAACAAGCTTGCCTCCAGCCTTTTGCAGTCCTTCAGGCCAGGAGACAGATTCACAGAATTACACATCAGGATTAGTTGCATAATGTATAGCAGATCCTTACAGGACAGCTATGCCCTGATATAGTTTATAATGAATTCTTAAGTTACTTTTATTTCTGAGTTATCTGTGAATTACCGGTGGTTAAGTAATTCCTATTTACACAGTAAATGAGATCTTGTGAAGATAAGAATTTCTCAAGACTGGTGGAGATAACAGTACAAGTATGCTGCTTCTGGAATATCTAGTTATTTTCCTCTGTTACTTAGTTTTGTTTTTTGATATATATCACCACTCAGTTGTGTGATATGAAACTGTCCATAATACTGTGCATTTGCATACAATTATCCACAACTTTGTTTTCCTATGCTACACAAGTAAGATACTATAACTTGAATGACTGGAAATACCACAGTCCAACAGGATTCCCTAATGTATCTGTAATACATCAAGCAGTTGTTGGCTCATCATTATTACAACCTTCTCTAATGGAAGATTACCCATGGAGAAACTACACATGGAGAAACTACATCACTGCTTACTGCTGACTTGGTGAGTTCTTGACTTTCTGTTCTGTGTTCGGTCTGTACTCAGAAACTGTTATTTTTCATTGCTTTTTCCTGTACTTCTGCTTCTCTCATTCTTTTCTCTCACAACTCACATCTTTAGGGCTATTAGATGCTGCGATTTCAGACAAAGAATTGCAGTACAAGAAGAAATGTACAGGGACGATATTGAAAGATTGGTCTGGTTGTAGGCTGCACTTCCAGTCTTGCTCTTAAGATGGTAGTCTAAACTTGGGTATGCAATCCATGCAGTTTGTTTTTGCCATTGCTGAAATGACAGAATTTCTCTTGTGAATTCTGAAGTGCAAATTTTTGTGAGAGATAATGTGAGAGATTTTTGTGAATTGGAGAAAAAAAAAGAAAAAGTAATTTTCTTGAACATATTTGAACATATTTGTGATTCAGTAAGAATATATGGAACAAGACAGGGAGAAATATGCAGTGAAAGAATAAGAGCTTCTGAAATGGCCTGGCAACCTGTGGCTCTGATGCTGTCCCTAAGACAGCAAAACAGGCAAATCTTTGTGCTGAAATTTGTCCAAGCAGAAGGGTTGGGGCAATACTTAACCTCTGACACAGACAACTTGGATTGGCTATAGGCTAGCCAAGACAACTTGGCTATCCAATGGCTGTACAATGCTCTGAAGATGTGTTAAGCATCTAATTATGCTACTTTATATGTCTACCAGATGCTTAATATGGATTTGGGGGGCAAATTGGGAGGGCAAACAGAAGAGAATTCCAAATCATCATAATAAATAAGTTGACTTCCCTTTCATTCTTTTCTCTTCAAAAGCCACTTTGTGTAAGTTTTCCTGACATCATTCATTACATACTTTTCTGTGCTGTTTCTGTTAGAAACCTTTAAAATCTTTTCAGAAGATAAAAATGGGGACTTCTACCATGTGCAACTAATACTGTTTATCCTTTAGGTTCAGCAGGCTTCCTTACTTTTACAATGCCTTTTATCTTCTCCATTCCCTGCTAATCACAGTGCACATTCTCATGGATTTTGTGAAAGACTAGGATTACACTTATATGTCTGTAGTAACTTTAAAATATCACCCAGCTCTTGCAATTTTCCCCACGCTAAAGAAACTGTAAGAGAAAAACAGAGAAAGAGAAAAACGAACATGCACTCCCATCCTGATTTGTCACCAGATAAGCACATTGAATTCAATCCTACATACCTTCAGCACTCAAAATTTCCAGGAAGGTTAACAGGGGTTTTGTGAGAACATGGAATGTAAGGGTCAGAGCCATTCAGAAGGAAAGGAATCCATGCCATGTACTGTGCAAATTATGTCTGTCTCTACATTAGCACTGAAATTACTTTTACAATAGGCCAGGCAATAGCCATTTTGATTTATGTTTGAAAGAAGGAAGGAATCGAAGAGGTAGCTGGGATGAAGGGAAAACTGGAGACTGTGTAGAAAATTTTCCTGTAATCTTTTTATATAATTTTTCTCTAATAATTTTTCCTTTTCAGGCATGTTGCTGGAAAAGGCTGACTTAAGTGCCAGGGTCACCAAAAGTCAGTTCAATCATACTCAGCTATGCAGATCTACACTTTTTTTTTTTTTTTTAATCTAGGCTGACCTAAAAGAAATGCAATGCACTATAAAAAAGTGTATAATAGTGGCAGGATCACAATCCCCAGTGGCAAACAGGGCTTTCTTGTTCCCTTGTATCTATAGCAGGTATGTGAAAATAGGAATTCCTTTTTTTTTGCTGAAGTATTTCCAGATATTGGCTTATTTACACAGTTTCTATAGCTCTACAAATTGTGCTATATGCAGTATTGATAGATCTCCTAGAACCATGGTGTGACTGGACTGAACTGCACCGAACCAACATCATCTTATCATTGCTATTCTGCTGCTAATTTTGTGTTGTTAGACACTGTGGAGTGAGGAACATACTTGTCCAGCTTGTGCTCTGTATTTCTTCATGCCTACATTGCTACTCATGGCCTATGGACATAGGAGGGAAATTGTGTGTAAGGAGATTTTGACATCAGCTGTCATACTTGTTAGGTAGGGCCAAGCTGGAATCAAGAGATTTCAGGAATCAGGTCAGCCAGAATCAGCCCAAGTCAGAAACAAGAGAAGTCAAGACACACACCAGGAAAGGGCATCACTGGCAGCCAGGATAAAGATCCTGTTTGCAGTAGGGTTCTGGAACAAGGAACAGACAGAGCTAGAATAGTGTCAGGAGCTAAAGGTAGGCCTTAAGTATGAGGGCTAGGAGCCAGAGTCATAGTATGACTTGGAAAGGCATACAAAGAGCTAAAAACATGTACCAGGTATGTGGGAAACCATGTTCTCCAAAACCATATGGACTTACAATCCACCCCTCAACCACTAGGCCTTATCAGGTCCTTAGTTTTTGAAACTTAGTTTTGAAAAACTTTACAGCATCCTAAATTGAAAGCCCTGCAGTGCTTAAGAGGTATGGCCTTGATCTGCTAAAGAGACTTTGGTCTGTGCAATATTCTTACATATTTCATCCATCTTTCATCTGTGAATTCTATTACCTTTAAAACCAACCTCTATCATGAATTACAAGAAAACAGTATTGAGTATATACTTTTGCAGTATTGAGACTTCATATCCATGCAAGTGGGCAAGGTATTGAGTCACATTTACTGCAGTCTCAAACTATAATGAAAGCTGTAATGAGCCCCCCCACGACAATGTGGGGAGTGCATCTGAGATACTTATTTGCAGTTGTTTGGACTGCCCTGGCTGCTGCAGCTCTTCAACTTGCTGTTACTCCTTGTACCTCCAGAGCTCCTGTCTGGGTGGCTGTAGCACTGCTGCCCAGAAGAGGGAGCAGCGTGTCACTGCTTGCTCGCCCTGCTGATACCAGTCTCCTAGGTCTTTTAGTCCTTGGAGAGACAGTACTAAGTATTCTCTGCTTCGGAGAGCAGCCCAGGAAAATAGAGATTGTGTTTGTCTATCACAGGCACTTAACACTACAGTGTCTAAATATCTTTCTCAACTTTGAGTGGAGTTTCTTCCCCCCCTCAAGAATGTTAGGAGGGATACTTTATTGATATTGTCAAAAAACCCTCACATTTTGCTCATAACATCTGGCTGGTGTTACACTCTAACCTCTCAATGTAGCAAGTAATTAATTTTCCCCATTATGACAGTTTAATTTGACACTTCTTCCTAGAACTGGACAATTCAGTGAATCTTACATTTTAGGATACGAGTCCTCAAGTTTGCCTTAAGGCATCGTTTTTTCTGTGGGATGATTTATGTTTTTTACAGGATAGGATATATCATGAGTTTACAGAAGTTTGGATGTGAATCCTGGTTTGGTAAGTCTAAGTAACCTCTAAATAAACCAGGAGTTTCATGACTCAGCCCTATTGCTTTACACACTTTTCTCCCTTACCTACTGATTCTGCCTATGAGCAGGCACCCTGAACAGAATCCTTTTCCACTACAGCAGGAGTAAGAATGAAGGGACATTTCTGTTGATTCAGGATGCAAGAATATTAGGACAAGTCTTTAGGGAAAGAAGATTAGAAACTAGGAGCAATTTTTTTCTCCCACATAGCTTCCAGCTTCTTCACAAGACGTATGTCTCCTCTCTTCATTTTGATATTTTGTCTACTGCTTTACAGACACACACACACGCCCCCATGACGTTCATGATGTTTTTCTATACCAAAACCTAGTTTTTTGTTAAATAGAAATTTTCATCCCTTTCCTAAATAAGCTTTTTGTGAAGAAATGTGGAGAAACAGTGAGAGACTGGAACATTAAAGGAAAATTAAATATGCAAAGTTTACACATTAAATCTACATAAACTCTTCTTCCAACTTGTGATTTTGTTTGACGCAGAGAAGGTGGAGTCTATAATGATAATTTCTTCAATGGGATTTGCAGACAGTTGGGGTGGGAGGTGTGTCCTCCTCTATACTAGCTTCCCAGAGCACAGTGTCTTTTAGGGCACGTTCCCACATGTTCACTCACCTAAAGTTTTGTCTAACCTGTTCAGCTGTCTATTTCAAAATTGCTTAAATGTTGCTTTCCAGAGGAATTCAGAGATGCATTAGGAGGATTACTTCTAAATTCTAGACTTCAGAAATGAAATACCTAGAAGCCTAGGACACTGATGCTGTACATACTCTGCAGTGCTATACAGGGTCACTGTGAGGGGGTAAGCAGCTGGCAAACTACTTCTAAATCAGACACACCTTTGGGTTGGGCTATTTTGGAAACTAAGTACTTGATGAGGCTCAGGGTATAGTCTGCTAGAGACAAGTGATTTTATTTTGTGTTTTTACATTACTTTGATCAGCTGACAGACAGTCTTCTCTGTAAGTAACAGACTGGGGGTGGAGGCGCGGTGACCTGTGGGGAGCCTTCCCTGACTTTTCAAAGTCGGGATTGCTGGCTTTCAGGCAGCTAGGCCAGAGAGAAAAGGGGACGTGCTATGGGGGTACCTTTATTTGGGGATAGCAAGCCCTTCTATTTCCGGATCTGGAATGGACTAAGTCAGAAGTTGCAAGGCAAAAAATCCTGGGATAAACATCTGGATGAAATCTACTTACTCCAGCAGAAAAGGTACGGTGCGTTTCAGCCTTCTTGTCTTCCTTTCTTCTGCTGCTCTCTCTCTGTAGCTGATTCTCACTCTTTTCCCTTAGGCGTTTCTGCCAGTAGATAAACTTTAAACAACCCTGGAGCACTTTTCTCTATCTGATTTCTTCTTTGAAGGTGGAATGCTTCTGGAGTTCCAATCTTACCTTGCTTTCACAGGTGGGTTTGTTAGTTTGCAGTTGAATTACCCTGAGTGCAGGACTTCAGTCACAAATTAATAATGTGTACTCTTGTCTTTCCTGTTTCATTGGTAAAGCTCACAAAAAAATGCATGAGGGTCTATTTGTTTTTTTAAAATTATTAAGTGTATATGAGACATATTCTGCAGTCAGCTGAAAGAATGGTTTTTTTTGCAAGTATTCTGCTTTCTGTCTCTAAAGGTTGCCCTTACTGTGGGATAGAGTGGAAGTGTTCCACATTCTGGTGGTCAGTCACTTCCTGAGTTGGACTGGTGTTTCTCACCCCCATGGCCTGGGTGTCAACATGCACAGTGACTCCTCTTAGACCTTACATTATCAAGAAGATTGCCTGTGTCTTCACATGTAAATATTGAATCAAGGCAGTTTGTTACTGCTGTGCAGGGTTGCTCGCTCCACACACGGGAATGCAGGAGTATTCATGGAAATCCTGCTGAATGTGTTTTTCATTTTCCTTGTCATTTCTGCAAGCATAAACACTGCAGTACTCAAATAACAAATTGCTTCCAGTCCCTTGTAAAATTTGTTTTTTCTTTCCTCACAAAACTCTGAACATCTCTGGGGACAAGAAGGTGCCTGTGTGGGACAAAATCTTGCTCTCACACACATATATGTATAGAAATAAGTAGGACAGTACCTTACAAGGGACAAATGTATGTATCTGTCTTTAGGGAAAGAACTTACATATATATAATCATTTAGCTGACCAAATAACAAAAGCGTGTTCTGTTTTCTTTCAGAGCAGTGTGACTTAATTAAAATGGGAGGGGCAGTGGGAACAACAGTCTCTCCATAGAATTCTGAACATTTTGGTATGTTCATGAAAAGCATCACAGATAACTGAAAAATAAGTTCTCGGAAGATTCCAAGAATATGTAAAAAAGTCTAAATATATTAATATTTTTATAATTACAACTGTCTTCACATTTTTAAGTTGCAGAGATGTGGAAGGGATCTCTGGAGGTCTCTATCTAACCTCCCACTTAAAGCTGGACTATTGCCAGCAACAGATCACATTGCTTTGGCTTTGTCTAGCTCAGTCTTGAAAGCCTCCCAAGATCTTTAGGTACCTGTTACAGTGTTGTAATAACTTCCTAGTGAAAACGTTTTTTTTCCAAATGTTCAATCTGAACCTCCAAATCATCATTTGATGCTGTAGCCCCTTGTTTTACCATCTGCTGTTACCAAGAAGGGTTTGGCCCCTTACTTTTTGTTGCTTCCTTTCACATAGGCTGCTCTTAGATTGCCATTCAACCTTCTCTTTGCTTGACAATCCTCGTTAATCATGTGCTGCAGGCCCATGAACATCTTGTGTGTTGCTACTGATAGAGGAAGACAGAAAAAATGTTAGGCATATAAACCCTTCTTCATAAATTTCTCTTAGATCACTATAGTGCAACCCCAGTGGTCCCCAAAACTAACATTTCTGTGTTTCTTTAGAAAACTCTATCTAAGAACACATGTAGTGTATACGATATCATTGTCTGTGGAATCAGGGCTGCATGGGGACACAATTGTTCCGTTCCATTTTAGGTCTATATGTTTTCCACAGCTTTGAACTAACTATTATTATTAGCCTTCTGTTATTTGGTCAGAAATTACATGGTGCCAATATGCAGATACTCTTTTCCTAAAGAGGGGCAGGACCATTTCTCCCTCTTACTATCCTACTCTTTCCTTTCCTTTCCTGTCTCCAGAGATGATAAGAATTTGAGAAAGAGAACGATCTTTTTGCCAAGGACTGGAATCAATCTTATCTCTTTCATATTCTTAATTATGTACAGATAGAAAAACACAACAGGAAAACATTCTGTGGTGACTTGTGTATTCGAACTACTTTTTATAAAATGTTTGCTTTTGTGGAAAAACTGTTGTAAACCAAGAGGGCTTTTACTTCATCCTGTCATTTTGTTGTGTGGAATTAGTGTTGTGGCTTCATCTTGAGTCCTTCTTAGTGTTAATGGTGCTGGAATCCATACAGTAATAAGCAGCAATTAAATTCTTTATCTTATTGAAAGCCAGTGGTAAATATTTCTATTTAACTAGTATGCTCTGACTGCACACAGAAAGTCTGCATGAGAAAAACAATGCTTTTTCCTGTCCTACAACTAGTGATGATAATACCTGAAAGCTAACTGTTTTAGCAGTTCTCACTTTCACTGGAATTGCTGTTCGTTTTCTTCATGTGTAATAGTTCTTTGAATCTTAGTGGCAGTTAATCTCAGCAGTATCCACAGTGAGGGGTTTCTTTGCCTTAATCCCACACTGTATAACATTTCCTAAAAGGGACATTCAAGTTCAGGAAATGTGATACAATCTCCTAATATTAAAGAGGACTTTGAGTTGATTTTGCCTTACTCTGCTGGTTTCTTTCTGTTCAAGAATCTCCTTTTTACAGAATCACAGAATCATCTAGGTTGGAAGGGACCTTGAAGATCATCCAGTCCAACCGTTAACCTATCACTGACAGATCCCAACTACACCATATCCCTAAGTGCTATGTCAACCCGCCTCTTGAACACCTCCAGGGATGGGGACTCCACCACCTCCCTGGGCAGCCCATTCCAACGCCCAACAACCCCTTCTGGAAAGAAATACTTCCTAATATCTAGTCTAAACCTTCCCTGGTGCAACTTGAGGCCATTACCTCTTGTCCTATCACTTATTACTTGATTAAAGAGACTCATCCCCAGCTCTCTGCACCCTCCTTTCAGGGAGTTGTAGAGGGCGATGAGGTCTCCCCTCAGCCTCCTCTTCTCCAGACTAAACCCCCCCAGTTCTCTCAGCTGCTCCCCATCAGACCTGTGCTCCAGACCCCGTAACAGCTTCGTTGCCCTTCTTTGGACACGCTTAAGTCATTCAATGGCCTTTTTGTAGTGAGGGGCCCAAAACTGAAACAGCCTGTATCTCAGTGTGGAGTCCCAGTGACAGTGGTCACATCTCAAATGTCCTTTCTATAGTTATCTTTGGAAGTAAACTCTGAGATCTACATAGTCTGGAGCATATGAACATCAAAATCCAACATAATTCATGATCATGGGAAAAAAAAAGAGATAAATACGAAAATTCAGGGCTGATAGCAAGGTCAAGAGGAAGCAGATGCCTGTCACAGTCTAATAGATCTTCCAGAAATTATGAGAGCCATTGCTTGATTTTTTTTTTTTTTCTTTAGTCTGGCTTTCACTGTAAGAAGTTCTAAGGAAATGTGAACAAAATCTCCCTAGCATGTAATTTTAGAATTTCCACCATATGAGAATTGCACTGTTCATAAAAAATAACTGATAAATAAATTAAAGCAAGTGAGTACACCGATCCAGGACAATTAATGTTATTTTTTTTTATGATATTGCCTGCCTCTATAACTTTGATTTGATAAATATTCTATCTTCTGTGTGTCTCTTCTC
Source organism: Strix uralensis (assembly GCF_047716275.1). Taxonomy (NCBI): domain Eukaryota; kingdom Metazoa; phylum Chordata; class Aves; order Strigiformes; family Strigidae; genus Strix; species Strix uralensis. The sequence continues at coordinate 8,717,262 of NC_133973.1, forward strand.
TCTCACAGCTGCTGCTTAGGTATTAGTATCACCTGGCCTTTGTGGGATGCTCTAAGGCTTAATTATTCTAATAACCATAAAATATTTAACTTGTGTGGTACATCCTAAAAAAAAAAAAAATCCAAACAAAGCATTTTTACACATTAATTAACTATAGAAAATTGCGCTATAAGAAATAATACATTAGAGGTGCTTGGGACAATTTGCATAACTTGCAGAGAGCTGTGGTCATTCTAAACATGTCACAATAAAAACTTTATATCCCCTTAAGCTTCCAGATTTTATTGTGGCTCTTTAGTCTTACAAACATATTCACAAAGTGCTTTGCTTACCCTGAAAACAAATCTTTCTCAAGCTAGTAGTGAATGAGAGATGTCGCCATAGTTTTGCTGTTCATTTGTCTGAACAACATTACTGAGTTTTCAGTGCACAAATTAATGTAGGACTGTCCTGTCCTGTCTTAAAATCCACAAAGCCTGTCAGTATTAATTGGTTCCTTTGCTCCCAAAGGTGACAGTGAGATAAAGGTGCCAGCTCCCAGTTTCACCACTTCATTTGTAATATATTTTAATAACAGTGCTTCTGAGTAGTCAAGATGCTAAGAACAGCCTGTTGGAAGCTCTGCTGCTGCATGTAAAATGAAGTCAAAGGTGTCACTGACAGCATTTCTGGTCTTATGCTGTGACACCTTCATCCTAATGGAAAAAAAGCCTCCTTAATTTCACAAGTGTAAAGGTCCTCCAGAACTCACATTTCCCCAACAATGCACAGACATACACACATCTGACCTCAGTGCTTAAGATGTGGCATAGGCTCATAGATTTAGGAAGGTGTTTGCCTTCTTAAACTTCACTATAGGTTTCTTTGTGAATAAGTACACATGAAGATTGTGCTCTGAAAATAATCCATCTCAAATTAAAAAGCTGTTAGAGAAAACTGATCAGACACAGGGTGAGGAACACAACCTAGATTAAAAGTGCAAGAAAATCTCTATTGAAGAGGGTTGGAAGTTTTGATGCAGGATGAGGTTAAGCTTCAGAGCACAAATTTGGTGTATGAATAACTCAGTAAATAAATAATAAGGAATAACTAACATCTGCTGAACTGTTAATCCAGTTCTAGCATGAGATTATTCTTAGGTTGGTTTTAGATGCAGAATTAAAAAAAGGAGATTGATGCAAGGAGATTGCCCTGGTGGAAGTGACTGAGCAAGATTTCTATTACTTAGTGTGGTAGACAGGGAAGTCTTATTCCTTCAGATGTTTAGCTATCAGTTTCTTGTCTAGTACCATCGACTAGTAGATTAGTAACCTGTATAATTTATTTCCAGAGAAGTTCTGTCTTCTGTCAGCTGAAGAGGCTTTGAAATGTATGCACGAGAGGTTCCAGTTAATTTGCTGAGATCTGCTGTCAGTGCTGAAGAAATTTGCTGACCCTGTTGATTGTCCAAGCCCCTGTTACCTGTCTCCTTTTCACTTTGTGTTATTACTTCCTAAGTCATACTGTAGCATCATGTTAGATGATTGCATTAATCTTCTTTGTGGCCGGTTAGCTTCCTCTGAGCACTCCTTTGCTCTCCTGAAGTCTTGCATACATTTACATAATCATGCTAGCAGAAGGAAGGGAGAAGATGAATCTCCTTTGGCAATTTCATGATGAAGTGTTGAGAATGGATATTCTGAGCACCACAACTGGGAAAGAAAAGAAAGCTGAAATAATACCCTGTTGATTCATTTATAGCTCAGTTGGAATTACTTTAGACCATCAGTAACTGACATAGCTTTGGGGATAAAGCATGAAGCTAGCAGATGCTAAGCTTAAACTAGAACGAACAATAGGCAGATTCCATACAGCGGATGACTCAAGTGGTAGAATCTGAGAAGGGAAGGAAAGAAGAGAAAGACATGTTCAGTTGCACTTCTGGTGAGCTCAGTCTTGAAAAAGAAGCTTTGGACTGGTGGTTGTCCAGACAGTTCACATATTTAATGTATTTCTTTGTTTTAAAAGAATAACCCTATAAATCAAAATTCTTCCTTTTATAACAGAGTTAAGACTTATGGACTTGTCCTTGCATTCTTTATCTCTTCATAAGTGTAAAGAGCAGGATGCACTCCAAAAGAAGTGCTTAAGAGGCTGTAAATCCCAAAGGGTACGTATTACCAGCAGAAAGTACTTGTGAAATCCTTAACCTTGTTTAAAACTATTTTACGTGACTCCCTCAGTCAGAATCTGACCTACATTCTATCTTCTCTTTGTTTCACAATGGATTTTCGGGTGTTCCTGATTTTGTCCTCACCTATATTGAAAAACAAGTCATAGCTTCCTGAGCATATCATTGGACCATCTGTTAAGAAAACTGACTGATAGTAATGCATGATCAAGGTTTACTAAGTGTCTCAACACAGCTTCATTCCTTAGCTGACTAAGAAGAACCCAGGAGCACTTCTGGGTGGATACTGCTTTGGTTTTCACTGCCCATCAGAACTACTGGTTAGCTGTGTAGCTGTGCTTATCCTAAACTGATCCTATAAGGCAATGTCAGTACTGCCTAGTCTTACAGACCTGATTTAGTTGGCTAAATTAGGAGCTTGGTGTCCCTTGACTCCATAGCTGATGAAGAGAATGATTTAGAATAGGAGATTAATTTAGATGTGCTAAATTAGATTTAGAGTGTCTAAATAGATCTCTGCTAAATCATTCCCTGAAAGCCAGCCTCTCCATCCAGTGACATAATGGTACTTTATGGAAACAAAGCATCTACTGTAGGCAGCTTTGTTAGGAGACTTAAGTTACAAATTTTACCTGCTGCTGCTTTGACACATAGGAACTAGAGTTGTAAAATGCAGAATTCATGCTGTGTTTGATGGGTCAGGAAGAAAATTGGTCAAATATGCAGAGCTTAAAGAAATTAAAATGTTTTGAAGGTTTTAGATTCTGGGGTTTTTTATATTAGTGGACTTTTTTATATTAGTGGATTTGGCTCACCTAGTACTTGACATTTACATGCTTATCCCACTACTGTAATGTATTAAAAATGAGTTGATAATTATAATGGTATGTTTTAAATGAGAGTAAAATGTTTCCCCAATTATGGGATAGAAAATTAAATGAGTGTAAAAGCATATGGTGTAAACATGTAAGTCATGGCAGTGTGCCATGACATTTACCAATACTTCCGGGTTCTTCACCAGCTTGATGTTTGGCCTGGGATCTCTGGTTCTTTAAGCCCAGTTTGCAGTCAAAAGCTTTGACAATTTTGCCCTAAATTTCTGAAATCTGAGTGTAGTAGTTATTAGGTGTCTCCCTCTTAGCAGGTCTGTAATTTAATTAGTTGTTTACAAGGGCTTTGGAGACTTTTGTGAGAAAGGTATTGTGCTTGTGTCCTCCCACACTGTCTCTTGCCCAATCCTTCCTCCTCTCTGAGGTCATTTGAGGGATAAAGGCCTACCCAGTAAAGCATCAACATATTAATTGTAGTACTGTTTATACTATTGAAACCCCACCTCCTTCCCACTTCCTGCCCCTTTTTCAGCCAGAATAATGGCAGAGGTGGTAAGCTTGCTTCACTGATACTGAATCTTTCGCTCAAAGTGCCTCTTTATTTTGTTCCTGTTTGTATTGACTCTAGATGCAGTGTTTTCATCAAATCATCTTGTAATTACCAACTAACACAACTGATGAATGAGTAAGCTAAAGAAGGAATACTTCTCAGAGCAACGAGGCTGAGTTTGAAGGACACATAAAAGTATCTCAGAATGGTTCCCTGGTTTGTTCAGGATGGTTCTTTATATTCTGAATATCTCATCTGTTCTTCAGCAGTTTTCTAGTCTGGTTTCTAGTGACTTAGATAATGGGATGCTGTTGCTGACAGGAAATGCTGCTTTTATGGAATGATAAATATAATGTTCAGTTATGCTTTTATTACTTGTAGCCCATGCCCATTAATTTACAGTTATTCAAATGATTCATATTTATTTGTGTAATTCTGATACTTGTCTTTGTTTTGCTTTATCCCTCGACTTCTCTCAAGTGTGTAATCTTTCTGCTATAAAGGTGTGCAATGTTGCACATTTCAGGTTGATCAAATCAAGACATAATGGCATATCAAATAATTTTTTTTTCTTCAAGATTCTATTGTTCATAAAAGAATAATTTAAAGCAAGAAATATATATTTCTATAAGCCACAGAACTGATGTTGCTTGTTTTCCTATGGTTTTATTGTTAAATTATCCTATACCTAATAAGCACAAGTTCTGAGAAAACATTTTGTGCAATGGACCATTTATATTCTCTCTGTGATATGGGTTTTCTTGTGGCTTATAATAGAGTTATATTAATAGATAATGTATTCTAACATCAGTGTTATCACTTAATGCAAAACACCTATTGCTTCATATAGTATTTGCACTATAAACTGTATCTCCAAAACCTTATAAGTAAATAATACAAGAATACAAGGAAGAAATCTGGGACAAATCTTCACAAGCAGAAAGCTTTGAATATACCTCCAGGTATATGGTTTGACTTTGGTCCCACATGTTTTTTTTTTTTTTGTGTGTGTGTGAGACTAACATCCAGTCTATTGACAATTCTTAGATTGTAGTAAAAGGACAGACTGGAGCTGGTAGGAAGATGAGGGCTGATGTTCTCCTTGTTCATATCAGCTTGAATTTGTCATTGTTCTACTGTGTTCCTTAGATTTATTCCATATCACACATTACAATTTGACCTGAACCATGCTAGATAATTAAGAACAAATTAAATATTAAGAACAAATTAAACATTTTAGTTAAAGGTGACATAAAAGCACAAAATTTGCATCAGAACAGAGATCTAAACCTGAATTTATCCTGTTTGGAGAGAGGAATTTCTTTCTATTTCATACTGAAAATTCATGAGACGTAGGCTGTTTCTTTGGGTTTGAGGGTCTTTCTTCCCCTTAAATCTTTAGCTCCTGAAATTGGGCTACTTACAATTCTTTATTTGTATAGAAACAGAAATCAAAAAACCCCACCCCAAAACCACTTTTTATGAATTAAAAGATGAATCTGAAAATATTCGAGGATAACAAATATTTACCCCAAATTAGTAGATCTTGTTCTATTTTTTTGTGATTTTTGTGTGGCCAACTCTTTATTTTGAACATTGGCAAAGTTTATTTGGATGCTGAGCAAGCAGGCATTGCAGGTAATTCTTTGCACCCTCCCTTCAGGTACTTTTACACATTGATAAAACCCTGCCCAAGCTTTCTCTTCTCCAGGGTAAACAGCCCCAGTTCTTTCAACCTTTCCTCATATGAGAGATGCTCTAGTCCCATAATCATCTTTGTGGCCCTTGGCTGAACTTCCTCCAATAGCTCCATATGTCTTTTTTGCTGAGTGTTCTAGAACTGGACACAGGACTCTAGGTATGGCCTTATCAGAGCTGAGTAGAGGGGGAGGATCACCTACCTTTCCTTCTGTTTGCATCAAAGGACTTTGCTGTAGTGAAGTTTAGTGGTTGTCCTTGTAAATTCTTCATTAGTCTCAGAGGATCTACTGAAATAACCCAGACCCTCATGGAAGACTCAAGGGCATTCTTCAACTATAAGTGAACCATTCAGTCTGGGACTTGTATGATGGCATGCTCTTGCCCAGGACAGGCATACATCTCAGTTCTCAACAATTTCCTCAATTTTTTTCAGCACCAGAGAAAAAAATAGTATAGTTAAGCTTTCAAATTTTTCCTCATGAGTTTATATGATAAGGAACCAGATTTCAGAGCTTACTCTTTTCATTATACCATAGGAAGTGTTGCTATGACATGGGAAATTCTTCTCTGTACTTTTTCTTTTCCATTCATTATGGGAATAATTCAGATGCCAACCTTTTTTAATTTATTGTGCTGTGCAGAAAAATTTTACTGGCTTTTTCTGTCCTGAAATAATTATCTCTGCTACTGAGATAACTGGTCTGCTGGCAGGAGGGATATCAAATGACCCATCTTTTGCTATCTTCTGTGTCTCAAAATGTGGGCTATATAAACCAGAACCATTGTGGAGTTGGTTATTTGTTTCTCCTATCTTTCCCTCTGCTGCCACTATATGGTTAAGCATCAGTAAGTCAACCTACCTGGGTTTTTAGCAGTGCACTTGCTTGCTTTTGATGGTTCTTTTTTTTTTTTTTTTTTGCATTCAAAAAATACCTGAGATGGTAGGTGTGCATTACTGATCTTTCAGTGAAGATGTTGAAGATACATACTGTCTCAAGCAAAGGCCATGCTAGCTCTGCAGAGCAGCACCATGTGTTTGACTGTGTTTCTTATCAGCCACTTTTCTTGACTACAGGATCTGGGAATCCCCACTCCTCCAGGCTGCCAAAGAGAACAATCTCCCAGCCATTAGGAAACTTCTCACTGATGGAATCTGTGATATCTATCAGAGAGGTAACTTGATTATTTGTGACAAATGGTTTTCTGTGGAAGGCAAAAGCCTGCTATAAGGAGTAGTACATTTGTTAGTTTGCTAAAACATTTGCATTAGCAGACTCAAACCACTTAAGTCTATGTCAGCAGCTTTGCAACATAAGTGAGTGTCGTGGTTTGAGTCCAGAGGGAAACTGAGCACCACAATGCTGCTTCCTCACTCCTTCCCCATCAGGGATGGGGAGGAGAAGATACAACAAAAGGCTCAGTAATCCTCACAAGGACAGGGAGGGATGATTCACCCATTATGGTCACGGGCAAAAGACAGACTCATCCGGGGAAGAAAAGCAACATCAATTTAATTTAAACACCACCACCACCACTTAATTTAATAATCAAACAGAGGAGGACCGTGAGAAATACAACCACATCTTAAATAAAACACCTTCCCTCCACCCTTCCTCTCTTCCCGGGCTCAGCTTTGTTCCCAATTTCTCTTCCTCCTCCCCCCCGCAGAGATGCAGGGGGGCAGGGGATGGGGGTTGCGGTTAGTTCATCACCCATTGTCTCTGCCGCTCATCCCTCATCAGGGGGAGGACTCCTCACACTCCTCTCCTTCTCCAGCGTGGGGTCCCTCTCATGGGAGAAAGTCTTCCATGAACTTCCTCCAACGTGAGTCCTTCCCACGGGCTGCAGCTCTTCATGAACTGCTCCAGCGTGGGTCCCTCCTGCGGGCTGCAGTCCTCCCAGTGATGAACTGCTCCAGTGCAGGCTTCCCTCAGAGTCCCGGTCTTCTTTGGGTGCAGCCACCTGCTCTGGTGTGGAGTCCTTCACAGGCTGCAGGTGGGCATCTGCTCCACCGGTGACCTCCATGGGCTGCAGGGGGGTCTCTGCTCTGGTGCACATCTCTGCCCTCTTCCTCCTCCTTTCTTCCACTGACCTCTGTGTTTGCATAGGTGTCTTCCTCAAAATTCCAACCCTTCACAAGGCCAACTCCTCCTCCCATGTTCCCCTTCTTAAATACATTACCACAAAGCTGCAGCCACTGTCACTAATTGGCTTGGCCTTGGCCAGAGCGGGGTTCAGCTTGGAGCCAGGGGACCTTCCAGAAGCTTCTCACAGGGGACCCCTACTGTAACCTCCTCTCCCACTACCAAAACCCTGCCAGTGAGTTTTCTGACTTGGAGAGCTCATCAAACTCTAAAGGAATGGTGAAGATCAGAGGTCTACAGCTTGAATGGTCCTTTTTTTTTCTAGAGGGCTTTCAGATTTTGGTGGAGTGAAGGACAGAGACTGTGCAGTTACGTGGCTGTTACCGTGTCATATTATGAGGCGGCACCTGGCAGTACTCAACGGAGGACCTAGCACTCCCATAATTCTCCCATATAGTTGAATGTCTAGACAATGCTCTCACTTCTACTGTTTCTAGGTGCAGTGGGGGAGACCGCTCTTCATGTAGCTGCCTTGTATGATAACGTGGAGGCGGCAGTGACTCTGATGGAAGCAGCTCCTGAGCTCGTCAATGAAAGGATGACATCAGAGCTCTATGAAGGTAACATCTCAGGGAATGAGGATGGGCAGGATTCTCGGCAGGGGGAGAGAGGAAGTGCTACCTGTACATTTAGGAAAGTGGCTTACACTGTTCATGGTTCAATATATTGCTAAACTGTTACATAGCAAAACCAACGTACAAATGGCTCCTGACCATTTGTGGAGAGTGGAATTATATTAAACCCATGTGCAAACATGTAAATGCATAATTGACAAACCCTTAATCACAGGTGGGCCTGTTGGTTATAGTGGGATTTCAAGGATATGTATAATTTGTTTTCTGGCATACTCATGTGTAACAAAGGAATCCCTACCTGGTCTCTGAAAGGAGAAAAAAATAATTTGTTGGTTGACAAAGAATAGGGATTGAAAACAAATGTGGCCACTGCTTTTAAGTCTAGACTCTGAGCCAGTTATTTAAAGAATGGTTCTGACTGACTAATGCCAGACAGAATCTTGAAACCACTAAAATAATAATGATGGGGTTTTAAAAATTCTAATAACTATTTTGAAGGATTAGAGCAAGTCTTCTTTGGGAGCTTTGTCTTGACTTGGTCTTCATGTCCCATGAAGGCAAACATAGTCACACAGCTTTCAGTGTGCTTCCTGAAAGAGTGTGGCATGTCTTGTTTTTCCCCAGAAAAAAATCTAGAAAGTGCATCTGTTGCTTTTTTTGGCAGGTTGTAAAATCAGTTTTCATGAATTCATAAAAAGATTTAAGTAGAATGGCACCTCTGGAAAATCTGTAGTCCAGCCCTCTGCACACAACACGGAAAACTTCAAAGCTAAATTGTATAGCCACTACGGATGCAGTCCTAAAAACTTTCATTTTACCATGACTGAAATGTGAACTGCAAGCTACTGATCAGCTTTCTTGGAAGGCAAGGTTTTATATCTGTGTCTTACAGGGCAGACAGCTCTCCACATTGCAGCAGTGAACCAGAACATCACTTTGGTGAAGGCTTTACTCAAGAGAGGGGCCAATGCCTGCACAGCACAGGCAACTGGGCACTTCTTCAGGCGCAGCTCCCAGAACCTTCTCTATTTTGGTACAGCCTTATCTTCTCCCCTTGCTGCTATGGGAGGGAACTAGCAGAGTGATGAGGGAATATAAGGGAGGCTTGCTTTAGTCCCTGTCTAAACCAGATAAGCAGAGGCTCCTGTTTCCAAGTGTCATCAGTCCACACAGCTTTTAGCAGACAGTAAGACTCCATCTGAGTATGTAAATAAATATAAATGTCATACACATTTTATATATTTTCATGTATGCAAAAATATATATTGCATAAAAATTATAATTTAATTTCTTCCTAGTAGCATATACCCCAACTTACTTGTCAGCCTTCTGATGAAGATAATCTCCTGAAAAGAATACTTCTTCCTTTTAGTGTTGTGGGGGGCAGGTCTTTTTTTCCTTTCTGAGTGGGATGAGGAGCGGGGCAGGAAATTTACAGGTTACCTGAAGTAACTCTTCCTTTCATAACCTCTGGCTTCATAGCATGGATAGCTTTCCGTCAGCATGCTTCAACCTCTCCTGCCTCCTGGGGTCTTAATGTTGTTTCACACCATTCTTTTCTTTGCAGGAGAACATGTTTTATCATTTGCTGCCTGTGTGGGAAATGAGGAAATTGTACAGTTGCTCATTGAAAGTGGAGCTGATATTAGAGCTCGAGATTATCTAGGTATGTGCTGTAGAGCCTAGTGAATTGCATACTGTGGATCTGGACACTTTAAATCAGACTCTGTCATCTGGGCATGCACATACTTTTCTCTCATTACAAACGGCTGTGGGATGAGGGATGTGAGGAAAAGGAAAGCCATCAGTCAGTTGCCAGTCTTTGCACAGGGCTGGGCTATTCCACATACTTTTTCTGGTCTGCTTCCTTCATAGGTAACACTGTTCTTCACATCCTGGTTCTCCAACCTAACAAGACGTTTGCCTGCCACATGTACAGCCTGATACTTTCTTATGACAGGAACAAAGAGGGACCAGGATCACTTGAATTGATTCCTAACAATGAGGGGCTTACTCCATTCAAACTGGCTGGAGTTGAGGGCAACACTGTGGTGAGTTTATGTGACACAGTTGCCTCCATACAAAATAGAAATGGAGAATTTGAAATAATGTCATGCAGACCAAGGGAGTTTGTGCATGTTCTTAGTGGCTAGAAGGTACATACAAGTCTTTTTTTTTTTTTTTTCCCCCAGAAGTCTCATGTAGGACCAGAAAACCATTTATAAGAAATTTCTTTATCCTAATGAAAGGAACAAGTGCTTAAAGAATAGATCTTTTGACCCAATTTTTGAAGCATTTGAGTTAAACAGGTATTAACAGAAAGATCCACCCCAAGTAATTGTTTGAAAGTCTGACTGAAATTACTGTCTTTGTTGTCTAGTTTTGTGACACACAGGAAAAACGTGACACACAGGAAACTTCTTCATGTATCCACAGACATATCTTGGTAGACAAGACGTCAATATTTAATGTAAACTCTCATCCTTCCCCTTAACAAAAAGACAAAGGTGTTTAGTGTTTCTTCTGCAGATCCACAAAGGACAGGATCATTTCCCTTGCCACACCTCTTTCCTAATAGCTTGTAGAAGAGTATAAAAGGATTTTTTTTTCTAATTAACATATAATTCCATCTGAAATCTATTATCAAGATGTATAACTGTGTCAAATAACTTTACCAATTTGATGAGAATTGTGTAAAAATCGCTCATCTTTTACCTCAAGCAAAAGCTAATGATCAGATGTGAATCAGAAAAAGTTCTTCCACTTCTTTGCCTGCTGTAATTGTTCCTGAGATATATGAGAACCACAACAACTGCCAAGTTCAAGAAAAATACATGGCAGTTAAGGGTTTTTAACAACTTTATTTGTTCTCATTGCAAATACACTATATACTGGAAAACTGATATCCTTGACCCCTTTCTTTTCTCCACAGATGTTTCAATACCTTATGCAGAAGCGGAAGCACAATCTCTGGTCCTTTGGCCCCTTGACCACTGTGCTCTATGATCTCACAGAGATTGACTCCTGGGCTGAAGATCAGTCCTTCCTTGAGCTCATTGTCTCAACCAAGAAGAGAGAGGTACTGTGGGCACCACATGCTTTCGATGTGCAGACCACGGTGATTATAAAAGGAGAAGAAAGATGAGTTAGAAGGTTCAAGCTCTTTTATATTATCCACAGAGCAAGGAGTTTGTACCATGTGCTGCAGAGAATATATGAAATGCAGCAGCTTACTAATGATCTGGCTACATCTGATGCTTAATATACAGTTTCTTCTGAGGTGTGACACTTGCAGATGATTGAAAGAACTTTGAGCAAGCTACAGGAAATGATGTTGTGTGATTCAGTAAAGGGTTCTCTCTCTTTCACCAGGCTCAAAGATATCAGTAACAAGTACCTCTAGAGCAGCTCTAGCAAGTAGCTTTCTGTAACTGTGATACCCATTAACTCTCACAATGTCACTGTGAGACACAACTATGTTCAGAAATCCTAAACTGCAGTGCATTTTAAAACCACTCATTGTTATTATTCCGTTCATTTAATGATACTGCTTGTCCAGGTTATGACTCAAAGTGGGAGAATTACTTCTGCTGTAGGCTCAAAAACTTGTAAAGGGATCACTGAGATAAAAATAGCAGACTAATGGCAAGCTTAGATCTGAAGACTTTCAAGGTACACTACCCTATCAGCTGTAATCACCTTAAATAATCCTAATAGGACAGGAAATGAATCAGAAGACACTTTAATTAGCACAGTTCTACCCATCCTGTATTATTTCTATCTATCAAAAGTTTAGTCAGACTTCTCTAACAGAAGTTTCAGCTACTGGAGAGCTTTGCACAGTGTGGAGGAAGTCTATGAAACTCTCATTTTCCTTTATTTAAAATCCTCTAAATTTCTAGGTGTGGTGATACATGTGGAAATTCAGGGGAAAGCAGACTATGTCAAAAAATAGAACAACCTTAGAAGTTGTCCAGAAGACTAAACCATAATCCTAAAAGAAGGCAGAATACTGTGCCTCTGTCTTATTCTAAAACATATAGTGCATGCAAATCCAAGATTCCTAATTTCAGTGGATAAGATGCCCCCAAATACCATGAGATACTATGATTTCTTTATTTTCCAGAATACTCTTAAATATGAGCAATCGCAATTTTTGCATGCATAACTAGTAATTCTTTTTTGCATTCAATATATGTTTGGCCCAAAATGTTTGCTGTCTCCTCTAGAAGAATGCTATGTGTCACCCCATCCTATCATACCCTCCCAGTCTGGTATTGGACTAGAAGAGCATATTTAGGCCCCAATCAGAAGCAGCTTCCTCTTGTATTAAGGGGGATTCATACACAAAGAGGTACTAAGATATATTTTCTGACCCTTAAGTGGATGAAAAGTTGAAAAAATAGAAGGGAACTAAGCTACAGGAAGATTATAGTAAGCTTCAAACTTACCCCTTTGAAAATTTACTCTCCTATGCAAAGAATTCTAGAATACTGACTTCTACAGAAAACAGAACATCTAAGGCTATCTAGCTAGGTTAGCTATCTCAGTTTTGATCCTTTAGGATATTTCTTAGGTCATTCAAGAGTTCTGTTAGAGCCATGTCCATTTACTCAAACATACATCTTCCTTTCACTTTTTGCAATTTGTCTTTGGCTGACTTAGAGGAAACAGGGCAACGTAGCAAGAGAAGGAAAACATCTAGAGTGCAATTAGAAGTTTTCCTTACAGGCAGACCCACTCATGCCAGTTTGACTTATGTCTCCTTTTTGCTTATTGCAGTGGTCCCCTAAACATTACAATAGGAAGTAGGTCTAGAAGCATTTAATAAAGTGCGTGGGTCAAATTCATAAGCAAGGTGTAAAGTATCCTGTTTGTCCTACTTATGCTGTGTCAGTCTTCTAGCTGAAGCTGAAGGCTTGATATAGATGACTCAGTTAAGTATCACCCAAATAATAATGCAGAAACTTAAAATGTAATATTTTTACATAAGCCATGGAGCTTTAGACAAGTACTAATCTCTTTTGGAAAAATGTTCCAATTTTCTTATCCTAAATCATCTGATACAAAAGACTTGTATTGCTGTACTAACAGGAATATTCTGTCATCCTCAGTTGGATGGAAAAAACATTTCAAAGGTTTATCAGATAAATTTTAGTTGTCAGATTTTTGTTTTACCCTCAAGATGCCATCAGAACTGAGGGCAATTTCCAATCAATGATATGTATGCCTTTGTTTCCCTTTTACAGAAAAGGCCTTGTTGATATTTTGGCACTCGGTTAGCAACCTCTGAAAGGATTCTTGGAATAGTAACTTACTGCTCATGTGAACCCTGCATGTGTTCTGTGAGAACAGGCAAATAAATTTTTCCTTTTTTTATAGGCAGAGAAACTGCAAATTAAATAACACTGACTGTCTTAAAGTAGCTGAATCCAACTGCTTTTGACTATCTCTGGAGTGGATTGAGCCCATTGACCTACAAATCAAATTTTGATCCTTTATAAACATACCAGCCATAGTTCTGTTTCTAGACTGAATATTTCCATATTCTATCTACATCAATAGAAATTCCATATAGGGAAGACAGATAAAGGACTACAGGTTCACTCTTCAACTCTAGGAAACCAGTACAATTATAACTTCAGTTCAGCTATACTGATTTCTTCCAGATTGGGAATGGGACCCTAAACAGTTATAATGAGATGACAGTAAAACACAAAAACACTCCATGATGATTTTGTGGGTTTGCAGGCACAAATAAACAAAGTATCTTTGTTCTACTTTCACTTTAACAGATTATGGTTTATAAATGAATGAAAAAGATTTTGTTTTGAAAATACTTTAAGGTGATCCATTTGATTCCAAAGTAGATATCTAACTCTTCAATTACTGCAGATATTGGAAGCCATGATAACCTGAGTCAGTATCATCCATCTACTTTGAAAATAAGATTTGTCACTTCTGTGGAACATACTTCCTCACAGTGAGATTCTATGTAGTTTATGACCACTAGGGAATCACAGGACAAATTTTTCAGAAGAACTCAGTATGAAAAGACCCTAATATTCTCTCTTCCATTTTATTCATATCAGCATAGTGCTCTTGTCACTATGTTATTTAATACATCCCAATAGTGCATTACATACTAAAATTAACATGTTTTCCTGTGGTTCATTCTTTCTTCACAGACTATTTTACTAAGCAGAGTGTCTAGTTTTGGGTGGGTTTGAGAGTAATTACTTTTTTGCACACAATATTATGTGTTAACATTGGACAAATTAAGCTAAAGAGGTGCACTTGGCCTAGATTCATTCCATCTCATTTTTGCTTCCAACTACAGTGTTTAATTAAGGAATACAGATTCCCTGTATTTTACATGTGGATGATAGAGAAATGCAAGTAACTAAGTATCTCCAGAGAACAGTTTAGATCTTAGGTGAGCTGAACAGCAGTCTGTAGGACTCTATTGCCTACAAGGAGAGAAATCTTAGGATAACCACATCACTAATGAAGATACCTCCTTTAGGTGCCTAAAGTTATGTGATGGAGTACTGATACTCTAAGGACATAGATAAGGCAAAGTTTGTAGGAGGAAGTAATGACATTTGTTAGACAGTTCATGTAGCTGTAATTTCATCTTGTCCTAGGAAAACAGTTAAAAAGAGTGGAGTGATATTGATGTTTACAGGTTTTATACTTGTCATCCCACCAGCAAATCAATAGATTTACTCAGAGGCATAGATCAGCAATGTTCAACAGAGGAAAAAATCTTGAATTTTTTTTTTTTTTTCCTGTAACATCCTACTGTATTTTCTTTATCCTTTATGTGCATGTGTGCAAATCAACCAGATCAACCATGAGAGCACTTAAGAAGGTTTCTGGATTCTTCCTGTTAGTTTTTGAAATGGAATTGTATGATAGGAGAGGATTCTTCCCTCCAGTGCTCATAACTCCACTGCTCTTGCTTTTTACAGAGCCTCTTTGTCACTTCTAAAACTATGGTCACAACTATTTTGATGAAGCTTTCTTTTTGTATAGAATTTCCCAGCTACACAGTACGTATATGCAGATCTTTGACAGAAACACAACCCCAAGGTATGCAGCAGCACTATTTTTTCATATCATGCAAGATGCTCACTTCATATCAAGCAAGAAGCTTCTGTTTTTCCTGGAACTGTATGTGATCTTCTAGATATAGTTGAGCTGCACCACTGAGATTCTAAAAAGAAGGGCCAAAACTTTGATTATGATAAAAATAATGTAAAGGCACTAGTTTGAAAGAGCCTGTTTTTTTCACAGTATATATCACTGTGGGTATACTGTATTTTTTATCATCATAGCTGAATGGTGAAAACTTTTGAAAATCCAGTCCATTAACAGGCCGCATTTAGACAGAAATTAAGGAACTTTGGAAATCTTTCCAAAGTCCTCTTAGTTGCCTGCTAAATCAAGGTAATATCAGTGTCAGTTTTTCAAAGAGAGCTAATCATCTAAAGGATCTTTTGACATGTTTCCTAGAGATTAAGAGTTCCACAAATGCTACTGAAGTTGATAGAAATAGCTGTTGAAACCAATGTTAACTTACATGTATAAATGCAGAACTCCAATTTGGAGAAAAAAATCAAAGTGAATTTTGCAAGATTGTACAGAAACTTTTTTCTGTAGCTGAAAATAGAATCCAGATTATCTTATTTTCAATTCTGTGTTCTAATTATGATGTATATTTTACACAGAGGAGAGTGTCTGCTGTAGAGTGCACTGTGCTGTCTTGCTTAACAAATGAAAATATTCTTCAAAACTGGTTCCAGTTACAGTAAAAGACAATTCATGAATAGAATTAGCTTTGTATGTGTTTGAGTCCCTAGAGTTCACAGGATTTATAAACTTTCTGACACTGTAAAGTTAGCCCAATCCTAATATGTATATATCTTACACTCTGCAGGTAGCCTCATAAAAGATAGTGGGATCTTTCATAAAGGATGCTATCAAATGCTATTTTAAATAATGCCTTTTATTTTCTGTAACACATCCTCATATATTTGCATTCATGGACCTAGATTATAGGTCTGTCTCAAGTGTATGCATCCAGGCCTAAACAGCCAACAAACTTATTCCAGTACTAACATGCTTTTCTTGTGCTTCGCACTGTCACTCAAAAGCTGTTCTCTGCAGGATGTATTTTTTACTTTTTTTTCAAAGCTCTTTACTGGCAAACTGAGCAAATCCAAACCCCCTTGAGCATTCCATTTTTGCAAAATAAATTCAGCTTCCTAAAGCTGAATAGAGTAGGTGAGAATAGTTTGTTAACATTCTCCCAGGAAACAATGTGAATGATGCTTGTAAACAAATGTCCTCATGGTAATTAATTCTTTCTGTCTTTCTCAGGCACGCCAGATCTTGGACCTAACACCTGTGAAGGAGCTGGTGAGCCTGAAGTGGAATATGTATGGTCGGCCCTATTTCTGTTTCCTGGCTTTATTCTATATACTCTACATGGTCTGCTTCACTATGTGCTGTGTCTACCGACCACTGAAACCCCGAACAAGCA
The DNA here is from genome assembly GCF_047716275.1 of Strix uralensis. NCBI lineage: Eukaryota > Metazoa > Chordata > Aves > Strigiformes > Strigidae > Strix > Strix uralensis. The sequence goes on from NC_133973.1 coordinate 8,733,780, forward strand.
ACAAAACAAGCAGCCGAGACAATACAATCTATGTCCAGAAAATGCTGCAGGTACTGTGTCTATAGGAGTCAGGGCCCCATAGGCAGCATTGAGCAGTTCTCATCTAACCTACTTAACTGGAAAGTCCGAGTCTTTCCCAGTTCCCAGCTATTGGAGTTGTCCTCCTTCTCTCTTTCTGCCAGCTGACTGTTGTCAGTGAGGAGCATGGGGTATGTTCTGTTCACCGTTGCTGGGGCTGGGCTGGTTCCTGTGGCCTTGTCAGGCCTAGTTATGTTTATTATACTAACAGTGGGCCTTCTTTTCCCCCATCCTTTTTTTTTTTTTTTTTAATTTCCTTTCACTCCCTTTAAAATTTAATTTTATTTCCATTCACCTCTTTTTTTTTTTTTTTTTTCCCAGGAATCATATATGACATATGAGGATGAGCTGAGGTTGGTGGGGGAGCTGATAACAGTCATTGGAGCTGTAGTAATTTTGGTCCTTGAGGTAAGAGAAGCAGTGAGCTATATAGTTTCGAGTTTCATCAAGACCGATTTTACTTACTAGACAGACATGAGTTTGTGCTCACAACTTGTTAGGGTTTATTTGCTTAGACCAAGTGCTTTGATATACATCTGTGGCAATAGACACTGTCAATAATATCTATTGAATGAAACAGAGACTGTGACAATGTACTAGGAAGACTACAGGTGCAGAAGCAGCAATTAGAAGAACTGGCCGCACTTTTAAATGCTATCTGCAGTATAATGCCAGAGATTCTGTTAGCACCATATGTGGGTCCAGATGAATCCCAGCTATGGCATGAGATTCTTAAGAGATTCTTCACCCAGTGCTGCTAAATACTAATGTGTTTAGGGATGGTAGGTGATTTCTGTGCATACACAGAAAAGTTTGTGTTTGTGATCAGTGACTGTATGGACCTATAACAGGAGCCTTACTCAACCAGAGTTCTGAGGTGGACATATTTAGGTGTTCTCCTTACCATGATCTCTCAAAAAGAATGCAAATGTTCTTTAAATTAAAATAAATACATCCCCCACTTGATTTTATTATAATACGAAATAGAAAGCCAAAACATTTATAGGAGAAAACTCAAATGACAAAGCCAGGGAGAACTGAAATAAAACAGGGCTTGTAAACAGCTTTTTCTCTGCCCATACATGTTTCAGGACAGATCCTTCTTCCTGTGTTTGGTTGGGACTCTGAGGCTACACTACAGCTAACACAGTCAGAATTATAACAAACTCCTTTGATTCCCCAAGAGGTCTTTTTTGTCTTAATTTCTGGTGCTCAGCTGTTTGTCTGGTCTCTTCTCAGTAATCTATATGAACTTCAGGCTCACAGCTCTGCGCTGTAACACTTCTCTGCCACATACCAAAGTCTCTCAATCTGCCCAAGGATTCTTAGATTTTCCAGCAATCTCTGTCACATCCCACAGGAAATCATTCTGTTAAAGTAATATAGAAATCAAACTGTGAATCATCAAACAAAGCAGATGCAGCTGGACCCAAGACCTGTGAATACTGGTGGTTACCAATAGTGTAATGGAATCTGTCTGAGTCCTAAAGTCATTAGGATGTGTCTCTTAGATCCCAGATATCCTTAGAGTTGGAGCAGCAAAATACTTTGGACAAACCATCCTAGGAGGGCCTTTCCACATAATTGTGTAAGTACATCACTTTTTAAGTCTAATAAATATATTGTCTCTGATTTTCCCCACTGCTGTCTTTTGACAGATGAGTTACTTTCTTCATTCTTTTGGAGTATACCTTGTCTTGATTTATGTCTCTTACTGGCCCAGCTGGTGTGTAGGAAGCCAGGTGAGCAGACAGGTAGAGTTGACAATGCTGAGAGGTCTCTGTCTATGGGGCTGGTGGCTGTATATGCCTGTCTTGGAATTTCTGAAAAGAAATAAAAAAGGAGGGTAAGATTCATTTACTGAACTTTTTTCACTGTCTCTTCTTCCTTTGCAGCATCACATATGCTTGCATGATTCTAGTAACCATGGTGATGCGTCTCACCAGCACAACTGGTGAGGTGGTGCCCATGTCTTTTGCCCTGGTGCTAGGATGGTGCAATGTCATGTACTTCGCAAGAGGCTTCCAGATGCTTGGACCCTTTACCATCATGATCCAGAAGGTATAAGACACAAACAAATATGGGCTTGTTACAAATATCCTGACACCTCTTTGCAGATAGGGAGAACTGAAAGAATACTTTTTCTTCCTCAGGACTAGCATTAATGGCAAGTGCACAGATTGTTTGGGACTTCCACGTTTTCTTTTCAGTGTAGAAGTTTCCTTTAGTCCACTCATGGTCTTAGAATCTGGAAGATTATTTATATAGGCTTGCATTGTGACTTGGTGGGACAGTTGGGCCTTATGGTGGCTCTGTCTTTGCTCTGCAGATGATATTTGGAGATCTTATGCGCTTTTGCTGGCTCATGGCTGTGGTGATACTAGGCTTTGCATCAGGTGAGTCTACAAAAGCAAAACAGCAATATGTTACCCCTGCCAACTTCTTCAGTATGTATTAAATGTGTAGGTTTTAATTTATTCTCAGGTTGCCCTCTAAGTTAGGTGGCAAAGGTGGTGATGATGTATAAATTCTATTTCTTTAAGCATGGTCACTTTCCCAGTACTGTTTTCTGTTCTATGAGTTTGGTTTGAAATTCTTGCTCTTTCCAGGGTAACAGATATTAGGACAATCCACGTAATTCCACATATATGTGGCAAGGTTTAAAAACATGCTACATTTATGATATTTGTCTTTGGAAAAGGAGATTAACACACATACCTTTATTATATCCTTGAAGAAGAAAATATCACTATTTTGAGAACAAATAAATAATCAAAGTAATTCTGAGTAATTTTATAATGGATGCCAGTGGTTTCTAGTCAGGGATTTGTCCTTGTTATGCTGGATACTGCACTAGTATAGAAACACCTTCCCAGACCACTTTGTGTTGTCAGCATCTCTTACAGGACCCTGTTGTTGCTTTTGGAATGCGATTCCCATTGTTAAACTAATTTTAATTTTAAACTATGGGTTAAACTTTTTTCCCCCATTGCTCTCCTCTAGCTTTTTACATCATCTTCCAGACAGAGAACCCTGAAAACCTTGGGCAGTTCTACAACTATCCCATGTCCTTGTTCACCACCTTTGAGCTGTTCCTTACTATCATTGATGGCCCTGCAAACTATGATGTGGACCTGCCCTTTATGTACAGCGTGGTATACTTTGCCTTCGCCATCATTGCCACCCTCCTTATGCTCAACTTGTTAATTGCCATGATGGGTGACACCCACTGGAGAGTGGCCCATGAGCGGGATGAGCTCTGGAGAGCCCAGGTAATCTAGTTTAGACGGTAGTGGGTTTGTTTTGAATAAAGAAGGGGAAAGGTTGTCCAGGGAGAATGGGCCAGACGGTGCAATTACTTACTCTGACATCTGTGCTCTAAATGAGGTACTTTAAAACATTTCTTTGTCCTTCACTTTTCTCAGGGACTAATACAATAAGCCATGTCCTTTTAATTATGTTTTACATCTTCTGTACATCAGCCACTAAATTTCTTCCATCCTTTCTATGTGCAGGATTACTCCTCTGCACATCTTCCCATGTGGAACTGTCTTCCAATATATCTTTGCTGTGTGGGTATTCCTACCTTATTTCAAATAGCAGCTTGAAGCCCATCCAGCCTTTCTTGTCCTAGCTGTTTGTTCCTTACTCATGGAATCTCTTGTTAAATAGAATTAAAGTTGCTTCTTTTTTTACAAATTGCATTTCTATGTAACTGAGAGTTAAATCATAATTATAGGGATTGACTGAGAGGAGATAGAATGCAAGGTAATGATTACAAGTAGGTTAGTAACATCTTTAGATCCATTAAAAGAAGTTGGCCTGACTCTAGCTCAAAAGGCAAAAAAATTCAAACAGATGAGTTATATAGCTGCTCGACAGGAAATCCACTTCCTACTATTTTTCTCTGGGAAAGCAGTAAGTCAAATAGTTAAATGTAGTTGTGTGGCCACATTGGTAAGTTTTGATGGTAGTTAATGCAGATATAAATACTCTCCTCTAGCTTGCAAATTAATTACCCTACTCATTACCATCAGGTATAAAAGGAAAGAAATTTAACAGTTGAGCACTTTTGCTTCCTCAAAACATGGTACAGTTAGGACTAAAATAGTGAATTGTCCTATAATAAATGGAGGATTGACTCTGATTTTTCTTCATTACATATGGAGCTATAATGAAGTACGGTAATGGGTCAGTATTTATAAAACTGGTAATTTTGAAAGACAGTCTGAATTTTTTTTTTCCTAATTCATCCAAGTGCTTTTTTTTTTTTTTTTTTTATTCTAAAGGTTGTCGCTACTACTGTCATGCTGGAGCGGAAACTGCCACGGTGTCTCTGGCCTCGCTCTGGAATCTGTGGGAGGGAGTACGGGCTAGGGGACCGATGGTATCTCAGGTCAGTTCTCTTCTAGTGTGTGCATGTAAGGATCCCAGAAGAAGAATCCAGTGTATGGATGTTAATAAAGAGCCTTTCCAGTGGCCTGGGGAGGAGTGTTTGGAGTCCTTCCCTTCCAGAATACAGACCCCAATCTGTTTTCTGTCTGTGATTGATAGACAACCACTGTTCCCAGCAGAAAACCCTGCTGTGCAGTTCCTTGTGAAATCAGCTGATGTTTTCTTATCCAGTAATCACAGGAGACAGACCCCAGAAATTACATGGGTTATAAGGCCTGAATTTTTCTTTCAAACTTTTTATAATGAGTATCACAAAACTTCACTGCTGTGCTTGCTTGTCTGTCCCTATCTATTAGATGCATGAAATGGCAGAGGCAGGATCAATCAATTAGGTATTCAGCAACAATGAACTGCTTTACAGATTATTCAAAACCAGGAATAATTAAAGGCAAGATTTCTTTTCTTGTGTGAACCCAGTAACTATATTATACTTTGCAAAGACTACATTGGGTGGCAAAAGCTTAGGTCCAGGATTTCAGTTTAGGTGCTGAAATAACAAACACACTGTCTGTAGTCGACATAACAATAGATTCATTATTTCTGATTTTAATCAATATTTATTCCAGGGTGAGAAAAGATTTAACTTTGGGCATGTGTCATTTCTAACTGCATCATCTTTTGCTGATAAAGCCAGAAGGGGGAGTGGTGACTGTACAAAATAGGACTTTTTGCAGGTTTTGGCAGAGAAATGAACCTTGTGGATTTTCAGGTTTGCTGGGCAGAACAAGCAGACCTAAAGTGGTACCAATATGCAAGACCTTCAGTCCAAGGTGCAAAATGTAACTTTGCAAGAGCAATATCGCAGCAACAATTCTTCGCTCGATGCTATGAGAAGAAATTTTGGTGTGATTTAGTTCTGTCAAATGACATGTACGTTCATTGTATATAGTGTGGGAGAGTATTTCAGAAGACAAGTTAGAAGTAATGTAGAGAAGGGTTGGTGCAAGTGGAGCAGTTAAATAAAAATTCAGCAAAAGATAAGTGACATCCTGAGGCTTGCAGCCATGGAGTATCAGAGGAGGAAAGAGAAGAACAAAGGCAATGGATGAATATATGTGTATATAGAAAGGATCTGGACCTAGAGTCAGGTAGGGTAGGTCTGCTGATAGCTTACAGCTGGCAAAACAGAAAGGCCAAATCATGAAAATGAGTTGAAGGACAGGAAACCATGGGCAGATAAGGGTACTGAAGTCAATGATGGGGATGAAGATCTAGGAGATAATTGTGTGCTAGCAGCTGCTAGCACCATGCCTATGATCAGTTTCCTGTTCCTGTGTAGATTTCCTGGAATGTCTGGATCAGTAGGCATATTTTTGGGAGGGGCTTGCTTCTTGTGACTGCTTGGTTTTGTTGATAAACTGGCATGTTTCTACTTCATTCAGTTTATGTTTTTTAATCCTCTTACAGAGTTGAAGACAGGGTTGATCCCAACAAACACAAGCTGATGCGTTACACAGAAGCATTTAAGGCTCAGGATAGGGATGACTATGACAAAGGTTTGGAAAAGCTGGAAATCAATAGAGACATTCTGTACAAGAAGGAACGGTCTGCTCTGTCATTGTCACGGAGCACATCCAGGACTAGTTCTCACCGTGGCTGGGAGATCCTGAGGCGCAACACCTTCCACCAGCTTTGTGGAGAGGTTGGTCATGCCATGGAAGAGGAGGTTTATGATGTCTAAGACGCCTCTTTTTTACTCCACAACACAGATCATTTGTCACAACAGTTATCTTCTGCAACTGTTCATACACACTCCAGCATGCTACACACACTTGTCAGCCTTGAAGAACTCTGCTGGTGAACAGTTCACAAACAGTTCATGGCATCTATGTTATGATATATGAATGCAGTCTTTTCTCTCCTACGTTTAAGTGTCTCTGCTGTTGCACTGATACTTGCACCAAGCTGGTGGGCTTGTTGAGCTAAGGTCTGTTGTGGTTTGTTATGCACCCTGCAGAAATGAGTAAAAGAAGCCAGCAATGGGATTTCATCCATTTACAAATAAGTGATCAGTAAGTCCTCTCCCAGACTGTTGCATACAGTATAATCTCTCCCTCCAATTTCACAAAATCCCAATGCTCTTATAGCAGAGAGAGTTGACTGAAGTTCTGTTTTATGATTTGGTTACAGAACTGAAAAAAAACCCTGTAGCTAAGCTCGGGAATGAAGATAGTCACTGACATTGTGGTGATTAAAAGGACTGTAACTACTTAAGCTGGCATTCAGGGCCTGACAGATTTTGCCCTCTGAAGAACCGAAGTCTCTATTAGCTGCATTTTCAACATTGTTGTCTTAACAGGACTGTTTTGTTTTGGGTTTGGTTTGGTTGGTTTGTTTGGGGTTATTTTAGTGATGTGTTTGTTTGTTTTATTTTGTTGTCACATGAATGCACTTTAAGCTTTTAAAAAGAAGTGACTGCTATTCCTGGGAGGATTCTGAAGGATCTGAAGTAGGAACTTCTTTTCCTAATAAGAGCACATATGACCTGGTAAGGTGACTTTTGGCAGTGTGAAATTTCAGCAGAGCTATTGATCTCCCAAGTGAGGTGAAGCTGGTCTTTTGTTTTCTGTGGAAGAGCAGGATTCTGAGCCATGGTTCTTTGACTTATAACTTAGCTGTCAACATTGGGTAGTGTGCTACAATGTAGCACTGAAAGAAAAGGAGAGGAAATGTTGAATAGATGAATAAGAGCTATTGCAGAGGCAGTTCAGAAACTTGTGTGCTCACATGCTTGCTCTCTCTCTGAAAGTCTAAAACTGTCCAATGAACAACTGAGTCATCCATGCAGTTCCCTTCCACGCATGATACTGTGCCAGTCTGTCAGTTTGTCATCTGCTTAGGACCACTTTAAGAAAAATGGAGAAATGTTCAGAGAAATGCAGGGTCATTTCAGGCTTTTTTGTATTCTCAGGGGTGTGGAGTTTTATGCCAGTAACAGAAGTGGAAAGCAGTCCATGGTCTTAACATTTCTGTCCAACAGGGCTAGTAACAGAAACTTTGTTTTTTAAGAAGCCAAGGATTATTATCTAGCATTAGACTTTGAGCCAAATCACCCTGTGATAATCAAAGCAGATAATGAAAAAGCTGAATCCAGTGCATTTCTGATTGTATTGAAATATCACAGCAAACATCTCCTACACCTCCTCTCTTGCAGGTGCTATAATGAGCATCGTGACCTTTGCAATCATGTGTGTTTATTCAAATGTCCTCTTTCTCTTACTTGAATGTGTATTTATGCTCCAGTGGAAGACCGACAGAAGACTGTGAAATTCAATTGCATACTTTTGAGTTGACTCCTTTTGTTGCATTGAAAGTGTTGCCTGGTCTTGTTCACTTAAGTATTGTCAGTCCTTCCCAAAACCTTTGTGTTGGTGGTCTATGGGGATGGGAACAATGTGGTACATTAACCAGAACTGTGAATTGCTGCTGTAATTGTAGATGAATTTTCTGTCATAGTGAATATGAAGTAGCAGGTAGGGGAGAACTGATGGCTTCCCCCACCTCCCCCTGCCCCCAAGTATAGTAGTCTTTTCACTAGTTTAGAAACCTGCAGTAATACTATTAAGATGGAGCCACATATAGCCATTTCTACAAAAGGACTCCTCTTTGTGACATCATCATCATCATCATTATCATCATCATCATATTTTAAAAGCTTGTTTGAAGTATAGGCTGTGTAAGCCCTGTTCTGATTTTGTGTTCTTTGTCACTATAAACAATAATTAGAGTTTTGACCTCGGAACTCAAAACAACATATTGACATTGCAGGAGGCAGAACAGAACTCAGTTAACAGTGCTAGGTCTTTATAGATTTCTGTATCTGCTCTGCATAAAAAGAAAAGAAAAAATCCAGTAGCAGATATTTTTAAGGAAGTGCCTCCTCTTGAAAAATTATATTCTGTAATAGTTAGCTTTCAAACTCCTTCCACAGAACCTACGCACAGAACAGCATAGAACTGTGTGATTTATTTCCTGTCTTTGGACTTGCCTAATGTGAATAAGATAGAGAGTCATAGAATATTTTGGGTTGGAAGGGACCTTTAAAGACCATCTAATCCAGTCCCCCTGCAATGAGCAGGGACATCTTCAACTAGATCAGGTTGCTCAGAGCCCTGTCACACCTGGCCTTGAATGTTTCTGGGATGGGACATGTACTATCTTTCTGGGCAGCTTGTTCCAGTGTTTCACCACTCTCATCATAAAAAATTTCTTCCTGACTGCTATTGGAATTTGGCTTCCAGTTTCCTGAGGTGACTAGCACATTAAAAAAAAAATCACTGAAAAAATCATATACAAAAGGGGGCAGAATATTTATCAATATTAAATTATTCCCCAGTCAATTTTGCATATTCTTTTTGTTGATGATGACTGGTGTAGACCATTTTTAGCATAATTTATTTGATCTGGAGGATAAACAGATATAGAAGAAAATTTGAGGTGGGAAAAGTCAGCAGATATAATGGGCACAGCAGAAGCTGGAAATATTAAATTTAATATGTAAATGTGGAATACCTACCCTCTTCCGTTAGGACATATACACATGAGCTGTGCCCATGTGAACCTCAGATGGTGAACTAATAGGAGGCACTAGTCTAAAATTTGAGCTGGTTTAATGCTGTCTGGCTCATACTTGGAAACAGCAATGACTACAGTCACACAAAGGCAAAGCACTTTTGCTGTAATATTCTGCATGAATATGCTGCTTCAGGATTTGCTTCAATTTTTTGCATTTTAGTTATATCCTAAAATTCTGAAACAGTATTTCTGCTCCTTTTTGTTGCAAGGTGTCTTTCCTCTCCCTTCTAACAATATTGCAATAATTTCAAAGCAGACATTCATCCCCTCCCTGAAACTGCTGACCTCAAACTATCTTCTACCTTACTGAAGCAACTTCTTAGTTTCTGATAATGTGATAAGAATTAATGTTTTGATCCAGTTGCTTGTAGTAAAATGAGAAGTATTTTACTGAAAATAAAAATTTTAAATATATGGAGTATGTTGTCTGCTTCTTTGTATGTAAAATAAATATCATGGGCTGATTTTTGTGCTTGTTTCTCTGGTAACAATCACAGACATTAACTGACTTGGGTCAGTTTGTCATGTTTGGGTCCGTGTTAGATTTTTTGGATTAAAGCTGTTTTTCCACAGCAATCCACTTCAGTAATTTCCTTATACAAAATTTGTATAGTTTCAAATACTGATTTCCATTTCAAAATAAGAACTATCGAGGCCCTTATTTTTTAAAGTCATTGAGTGTTTAGTGAAAACTGTAGTACAAGGTTTTTTGAGAAAAAGCCATATTTTCCTGTTGGTGGAATGACCTATTTTGCACATAGGTACAGGGAGTTTCATTAGTAATACACACGCAAACCAGACAGAGATAGCCCAGTTTTGTGGGTAAAATCGTGGTTTGCTGAATTTGATGTTTACACCATTTCTTAAATGATTACTATGATTTCACAGAATCATATAGGTTAGAAAGGACCTTGAAGATCATCTAGGATGAGGACTTCATCTTATATTACACATTAAAGCAAACAAGGTAAAGAAACTGCAAGTCAGACTAGTGGGATGAATCCTGATGAATGAATTTCCATAAACTCCTATTGAAGTGCATTCTGTACTCTTGAGGAACTCATCTGTAAATAAAGGGTCTTGCTTGTTTATTAGATATCAATAAAATTGCTAATATACTGAAACAATAGTTTAATTGGACTTTCTGTTTGCACTTGTTTTTTCTCTTGTTTGCAGTATCTAACTTTAGTCCCAGTAATATGTGCTATTTTTTTAGATTTTTATAATAAATGCAAGAACAAACCCATCCTTATCTGTGTCTTGTATAGAAATAAACAAAACAACATTTTAAGTTGATCTTTTCAAAGCTTTCTAAATGGGAATAAACCAATCCAACAAATAATTGGATCATAGAAGTTTAGGTAATATTTAGAGCCATTAACTATTGATTTTAAGAATAAGGTTATTTTTATTTCTGAAGTGATAGCATTTTAATCAAGCTCTCAACTGTGCACAGAGAACTCTTTGACAAGAGTTTTGGGCCTGCTTTAAGGAATCTACAATCCAAGACCAGAAACTAGTGAAAATGTAAGCAAGCATCTCTGAGTTGGGCTATATGATAAGCCTCTGATCTTGCTACTGTTTTATGCTGGGTTGATAATTGCAAATTATGTAAGATCTGCTGCTATTTTTTCCTCTCTGCTGCTCCATCAGAAGCACACTTTACCATCATCCCTCTGCATACATGAAAATCCTGTCCTTAGAATACCTTCCTACTCATTAATCAAATGCATTGGTTGGCTAAAGTTCTCTTTTTGTTACAATTAATTAATTGAGACTGTATGTCAGAAAGAAGCAGAACTGAGAAAAAAATACTGTAGTGTTCCATAAGCTCAGCCAGCCTGATATTGATTTTAAAAAACCTCTGAGAAGTTCTAAGTTGATCTAGGGATTTTAATATAAAATATCAATAAATTAAAGTTTCTAGGGGGACAATATCTACAACACATACTAATCAACTGTATTATTGGTATAGTCAAGGTGGACTGACAGCCATTTGGTAAAACCATGCTGTGCATTGGTGCTAGCCCCACTTCTGTCTGGGACATGGAGGGAAAGTTGAAGAGAATGTGGTAGCTTCCTAGAATTCCCAAGGGGATAGCTGGGCAAATGAAATGTCAGGAACCAGATGGAAAAAGTTACAGATTCCTTGTCAGATGTGCTGATTTCTGTGTCATCTTGAGAAATAAGTTTTCAAATTGCCCAGCTGCTTAAGTACAGAAAATCTAAAGCTTTGACTGAGATGAGTCAGGCACTTGACACCTCTTGTAGCTGTGGTTTCACGCTTTCCACAGAACCAACCAGGTGTTAGGTTATTAGTTATTGTCTCCTCACTGGTTCAGATTATCTCCATTTTGAAAACTTTTTAAATAGGAAAAGATGAGACATAATTCTGCATCAAAAATAATTTTATGGCAAATTCAATGGAGCAGAATAAACAGTCCTGCCTTTCAGGAGAGTAAGTTACAAAAAGTACTTGCCCAATTCTATTCTCATTTATGTTGTAAACTATTCTCTGTCTTTTCCCACTATGCTTCTGATAAATTCACTAGCTTGCCTGGAAAAACTCTTCCGGGAGGAAATTTGACTTATTCACCCTTCATCCTTTCTTCTAGTGTTCAGTGCTTGACAAATAAAGCTCTAGGGTTTCACCCAGAGGTGAAATAGATTGGACTAATTCTTCCCACAAATAAATACCAGTGATTCTGATCACTAATCAGTGGCATTATCTGCAGGAGAATTTTACAAGTCAGCTTGGATTTGAAGATACAAGAAAAGCAAGTCATTAAAAAAATGAATGAATGATTTTGAATTTATCAGATTTCTAGTCAGATTGGCTCATAGAAGAATTGGTTGTAAAGGACATCTGAGGTCATCCAACATCAGACCATGTCTGCCATGACTTTGTCTTCCAGAGTCTTGAAAATCTTAAAGACAGAGATCCAGAACTCCTCTGTGTACCTGTTTCACCAGCCTTGTGGTGAGAATATTCTTTCCTAATGTCCAAGCTGAACCTCTCAAGTCACAATTGATCATTGTCCCTTATTATTCAGACATTAATAGCCTTCTTTATTTGAATCCTCATCCCCCCAGAAAATGGAAATCTAAAATAAAATTAAATTGTAAGCCCATCTTTACTGTCTCCTGTAATTTCCCTTCTCCCATCTGGTCTTGTGCCTATATTTTGTCCTCCATCAGCATATTAGAGCTCAATATGAATTTGAATAGGCTTAGATATATACATATACTAACCGCATTAATTACTGCAGTACTGAAGAGATTAATTTTGTATTTACAGGCAAAAAATTTGAGCTAAAAAAAATGTACTTAATGAAACTTAGCAAACAGTATAAAGCTGGACATTTGTCTTGGTGTTTTTATGATTCCCAGTATGAACAATAGTCTTGTATCCCCTGGGGTTAAGGGTATACTTGATAGTGCCATTCAGATAGTCTCATGGGTGATCCTACAAACAAGTAAGTTGTAAAGCCCTTACCTGCTGAAGGACATCAGCTGAAGCATATTGAAAGGCCTCTGGAAGTAATTTGGAGGATATGGGTCTTCATAAAATTCCTAGTAGGCTTCATGCAAAACATCATATATTGATAATTAGGACATGAACAAGAATTTTGAAAACTTTGCTGCCTGACTGTCTTGCTTAAGGCACATCAACAAGACAACGGAAGGCTGTTTTTCTTTGTAGCCTCAAAGAAGACTTTTTGAAGTGCTAAGCTCACCATATTTTGCAACGTTCTCAGTTTATGTGCTACAGAAGATAAGACTGAAATAGTTTGACCTGTCATTAAAGAAAGTATGGGGATTTCCTCCTAAGTTGCTGAATCTGCACCTCACCTTAGCTTGACACCTTTTTCTTAAATTGTAATTCATGTGCAATTTTTCATGATTCAGCCTTTCCCTGGTTTCACCAAGCTTACATCACATATATGTAACATTTACACCCCCCCACCCAGGGTCCACTCAAGCTTGCTGGCCATGGCTGGGCCACGGACTAATGAAAAGGAATCAGTACTGTTGATCAGGCCTGTACATTCTGGAGAAGAAACTGTTGCTGTGTCATACTGTCACATGGTTTTCAGAGTAGTGTCCTTGTGAATAAGTCAGGAAAGCTGACTTTTATAAACATTTTTTCCAAACTTTGGGACAATAAAATGGGTAAACACTGAAGAACAACTATTTACCTCCTAAATTTAGAGGAAGTTGCTCGCTGTTTTAAAACTTTGTTTTACAGCAGGAATATATAATATTGCAATGTTGTGGTACATTTTTAATATCTTTAAGTTTATTCCAAAAACCAGAAACACCTCTTTGGCAGAAATAAGACTGGAATTTAGTGATCATAAAAATTCAGTAAGTACTAATGCAGACAGTTGGGAATTAACAAGGAACAGACATGGGTGTTTAGATATCAGGGTATTTCTGATATGATCAAATCATATGGAAGAAGGAAAGAAGGAAGGAAGGAAGGAGTGGAGAGGTGGGAGGGAAGAAAAGAAGGAAAAGAGGAAGGGAGGGAGGAAAGAAGTAGGGAAGGAGTGAAGGGCAGAAGGAGCGAGGGAGGAAAGATGAAAAAGGAGGGAGGGAAGTGGGAGAGGGAGGTCTATATGACTTAGTTTTTCATCTGACGTGCTGAAGTGAGTTGACATGCTGTTACCTGACCAAGGCAAAATCCATCCTTAATAACTGACAGTAAGGCCACTTCGCCTCTACAAAAAATGTCCACATATCCTTAAGGGCTTTTTTTCTCTCTTATTAGAGAAAGAGTTCCCTAGTACTGCTATAGTCAGAAAAGGAGAAAAGAATCACAGAAATCCAATTCCTGAAGCAATTTTTACACTAAATCAATGTGAAGTGTGCATTATAGGGTGAAAGATTTCTTTTCAACTATTTGTTTAAACTGGTTATAAACTGTGAGTTCAGACTGTGTTTTTGAAGAAACCTGCTATAAACTTTTAGCTGTAGATGAAGATGATTTCCATAGCAAATGGTAGAACTTGAACTGTGACAAATCCAAACATTTCAAAGATGAAAAGATTAAGTGGGACATCATTAATTTTCTTGCACTTGAACTGAAAGATAATAAAATGACAAGAATAGGTTTTAAGGAGGTACAAGGCAGATGCAAACAGAAGAATTTGAACTATAATTCTAAGTTTCCTTTTTTTTTTTTTTTCCAAAGCAGTAAGACCACAGCTGCTCGTAATTTTCCCAGAAGTCCATCTATGCTGCTTCTGTACATAGAAGTACATACTGCTTATGACAGATATGAAATGGAATCTAATGGATTCAGATAAGAGATAGTTCTTTATTCACGCTCATGACTAGCTTGCTTAGTCTCCTGGGGACAGTACCCTGGAGTGTTGAAGCAATAGAGACTGGCTCACTGTAATGTGATACACTGGGGATGTAACTGAGATGCTTGAGAACACTGGCATGCTTATTCCTCCTATGTCTCAATGTTTGGAATGGACCTCACTAACTCCTGTTGGTAAGACCACATGTTTCCACATATGAAATAATCAGGTATGGATCATAAATGTCAATGTGCAAAAGGTCACCTTCATGCCATTGTGTCAACAGCGGGCATGGGCTCTGGACAGCCTTGCACACACATATCTGGGTGTCAATCATAATTCTAAAGCAACTGAATTTAACAAACACTAATCTCGCCAGGGAGGGGCTGATGGAAGGAGTGGTTCACCAGCTTGCAGAAGGTAATTCTAGCTGGCCATAAAGCTTAACAGTTTCATCAGACTCATGGGCTGGTGGAATCCATGCTGAAAGAAGGCATGTGGTCAGTCCAGGTTATTTGGTTGTGCTATGATCTTTAGCCACCACCTTTTCACAACAAGCCTGGGTGTTTTCCTATTCTCTGTGAATGGAAAAGATAGGATATTTTGAAATGCTTTGTACATATGATAGCAATGTATTTCCCCTTCTTCATCACACCTAACAGAAGTTGCCATTGATGGCTTTGTTCAACAGTTTTCTGTCATGATTATTTGACCTATAGCTTTGAACACTGCTCAAGTAAAGAGAGCATCACTGGAAGTTATTTTTTAGTGTTTTTAAGAGGGCTTTCCAGTATCAGTAGTTGGTGAACTGGGTGCTAGGAGAGACTGAGGGAGCACCCCCTTAGAAAAGTACAAATGGTACTTCTCTTGTTGGTAGAACAATACAGACCAAATGATCTAGCGTCAGAACTACCTACTCATAATACAAAATATTTAAACTCAAATATATATGAATGCTGGAAAGTGAGGACATTTTCTAACTGTAACACAACTCTTCACTATTAAAAGCAGAAGGGTAAAGCAATATAGTTAGAACTCTGTATTTTCTTAGAAAGATCTTTTCTAAAACCTTACCTCACCAATGCTTTCCAAAGATTCAGGATATGATTGAATGCTAAAGTAGTAAAATCTTCATATTTACATGTGTCTGCCTATGGGAGACTAGCTCTCCTATTGACTGGTCAGAGGATATTGCTAATAGCTAATTAAATAAATCCTTTCATTTACAACAGTCAGGTCTCTGGTGTTGGTGTTCTGACACGCCTTTTGATGATCTGCGCTAAGAAATACTTCCTATAGGTGTGCATTTGTCTTCATATTTTCACCTCCTGTATGTCTGGATTTATTTTCTTTAGTAGGAAGAAAGACGTATTCTTCTGTTTCTGTCTTTCTGTCCTTCTCTTTGTTCACTACTCCAGCAGCTCCTTCTTTATATACTTCCATATGTTTCTTTCAGTATGGAATAATCTGCCAGCTTGTCTTTTAAAACTCTCTATTTTTATCCCAAATGCCTTTTGTCAATCAGTAGCGCTGGGGCCACTCCCTGACAGGAGAAAGTATGATCAAGACTTTCCTTAGTTTTATTACACGATAGACTTACAAGCTACTTTAGAGAGTTTTGCAGTTCTGTGGCAAATAAAAGCTCCCTTTTTAATATGACATGCAACCTGATACTAAAACTACTGCGCATAGCCTGTTAGAAAATCAGATTTTATAGGAAGATCTTATCCTAGGGTTAAAATACAGAAAAAATCTCAACCTTCTGAGATATTCCTCACATATATACTTTCCCCTGGATCTTCTCCTAAACTTCTGTCTACCTCTTAATTGCATCAATTTAATCTTCAAACACAAGCTTCTTCTGGTGTAGCATACAGTTCAAGGAAGCCTAGAACTGTATTTGTCTGTGGGGCACCTCCACATATCCAGTGAGCCCTGTGCAAAAGGTATACAAATTAGTACATTCAGTATAGGATCATAGAAAAAGCAGAGGAATCTAATTCAAAAAACTGAAATAAAAAGAAACATAACTGCACCTGTTGTAGTGCTGATTGTGTATATATGTATGTATTAAAAAGATGGGGCCCATGAGAACAAAGGCATAAACATGTATTTTCCGCAGTAATGGGAAAAAAGCTACCATGTCCCTCCTTATAATGGACCTCTCATTCAGAGTGATGTTGCGGAAGGTCAGAAATGAGATAAATTACCAATCTACAAAACAGTTTTCCATTATCGTCTTTGCAGACTCCTAATTGCTGAAATCCATTAAAAAGTCTATCTGTACATACCATCACTTTTACAAGACACCTATACCCAAGTTCTCCTCTGTTTATACAAAGCATATTTGTTTTCTTCTCAGGAACTGCAGAGTTTTACTCTTGAACTTGGCACAAATGCTACATTGTTATTAGAATCTTTATTTTTAATGGTAATTGCATAGCAGCTTCAAAAGCATTTTGAGAACTATGGAATAAGCTAGGACTTACAGAAAAGTTCAGGCAATTTCCATAGTATTTTCTTTTCTATAGGCATACCTGAAGAATATGGAGATAGGATATAGAAGCACATAAAATAACTGGATACTTAATGCAAGTTGCTCTAAATCATTCTCCTGGGGCTTCACATTATTTCATTAGACATCTGGGCTGAGTTTAGAAGTTTGGGGGCTGGGCTTTTGTCTTCTATCATTATTGTACCAATTAATTTGGGGGTTTCTCCCACACTGGTATCTTCTGCTGTCATTTAGCCATCTAGGCTTCCTGCACAATAATATACAGAGAAAATTAATTGAATATACTGGTTTTGCTTGGGATAGAGTTAATTTTCTTCACAGTAGCTTGCATGGTGCTGTGTTTTAGAGTTGTGATTAAAACAGTGCTGATAACACAGGGACACATCAGTTATTGCTGAGCAGTGCTTGCACAGCATCAAGGCCTTTTCTGATTCTCACACAGCCCCTCCAGTGAGTAGGCTCGGGGTGCACAGGAAGTTGGGAGGGGACACAGCTGGGAAAGCTGATCCCAACTGTCCAGAGGGATAGTCCATACCCTATATTGTACTCAGAAATAAAAGCTGGGGGAAGAAGGAGGAAGGGGGGACATTTGTCTTCCCAAGAAACTGTTACATGTTAGCCCTGCTTTCCTGGAATAGGCTAAACACCTGCCTGCTGATGGGAAGTAGTGAATGAATATTTTACTTCGCTTGTGCACTCAGCTTCTTCTTTTCCTATTAAAATGTGTTTATCTCAGCCCACAAGTTTTCTCACTTTTACCCTTTCAATTCTTTCCCTCATCAAACTACGGGGAGTAAGCAAGCATCTGTGTCTGTGTGGGGCTTAACTGGTTAACCCACAATGGTGAAACACCAAAAAAAAAAAGAAATTCGTACTACACAGAAACTTCATTGAGAAACCATCTGAGACAGCAAATAAGAAATGCTTAAAGGAGGAGAGATGACCAGACAGGCTTGAATATTCTTGGCAGATAATGTCTAATCAAAGGGAGATATCTCAGCAGCTCTCAAAGCTTCCTTGGACTTAGGGATCTAAAAATGGTTCAGCTTATTTTCAAGATAGAAACCCAGAATACACAGCCAAGCTGTGGTTCTTTCAGCCTATCCTCATGAAGCTGCTCAACTTTTTTGTAATTAATCAGTGAAAAAAAGACATGGATTTGAGCATCTGAACACCAAATAAGTGCCTTAAAAACACAAACTACAGAGTAAATCTACTAGTGTTTTACTTGTACTCTGATCTGATTTTATTTAAATTCAACTTCATCATTATTTATAAAATACTGTGAGGTCTAGTAAAGAGAAGTGCAATATTATAGCTCAGTAGATTTTGTTCTCTTGACTAATGGTATCTGAATTCCTGCAGTCTTTGCCTTTTGCTTTTTTTCTTTTTTTTTCTTCTGAGTATTTCAAGCAGCTCATTACTATGGACTCCTTGTTCCCATTTACCTTTACAGTCTCTGTTAGTTAAGGTTCATATGTTTCCAGAGTGCTCCTGAGTCATGCTGCATCAGTCCTGTTTTATTATCTGCAACTGATCTTCAATTTCTACCTCTTTCTTTCATTTTCAAATTATTATGTTTGTTATATGAGTTGCATCCTTTTGAAAGAGGATTTCTAAGCCTTTGGAGGCACTTGGTTAGTCTATTTCTAATAATTTGGATCACATCAAACACAAACCCACATACACACAAGTGGGAATTGCTTGTTTGTAACCACTGAGCATTTTCTTCCCTTACAGTGAAGAATGTATACTTCTTCAGTATACATACAAGTAACCCTTTCCTGTTTGTATTTGCCACCTACTTATATATTTCACCTTTGAGACTGGGAAAGTCCTGTCACACATAAAAAAAAAATAAAGTCAGCAATGGTGAGAGTCCTTTTTGACTAGACATGTCACTAAATAAAACAAAATCCATTAAGGACAGGAGAGTTTTTAAAATGTGATGGGAAGGAAAGTGAATGCATTAAACAAGTCCAAAAGTGATTAACCAGTATTTAACCTTTCTGTGGGTGATGTTTCATCCATTGTCTTGGCACTCAAAAGTCAGAAGAAAAGAAACCTAACCAGGTAGAGTTGTTTAGTATGGAATAGTTCCCCATTTCATGATATGGATCACAAAGGTACAAGAGAAAAAATTACTTGTTTTCAAAGGAGTCTTTGAGTTTTCAAATTTAGCTCCTTGTTGCCATATTAGCTCGAAAAGAGTTAGCCAGGGAAGCCTATGGATAAAACTGAGAATCTTCTCCCTAACTTACTCTGTATCTTTAGGAGGTGATGCAGAACATGGATAGAACAGGGTACAACCTATTTTGTTTGAGATAGTCTCCACTGGGGCAAATTCCTATGATTAGAGAACTAAGATCATGAAATAATTCAGATTGGAGGGGACATCAAAGCAGGGTCTGACAAGGTTGTTCAGGACTTTCTCCAATCTAGTCTTGAAAGCCTCTGAGGAAAGAAACTGCACCAACCCTCTGAGAAACCTGTTCCAATGTTGAACTGTCCTTAGTGAAAAGCTTTTTCCTTATATCCAGCTGGAACCTCTCTTGTCTCTTGCCTCTTGGCCTCCCACCATGCACTGCTGTGAAGAACCTGGCTCCATCTTCCCAATAACTACTTCATATGTACCTGAAGGCTACTATTAGGTCTGCTTGAAGCCTTCCCTTGCCCAGGCTCAGTTCCTCCAGCATCTGCTCACAGGGCAAATGTTCTATTCTTCTTATCTTTGTGGCCTTCCTCTCATGTCATTCAGTTTGTCTTCATCATATTGGGGAACCAAAAACTGGATGCAGTACTGTAGATGTGGTCTAAGAAGTGCTCTGTAGAGAGAAAAAAATCACTTTTCCTGATCTACTTGTTATGTCCCTTTGAATACAGCCCAGGATATTGTTTGCCTCCTTTTCTGTCAGGGTACACTGCTGTTCATATTCAGCTTGCTGTTTACCAAGACTCTCCAGATCCTTTTCAGCAGAGCTCTTCCCCAGCCAATCAGTTCCCAGCCTGCACTGTTGCAGTGCAGACTTTAAATGTGAACTTCCTGAATTTCAGAAATTTCCTTTTGGTCCATTCTTCTAGCCTGTTTAGGTCCCTTTGAATGGCAGTCCTGCTCCCACCTGTATCAACGGGTTCTCTCAATTTGGCACCATCTGTAAAGTTGATGAGCAAGAACTCTGTCACATCCTTCAGGTCATTGATAAAGATGTTGCAAAAGACAGGCTGCAGGAATAACCCCTGCCATAACATACTGGTTACTGATCACCAGGCAGAATACAGTTTACTGATCAATTAACCGGTCCCCTCTGAGCCTGACTATTCAATTAGTTTTTATGCATGTGATTGCCCACCCATCTAGACCACAGTGCCCTAACTTGAATACAAGAATACTGAGCAAGAAAACATTGAGGGCTTTGCCAAATTTGATGTAAATAACATCTGTTGCTCTGTCCTTATATACAAATCAAATTATTTTATCACAGAAAGCAATCTAGTTGGTCAGACATGATTTAACCTTGACAAATCCATGCTGACTGTTCCAAATCACATTCTCCGCATGTCCCCAGAGGAATGATTTTGTCCAGTGACTAAAGTGAAGCTATTCAGCTTGAAGTTCCCCAGCCTGTGACTATTGACTCAGTCTTCCACTGGTAGTTCTCCTTCTCATTGAATCTCCTGCCAAGCCCAGAGGCCTAAGAGAACTTGTTGGTGAAGACTGAGCAAAGAAAGCATTGTGTACCTCAGACTTTTCTATGTCCACTGACTCTAAATTACCTACCCATTCAACAATAGGCCATCATTTTCTTTGTTCCAGCTTTTACTACTAACATGGCAATAGAAGCATTGATGTTGATGCCCTCGCCCTTGCTCTAGTTGACCTCTAGCTTTCCTAACACCATTCCTACCTGTTAGGCAATATTTCTCCTTTGTTACTTGACCTTGCTTCCACTTCTGTATGCTGCCTTTTTGAGTTGGAGCTCCATCATTCCCTGCTTAGCCAAACCCATCTCCTGAGACATCTATTTGTGTTCCTGAGTGCTGAGAAGGACTGTTCTTGCACTTGGAAGATGCTGTCCTTAAAGACCTACAGGTTTTCCTGAGCACCTCTAGAGTTCACTTTAGAGCTTCCTCCTGTGGAATCCTACCCACCAGTTTTCTGGAGAAATTAAAATCTGGTCATCTGAAATCCAGGGGCTGTACTCCTTCCTCACACCCTTCAGTATCTTGAACTCCCCTGTTTCAGGGATGTCACTGATTATCACACCTGCAAACAGTTCTTCCTGCTTATCAAGTCCTTCTGAGAACATTTTCATTGTAGCTGCATAATTCCACAAAATCTTATCTTAAGATTCACTGATTTAATATGACAAAACAACATCATGTTTTTGTTTTTGTTTTTGTTTTTTTCTTTTCATATGGGCAGCACTGGGCTTAGGTAGCCCTTCCACTCGCAGTTTTACTGTGCTCCTGGATGTGGTTTTGCTGTTAATCTGTGGGTCCAGGCTTTATGTAAATTCCCATACTGATCCTTAGGGCACATGGAGATGTTTGAAGCCTTGAAAATCCTTGCCTAGTCACTACTTGGTACTCTCTATTTATAACATTTCATGACAGTGGCAAGAAGAGTGAAACTTTTTTTCTGGAATGAATGTGCCTTAATTTGGAAAAGGTGTGCAAAGTAAGTCCTAAGAATAGATGCTGTCATCCTGTAATGCAATGCATCCTGTAATGTAATCCTACAATATTTGTAACTCACTGGACGCTTAGTTATCTAAGTGATTTGTGGGTTTGATGTATCAAACAAAATGAATCAAACCAAGTTGCTGACATGAGTCAAGACGGTAATCTCTCCATTCTGCCTGCAAACAACATTCTTTCACTCTCCCTAAAAACTACCCAAGTCAGAGTAGAGGAATGATGTAGTGATGTTCTCAGAAGAAACTTGTTATCTACCTATGTTCAGGCATTGTACCATCATAATAATGAAAATATACCAAACACATCCATCAGATATACCAATAGAAGCAAAGTGTCATGAAAAATGGTGTATTTTATTGCTGCTGAGGGTTTCCTAAGTTCATTTTGATAGGCGACCTTGGCTGTGTGTGATGACCTAAAGGGTGGCTTGTCCCTTGGAAAGCTGGCTAAAACTTGTTCTCTGGGTATTCAGTCCCCTGAGCTGGAAGACAGGGATGGGGATACACAAGGGGAAATGGTTAACAACCTGCTACCCCACTTAGACACACACAAGTCTATGGGGTCAGACAGGATCCACCCAAGGGTGCTGAGGGAGCTGGCAGAAGTGCTCACCAAGCCACTTTCAATCATTTACCAGAGTCCTGGCTAGCTGGGGAGGTCCCAGTTGACTGGAAGCAAGCAAATGTCACACCCATTTATAAGAAGGGCTGGAAGTAGGATACAGGGAACTACAAGCCTGTCAGTCTGACCTCGGTTCCAGGGAAGGTTATGGAGCAGATCATCACATGGCACATACAGGACAACCAGATGACCAGGCCCAGTCAGCATGGGTTTGTGAAAGGCAGGTCCTGCTTGACTAACCTGATCTCCTTCTATGACAAGGTGACCCGCTTAGTGGATGAGGGAAAGACTATGGATGTTGTCTACGCAGACTTTAGTAAAGCCTTTGACACCATTTCCCACAGCATTCTCCTGGAGAAACTGTTTACTCATGGCTTGGATGGGCATACGCTTCACCGGGCAAAAAACTGGCTGGATGGCCAAGCCCAAAGAGTTGTGTTAAATCCAGTTGGTGTCTGGTCACAGGTGGTGTTCCCCAGCATTCAGTATTGGAGCCAGTTCTGTTTAATATCTTTATCAATGATCTGGATGAGGGGATTGAGTGTGCCATCAGTAAGTTTTCAGAGAACACCAAGTTGAGTGGGAGTGTTGATCTGCTTGAGGATAGGAAGGCTCTATAGAGGGATCTGGACAGGCTGGATTGATGGGCCAATTGTATGAGGTTCAACAAGGCTACATGCTGGGTCATACCAACCCCATGCAATGCTGCAGGCTTGAGGAAGATTGGCTGGAAAGCTGCCTGTTGGAAAAGACAGGGATGTTAATCAACAGCTGGCTGAATATGAGCCAGCAGTGTGCCCACGTGGCCAAGAAGACCAGTAGCATCCTGACTTGTATCAGAAATAGCATGGCCAGCAGGACTAGGGAAGTGATTGTCCCCCTGTACTTGGCACTGGTGAGGCCACACCTCAAATAAGGTGTTCAGTTTTGGGCCCCTCACTACATGAAAGACATTAAGGTGCTGGAGGGCATCCAAAGAAGAGCAATGAGGCTGGTGAAGGTTCTAGAGAACAAGTCTTATGAGGAACAGCTGAGGGAACTGGGATTGTTTATCCTGGAGAAAAGGAGGCTGAGGGGAGACCTTATTGCTCTCTACAACTACCTGAAAGGAGACTGTAGCAAGGTGGGTGTTGGTCTCTTCTTCCAAGTAACACCATAATAGGACAAGAGAAAATGGTCTCAAGTTGTGCCAGATAGGTTTAGATCAGACATTAGAAAAAATTTCTTCACCAAAAGGTTTGTTAAGTACTGGAACATGCTACTCAGGGAAGTGGTTGAGTCACCATCCCTGGAGGTCTACCTGGAGGTAGACCTGTAGATGTGGCACTTAAGGACATGGTTTATGGTGGACTTGGCAGTGCTAGCTTAATGGTTGGACTTGATGTTCTTAAAGGTCTTTTCCAACCTAAACAATTCTATGATGCAATGTGAAGTACAGCATGCCCTTGCTAAGTTCAGGCTGTTCTGTTTACCTCATCATTATTTGCTGCATACAGCATCTAAGAGGGAGCGTCCATAACAACCATGCACTATTTATTACCCAGTGCTGAGCAAACACAAACTGTTCTGAGATATGCTTGTGCTAGACTTCAACTAAAGATGAGTGAATGTGTCTGAGCCACCCATGTTTGGGTCTATGTTGTCTATCTTTATCCCCTTGCCCAAATCCCTGCTGGTGCATGATCTTTTATGCAACCAGTCTGAATGCATATGAAATAAGTCTGTATCTGAAGTAAGCTTATGCTCTGAAGGCAGGTCAGATCCAGCTGTTACTGGTGTTTATCTGAGACTCCTCTGGAAATGGAGGTAAATAGGATGATGTTCATCTCTTCTTTAAATCCTGTATTAACCTATCAACAGCGAACACATGGCTGACTGACAAGCAAAATCTGAAAGATGCTCCTTCATCAATTGTAATGTCATTATGGTACATGCATGTGTAACTATATTCTGCTCGGTCACTAATGGGTAAGTGTACATTTCATATTCCTTCAGCACATAAATGTACTCTTACTTTCTGCTTATCTAATGGAAGTACACATCTGAATTAAAGTCAGGTTACACGGATAATGAAAGCATAAACAAAGGAAGAAAGCTGAAACTCAGCTTTTCATCAGCATCCTATATGATCTTGAAGTGCTTCAGAGTGAACTTTAGCATAGGATCTGCTTGTAAAATACTAAAAATTTAAAAATAATAAAAACTTAAACAGCGGACTGAGGATCTATTCTGTTAAAGCTGTAGAGAGGAAAGATAACATGCAGTTCATAGACAAAATTAAGTTTAGTATAGCTGCTAGATGCGAGTATTGCACTTACTGTTCAGACTATGACAGAGGCAGGGCTTTGTTGCAGAGTTCACAGTTATAAGACTCTACTCACTCTTCACTAATTACAGCAGCTACTTGAGTTGAAGTGATTAGCATAAAGAAGTGTGGTTAGATACAATGTTTTGGATCCAGAGTTAAGTTTAAAAAAGTATTTAAAATCTCAGTCTCTTTTAGTAAGACTAGACAATTTAGAAGCCATTATGCAGTCAAGGGAAATTGCAGACTGTAAGATCTGATAGTCTTAAGGGGAGATATACACCCTCTGCATTAGAGCAGGAAGAGATTCCTTGGACAAAAGTGGAAAAAATCTCATACTAGTTTGTCTGTAGATGTAACACTGTGCTGAACATGTGTAAGTAAATTAAAGCAATGAGAACCTCATTGAAAAGAAGTGTTTTTCCAAATGACTTGAAGGAAGAGTTTTCCACATATTCCTGAGTGCAGAAAACATAATCACAGTGAGTGACTGCAGTTTCCTAGTAATTTGATTTTACACAGTAGCTGGAAAAGAGCCCATGATGACTTTGGATCCTATTAATGGAGGTGGTATTACAGGGTGAAAACACCATGTGCTGCTGTATTATAAATATTTCTTAACAGAGAACAGAAGATGTACAGGTCCTTTTACACTTGAGGCTGAGGAAGAACATGGAACTATTCTTATGGCATGTAGCTCTGCTGGAGAATTTAAAAAGAAGTATTATATTGCTTTTTACATATAGAGCAATGGAAACTTCGGTGATCTGTCATGTTGGGAAACAAACCCTTTATGTTTTATTCACAGAGATGCTGGGAAAATCTCCAAGTATAACATCAAAGTTACAGTGTAATTGTATTTAATCGACATTGTCATGTCAGATAAGGTCCTAAGTATCACTAAGGTAAAAAAAGGAACAACAGCATCCAAAAATTATGAGGAAAATAAGATTAAGATAATGATTTATTGGGATCTGAAAATAGTAATAAAGAAATTGCTCATTCCTCAGGCAGAATCCTTTGCACAGGTGCAGTTTAATACTGAAGACTCCTAAATTTCAATAAGGCCAAATGCCGGGTGCTGCACTT
Organism: Strix uralensis; assembly: GCF_047716275.1. Classification (NCBI taxonomy): domain Eukaryota; kingdom Metazoa; phylum Chordata; class Aves; order Strigiformes; family Strigidae; genus Strix; species Strix uralensis. Next base: position 8,759,428 of record NC_133973.1, read on the forward strand.
GGGCCACAACAACCCCCAGCAGCGCTACAGGCTTGGGGAGGAGTGGCTGGAGAGCTGCCAGTCAGAGAGGGACCTGGGGGTGTTGACTGACAGCCGGTTGAACAGGAGCCAGCAGTGTGCCCAGGTGGCCAAGAAGGCCAATGGTATCCTGGCTTGTATCAGAAATAGCGTGGCCAGCAGGGACAGGGAAGGGATCTTACCCCTGTACCCGGCACCGGTGAGGCTGCACCTCGATGACTGTGTTCAGTTTTGGGCCCTTCACTACAAAAAGGACATTGAATGACTCGAGTGTGTCCAGAGAAGGGCAATGAAGCTGGTGAAGGGTCTGGAGCACAGGTCTGATGGGGAGCGGCTGAGGGAACTGGGGGGGTTTAGTCTGGAGAAGAGGAGGCTGAGGGGAGACCTCATCGCCCTCCATAGCTACCTGAAAGGAGGTTGCAGAGAGCTGGGGATGAGTCTCTTGAACCAAGTAGTAAGCGATAGGACAAGAGGTAATGGCCTCAAGTTGCGCCAGGGAAGGTTTAGACTGGATTTTAGGAAGTATTTCTTTCCAGAAGGGGTTGTTAGGCGTTGGAATGGGCTGCCCAGGGAGGTGGTGGAGTCCCCATCCCTGGAGGTGTATAAGAGTCGGGTTGACACAGCGCTGAGGGATCTGGTGTAGTTGAGAATGGTCAGTGTGAGGTTAATGGTTGGACCGGATGATCTTCAAGGTCTTTTCCAACCGAGATGATTCTGTGATTCTGTGATACTCTTGACCCCATGTTTCTGCCCATGAGGTACCCTGATCGCCAACATTTCTTTGACAAGACATGCATGCAACTATCCAAATCCTGGCAACACTGAATATAAAGTATTTAAATCCTGGAGGCATTCTCAGATTCCCCTGGAAACCTCATGTGTGAAGTGTGATGTTCTAGGTATGTTCTCAGGCTGTGCTAATGGTGGTGTTTAGCTTTCACCTTGGGGGACACAGTGCTCTTACATCACATACCCTGTTTGAATTTGAAATTATGACTGGCACAAGACTCTTTGGCAGCTCTCAGTTCTTTAAAGTTTTATCCCTTTGTCCCAAGGACAGCTTGGAGGAATCAGGTTTAGTGTCTCTTAAGCTTGCTCCAGAGCTGTGTGTATGATTTATTTCTCATTTGAGAAAACACATGAATCATTCCATCTGGAGATGTGGATTCAATTATTGCCGTTCCTCTACTGCTATGAGGTATCCTCTTTGCCAAGTCAATTTTCCTTTCCAGTAACTTGTTTCTTCTGTTTTTCAAGATAATAGACACACTAATAGAACAATTTGGGGGGGTGTGGGGTATTAAGACTTACAAGCATTATCATAGGTACCCAGTACATAGAAAATAAAGGCATTAATTACTCTTTCAAGCTACATCTCAAAAAGAGTTGGTTGAAAGAAAGGAGAGAATCAATAATTTGCTAGGTCCAACATTGCCCAGATTTGCTAGAATAAGAGTGAGAATTATTTTCCTTAATATATATTGAAATCCTGGCACAGCAAAGATCCAGGTGAATCAGGATTGAAAGATATTCTAAAATTTCTATTTGTGGCAGAGAGTTTCCTGATCAGCAGCCTTGGCCAACCCATGGCTAAAATGAGCAATGGAAGCTGAATCTCATGGAAGTTGTTTCCCCAGCTCAGAGACTGACAGTACATATGTGAAAGAGAGATGTTTCCCAGAGACATAGAGCAAATGTGACAGGAAACCCCAAAACATTGTGACATGAGGATGGATCCAATGCAATGCACACACCAGATTACGCCAGGTCTTTTTCTTTATGTTTTCTGATTAAGGCATAAGTAGAAGAAAACAGCCCTCAGTAATTGGTCTGCCATAGTGTGAAGTATTGCATTGGCTTAACCTTAAAAAGTCTTAAAGGAAGAAGATAACAGAGGATCAGAGGGGTTAAAAGCCAGTACATTATTTATGTTTCTCACTGTGAACTCAGTGAGCCAAAGAACACAGAGGTGAAAAAATCCTGCATAGACTGAAGAAGGTAAAAGTTGGAAATAGCTCTGATTTCTCATTACAGACAGAGGAGTGGCAATGAGGACATGGAATGAAATAGAGAAAAGCAGACCAGAAAAGCTATTGACTGGTCAGAGGGCCAATGATTCCTGGCTGTCTGTATGTTCCTACAGTGCTTACCAGGGACAGCGATTTCATTACAGAAAATGAAAATAAAATATGTTATCCTTTAGGTGAGCATATAAAGGACTCTGAGCTTTGGCCTCATTCATATCTGTGTGTCTGTCACTTTGTGAATATTCATGTGTGCACATTCAAGTGTATGAATTTGCTTTCAGCTTCTGTCATAATTTTTTCCTTTCAGTACCTGTGGAAGGTGAACATCAGTCTGGTGGCAGTCTGTTAGGGATGCATTTATATCTCAGTGATGTTTTTAGCTGAGTGGTGTCATATTAAAAGTTTTTTCTCATAACAGCAGCCGAATTTACTTAATAAACTGTTAAATTACAGTTGACAGTTTCAGTACCTGTTCATGTTGGGTTCAGTATTCAGACCACCATGCTTCAATGAGAAACAACAATGTATGAGTCAAGCTTTTGATACAGAGAAATGTCCACTTTCCTTGCAAATTATTTACTTATAGCAACATATGATGATTTCTGAACGTTGCCCAAGAATCCTGCTTGCCCAGAATGTTTTGTGGATTCAGTGTAGCTTACAAGATAGTTTGGGGATTGGCTATGATAAGAAAGTAGCAGGTAGCCCTGGGGTATGAAATAAAAAGACAACTCACTGATAGCAGACTCAAAGCCCTCAATGGGCACTTAGGCAAAATTAAACTTGAACAAAAGGACTCAGAGATGCTATCTAGGGAGGATGATCTCGCCGATTCAGAGATGCTATCTAGGGAGGATGATCTCGCCGATTTAGGAAGAAGACACCTGGACTTTGCTTCACAGGCATGCCCTGGGAAGAGCGGACACCATGAAGAGGACCACGTACTTCTCCCTTGACCACAAAAGACCCTCACCCTATTTCTACTACGCATGCTCAGACTATGCAAATGAGTTCTGAGAAATAATTATAATAATCACACCTATTCCCCAAACTAATTGTAATAACCCAGTCTTTCCTAATGAATATGTATGCTTTGGTATAATAAATATTTGGCTACTTGCCACAGACAGTGTGCAAGCTTTGTGGAGAAATCCCCTTGCACCCCAGCCGGAATAAACATGCCTGCTTTAGAACTTTATGCGAGTTGTAGAGTTTGTTTCTGCACATCACTTTTACTCTGAGGAAAATATGAATGCTACAAAATGATAATGGATAAGTGGAACGGGGGGGGGGGGGGGGGGGGAGACTAATTCAATGCATTTGCTAAATCAAGTAAATTAGGACTTCGAACTGCAAAGTCAACCTTGAAGATAAGTGTGGGAAGAAAGAAAGAATAGAATTTATGTGTGTGTGTACATATGTTGGGGGCTGCTGACTGGTCTAATTAAAACAATGACAAAAGTAAAGAGCAAAAACAGATTTCTTTTTTTAAATAAAGGCCACTGGAAAATGAAATTTTAAATAAATTTCAGAAAATCTTCAGCTGTTCTTAGTGCAGGCGAAACTTACATACAGAATTGTCTCGTCTCCTTTTTTTCCAAAAAACTGCCCAAAACTCAGAATTCTGTTTACACAGATTTAAGCAAATCATCCTCAGCTACAACCATAAGTGATATCCAAATATTTGGTTTAATTTTATGACTGGACTCGATTGTCAGTATGCCTGATAAGACAGACAGTCTTCTCATCAGCAGGTAACTTCTCTACTTTTTTGAACAGTACTGTCTCTGTTTCTGCTCCCCAGTAACAATCTCTTCATACCTTCTTTAAACTAGTAGTATGTCTTCTTTTTGTCTTCTTACTTACACTGTAAAAATCTCTCCATAGACAATGCTCTCAACTAGTAAAATTCCCTCCAAGTTTACCATAAACAGGAACTATCAGCATCATAACCAAGGAGCTTATGCAAAATTCACTAGTCAAAATAAGGTAAACATCCAAATAAGATATTTGTCATAGCAGCTCCAGTTTTATGCCCATATAGTGCTTTTAGCCCAACTGGTCTCCAACTGGTTTGGGATGGTAAAACATATCAAATGAAGGGACATTGTAACAGAGTATTTGTGATGGTTTAGCCCCTGCCGGGGTCTGAGACCACGCGGCCGCTGCCCCTCCCCCACAAAGGGAGTGAAATGCAAAGCCCCAAGACTGAAATAAGGAAAGGTTTAATACAACAGTGCAATAGCAACACAACAAACAACAGCAATAACAATAACAGTAATAGTGATAGCAGTGAACAGAGCAAAATATCTACCAAATACAGCAGTTTGAAGCACGATGTACAAAACCAGGAGTGCACCGCGCTCCCCCGCCAGGAAAAATGTGACCTGCCAGGATGTGACGTCGGCATGGTATCTGAATAACCCGGCTAGAGCTCCCCCCCACTGCTGGGGAAACTTAACCCTATCCTGGTTAAACCAGGACAGTATTCATTTGTCTTACACCTAAAACCATTAAAGAATTACAAAAACTTGTTATGGCATCACAGAAATCAGTGATGATTAGGATTATGGAATAGGGATTCAAATTTTGCCAATGACAAATATGATTTCTAACATGCTTTTTTTTCAGCCCTCAGTAACAGAAGAGTAAGTCTCAACCCAATTTTTTAAAAATGGTATAAAAGTTAATTATAATATTAAAATTAATTTATAAAAATATATATGCAACAATCCAGAGAGTTAAATTATCATTCCCTCATGTAAGAAAGGGGAAAATCCAGGCAGCATTTTAGATATTTGCATATCTTCATATTTGAAGCTATTCACATGGTCATCTGTAACACATCATATGAAGTGTTTCCAATGATACCTTGGATTTTGCATATGAGAATCTTTGTAACAAATGCAGCACTAATCATCCTTATTTTCATGCAAATCCAGTTGCATGCTCATCACTTACACTGGTCCCCGGTTTTGCCTTTATATTTTCCAGAGCATTGAGAAAACTCAGTGCTATGATGTATAACTTTACTAAGTTAAGCTACCACTTCCTGGTAAGGTATAAACTAAAATAAGACAATTAATTCCAGGACACTAGTATTTTTACATGAAGGAAGAGGAGGCCTGGAAGTTCGGTTTTGTAAAGAAAATAATGCCCCTCTGATGTGACCTTACCAGTATGCTAGCTCTTTTTGCCCTTCCATATTGGTAAGCAACGGATACTTCTCTGCTTTACAGGAGCTATTAGAGGAGTAGCTGAAGAATGGAATAGAGAAAACAATGGGTTTATGTTTCTCCATAATTACTGTCTTTCATGTGCAATTTCTTCAGTATTTTTTTGTGGCAACTGAGGCATGGACTCCCAATGAAATCCAGAAAGAAAGAGAGACTTTATTGTTACAATGATACATACTTATGCTCTCGGATGCTGTCGGAAAAGCTCTTACTTCATAGCTAACAAATCAGCAATTAGCTATCAACCTTTTCTCCTATCAGCATAAGGCCACTCTAACATGTGCTGTGCAGGCCAATCACCCTCTTGTTCACGCGCTGTTCTCGCAGTAGCATCTTCTCCCAGTTCAGTACTTTTCCACAGTTTAGTGTTGCAGCTGTCCGTTGTTTTTCCCTGCCACCTTGGCATAGCTCAGCAGCCTCTTCTCTTTCTTCCAAGGCCTGTTTTTCGTCAAAGCCTAGCACTTTCTCAGAGGCTGGCAGGCCAATGCCTCCCACAATCTTTGATAGAAGTTGCTTTGTAAATGTAAAACATGTCTTGAGAACATTGAGAATTTTCTCTTTACAAACAACTCTTCTGCAGTATTTGTCTGTAAGAAAACAATGGCAGAATCAGTGTTTTCAGCAACAGGTTAAACTCATCAAAAGTCTTGTACTACAGAGCTCCTATTCTCTGGATCCCAAAGGAGGTTAGAATAACAGAATAAACTGTTTAGCCTTTTTGGAACTGGGGCATATGTTGTGGTAATTCTAGAGACTTGGAGACCATTCTGGTAAAGGCTTGCTTTAATAAATAAGTAAGTAGGCTGCCCATGGAGAGTGGAAGTATCCACTCTCCAGGTTGAGGAGAGAAGAGTTCAGATTTAAAATGCTGGACATATGCTCCCAATTTCTAATTGCATCTTGCTCCGTAAGACCAAGTCACATCATCAGTTCAACTCAAAACCTTCCTTTGTGTTTTGTTTCCAGAGTGTGTGCAGGCTTTCACCTAACTTTATCTTGAGTGTTAAGCTGTCAATAACATTTTACTTTTCTATATCCTGAATCATGTAAAGATGTCAAAACACTTGAAATATCCTTAAAGTGGGACATAGTTATTCATCCTAGCAATAGTTAAATTTAAGGAACTGAAAAGAAGATGCATTTAAAATTGCCACAGTTTAGAGGGAGCTTTGTTACTGGGTCTATCAGGCACACAAGATCTGAAGATCCCTGAGTTTTCAGCCTAAATGCTGTCCAAAATTGCAAGAGAAACTACTGTTAGACCTCAACACAGGAAAATTGCTCTTCTCTTTGTTCTTACATTTTCCAACCACAGAACTGTCTTCCTGTCATGACCTTTTATGGTAGTGTCTTGTGGCCCAGCTTTACTGAGATGTTTAATTTGGCTCTTTGTGGAAAGCTAAGCTGATCTAGAGCAAGACTGACTAGCATACTCACTAGGAATGAGCGTTTCCTGTACCACAGTAACGTGCGGAGTCATGACTTTACAACCAGTAAGGTTATAAAGAAGGTATGTTTATTCAGCGCTGGGTGCACGGGGGATCGCTCCTCCACAAACGTGCACATTTTGGAGCGAAAAGCAGCTCCTTTCTATAGCGTAAGTGTTTACATATTCATGATAATCCCGAGAATAGGGAGAGATATTACAACTAGTTTTGAGAAATCATTATCATAAATCCCGCCCCAAGTCCCTCCCCGTTGCGCCTGCGCAATGTCTCCTGATGGTCTTGGGCAGGGGTCTTCAGGATGAAGATTGAAGATTCCTCTTCTTCCTCTTATGACTTTTCACCCAATTAGGTCTCTTCAGCATGTCAATTTAGCATTCTTTGAATTCCCCTTCCTTATCTTGGGACTCAGTAGTTGCAGCTCCTCCCTTATCTCAAGAGCCCATCCTGCTGAGAGCCCACCCTGCTGAGAGGCCTGCATCTATTTTGTTAAGGTTTCTCACTTCAATTCCCCCCTTTCTTTTCCTAGTAGTAAATTCTTTTACTTCTTTCGTTAGGTAAAATTCACTCATAATCCTTATACTAACTACTGAAATTATTCCTAACTCTAATACTTATCTTATAGTTTAAATCTAGTTTTCAGGGCCTTATTGTTTTTTGGTATCGGAGTAAAGTGAAGAGCCTCGTATATAGCCTGTATGCGTCTGGTAAGTTTCCAATTCCAGACATATATGGCTATAGTGAGAACTAATAGGATTGCTACTGCTATTAGCAATGCTATAATTGGGTGGACAGCTATAGTAAGTATTCCAGTAGCTGTAGGTGACCACCCAAGGAGAGTATCCCACCAGTGGTGATCAGTGGTTTTCTGTACTTGTGTTAGAATCTCATGAATTTGTTCTGTATCATGTTTTACTACAACTAACATTTCTTTTCCTTTCCTTTGTACATCTTCTAGGATGGAGATTAAGTCTTTATGTTGCAACATTTCTTTAATCCTATCCAAATTCATTCCTATAGAGACAGGATCTATTTTTCTAATCAAGGTATAATCTGATTTTATTACCTGAGAGGTTAGTACTGGGATAGTATAGGTAAAATCACACCCTTCAATTTTTGTGAAATTACATACACAATGATTGGAATAGTTTCCTATCTTTACCTTAAAATAGCCATCTATGAGTACACTTGTGCAAAGGGTACGAAGACATATGCACCCTTTTCCTATATATATCATGACTGTATCATTGTTTATGGATGACTGTATTTCAAAATGACACTCTTTCTGATGTGTGTCTAAGCACATGTCTTCGGCCTGTATGTCGTTCCCTTCACAAACGTATCCCTTCTGGCCCATATTAATGCATAGTTCTGTGTTGACAGTTTGCCATTTATCCCCTTGCTTCCATGCCCATTTCCCATGCCCTACTGGACTGATTATCATTCCCCATGGTTTAGTCCTATAGAGGTAACAGGGTATATGCTATGCTGGGTAGTTTCTACAACTGTTAATACAAAGGTAATTATTTTGTCATTCTGTCTTTCATATGTAAAATTCACCAGTTTTCACCAGGACTGCAACTCCCTCTCTTGAGGTTTTGCCTTATCCCAAATTATCTTTTTAATCTCTGTTGGGAGGATTCCTTCTTCGCCTTTTCTTAAGATATCGGAAATGACAATTTGCATCCACATTTGTGCCTGGATGCAACTAAGGGCCCAGGATATGTCTTTTGGTATCATTTCCAATCCTTCTACTATCATCAAATGGTCCTTAATATTGGTTTTTTCCCAATCAGGGAGTAGTTTAGACGTCAGCCATTCGTGATTTCCTAAGGCTAACAAGGATGATATCAAAGGTTGTTTTAGTTTGACCAGCTCTCCGGTTGCGGATGCTAGCTTGTTTATTATTACTTCTGAGTCTATGCTGTTTAGTACTCCTAGTCCTGTTCCTAGGACCCCTGTCACATCCCTTTTTGACCTCATTGTGCGAGATTTTAACCACTCTCTCCATCCCTCCTGTGTTGCTTTTATAAATGGGAGGCATTTTTGGTGGACACCTGACATATCTAGTTGCAAATGTAATTCTATTTGCTTCAATGACCATTTAGGATTGTACAATACAATCTACTGTCCTGTTTTCCGAATTATGTGTGGGCCTGTTTCATAAATATGGTATCCAGGGTATGGGGGAGCTATTGGCTTTACCATTGTTGTTATTGTTGGTTTAACCGTCGTCGTTGTTGGCTTTACTGGCCTTGTTCCATTTTTAATTCTAAAAATTATGTTTTCATCTGGACGTTTCCATATACAGCTGACTTCTACTGTCTCAGTTAATGAAAAACTCAGCCAAGTTGGTTCAGCTTGGACTTGGATCCGAAATTTAAATTTTAACCCATTTCCCTGTCGTTTCCATAGGCATTCCACTGTAATATTTTGTTCTAAAATGTGGTCGTGCCAACACTCAAGCTTACTACTACCACAGTCTGTAACAATTTTACCCTGTGAGGTTGAAATTGAGATCTGGGTGGACCCACTATATTTGGTTCCATCTACCATTCGACATCCTATGCTAATTTCTTCCCCGGATATCCCCCATATCTGAGGGATTCCTTCACCTTCATTCCATATTCCCTCTTTATATACATAACCTCCAGAGCCCTCTTTGTACATGACCACAGTAGCTAAAGTTAGCCCTCGTATTTCTGGTTTTTTCCCTATTGTCTCTGTGTACGCCAAATGAGCTTGTGACCACGGCCACTTGTTATTGCTAACACCTGGGGTGCTACAGCATCCCAGTTCACAGCATTTCCATAGATCGAACAATCGTTTAGAAAACCTTGAGATTTGTTTCCGACTAGGGGGTGGAGTTACAACACTTATAATACTTGCCGGTTCAAAACCGTTCCTTGCACACCCTACTAACATTCCTCCTTTTTTTGCCATGATCTCATACTTTCCTGTTTCCTCATCCCAGACCCATGAGTCATTCAAAAATGGAGTCGCTTGTATTGCTACTACTGCTAGATGTGGTTTTTGCTTATTTGGTCGAAACATATGCAGTGGTGACAAAAAAGAACTGCTTCCCACTGTCATATCTTGACTCAATATTATGACCGAGATAAGAATAATTTCCCTGGCTGGACTTGCGTGATTTTCCATTGGGACTTAGGTGCCTTCTTCACTCGTGAGTGATGAATCCAGGTGTTCTGTTTCTTGATTTTGATAGCCGTGTAAGAGGTCAGCAGTACTTGAAACGGTCCTTCCCACTGTGGTTCCAGGGTCTTATCTGCAAAAGACTGTACCATCCGTGCCACTCGTTTTGCCTCTCTGTCCGCGAGCTCATTGCCTCTTTCTATGTCCGATTGTACTTTCTGGTGCGCCTTTATATGCATAATAGCCACCCTTTCTGGTAATTGAACGGCTTCTAAGAGTTTCAGAATCTCTGTGGCATGTTTGATGGTTTTTCCTTGAGAGTTCAAAAGTCCTCTTTCCTTCCAGACGGCCCCATGAGCATGCACCACTCCAAATGCATATTTCGAATCAGTCCATATGTTGATTTCTAGCCCTTTAGCTCTCTCAAGGGCCTTTGTTAAGGCAATTATTTCGGCTTTCTGGGCTGAAGTTGAAGCAGGTAGTGGCCCAGAATCCAGGACTTTGCTGGTTGTTGTGACTGCATACCCTGAGTATCGGGTACCGCTTACCATATAACTGCTTCCATCGGTAAACCAATCATCGGCTCCCTCCAATGGAGTGTCTTTCAGATCTGGTCGGCTGGAGTACACGGCTTCAATAGTTTCTAGGCAGTCATGTTCTAAAAGTTCCCCGTTCCTGCCATCTAGGAAAGAAGCGTCCAGGCGATACATCCTTCTCTGGTTTCCGTAGCGACAAGCAGGTCATCCACGTATTGGAGAATCTTGCCTTTGTCAGGTGGTTGGTCCCAGCTTTCAAGATCTTTAGCTAATTGATTGCCAAATATCGTGGGGCTGTTCTTAAATCCTTGAGGCAGCACCGTCCAAGTTAGTTGAGTTTTGCGGCCTGTTTTGTGATTTTCCCATTCAAAAGCAAATAATTTCTGGCTAGACTCGTGGAGAGGGAGGCAAAAGAAGGCATCTTTTAAATCTAGAACGGTAAACCAGGCTAGTTCCTGGGTTAAGGTGGTGAGCAAGGTATAAGGGTTAGCCACTACAGGATATAAATCTTCGGTTATTTTATTAATTGCTCTTAGATCCTGCACCACCCGGTAGGACCCATCTGGCTTCTTTACTGGAAGGATAGGGGTATTGAAATCGGATTCACATTCCTTCAGCAATCCCTGATCTAAAAATCTCTCAATAATGGGCTGAATGCCTTCCCAATCCTCCCTTTTTAGAGGATATTGTTTTATCCTTACTGGTTTTTGCCCTTCTTTTAATTTTACTATAACTGGAATAGCATTTTTAGCCTGCCCTGGTATATCTGTTGCCCATACTCCGGGGTATACCTGGTCCATAATTTCTTTACTAATTACTTCTTCTTTTATTGGAAGATCTGTTAAAAGTAAGCTTATCATTTGTATATATTGTTGATTATTTACCTTCAGAGTAACTTCCCCTTTTTTGAATGTAATTATAGCTTTCAATTGTTCCAAAAGATCTCTTCCCAGAAGAGCTTTAGGTGAATTTGGTAGATACAAGAATTTATGTATACCCATTTGCTTTCCCAATTTATATTTTAATGGCTTACAAAAATAAGCTTTTTCAGTTTGTCCAGTAGCTCCTTTTACCATCACATATTCTTCTCCTAGGGGCATCAGAGCTTGATTAAGTACTGAATAAGTTGCTCCGGTATCTACTAAAAATTCTATTTCTTTTTGTTCTTTCCCTAGCTTTATTGTAACCAGTGGATCCGCTAGGGTGGACTCCTCCGGTCCCTGTCAATCTGTATCTATTGATGCAAGTACTTTCCTTTTCCGCTTTTGTTTCGGACAGGCAGCCTTCCAGTGTCCTCTTTCTTTACAAAATGCACACTGGTCTTTATCCAGAAACCCCTTCTTAAATTTTCTCCCCTTTAGTTCATCTATTACTGCCACCACTCTTCGTTGCCCCTTCCTATACTCGTCTTCCCTATTGCTAAACACCCTCCATGCTTCATCCAGTAATACTTCTAGGTTCCTGCTTTCCGTGGTGCGTAGTTTCTGTAACTTACGCCTGATATCCCCTGTGGATTGCCCCAAAAATAATGATACCAGCTGTTGTATTTCTGCTTCGGATCCTGGGTCTAGTGGCGTATTTCGGCGCATCACTTCCCTTAGCCGATCCAGGAATTCAGAAGGTGATTCCAAAGGACCCTGCTTAATTGCATATAATGCTGACCAATTTATATTTTTGGGCATGGCCCTTTCCAATCCCTTTAAGATTAAATCCTGGTATCCTTTTAACCTGTCCATTTGAGCAGAACTGTTTGGATTCCACCTTGGGTCCTGAAGGGGAAAGAAATCCTTAACCTCGTTCCCCGTGGTTCTGCAATAGTCTGAGGTCAAATCACCTGCTGCTTTCAGAACCAATTGTTTCTCGGTCTCTGTTAGGTAATCCAGTAGTAGCTGTATATCATTCCAATCAGGATTATATTGTTTCAGTATAAACTGAAATTGTCTGGTCACGCTTATTGGGTCACTTCGGAACTCCTTTACAGCTCTTTTCCAATTTTCTAAATCTGTGGTGGAAAAGGGTATTTTTATTAGCATGGCTCCCCCATCAGGACGGACTGCCTCCCTGAGGGGTGCCTGAAGAATTGTTTGAGCAGATTTTCCCCATGTGCGGGAAGATACCGGGCTACCTGGGGGAAAGGGGGTAGGAGTAGGGTCTGAATCTGAGTCTTGTTCTTGTTTTTGTGGCGGTGGAGGAGACTGTTTTTGTGGGGGAGGCTTAAATAAGTCTGTCAGGTCGGGGTCTGATCCTTGGTGCACCTTTCCAATTTTTGTACATCTCTGGCCAAAACTACATGCTGAGCAACATTGTCTCAGTTTTCCTTTTAATCCTTTATTGTTTTCTCGCTCCAAAGCGAGCACCAAGGGATCTTGTGGTATGATTAGACCACAATCTTTTTGCCAATTACGGATAGTGAAAAACATGTCTGCATATGATACTTCATCCCACTTCCCCTCCCTTCTTAAGAACAACATTAATTGTAGGAGGGTATTATAGTCCAAAGTTCCATTTAGTGGCCATTGTGCCCCATTTTCCAGTTTATAAAGTGGCCACCACTGATTGCAATATTTTATGAGAGTCTTTTTATTTTCTGTACCCCCAGACTTAATGATATCTTTCCAATGCATTAGTATACATCCTAAGGGGCTTCTTTTTAGGACTTTTTTACTGTGGGTATTTCCCATCCTGCTCCCACCTCTATCCTAAAGAGTTTGTTTCAGATTAAAGTGGGAACAAATGGGGAACACTCCTATACTTTCTCTTTACGCTTGTAATTTCCCAATTTTATTCCGAAGTACAACCTATCTCAACTGCGACAACCGTAATATTGGTACAGGCAATTACTTCAATTAAAACAAGCCGAACCCAGCGGCTTTTACACCATACACAGAGTCAGTGTGTTACCACAGAATGTGGCAACAAACAACAAAGGATTACAACGATTATTATTCCAGCTATTATCCCACCAACTGTCGTCAGGGACATACAACTCATCATACCAGCCTCATACACTCTTAATATGTTAAGTTGGATATCCCCCTACAACCACTTTGCTCGCCTGGCAGCTGAATTCGCTTCGTTCGTCTCCGGCCGTTCTCCTCGCGGAGAATATGGAAACTCGGATTAGAACTCCACACTCGCTTCGCAGCTGTGCTGCGTCTCACTCACACTCTGCAAGCACTCAGTCACACAGTTACTTAAAGGGCCCGTCTTGCTTTTTATTCACACTCATGCTACAAAATGTACCAATTAAGATAAGAACCAAATTTGCATATCACATAAATCGTAAACCATTAATCGTTTATCACAGGTATAAAGCCAGTTAACTTAAATGTAACACATATAATTTCAATATTTCAATTTCCCATGGGTTACAACAGATGATATGAACGATAGCTATCCCGTTTAACACCCTAAACAGAGCTCTTTCCGAGGCGCCTTAACCAGACTGGGTACCCCTCTAGGCTGTGCGCCAGACGTCTCTGCGTGCCTTACCAGCAGCGCATGGGACTACGCTGTGCGCCAGACGTCTCTGCGCGCCTTACCAGCCTCCCGTTACCCTTTAAACATACCTTTGTCCGTAGTTTAGATGGCTCTTGTCTGCCCCTGCAGTGAACGGCTGAGAGCGGAGTTCCTCCGAGAATTCCCAGGCCACGGCTAGGACGTCCGTTCCTCAGTCGTTCCGGTAGCCGAGCAGAGAGAGTCCCATCTGGGTCGCCAAAATGACGTGCGGAGTCACGACTTTACAACCAGTAAGGTTATAAAGAAGGTATGTTTATTCAGCGCTGGGTGCACGGGGGATCGCTCCTCCACAAACGTGCACATTTTGGAGCGAAAAGCAGCTCCTTTCTATAGCGTAAGTGTTTACATATTCATGATAATCCCGAGAATAGGGAGAGATATTACAACTAGTTTTGAGAAATCATCATAAATCCCGCCCCAAGTCCCTCCCCGTTGTGCCTGCGCAATGTCTCCTGATGGTCTTGGGCAGGGGTCTTCAGGATGAAGATTGAAGATTCCTCTTCTTCCTCTTATGACTTTTCACCCAATTAGGTCTCTTCAGCATGTCAATTTAGCATTCTTTGAATTCCCCTTCCTTATCTTGGGACTCAGTAGTTGCAGCTCCTCCCTTATCTCAAGAGCCCATCCTGCTGAGAGCCCACCCTGCTGAGAGGCCTGCATCTATTTTGTTATGGTTTCTCACTTCAACAGCATCCGGCTTAACACAGCAATTTGGCCCTTATTTTCCAGGAGCAACAAGTAGGGTTTAAGTTGCTTAACGTAAATTTTTCATGTTGACAATGCATTGCTCTCTTCAGTCCATAAACCTTCAAGTAATTTACAACTGCTTGATACTCAGGATTGCTTTTCCTGTTGGATATACAGGGAATCGGTAGTGCTGCTGCCCATATAAGAACACTCTAAACCTGTTTCTCATACAGACAACAACTACTCTGCCTACATTAGACTTCTATAGACTGATCTTATGTTTTAATAGTAACAGAAGTTCAGACACCAACTGATAGCTATCAGCTTCTAGCTGTATGAGGCTAATGATACTAATGATGCATAGCTAAGTGAATGTGTTCCTCTTTCCAGAGCAGTGGTGACCTAACAATGCACTCAAGTGGACTGTTTCCTCCAACAGCCCCTTTGCAATTGCCTTGTCTAAAGCCTCTTTGTTCAGGAAATTGATGCAACTGAAGAACATATTAGAAGGCTTTTCCTTCATTCCTTATATACAGGCGATGCCGGGGGTTGTACATATGACTATATTTAGAGATTGTTTTCAAAGCTGGAAGATCTGTTAGCTTTTTTTGCTAGTGCAGGGAGATAAAAAATGCCATGGTGCAAAACTATATATACTCTGTGCCAGGAAGGGTCACGGAGTTTCATTCCTCACTATCACAAGGCCATATCACC
The DNA here is from genome assembly GCF_047716275.1 of Strix uralensis. Classification (NCBI taxonomy): domain Eukaryota; kingdom Metazoa; phylum Chordata; class Aves; order Strigiformes; family Strigidae; genus Strix; species Strix uralensis. The sequence goes on from NC_133973.1 coordinate 8,774,763, forward strand.
ATATAATCCCTTTCACAAACTTAACAAGCTTTAAATAAATCACACAAACAGTAAAAAATGCATAAATCTCATAAAAAACCCTACAGGATTATGAAAAACATAACAATTACAATGGAAAACATAGACATATTTCTGTACACAAGGTCATCTACTTGATTCCAACTAAAATTACTCAGAGGTTCATTCCTGAAATCAGGCAGTGGATTTCCCTTAACTTCAATTATGTAAATATTAGACAGCTGCTGTATGCAGGTTTTTTCGATGGTTAACAGTGGGAGACTGCTTCAGATGTGAACTCATCCTGCCTTGGGAGCCCCTCTCAATTATAGAGGGAACTTGTTGGCTATCTGACTAGTGACATACAGGTGTCTACCATTTACATTAGATGTCTGCCTCTGCGTCAATCAAGATCTAGTGTGTTGAGCTTCAAGAAAGTTTCTGTACTTAGCACTCACTTGCTTAGCACGATTTTGCTGTGATAAAATACTTGTTACTTCTGAAAACATGCTTGTAAGACTAGTCTAAATTAACAATAACTGCAGTTAGTGATTATTTATGACCTCTGAAAGTAGCAACAGTTAGTGTGTACATTTCAACTTTGATTCCTCTGCAAGTGGTCCACTTTTTAACAACCATTTCAGCCATTTGAGACCCTTTTCTATATTATGACAAAAACCAAGACAGCTGTTACAAGAGACAGCTGCATTTGAACCAGAAATAGAACACCATTGAGACACTAGATAAAACTTAAACTTTCATGGTTTTCCTTTCAGATTTCCTATGGGGGAAGTTTATAGTATTTCCCCTTTGTAAGTGAAAGTGCAACACATCTAAACAGGTATCACTTTGCCTTCTTTGAGATTATAGTGAAAGTGTCCATTTATTTAATGTTTGCACTTCACACAATTTATAATTATAAAAAACCAAAAGAACTCAACTCTATCACCTGGCTCAGTATCACTTTGAAGATCTGTCTTCTTCTTTGATCTCAATAACCTCATTTGCAGTATGAACTGAATGCTTCCAAATGTCAAAGTTAGGGCTACCTTTCAATCAGAAACCCAGAAGGGATTTTTAGCATCTCAAGAAGGCTTACTGGAAACTGCTGGTCACATAGGAGCTGAATTCTAATGCAGGACATTATTCCACAGGTATGAGGTTCATATTACTGTTAAGTAGTCCCCTTCTGAATGAGATTAAAATTTTTAATACTGTAAATACCAACTCCTTAAAGTGTAAATGAGAGACTGTACTTACATAGACTTCAAGTATTATTTCCTCTTAACATTCTTGCTTTTATCCCCTAATTCTTCAGAATTTTTGTTTGTTTACTTCTGGTTTTTTTGGGGTTGGGTCTTCTGCTTACTCACTAAATATTTTCCTCATTCTGAAGGGCTTTTGCATTCTTTCTGCCCATCAAAATCCTTCCATTACCCATGTATTTTTCATTAGCTCAACTTTGAGCAACCTGATCTAGTGGAAGGTGTCCCTGCCCATGCAGAGGAGTTGGAACTAGATGATCCTTAAGGTCCCTTCCAACCCTAACAATTCTATGATTCTATGAAATGTGAATGTGGGAACAAATTCTCACCTAAATTTAGCTAAATCGTGATAGAGTCCTTAATGGAGAGAAGGTTGTTAGAGTTAAGAGTACCATAGCCTGCTTAGAGTTAAACTTGCCTTGCTAACTCCAGTGCAAACTATAACCTCCACAAGACTACACACTGCCTTCTCCCTACTCCCTGTAATAGTTCTTACCATCAGCACAGCAAATTCAGTATGTAAATAATTGATACCCTTTCTGTGCTTTCCACAGTGACTCTGAAGCATTTCCTACCTACAGAGAGTTAGAAATATTAAGAACATAAAAGCCATTTAACATAGTAGTATTTGAGATTATCACTGAAGATTGGGAGCTAATTGGTCATATTAAGTCAAATAAAACTTAGTGTTATTGTTCCATTTTGTATATGATGGAATTGAGATATAGAGTTGAGCTGCCCAAGGAAATAAAAGTGTTTGGCAGCACAGCTGCTGTCACGTTAATGTCACTTTAGTATATAGCTGAGAGAACCATCTTTTCCTCAATCCGTCCTACTGGATATATGTAATATGTACTGGATAGGCTCTGATCAACTTCAAGGGCATATAGCCATCCAGAGGGACCTCGGCAGGCTGGAGAAATGAGCTGACAGGAACCTCACGTATCACAGAATTACAGAATCATCTAGGTTGGAAAAGACCTTGAAGATCATCCAGTCCAACCATTAACCTAACATTAACAGTTCCCAACTACACCATATCTCTAAGCGCTATGTCAACCCGACTCTTATACACCTCCAGGGATGGGGATTCCACCACCTCCCTGGGCAGCCCATTCCAACGCCTAACAACCTGTTCTCTAAAGAAATGCTTCCTAATATCCAGTCTAAACCTTCCCTGGCGCAACTTGAGGCCATTACCTCTTGTCCTATTGCTTACCACTTGGTTAAAGAGACTCATCCCCACCTCTCTGCAACCTCCTTTCAGGTAGCTGTGGAGGGCGATGAGGTCTCCCCTCAGCCTCCTCTTCTCCAGACTAAACAACCCCAGTTCCCTCAGCCATTCCTTGTACGACATGTGCTCCAGACCCTGCACCAGCTTCGTTGCCCTTCTTTGGACATGCTCAAGTAATTCAATGTCCTTTTTGGAGTAAGGGGCCCAAAACTGAACACAGTCATCGAGGAGCAGCCTCACCAGTGCCGAGTACAGGGGTAAGATCCCTTCCCTGTCCCTGCTGGCCACGCTATTTCTGACACAAGCCAGGATACCATTGGCCTTCTTGGCCACCTGGGCACACTGCTGGCTCCTGTTCAGCCGGCTGTCAGTCAACACCCCCAGGTCCCTCTCTGACTGGCAGCTCTCCAGCCACTCCTCCCCAAGCCTGTAGCGCTGCTGGGGGTTGTTGTGGCCCAAGTGCAGCACCCGGCATTTGGCCTTATTGAAGCTCATACAGTTGGCCTTAGCCCATTGCTCCAGCCTGTCCAAATCCCTCTGCAGAGCCTCCCTACCCTCCAGCAGATCAACACTCCCACCCAACTTGGTGTCATCTGCAAACTTACTGAGGGTGCACTCTACCCCCTTGTCTAGATCATCAATAAAGATGTTAAACAGGAGTGGCCCCAAAACCGAGCCCTGGGGGACACCACTTATGACGGGCTGCCAACCGGATTTAACTCCATTCACCACAACTCTTCGGTCCCGGCCATCCAGCCAGTTTTTTACCCAGTGAAGCGTGTGCCCATCCAAGCCGCGAGCAGCCAGTTTCGCCAGGAGAATGCTGTGGGAAACGGTGTCAAAGGCCTTACTAAAGTCAAGGTAGACAACATCCACAGCCTTTCCCTCATCCAATAAGCAGGTCACCCTGTCATAGAAGGAGATCAGGTTTGTCAAGCAGGACCTGCCTTTCATAAACCCATGCTGTCTAGGCCTGATCCCCCGGTTGTCCATTATATGACTTTTAATGGCACTTGAGATTACCTGCTCCATGATCTTCCCTGGCACCGAGGTCAGACTGACAGGTCTATAGTTTCCTGGATCCTCATTTCTGCCTTTCTTGTAAATGGGTGTCACATTTGCCACCCTCCAGTCCAATGGGACCTCCCCAGTTAGCCATGATTTCTGGTAAATCATGGAAAGCGGCTTGGCGAGCACATCTGCCAACTCTTTCAGCACCCTTGGGTGTAACCCATCCAGTCCCACAGACTTGTGTGCATCCAAGTGGTGTAGCAGGTCTCTGACCACCTCCTCTTCAACCGTGCTGACCTCAATTTGTTTCCCCTCCCCATCTCCCATCTCATGAGGCTGGGTGTCCAGGGAACCGCCAGTTCCACTGCTAAAGACTGAGGCAAAGTAGGCATTGAGCACCTCAGCCTTTTCCTCATCCTTAGTTACCATGTTTCCCTCTGCATCCAGTAAAGGAGGGAGATTTTCCCTAATCCTCCTTTTGCTGTTAATGAATTTATAGAAACATTTTTTGTTATCCTTTACAGCTGTAGCCAAGTTGAGCTCTAGCTGTGCTTTGGCTCTCCTAATGCTCTCCCTGCATAACTTCACTACATCTTTATAGTCTTCATGAGAGACCTGGCCCCTCTTCCAAAGGCAATAGATTCTCCTTTGTTCTTGAGATCCAGCCAAAGGTCCCTGTTTAGCCATGCTGGTCTCCTTCCCCGCCTGCTTGTTTTTCAGTACACAGGAACAGCCTGCTCCTGTGCCTTTAAGACTTTGCTCCTGAAGTATGTCCAGCCTTCCTGGACTCCCATATCCTTTAAGGCACCCTCCCAAGGGATTTTGTTAATCAGTCTTTTGAACAGGTCAAAGTTAGACCTCCGGAAGTCTAAGGTGGCAGTTTTACTAACCCCTCTCTTTGTTTCTCGAAGGATCGAAAATTCAATCATCTCATGATCACTGCACCCTAGATGGCCTCCAACCTTTACTTCCCCCACAAGCTCTTCCCTGTTCACAAGAAGCAGGTCCAGGAGGGCACCTTCCCTGGTCGGCTCACTCACCAGCTGTGTGAGGAAGTTATCCTCCACACATTCCAAGAACCTCCTGGATTGTTTCCTCTCTGCTGTGTTGTGATCCCAGCAGATATCTGGGAGGTTAAAGTCCCCCACAAGTACAGCGGCAAGTGACCGCAAGATTTCTCCCAGCTGTTTATAGAAAGCTTCATCCACCTCACTGCTTTGGTTGGGGGGTTTATAGCAGACTCCCACAGCAAGATCTGCTTTATTGGCCCTTAACCTAATCCAAACATTCTCAACCCCGTTATCACTATACTTGATTTCTGAGCTGTCATAGCATTATCTTACATATAGGGCCACTCCACCACCTCTCCTTCCCTGTCTATCCCTCCTGAAGAGCTTGTAGCCATTGATTGCAGCACTCCAGTCGTGTGAGGCATCCCACCACGTTTCTGTTATAGCTACTATGTCATAGTTCTTGTGCTGCATCATGGCCTCAAGCTCCCCCTGTTTGTTGCTCATACTGTGTGCATTGGTATAGATGCACTTGAGATGAGCTAGTGAATCCAACATTTTTTGTGAGTGTGGGCCCCATTCGCTACCAGACCCTTCTCAGGTGCTTCCACGGTTCCTAAACATCTTTCCCTTCTCTCAAATGAAGTGGAAGAGGGAGAGCCCTCACCAGTCCACCATCCTTCAAGCTTTGGCACGCTTCCCTTGAGCTTGTTCCTAACAGGCCCAGTTATCTCCCCGTCCCCCCTCATACCTAGTTTAAAGCCCTGTCAATAAGCCCTGCTAACTCCTGCCCCAGAATCCTTTTCCCCCTCTGGGACAGCTGCATCCCACCTGTCTCATTTGTCACCAGCAGATCAGGTGCCTTATAAACCTTGCCATGGTCAAAGAGCCCAAAATTCCGACGGTGACACCAGTCTCTGAGCCATGTGTTAATCAGCTATGTTTTCCACCCTCTATCAGTGGTTTTCCCTTCCACTTGAGGGATTGATGAAGACATGACCTGAGCTCCCGAGCCTTCAATTAGCCACCCCAGTGCCTTGAAGTCCTTTTTGAGTGACTTAAGACTTCTTTCTACCACCTCATCGTTACCTGCCTGGATAACCAACAAGGGGTGTTAATCAGAGGGCCGCACCAGAGCAGTGACCTTCCTTTTAATATCTCTGACCTGAGCCCCAAGGAGGCAGCAGACCTCTCTATGGTATGGGTCTGGTCAACATATGGGCCCCTCTGTACCCCTCAGAACAGAGTCACCCACTACAACAAGGGGACAAGTTCAACAAGGGGACGTGCAGAGTCCTGGACCTGGGGAGGAGCAACCTCATGCACCAGTATATGCTGGGAGCCACCCAGCTGGGAAGCAGCTTGGCAGAAAAGGACCTCGGGTTGTGTTGGGCACCAAGTTGGCCATGAGACAGCAATGTGCCCTTGCCACAAAGAAGGCTAATCATATCCTGAGTTGCATTCCACAAAGTATTACCAGCAGGTCAAGGGAGGTGACCCTTCCCCTCTACTGAGCTCTGGTGAAGCCATACCTGGAGTCCTGTGTCTAGTTCTGGGCTCCCCAGTTCAAGAGAGATGTGGACATATTGGAAAGAGTCCAGCGAAGGGACACTAAGATGATTAAGGGACTGGAGGATCTCTCATATGAGGAGAGGCTGAGAAAGCTGGGACTGTTCATCCTAGAGAAGAGAATGCTCAGAGGGGATTCATGAATGTGCAAAAATATTTAAAGGGAGTATGCAAAGAGGACAGAGACAGGCTCTTTTCAGTGGCATCCAGTGACAGGACCAGAGGTAGCAGGCACAAACTGAAACACAGGAAGCTTTATCTGAGAGTCAGGAAATACTTTTTTTTTTTGAGAGTGACTGAGCACTGGAACAGGTTTCCCAGGGAGTTTGCAGAGTTTCCATTCTTGGAGATACTCAAAAGCTGTCTGGACGTGGTCCTGGACAGCCTGCTCTAGGTGACCCTGCTTGAACAGGGGGGTTGGACCAGATGACCTCCAGAGGCCCCTTCCAACCTCAACCATTCTGTGATTCTGTGATCTTTTTATATTTTTCAGTAGCACTGACTGGATTGGTGCTAAAGACACACAAAAACCACTTGAATCCAAACTCTGATATGAATCAGAAGTCTAGCTCAGTTATCTATACTTTTGAGACCCACAAGTGTGAGGGGGAACATATTTTAGATGACCAGCAATAATACTGTATAGAGATAGGTCATTTGATTTCACTAGCATTTTGCAGCTTGATTTCATTCCTGTTTGGACTTCCTTCTCACACTAAACACCGAAATTCTTGATAAAAAGAATGCCTCCTCACTCAGTCAAATCAATGTATCAGGCTGCTGCAGAGGCAGAAATAAAAGTACATCAAACATATAAAATTGGTATCAATTTTGGAGGAAAAGGATCAATTTTAAATTATAAGGACAAAAGCCTATCTGCACTTAAATAATTGAAATGCTCTTTGAAAATACTAGAAGAACATTTTGATATTCCAGAGTATTTTCCCCACAAACTTTAGGAAAATCAGACAATCAGACAGTCTCTTGAGCAATCGTTACATAATCTTTTTTGTCTGGATGAATTTCCATTTTCCTGTGTGTGTATTGGAGTAACCATATTTAAAACAATAATTCTCAGTTTGAGTGCTGTATTGTAATGTAATTCAGCCCCATCACTGGTCTGTAGGAATTCCCTCTTGGTATATGCACCAACGTGAACACCGTGGCATCCAAATTGTCTGTGTCCTCTTGTGGATAAGCTTGTACTTTGTTTTGGTGGCTGCTGAACTGTGAGGCAAACAAATTCCATCTGCTGTGTTTGACTTTTCTGAGTAAAGACAATGGACCTGCTCTTTCAAAGCACTTAAATGGTTGATAGGGAGTGAGAGATAGTTTGTTCTGAGAGGACAGGACAGGATTTTAACTCTTCTAGGCCTTTTCCATGTCAAAAGTCAGGTCCTTGATATTTAACCACTTTTGAAGAGGCTATTCTTCAACTAAGAGAACTAGAACAAATGATGTTTGTCTGATATTTCCAGTAAATGTTCCTGAGAACACAAGAATCATTGCTGTCCTTAAAGGAAAGGCTACTCACAACCATCAGCAGAGCAGGTATACATAAAGTAATTTTGCTGGTGTGAACACATGTGTTCCTATCTAATCTGAACCCACTTACAAAGACCCTCATGGGAGAAAGATGATAGGCAGCTATATAGACCGAGTTACATATGTTCCCCCCGCCCCTTTAAAGCCATTAATCTGTTTGCGCGAAGACAGATCTCTCATCCTGACTGTCTGTGATGCTAGGAGGCAATAGAGGTTTATGTTCCAGTCACTATGGTTCTCACACTTGTCCATGTACACCCTCCACTACCCTCCCCCAACCCCAACATTTCTTTGAAAGGAAAGCAGCGGTCTTACATCTGCCAGGGTGGTGAGACTCTCTGAGTTCACAGGGTTTATCCTCATGCATTTCAACAGACAGACTGTACTCAGAGACCTGGCTTAAGCCAGCCTGCCAAACCTGCAGCAGATTACAATCATTCCAGCTCATGCTTTATGGAGCAAAACAAGTTTTCTTTGATTTCTAGTCATGATTAGAGAATGAGGCTGCCATGCTTAGTTTATGGTGACAGCTAGATGAATCTGTGGTTTTGTTATGTCTGTTTAACAAGTTACTTGTGACCTAACTCAGCCTCACATATCAGTTTTGGGCTGGTGTTCTTTTCACGCTCATTCAGTTAGTAGCATGAGAGAGAAGAAATGACAGGCCCTCACATTTTTTTACTGCCAATCTAGCATGATGAAATTTTTATCCAGGGATAGCAAGTACTTGCAAGGATATTTTTATAGGTGCAACAGAGGTCTGCATTAAAGAGAACTTATGGACATGCCTCCTTTTCAGTCCCTTTCCTGATATACTTTTGGTTTAATGACTCACACAGGGGAAAAAGAACATTTTAGGATAGCCAAAGGGCATGGGTGACTGTTACCCAGGATGGGGTTTTAAGCGTATGCATGCGGGCTTGCTTGTGGAGGAAAGAGACACAAGAGAGAAGTTTGCCTGGAACTTAAAGCAGAATAGCTTCAAGCAGACCTTCCCATTTGGTGTCCCATCACTGTTCCCTCTTCTACAGACAGGGACAAAATATACCTGAAAGAAAGTGAAAAGGAGGGGACGTGAAACTGACAACCTTTGGCACTTCTCTTATAACTCTGTCGTTTCTCTTAAAAATCTATTCTTGAAAATACGTGCTGGAAGTCCTGTGCAGAGTATGAAAAAAAACTATTTGAGGAACAGAGCAGACTTCTTACAGCTTCTGAAGAAAGCTGCCTCTCTTTAAATCAGGATGTCATTTGAAGGAGAGGTGTGTGCTTGCTGTCATTCACTCATCAACTCTCCAGCAGGCTGTCTCTGAAACTCAGCTGAGTTACCTGCCTTAGCTAAATGTTGAAACTCCCTGCCACTCTTCTGCACTGACCTTTTCTGCAGAAGCACCAGTTTCCCACTTGGATTGTCTTATCCCAGGTGGAACACGGGGAGGAAGTGCCGTTCACACAGTAGAGGGAGAAAGAGATGGAGATGATGGTTTGAGTTCAACTGAGGAGAGCACAGAACCACCGGGATGGTCCTGCCTAAGGATCATCGGTTGCTCCTCTGGCTCTGGAGCTCTTTTTTGCACAACTTACAGGGTGAAAGAACTCAGGTTAGGTGCCTAGATAAAATCAACCTACTGCAGCAAAAAAAGTTAAGTTCAAGACTTGCTGTTCCTTACTGACTTTTGCTTCAGGTTTTTTTTCTTGTCATCTGTCTCCACCTAGTGTTTACCTGTTTTCTGCCCTAGACTTGTGCAGAGAAAAACTGCTGTCTCCAGGCAGCTTGGAAACAGTTCTTCCTTTCATATACAATTGGGTGTTAAGAAATGGGCATTCCAAAAACACTAAGGACAAACTAAAGGACACTATAAAACGATGGCATAGCTGATTTGACAACTGAGAATTCAGCAGCTCCAAATTGTCAGGGAAAGCACAACAGAGATCATAGGAATCTTTTGCTGTCATTAATAGTTTGTGGTCTTGAGGGAGCCATACTCTGAACTTTGGCCCAATTGCAATCAGAAATTTGATGTGTCACACCCATGATTATTACATATCCTTTCTGATATGTCTCTGCTGAAACATTTGTCGAGAGGGACAGATTTAAAAAGCATTTTAAAACTCTGTGACTGTGGAGAAGCATAAAACAGAGATTACAGGAATCTTACCCCATTCACATGCAAAGTCCTAGGGGAAGAGTCAGCCAATGACAAATTGTATAGCTTCTTCAGTGAAGCTGAATTTGTGTGGTCACAGTAAGCTGATGTTATGTGCTTTGACTGCCACTGAAAGCAGAAGTCTTCTCCCCGCATCTAAAACTTTCTACAGCTACTCTATCACCTTCCTTGTGCCAGCACTAATGCTGATTTAGCTGTGCTGTGAGCTGGAGCAGAGAAGCGATCTTGTTTCTTGTTGGAGACTAGAAACCTGAGAAAAAGGTTTGTTTTCAGCTGGATGCATTCTTGATGTGTTGTGAACTGAACAAGAATTAACCCCTAATATTCATAGCTGGAGCAGGGACAAGGGTGGGGCTGAGTCCTGTCTCCCCCCCTCGCCCATCCAAATGGTTGTGCAGCTGCAAGCCAAGACACAACGTGCCATCTGTTGATCCACCTTGCTCTACTGCCATGCTTTTGACATCCTCCTCTTCTGACAGTGATGTCCAGTGAGGTGGGGGATAGCCAAACAGTCTGAAATAAGGCTGTCAAAGGGACTACCACTTTACCACTGAAGTGTGCTTGGTGAATGGGTAGTAAACTAGTTCCTCTGAGTTTTAGCTATCTGAGAAGTATCTCATCCTTACTTGCAGCCATTACTTACAAACACCATTGTTACTAACTTTCAGGATCCATAGTATAGGGGCTATAGCATCAGTGTTACTTAAATGATTTTTAGGAAAGGGAGAGGATGATCAAGGTGGCCTGCTGCTCTGTAGCTGGGCAGTCAGAATACAGGAAGAGAAAAAAACCTCTTGTCGGGTAAAAAATTTTCACAATGCTCACATAGTAGCTGCTACAGACTCTGCTGTTGCAAGGTATTTGGGGAAACTGAGTACTGCAATGTGGGTAATTATTGCCTATGGGTGGCCAAACAGGTGAATCGCAGGACTGGCTTGATCAGTTATTTATTCTATTAAGTCTTAGGGTGTGCATACTGTGATTCTATTTGGCTTAATCATGACAGCTTGCACCTGAGGAATTCATGAACTTGAAGGCAGTAAAACCTGGCTTGAAAACTGAAGTCCAGAGGGCCAGTAATTGTACAATAACTAGAAGATTAGCAACTGGAAACCTTTCCTCTAAGTCCTCCTGCTCTATTACCAATGTTCACTACCACTGAATTAATGAACTGTTCAAAGCAAATAATGAAATTAATGGAACGTGTCTGAAAACAGGAAAGGGGTGAAATCTTAAAATATTCTCATTGTTAGTGACTTTCTTTTTAAAATTTTAGCCTATTTAAAAGTATGGAGAGAGTAACAATGAGAATATTGTAATGCTTAGGGCTAGAAGCAGCCACAAGCTGAATGAGAGAAGTAAACAGTCACAGACCCAACATCCTTCCAAAAACTTGCTCCTGTCCCATTCTGTAAGTGAGTGAGACAACTTTCTGCTGGAATCGTGTTCAGCCTTGGTTACCCTGTCTCAAAAAAATTAGGGGAATGTAAGAATGGCTACAAAAACTTATTTAAATCATGAAGAAAATACGATGTAAGACAGAGTTGAAATTGGTTTAGAAAGATTACAAGTGGAAGGGTGTGTGCATAGAGGGAAGTATTCCTGAAACAACAAATGAGAAAGAGGAGGATGATCCTGTCCTTCATATAAAGGAAGAAATAAGAGATGTTGCCAACTAAAAAAACCAAAACTGCTTTTTACAGAAAGTGTAATTTACTTCTGGAACAGGATGTAGCGAGGTAAAAAGCACAGCACAATCAAAAAAAATAAGTGCAAAGAATCTAGAGTTTGAGGGTTTTTTAAGGTAGATTATACTCATACCAATCTACTGTATGCAGAGATGCAACAGTATTCTCAAAGTGTTCTACCAGGCATTCTACCAGAAAAGGGACAGTTAAGTGTACTTCAGATTCTCCCATCATCAATGCTGTTATGCTAGTTTACGTGACACTGCCCCCCACCCACAACAGGCACACTTAATTGCCTTATATACTTCATGAGTGGATCTGATCCTGATAGTAGCATTTAAAAAACCTCTGGCATCTTTCTGCATCATATGTGTCACTGGCCATGTTCCCTGACAGAACACTGAGTTAATGAGCTGCCACTGTGTCACAGTATGGTCAAGGCCATGTTACCCTAGTGTCACACAATATAAAGGGAAATCATTATAAGCATCGTATAATCCTGAATTTTAATTGTGGTGCATGGCCTTGGATAAATTCTACTACCTCTTCCCATTTTCGACCAGGCAATCTGCAGGGTAGAGCTTCCCTTTTGGTTAACTCATGTCTCCCAGTAGGTCAATGTTGATTAAATCTTTGAATATATCTTAAGGGATAAAGTATTATAATTCTCAATTGCATTAAAAATAGGACTGAGTTGATCTTCCAGAGGCTTTTATTTACTTATGTGATTATATATATTTTGATTACGCATTTAAAAATTATTATATATCAATAGATTATGCATATATCATTAGAAAGTGCATAACATTTTTCAACAATACATGCTTTCCTGATGTAGGTAGGTAAGCCCAAGTGGTGTGCTCATGTTTCATGTTACACCAATGTTGTTTATTCAGATATCTAAAAAGCACCCCACTACCTAACAGGAACTGGAGTTTCATGTAGAACTGTCTGGGACATTCTTCTAGATGATTAAATAGATAACATGCTGAGGAATGCAGCACTGCTAATAGAGTATTAGGAAAGCAGTCATTGCCATCAATGACTGTATTTAAAAGAGTGACTTTTTCTAACAGGTTTATCTAAAGGTTTATTATGTAACAAAAGCAGCCCGCAGCTGTTGCATTTTTATGAGCTAAATCCTACTCTCAGTGACACTGTCCAACCCCATTGACCTCAGTTAGCCTGTCCAAGTAGATCTAAGAACAGATGACCTTGTGACCAGTATTCACCTCCTCCTCTGTTATATGAGGCTACACAAATAGTTTAAGGTTTTTTTAATGTTTGAAATCCAGTTTCATTTTCTTTTAAAATTAGAATAGAATAGAATAGTATAGTATAGTTCTAGTTAGAAGCCACTTTAGGGCTGACCAAAAGTTAACGCATGTTATTAAAAGCATTATCCAAAATGCCTCTTAAACACTGACAGGCTTGGGACATTGGCCACCTCTCTAGGAAGCCTGTTTCAGTGTTTGACCACCCTCTTGGTAAATAAATGTTTTCTAATGTCAAGTCTGAAGCTCCCCTGATGCAGCTTTGAACGATTCCCACACATCCTATCACTGGATGCCAGGGAGAAGAGATCAGCACCTCCCTATTCACATTCCCTGCTCAGGAAGCTGCAGAGAGCAATGACGTCGCCCTCAGCCTCCTTTTCTCCAAACTAGACAAGCCCAGAGTCCTTAGCCACTCTCCATAGGACATTTCTTCCAGCCCTTCCACCAGCTTTGTTGCCCTCCTCTGGATGCGTTCAGGGACCTTCACATCCTTCTCAAATTGTTGGGGCCAGAACTGCACCCAGCACTCAAGGTGAGGCTGCACCAACACCGCATACAGCAGGATAATCTCTTTGACATGTTGTTTGATGCACCCCAGGATGTGGTTTGCCCTCCTGGCTGCCAGGGCACACTGCTGACTCGCACTGACCCTGCTGCCAACCAGCACCCCCAGATCCCTTTCTGCAGGGCTGTTCTACAGCCAGTTCTCACACAGTTTATACTTGTTGTGATGGTTTAGCCTCTGCCTGGGTCTGAGACCACGCGGCCGCTGCCCCTCCCCCACAAAGGGAGTGAAATACAAAGCCCCAAGACTGAAATAAGGAAAGGTTTAATACAACAATGCAATAGCAACACAACCAACAACAACAATAACAATAACAGTAATAGTGATAGCAATGAACAGAGCAAAATATCTACCAAATACAGCAGTTTGAAGCACGATGTACAAAACCAGGAGTGCACCGCGCTCCGCGCCAGGAAAATGTGACCTGCCAGGATGTGACGTCGGCATGGTATCTGAATAACCCGGCTAGAGCTCCCCCCCACTGCTGGGGAAACTTAACCCTATCCTGGTTAAACCAGGACACTTGTGTCTGGCATTCCTCCGTCCTAGGTGCAGAATCTGGCATTTGTTCTTGTTAAATTTCATGCTGTTGATGATTGCCCAATGTTCCAAGGCCCCTTGTCCTTCAGGAGAGTCAACAGCACCTCCCAGTTTGGTATCATCAGCAAACTTGCTAACTGTGTATTCAACTCCTGCATCCAGATCATCGATAAAAATATTAACAGAACTGGCCCTAGAATTGAGCTCTGAGGAACAGCGCTGGTGACCAGTCACCAGCCAGATGTAGCCCCATTCACCACAACCCTTTGAGCACTGCTGTCCAGCCAGTTCTTCACCCAGCACACTGTGAACCCGCTCATCTCACAGCTGGACAAATTGTTCAGAAAGATGAGGAACAATACTGTGAGGAACAGTATTGAAAGACTTACTAAAATCCAGAAAAATTATCTCTACTGCCTTCCCTTCATCCACTAGGTGGGCGATGTTATAGTAGAGGGATATCGTTAGTTAGACAGGACTTCCCCTTTGTGAACCAATGTTGACTGTGCCTGATGACTGCATTATTCTTTAAATGATTTCAATAGCACCCAGTATTATTTTGTCCATAATTTTTTCAGGAAGTGAGGTTAGGCTAACAGGCCTGTAGTTTCCTGGATCTTCAATCCTGCCCTTGTTGTAAATTGGAATAATATTGGCTAGCTTCCAGCTTCCAGTCAGTGATGACCTCCCCAGACTCCCAGGGCCTTTGGTAGATGATTTGATCAGGTAAACAGACATGCATAGTAAGTTCAGTGAATTGAAATAAATGGGGGAGAAAAATCCAATCAAACACAGTTTTGTGCTCTACTCTGCAAAATAGATGTCATTATCAGGTCTACTTTTTTATCAAAAGCTGACGTATGGCTTTATGTGCACTGTGGAGATGACCTGCCACAGTGATGTGAGAAACTCAGGTTCTGATATTCATTATCCTTGATTCAAAGTAGGGATGAGTCTTTCCTTGAAGGAGACAGCTCACACTACTGAACTGTAGGTGTGGGAGGCATTGGCCTGTCAGCCCTGCACAGCCTCTGAATCAACAGCTAGTCTTTGATGAAAAACAGGCCTTGGGAGAAAGATAAGAAACTGCTGAATTGTGCCAAGGTGGCAGAGGAAAACAACGGACAGCTGCAACACTGAACTGTGGAAAAGTACTGAACTGTGAGAAGTTACCGCCGCGTGAACAGCGCGTGAACAAGAAGTTGATTGGTCTGCAGAGCGCGTGTTAGAGTGGTCTTATGCTGATAGGAGAAAAGGTTGATAGCTGTCTAATTGCTGATTTGCTAATTATGAAGTAAGAGCTTTGGCGAGAGCATAAGTATGTACTATTGGAAAAATAAACGGCTTTGCTTGTTATAACTCTCATAGAGTTGTGCAGGTCCAATATCCTCCCACAACAAATGGTGACCCCGATGTCCCAGGACAGAGGGCGGAAGACACTGTGGGAGGATCCCCGATTGGAGGTACTGTCTACAGCGGGACTGTGACAGGGAGGTAGGAGAACAGTCGATCGACGGAAACTCACCCGGGAGAGGTGATCAATTGGGGGCAGCATGGGGCAGAACAAGTCCGCAGAGGAGACGGCTGTCAGACTCCTGCTGCATATACTCTCTAAGAGAGGGATAACTTATAATGAAACTTCTGTACGAAGGTTACTTAAATGGTGCAGAAACCACGGCTATCCTGCTGATACCCTCACAGCCTTTGAACCAGCAAAATGGGCTGAAATAGGTGAACAGTTGTGGGATGCTATTTCCAAGGGGGATCAGCATGCCAGTGAGCTAGCAACCACTTGGAAGTTGGCTTCGGACACTCTTAAAGTGCGGAGTTGGTGGCGGCGGCCCCGGGCCTCCCTGAGCCCCCCTGCCACGGAGCGACTGCCTGCGGCCATCTGGCACCGCGTGATCGTCCGTCCCGCCTCCCCCGAACACCAAAAGCAGCAGTTTTTACAGAAGGGGCTGACACTGTGATGCAGAGTCCCTTGTCCATTCTAAATCGACTAACTTTAATAAACCTTTCTGATGGTCAGTACACTAAAGGCCTTGATTTAAAAACAAAGAAGGGGGAATTTTCTGGACACACCACATAATCAACTAGCAATGGCTTTATATATTCTTAATGGTGTTTTGATGTTTGTAGTATTTGTCATTTTATGTTGTGTGAGTAATAAGTGTAAGGGGCCTCTTTGTGTGGTTGTGTGATTGTTTTGTGTGTGTGAGGTGCAGCCCAGCTGCAGCTGCGGAGTGCGGAGTTCTCTCACCAGCAGTTCCGTTACCCCATGAGAGAAGCAGCTGCAGAGGAACGAAGCGCAGGGCAGACTCTGTACCAGTGGGGGAGTAGTGCAGGACGAGTGAACATTCCTTAGCACAGAGGGCCCTAGTGCCCGCCGGCTGGGTCACTGGTGCTGCCTGTTTGTTCGGGCTAAGTGTTTTAAGTGTCATAGGTGAAATATCTCCTCTAGCGGGAGGCAGTAATTCTGTGTTAATTGTTGTCTTGAATTTAGGTGCATACTCTGTGGGGAGAGTGCACCCTTGTACCATCTGCCTGCGGGGGTATTGTCAGCTTAATCAGGTAGCGTTTTAAGGTAAATTAGACAAGATGGGAAGCAGCCAGAGTGGGGGAATAGTCAAAAAGAGTCCCCTAGGCTGTATTTTTAAACACTGGAAGAAGATAAGGGGACCTCCAGGCGCAAGTGTGAACAAAAAGACACTAATCAAATATTGCAATCAGTGGTGGTTTATAATAATTTAGTCGATACCAATCAGGTGTGGACCTAGCAGCCTCCGAGTCAGTAACATCATTAGATACCACGGTATCCTTGATACCAACAGGAGTATATAGACTGTTGGGAAATGGGAAAAAAAAAAAAAAAAAAGAGTGCATTATGAAAGGTAGGCAGCACCTACCATTACTTGCTGGTCAGGAACCTGGGTGTATCATTGTTCTGGTTACTATGCACATGTTACAGTGGCTAATACAAATGTCTTTGAGCAAGCTCGGCTTTCACATGCATTTTTTTCCACCAAAACGCCAGAGCAGATAAACCAGATAAACAAAAACCAGTTTTCTTTATCAAGGTGTCAGGTTAAAGACATCATTGCCACTTGCCCTGAATGCCAGAAGGACTCCCTCTCTTCAACAGCTAGTGGTGTCAACCCTTGGGGACTCACTTCCTCAGAATTATGGCAATCTGACGTCACTCACTTTGCTGCATTTGGAACGTTAAAATATGTACCTGTGTCTGTTGATACCTTTTCTGGAGCAGTGTTTGCATCCCGCCATACAGTGGGGAGTCAAGCATCTGACCGGCATTCCCCACTCACCGACCGGACAGGCCATGGTGGAGCGTACGCATGGCATGCTAAAGCATCTATTGCAACAACAAAAAGGGGGGAGATGAAGGATATCTATCTACACCTCACGAAAGGCTAAATAAGGCATTATATGCCATGAACTTTTTAAACATTTCCCCTGCCTCACAGGTGCCGTCAATATTGCACCACTTCTCGTCGCAGATACCAGATCAACAAGAAGTCCAGGGCAAGGCTCAAGTGTTAGCAAAAAACCTGGAAAGTGTAACTGGGAAGGACCAGATCCTTTAATAACCTGGGGAAGAGGTTATGCTTGTGTCTCCACAGGTCACAGTCCCCGGTGGTTACCAGCAAGGTGTGTGCGACCACATCTGAGATGTGAGAGGCAGCTTTTGGTGGACACTCAGGAGCCAGCTGTGGGTGCTGTGGATGCCCCTGTGCCGACAGTTTGCGGTCTCTTTGACTGATCATTTAAGCAGAATGTATGGGTAATGCTTGCTACTGCAATCGGACAAAATACACTATCTCTGTCCTTAATCACACTATGGTTGCCAACTCTTTTCAGAGAAAATGCTAACAGTAATTGCAACTCCTTGATGAAATATATAGGCTTACTAGTCACTAGTGAAAGATGTAGCTTAGACAAAATGTAGTTATTAATAAGGATGAAATGCTATAAGAATGTGTGTATTCAACTTTCTTTGTTTAACAATATTAAGAATTAAGAACTCAAGTGTTTAACCTTATTAGAAACTCCCTTGGTTTTCCCCCTTGAGTACTGGCCAGGCTCTGGGTGGAACCCAACAGGAGGATGAAATCAGATGTTTCCGCTCAAAGAAAATTGCCAGTTATTTTGGCCTGTTGATTTAGATATACGAGGCTGGACCTGCTTGCAGCGATTTTGGATGCCTCACCTACGGATGGACGCATCGCGTAGGATTTCCAGTTTGCGAGGAAGGGTACTCTAAATTCTCGCTGCATCCAGGGTTCCCCAGCAACTGCGGATCTGAATACTAGTACCCCATTAAGTAAGTGTGCCATTCTGTATCTTCCTTATTTTGTAATACTTAGTCAAAGACTGTCCTAGTCTTTTCAACTAGTAACTGTAACTGCTGTTTTATTTTTAGCCTTTTGGAGAATTGTTTTAGGTATACTGTGTTTTCTGAAGTTTGTCTAAACCTTAATTGATAAAGCTCTGAAACAAGTCTTGCAGGTGCAGCTATAAAACAAAGAAGGGGGAGATGTGGGAGGCATTGGCCTGTCAGCCCTGCACAGCCTCTGAATCAACAGCTAGTCTTTGATGAAAAACAGGCCTTGGGAGAAAGATAAGAAACTGCTGAATTGTGCCAAGGTGGCAGAGGAAAACAACGGACAGCTGCAACACTGAACTGTGGAAAAGTACTGAACTGTGAGAAGTTACCGCCGCGTGAACAGCGCGTGAACAAGAAGTTGATTGGTCTGCAGAGCGCGTGTTAGAGTGGTCTTATGCTGATAGGAGAAAAGGTTGATAGCTGTCTAATTGCTGATTTGCTAATTATGAAGTAAGAGCTTTGGCGAGAGCATAAGTATGTACTATTGGAAAAATAAACGGCTTTGCTTGTTATAACTCTCATAGAGTTGTGCAGGTCCAATATCCTCCCGCAACATGTAGGATTTTTCCAGAATTAACAATTCTCCATCTTTTTACCATTTCCTTATAATTAGTCCAAAAAGAGAGAAACTATCTTCCACCTGGAGGTATTGAGAGTTGTTTAATATGGAATACCTGGTAGGAGTTTGGACAGAGCCATTTCCTGAGACTTCGATTCAAAACCTGCTCTGAATCATACATTATAAGGCTTTAAATTCAGTGCTGCTACAGAGTAGGTGACTGAATAGAAAGACACAATAAGGTATTGTTTTCCTTTTCTCTTAAATTTTTTTGTGTGGTAGTTCTGCTTATTTGTACCTCAATCCAAAAACTAACCAATTCATACTTTTTGGTTATAAACTAGTTGTAAAATTAGTTCCAAATTCCTGAATAGGCTTAAGATAACCCAAACTGCATTTTCCTGCAAATAAATTATTTGCTAAACCTTCTTAAAAAAGAGTGAACTCTCCAGTGTACCAAATCAACAATCTCAAGTTTTGATAGTAATTTACTCCATAGACATTTTTTATGTTCACAGATGTTTACTAAAAATAACCTGATTAGGATCTCAAACGTATATACTTCTTTTTTTGCATTTAGGCATCAGAAGTTCAGTATGCAAGTTCTTCTCAAAGCTCCATCTGCTGGGCCGAAATATGGTATTTAAAGAGTTAACAGACCTGTTAGTCTAACCTCAGTACCCAGAAAATTATGGAGAAAATAATACTGGGTGCTATGGAAAGTCAGTACCTTATAACATCATACAATATATATACCTTCCAAGGAAGGTCCTTTCCCTTTAGCACATTTCTCAAAGAACTCAACCTCTGAGACTTTTAAAACCGAGATATACTGGAGGTGAGATGATCTTCCAGGGGAGAGGAAATCCTGATCTCCTGAGTTACCTGTATCTGGAACAGATAGAGTAGTAAGTAATATGTTTTCAGCCTAGAGCTGTACTTGCTGTATTTTGGAAAAGAACTCTGGTCTAGTAAGGAAATACCATGAGTTATATTTGGAATTTTCCAAGTTTTTAATTTTGATAACCATAGTAGAGGGGTATTTGGTACTGTTCCTTAAAATTGTTTTCATCTAATAGATCTGAAATAATAAACTGTAAGCAAGTTTTTTTATTCATCTAGACCAACAGAACAATTTTTGATGGAGGTCTTCATTTAATTCAAAAGATACTTTGGATATATATTTAAACTATCTGAAAACAAATATATTTTATCTGTATATTATTGCAGTTTATATCAGGAACTTCAGAAGTTTTATAAAGTTCTGTTTTCTGAAAGGAAGCATAAATCTAAAATCTTCTGTAATATAGACTTCTGTCTTCCTGCTTTTATATTTGTTTTGTTTTGATCTTCAGTCAAATAGATCATCCATATGGAAATCTGTAACTTCCAGGACAGTTGCAACTAGGGTGACATCTGTGATCAACCTATTGTCTGTTAAAAGTATCCACAGAAATTCGATCTGAATCACAGGTGGGATGGATCCAAGGATTCTCTGCTAAGACCCCTGCTGTTCTGGGGAATCAGGATATCAAGAAGTCATGGAGTCACCAATGATCAGTGGAGCACAGAACATTCCCTAGCAGCAGACATAGCTGGTAGTGTGGTGCTATTGGTATGTTTTAAGATATCTAGTAAATCCTCTGAGGTAAGAGCCACATCATTCAGTTAAATTGCTCTTGAACCCTGTGACTGGCCATGAGAAGCACAGCAGGTATGCCTGTAGCATAGTAGAAATGAAACAAGGGGGCCTGTGTTCCTTTCTGTGTCCAAGGCTAGACACAAATAAGAAGCTGGTGCTCTTTGTTGCATCATTCTATTCATGTGGCAACAAGATTACTGACAGAAAGATGAGCTTATCTGAAAAGAGAATATGTGATTTTCACAGTGTTTTTCATGTCAGATTCCCAGGGTGCTTTTCAAGTACTACCTGAGTATCTCAGACATAAAAGGAAATGTTTTACCCAGAGCTACAGAGTCCTATAACTGGCTCAGGTCTTGTCCAAATCCAGTGTGTTGTGCAAAGTACCAAGTCCTTGTTCGAGGACCTTGTTGAGTGTACTGTGAGAGGATGAAGGTGATTGAGGGTTGGTACATGAGGTGTCTCAGTCCCATTCCAGGCTACCTGGTCGTTCGTAGACTTCACTGTCCTTCATTAGTGATTCTCCTTTTAAATGGAACAATAGCAGGATTGTGTTATGCCAGAGAAGAAAGTGTAGAAATTCTAGAAAAGCAGCAGATTTTGGATTGCCACTGAGTTCAGACATACTCTATTATTCAGAGTATCATTGTGAAATTACAAAATGCCTTTGTTTATGACTCATGTCCACCCAGACTGTTTTCTGAACAGCACTGTAGCAATAGTGTGTAGATACAAAATATGACAGTTCTGTGTTGAGGGAGGATCTGTAGCAAGGGGTAGTGATAGGGAATGGGAACAAATTAAGAAAACACCTATCAGTCTGCTGTTTTATCATTCTGGAATTTCTGTGTTCCTGCTCTGAGTCATAGATACAGAATTGAAAGTAGGGAATTGCTCCAGAAAAAAGTTCTATGCCAAGCTCCTCTTCTACCCACAGCTCTTCAAACTGCTTATCTTATTTTATCCTGAAGAATCAAGTCTAAAAGAAAACACTCCCAAACTGATTATGAACTAATGTCAAAAAGAATCAGTCATTTTTATCATGCAAGTTCTTATTCTCAATAATTGTATGCCCTTGGGCTTGGAGAGGCATAACCTGGGCACTATGGCTGACTGGGAGCAGCACTGTGAAGTTCTAATACAGCAGTGGATATGTCTATAGCTTTAGGCACATCAAATGCCTCTGTATGTATGAGTTTCTCCATCTGAAGATATTATGATGGTGTGTAGAACAGATATATATTCTACTTTGTCAGAATTATTTAATGGACATACCACCAAAGCAGTGTCTGTTCTAATGATCGGGTCTCAAGACTTTTTTCCTTCTTGCCTTCCTCCCTGTCTTCCATCCTTCTTTCTTCCTTTCCTTTCCTTAAAAAGTTTTGCCACAGGCCTACAGAAATATTTTTCTATTGGCTAAACAAAAGGGCAGCAACAAACAGAACTTTAGACACATCAGTTCCATTGGTTACCCTGTTTGCCTTGAGTGTAATTAAAGAACTGAAATTATTCAAGCTCAAGAAATGCCACTGTTTTTGTGCGTGTTTAAAACTTCCCAGACTCTGTTGCAAAACCTCAATAAAGGGGGAAGAAAAAGGCTTAAAATTCAGCTCAGACTATTATAGTGACATACCTAAAGAGGAAGGAATGAATCCTATGTATTAATACAATAACTGACCACATATGCACACAGATTACAGGGCTCCTAATGAAGAGCAGATACTAACTGCTGTTCTTTAGAATGAATTATTTTATTCCAGAGGGACAGACAACCATTTCTAGTCTGGCTTCATACAGTGGGGAACTGTGAATGGGTGATGCAGGAAAATAGAAAATTCTAGGGCAGTGCTTGCTTGTAGCAGGAGGTAAGGTAAGAAGGCAGCAGATAGTATCGGTGGATGAACCTTTTAGGACCAGGGCATTGCTCTCATTATTGTTTAGTTAGTATGTTGGGAAGATGGGAGAATGGGAAATGAGACCATATTCTTTTGCTCCAGGGTTCACGGCAAGTCCAGTGTGAAACTGGATAACATGGAGATTATCAAAAAGAGACAAGGAGCATATCACTGCAGTTCAATATGTCATCACTGATGCAATAAAAAAAATTATTATTAAAACAGAGCAGTTTTATAAGAGACTGGGGATTTTTGGCAACCTGGATCCATACATAGAGATGTATGTCTTGGATGGTTTTTTTTGTTTGCTTTTAATTATACAGCAAAAGAAACCAAAGTTTGAAAGCTATTAAGGAAGAAAGCTATCAGTAGCAACAGACTGGGTGTGGGGGGAAGCATTGCCACTGAAAACCATTTTGGTGTAGCAGAAGACAAAGAAATCAACATGACAGTCAATATGAAACTGTAGAAAACACTACTGCAATCTCTTGGCATGTATATTAAAAGCATTATGCAGGAGAAAGAATGTAAATTATTAATTCATATGTAAATTGTTAAAGCATCTGCAAAGTTAAAAAACTTGAAGCGAACCCTAAAAATGAATCAATGATTTTCTCCAATGCCTGACACCAAGAAGCTTAAAAAATCCAGTCTGTACGAGTGCAAAAAAAAACCAACGTTAAGTGCCACCTTATAAGCATAATGTATCTTCATAAGGAGAAAATGCCAGCTTTGCAACAGCTCTGTAAAATAGCTGAGAATGACATAACAAGAAATAGTGGCTGGGAGTTTAAGCCAATGTTAATTTTAAACACAAAAAGTGGTATTTACTGTAACAGTGATTAACAGGGGAACAGGTTTCCTCAACAAATGGTAAAGATTTCACCTCCAATACTGTCTGGAAGACAAGCTCTATCTAAACATCTTTACCCAAATCCCAGGTATGTGGAGAATTATAAGCATCTAAGATATATGGAAGGCCAGACTAGGGGGTTTTAGGCCTTACATTCTAAAAATCCCCTTTAGTTCAAACAAGTAGTGAACAAAAACTCAGTATAGGTGAGAACAGAAGTGGAAGAGAAGGGTAAGGAGAAGAAATGAAAGCAGGAACAGGTACACTTACCCAAGATCACAACTTATCATGTACAAACATCACCTTCTGCCAAAGTGGTAATAAAGAGATAAAGGCCATCTGGTCCTGGTCCTGGCCAGGTGATATATCTAGAAATCTAGCTTATCTACACCTATTCTACAACTCTATAGAAGACATCTAACATTAGTCCAGATGAAACCAAGGTTTAGATTCTTATCTGGTATGTTAACTCTGGTATGACCATAGATTGTGAGTCATATGAGGTGTTTTGCTTATACTTTGATCCTTTGAGTTACTTATGTGCATCTTGCTGGCTTGATAATCACATATGAAGTTACTTTGTATAAGATGGCACCAAACTGTGGTAACCTACATATTAAAAAGATAATAAATCAAGTGAAGAATTTCTTTGTTCAGATAGTACATTGTGCAAGAACTGTTTGCACAGTACACAACTGGTTGAAATACATCACAGGCCTCTGTCCTGCCTATTTCTGGATATTGGCTAGTGGATTATATCATCTTGAGTTTTAGGGGCTGGGGTTAAGACAATTAATGTCTGCTGTCCCATAACTCTTACACGGTCCTTCACCTGAGCTTAAAGGTATTTGCCTTGAAAGTTACAGAACTTAGGATTCTAGGGGCAAATCTGTGTATGACAGAGAGAAAACGTCCTATGTTTTATCAGAGAGTGGACCCACTCTTATTCAGCATGAAGTAGAAGCTAATTTTAGATAAGATTTTTAATTTCTCATCCATCATATTTGTTGATTTTCCCCTTTTCTAGCAGTTTTATTTTGATGTGATCTGCTGCTGTGACTGGAGATGGGGTTCCACACCTGCAGAGCTGTTGTGGTTTAAGCCCAGTCAGCAACTAAGCCCCACACAGCTGCTTGCTCAACTCTCCCCATGGCAGGTCTGGGGAGAGAATCTGAAGAATAAAAGTGAAAAAACTGATGGGCTCAGATAAAGACAGTTTAACAGGTAAAGCAATAGCCACACACGCACGCTAAGCAAAATAAAGAATTCATTCACTGCTTCCCATCGGCAGGCAGATGCTCAGCCATCTCCAGGACAGCAGGGCTCCATCATGCCTAAGAGTTACTTGGGAAGACCCCCTTTCTTCTTCTTCCCCCAGCTTTTATTGCTAAGCATGATATCATTATGGTATGGAATATCCCTTGGGTCAGTTGGGGTCAGCTGTCCTGGCTGTGTCCCCTCCCAACTTCTTGTGCACCCCCAGCCTACTCTCTGGTGGTGTGAGGAGCAGAAAAGGCCTTGACTCTGTGTAAGCACTCCTCAGCAGTAACAAAAACATCCCTGTATTATCAACACTCTTTCCAGCAGAAATCCAAACCATAGTCCCATACAAGCTAATACAGAAAAAATTAACTCTATTCCAGCCAAAACCAGCACAAAAGCTAGTCACTAGTCACTCTTTTCTGAGATCAGTTCTCTGCGCTGGTATAAGGGAGAAAGAAGGACTCAAGAGAGACCAAATTTTGATTGCATCGTGTTGCTGTAGAATTTCTCTATCAGCTTATTTTTCTCAGTATTTCGAAAACCTTTAAAATATTTTCTCATCTGTAAAGGTAAAATCCCATCTTTCCTTCCTGTATTTCAAGGTGTAGGTTAGTCAAATTGTGCTGGCTTTTGTACTAGTTAGCTGTTTCTTTTTTTTTGTTTTAAACAAAGCACTAAATACTGCATCAGTCTTGATGTGTAGTAGATAAAAAATAAGGAAGACAATAAGAAAGAGTGAAGAAACTCCCTGTGGAAAGCATTTTATGTAGGAATGTTTGTGGTAGGTTAGTTGGCTAGGATTTACTCAGATTTTTGAGCAGGTTTTCCCACCTGTAGTGATGTCTGTGCTGCTTTGGTTGCATTTAAAGCTAGTTCAGGTTAATAAGCTGGAGTACACAGCAGCAACATCTGTTTAAAATCCTCTAGTAGGATAACAGGTTCAGTTACTCAGAGAGAAAAACAGCTGTATTTGCTGTCAGAATAATAGTTCAGCTGTTTGGAAATGCAGTACAAACAGAGCAGAGATGTGGAAGTGTTAGGACTATGCAGCCTGTATTCAAAGCCATGATGCATTTTGAAGATTGTTTTGTATCCCCACTGAAAGGCAGAATGCAGTGGATTTCAAGTTACTGACATTGATGTGAATGCTTCTGTGATGTGTAAGAAAGAGGGCTCATTCTTCAGTTCCCTTCAGGAAATGGCTAAACACATTAATTCCTTGCTTTTGGCATCTTGGATAGGTCCACACTCTCTTTCGCTTAAAGGGAATACAAAACCCCAAGAGTCTCACCTAGGTCACAGCTGATTGCAAACTAATCTGTATTTGGCATGGATAATCAGGGAAGTAGGGTTCTGACACAAATTAATGTAACTGCACCTCAGATTCTCTGAGGGATTGGCCTAGATGAGTTTTCTTTTGGATAGAATCAAACTTCTTAACTCTGTACCAGAAACATGACTGCTGCAGCAAATGTAAACTCTCTCATGGGGGTCTCAGACCTCCGATTTGAGCACAAGTGTTCTAATTTAAGAATTGTTGGAAATTTCCTAATTGTTGTAAATATATTCATAATAAATTGTCACACAATTGTTAAAGAAAGTGTCTAATAAATCAGCAAAGCTTTAAATTCACTAACAGGTTGAGAAAACAAAAAACAATTCATATTGTGCTGTTACTGCTTCTGAAACAGAACTGTGTTTCAAGGGAAAGAATCAGTCCAGCAAGTATGTAGGACATGGATACCAGAGCTTTCCTATTTTACAGATTAAATAATTTTCTGTTTTGACTGAGCATTTTCATCAATAATTATCTTCATATCCAGCTGATCTAATTTTCAGAAAAGCTAAACTCCTATGACTTCTGATGGAGGGCTTAGCCATAGAGCAACAGATATCACCCACACAGAAAACTTTTTGCTATTTACAAGAAGGACATCTCTGCTAGCCATAACTCACCATACTGTGAGTCAGTGGAGAGAAGTTAGGCAACAGCTGATCACCTGTCTCATTCCCTTATGCTGCTGCCTGGGAAGTCCTATTGTGGCTTCAGAATCTTGAGAACAAGCCCAAATCATCTGCTCATTTATGCACGTGAATTTTTAAATTATAGAAGAGTGTAACATGTTTTATCCAAAGGTAGCAGGATTTTTGCAATGACAGAGGGACCTCACTGAAAACTTTTTTCAAAGGGTACTTGAATGTCTCAGAATGCAAATCATTATGTAGAGCAAGACATTCTTTTCTTCCAAGGTGGATCACTATGTTCCAGATCTTGGGCAAAACTTGCTTTTTAGCAACTCGTTTCATGCAAATGGCTTAACTCTGAGCAGCATGCACCTCCTCCACCCAAGCTGTGCAAATAAAAATAGAGAAGATTCATCTTAACGAAACACACAAACAGCCGCCTATGGACACCTGCACTGTCTTTGTAACAGCTCCTGCAAGCAGTCAGTCATCTTTCTGTCAAAGAATATAACATTTCAGCAGCTATGTCTTGTTGGAAAGTTAGTTACAAACATAAAATAAGAAAATGAAAACCTGAATGGACTGCAAGAAGTAACACATTGACTCAGCTCTTGTTTGACTAAACATTGCTTCTGGAGGGCACAATATATAACTACCTGGATATGATGTTTGTAATACTCAGGGAAGGAGTTTGTACTGTGGGGTTCAGGAGCCGAAGGTATGGCACAGTTAAGGAAAATGTAATAAAATCAGGCAGAGGAAGAAGGCTGCATTTCTGTTGTTATTTTTCTATTACAAGAGCTCTGTTAGCTGATAAAATAGCATCTTCAAATGAAATAAGCAAGACTCATTGTCTGAGCCAGGGTAGAGTCAAGCTTGAGAATGAGAACAAGGTTATCGTTTTATGGGCAAACTCCATGACATTTAGAGGTAGCAGCTGCATTCCAAGGTTGCAAAACTGGCCTCATAAAGCCTGTGCACATTTTATTTACACCCAGATGCTAATGGCTTAGCCAAAGATGAGACTTTAGATGGGGTTAGGTTGATGTTTGTAGCAGTTTGAACTCATACCTAATTCAAATGGTTTGCATTAATTGAGGTTGCCACATGTATATCTTCTCTAAACAGACATATACTGAGCAAGTCTTCATATCTCAAGTACAGGCAGAGTTGAATTTCCTCAAGTCCTTCCTGTCTTCCACTCAGATCTCTGCTGCTAGCTTGTGGTCATTTAGTTTCATTGCCGTAGAATGGTTATCGTATCCTCACCACAAAACCGTCTAGGATCTTAGAGTAACAATCAAGATTGAGAGTTTTGAGTTTAGAGAAGCATTTGAGGTAGTCATCTAAGGAAGGCTTTTTTGTGCTGAGTCATGCTAGACATTTCTCAGCTCAGCAAACTCTTTGCAGATTTTAGTGTTAAAAAATAAAAGACTATTGTTCTTGTCTCAGACCAAATTAATTACATTTACTTCCAAAAAATAAAACACCCCAAAACCTAAATCTTGAGCCTTTGCCTGGAAATTGTTATGCAGGATTCCCTTCCAGACGGTGAGCAAATTTAGGTAGATTTATTAGTATTAGGATAATTTTCAATCATCTTAATTTTTGCATCTGTCTTTGCATTTGTAGATATTTGTGTAAACAGGTTTCCCATTCAGGCTAACAAATCATCGAATCTGCCCACATATGTTGCTCTGGATGTTTTTTCTGCTTTTTTAGCATGTAGTCAACCTCATCCATACAGTCTTCCCAGACACTGGGAAGAAAGAAATACAAGTTTTGTGCAAAATAAGTGTATTTCTGTGAAACTCTCAAGTTAAGTTTTTGCAGTCCTGAGAAGTTCACATCCATCTGTCTGTATTTGGTACCTTTTCCACCTGGCATCAGATTTGCTGCCATTTCAATGTTGGGCTTGTTTTCTCAGGGACAGTATCACTAAGTCTTTGAGAGAAGAAAATAAAAAAAAATAAAAGAAAGAAACAAACTAACAAAAAACCCCAAACAAATTAAATCACTGCAATAATAAGCTGGTCAATATATGTATGTTGCTGCTCTTGTCCCAGCAAAATCCATGCTGCTCAGCTATGTGTCCTGGACAAAATTATATGTTTATCTTTTGCAGGGCACTAACACACTTGTCAGAACTGTTTTTACCTAAACTATCAGTCAAGCCAAACCTAGCTGGATAACATGAGGCAGATGTTTGGGTAAGAGATGAGTGAATGAAGTGGCACCACTTCTGAGACAACGACTGAAGTGCTCTGTAGAAAGATGCAACTTTTCTACCAAAGGGAGTACATCCTCTTATCTGTTCAAATAAAAGCAAGGCTGGGCTGTGCAACTTTGGGGGCCTTAAGTTCTGTTGTTTAAATACAGTGATATTGTTACAGTATTTAAACAAATATACGTAGAATGATAGCCTCAAAATCTGGAAAGGCTATCTTACAGACAAACTGAAATCATAATTAGAGACCAACCTTCACGCTTTAAGGATTGCTTTAAGGATTAAAGATGAAACAGTAAGAAGCCTTTATACTGGTATGTGTTTCCAAGAGAAGAGACAGAACCCCATTGCTTGAGTCATCTTAGTATGAATAATTGACAAGTAACAAAATCAATCAAACATGTTTGAGAAGAACAAGAATAAGTCCAGTGAGGCATGAGCTGCAATTAGTTCCTCTCTTGAAAGGTAGGAAGGACACAAAAGCAGGCAGTTTCTCACTCTTCTCTTCCTCCATTGACTTTGCTACAGATTAGCAATAGTATTTTAGAGCATGCAAGTATCAGGCAAGTGTTACTTTGATACTCTTCATTATATATTTAATCAAAACATGTTAAATTTTTTAAACTGAAATTATAATTTTTTAGCCATTTGCAAAATTGGGCTTTTATTACCTAGAAAAAAATAATTGTTTTAGAGACAAGATTCAAGGGGAAAAAAAAAAAACGGAAATTTAACCTCGTTGCAATTATACAAATATTTACGTGGGAAGGGACCTCTAGTGGTTTCTGCTCTGAAATTTTCTACTCCAAACCCTTGCTCACAGCAGCATTAACTCCAAACCAGATCAAGCTGTTCAAGTGAATTCTGAACATCTCAAAGAACCTAGATTCACGAGCTCTCTGGGTACCTTTTCTAGTGCTAAGCCTGAACTACCCTCAGGAAGAGAAATTTTTCCTTATGTCCTATGAGAATTTCCCTTAATGCAACCTGTTCCTGTTGCCTCTCTCTTTCACTGTGTTGTTCTGAGAAGGGTTTGACTCCTCCTTTTTCTCCTCCCCCCATGGGTATTGGAAGATAGCAATTATATCTCCTCCAAGTTGAACAAACTAGCCTTCCTCAGCCTCTCCTCATATATCATGTGCTCCAGCACCCTAAGTATCATAGTGATTGTTAACTGCAATCACTCCATCATCGTCTCTCTTGTACGGCAGAGCTCAACCCAAGACTTTTTTCTAGATGCAAGTTCATCTGTACTGAGGCAAATAATCAATTCTCTTGCACTGATGGCCATGCTTTTGCTAATACAACACTTCAGTTAAATGGCATTGTCACAGAGGTACACTACACTGCTGACACATGTTCAAGTTGTAAGTCTTGTTGCAGAAATGTCCCCTAGTCAGTCAGTCCCTGGCCTGAAGTAAGTCATAGGTTAGTTCCATTCCAGATGCGAGACTTAGCCTTGAATTCCTGAATGGCAGATTTTTAGTTTCCCTTCTATTTTTTTTTTCCCCAAACCATTATTTGGACGTGTAACAGTAAGTAGGAAGAAAGAATTCTCACTTAAAATGTTTCAGAATTGTTCACTTCATTGAGCAAGTGGATTATTTCTACCCAGTTATCTAGAGCAGAGAAGATAATATTTGATTCAAGCTTGTTTTTTTCTTTGTATTTGAAAATTACCTCAACAAGTACAGTAAAATTTACACTAGTCAGCCTATCTGGAATTAGATCACCATGTCAAAGGGAAGGAAAATTGTGAAAATGGACTATTTAGCATGTAAATAATTATGAGGCCATTTGCTTTCATAACATAGGTATTTCTCAGAGTAAGAAGCAGCAACAAATCCTGTCATCAGCAGAATGACTTTTCTGAACAGTTGCATGTCTAAAGATTGATCAAAGTAATTTTCCTTGCTCACTGAAGGGTGAAAATTCTTACCGGCCTTTCTTCTAAAATGACTGTGGGAGTAAAAACCCTGAAGAACCCTAGCTCATAAACCATGTGTTTCTAATTTTTCCAATCATGAGCTTCTACTTTCCTGTGGATAGATTAATTCCTCTGGAAGAAACTTTAGCATGCTAAAAATAAGCTTCTGTAATAAAAAAAAGAAATTTCTTAACTCCTGGACACTCTGCAGGTAGTACGTCAACACACACATTCTTCTAGAGTCCTGTTAGACAAGTTCATCAGACCTATATAACTATCCAGGTGTATGTGCACATATCCAATCAGGTGATGAGCACCTGTTTTAAAACTTATCTCAAATAATATATATTTTACAGAAGTTTTGTTAATGTTTTAACTAAGGGTTATTACACTTACTGCATCATCACAAATTTTTAATGGTAGGCTTTAAAAATTCATTTTAGGCATTTTAGCATCATGAACAACCTGCTGAGAATGAAAACGGAGAGCATGTTAGACACAAGTACAAACAATTTGGAGACAAATCTAGAGTTACACAGACAGTGATCTTATGCTTAAAGATAAAGCAATAGAAGTTGTTTAGGGTGGCCTGAAAGAACACAAAGAACTAAAGAAAACAATTAGTCAAAACCAGAAGATTCAGTTAGGGTGATATGAGATCCTTCTGCACAATTACAGCTCTGTAAGGCTATGAAACAGACACCCCAAGCACAGAAGCCCAAGCATTTGGAAACTAAATGATTTAGACTTCAGAAAAGGCAGAAAGTGTGATTTTAGACTATCCAGGGTAGATCACAATGAAAGGACATTCCAGACTTTCATGTATATTTTCTTCTGAGAGAACGGATTTTTTCAAGCTTGACTTTTGACTATTTTTTTATTTCTTGCAACTCCATGTTGAAATATTTAATTATTCTGTAGTCACTTCCAGTTTCTTTCCTTATTTTATATATAGTTCAGACTTAATCTTCCATAAGGCATCAAATCCACTTTAATCTCAGAGATTTACCAGTTTCATTTCTAAAACTTCTACTTGATTGGTCTGTAATGACATTCAGGCCTCTCGCCTTATTCTCTGGTTATTGGGGGACAGAAGAAACTCAACAATCCCCTTTGGAAGTAGCAACTTTTTGCTTAATTATGGCAAAGCAGACCATCTGCTGTGTGGCTCTAAAGAATATTAGCTAGAGAGGAAAGCCATTTCTTCTCATTATCTTCTTTGTGTCTTCATAGAAAATTGCAGATGATGTGATCTGTTGTGAAGACTGGGAATTCATTTTCAGGAGGTTTTCAGGAGTTTTGGGCTGTATTAGTTCTGCAGAGATTTTACAGTGTTCTTAGAGACTTCTTAGAGTCAGTTCTGGAGGGAGTATAAAAGCAACCTGAACAGCAGAGCCACCTGGCTCTTGTCAGCTAATTTTTCACTCTCACCTTTCAGATGTTTAGTAACCTACAGTGTACTTTGGGCCATCTCCCTCCCTTGGATTTCAGCCAGCAGCCTCCAGGTGTTTCATGTGCTTAAATCTTGTTCTGCACAGTGCATCTGCTGTATATCTGCACCTGGGATAGAAGAATGCTTTCGGTATTTCCCTGACCTGAAACTGTCCAGAGCAAATTCTTTAGGGTGACCAGCTACTATATGGAGATTCACTCTCAAGACTTCCATTCTTCTTTTGTAGACTGACCATACTCTTTTTAGATATATTTTATTTTGAACTGCTGAACTCCATTTGAGAACCCAGGAGACTGGAATCTCTCCCCTAAATAAACATTACACAGAGAGACAATGCAGATTTCCAGCCTAACAACTCCTTTGCAAATATTCAAGTTCAATGCCTTTAGTTCATTCTTGACTTTCTCCAGGGGTAACAACTGACCGCAAGGGATGGTGATTGTGAAGGCTTCATCAATGTTCCCGAGGAACCTGCTAAACTGAGGAACATTCAAAGATTTTGTAATGAGAAATATCATCTGTCACCTGCCTTGTGTGAACAAACTGTTCCTTCTACAGTTAGCTCAGGCAAATAACTAGAGGTTGAAGGGCAATCCTAAAATTGTGTTTTGTAGGGAGAACTGTTTCTTTTTCAGTCTCTGCATATTTTTCATGCCTTCTGTAGCTGCAATCTCAGCCCAGAAATCAGCATGCAAATACACATACATAATACCTTTCTTTTCTTGTGCGTTGAGAGGCAGTGAAACAGAGGTCCTGGGTTGTAACTGCAGATGTTTATAATACCCACTGAACCATTAAGGAACTATTGCAACCATTTTATCTTATCTATCTTCTTAATAAATCAGTTATTGCATTGCTGGTAATGATGAGTAGCTGACAGCACTACCTAGTGCTATGCAGTGCCAGTGAATGCTGAACAAGTGTTGACCATATATCCAGTCATACTCCAGTCCTTTTCTATATCCTTTCTGCTCTTTTTCCTTTGGTTTCTGCATGCCATTTGGCAGATGCAGGTCAGCAGAGAGACGTAGCCCTTTTCCTAATATAGTTCTTCAACCTTGTATAGCTCTGGTGTAATACCGGCTGGCAAGAATCTCTGTTACCCCAATCCTGCCTTTTCAGCAGGTTTGTCAGTAACTTCAGGATTGACTTCTCTTTTTAAGCACAGCCCCTTCCATTGAAAGCAGATGAAGCGGTTTCATTCTCTCCTTATGAAAAGCATGATGCTTCATGTTGTTAGTACATTTTCTGAGGGTATCACCTTATTTTACTTAAGTTAAAAAGCTGATGAAGAAGCAGCTTTTTTTTTTCATTTTGGCAGATTAAGCTGGCTGGGTACATGCAGACAGCGCCCCTATGGCTCTCAGCATCAGAGATAATTACAATGGGCATGCAGCCAACCTTTGTTTTTCCTAAAAATTACTTATTTCTGTTAACAATGATGTCTTTATTTTCAAACTTTCCAGAGGGATCATGTGTTGTATTCAGCTGAAGCTCCCATGCTGGGATGGAGCAAGATGAAAGATTTGAATATTTAATTAGGATTCTTTTTCTACCTGAGTTTCCTGGTTAGGTCAGAGGGCTGGGAGTCAGAGACAGTTCTGTGTTCTGCCAGTGTATTTCCATCTCTCAAAAAGAAAGGATTTGGTTACTGAATTTTGTATTATGACAAGAATCAATGATCCAGCCTACTTGAGACTTGCTGAAGAACTTGAAATGGGAACAGAAATCCAGAAATGCTGCAGGGAATATGTGCAGATGTTGCCTGCTAGAAAATGCTGAGGCCTGGCAGTGTAAGATGTGAAGGTAATCTGACACCTTGTACAAAGTCTAGTCAAGTACAGTGAATGTGCAATTACTCTGGAATGCTAAATTACCACCTGAGTCAGAATTATATTTCCTTTGTGACATTTTCATCAGCTCTCTAGTAATTTAAAAGCTGAATTATAGATCTTCTGGTTATGCAAAATGTCATCTTTAAAAGGTGGATCATTCATGTACATGTCTTGACAGTTCTCAAAAGTGTCTGTTATCTTGAGAACAAAAACCTCTAACCAAGTCTGTTTTGCTGATGCAGCAAAACTTGTTTCCTATAACCACTTTATTTATTTTAAGACTATGAAAGGGCAATTTTTATTGTTCCAGGCTCTGGGAATCTCCCCTGGTCCAGGCCTTGAAGAATAATGATGTGCAAGCTATTAAAAAACTTCTTGCTTGTAAAGCCTGTGGTACTGATGGTACACTACCATCAGAGAGGTAGTGACTCTTCTTCTACTAGCCTTGGCTGAAATACTTTTGAGAAGAAAATTTCTGGGGTCTGCATGTTTGGGTAACAGGGCTGTAGCTGTAGCAGAGAATAAACTTGCCAGTGTGGAGTGGAAACAGTTGAATGGTGAGTATTCAGCACTGAGATGGTTAATTTATTATTGCCTCTCTAAGTGCAGTGGGGAAGACAGCCCTTCATGTGGCTGCCTTATATGACAATGTGGATGCTGCTCAGGCTATGATGAAGGCAGCCCCAGAGCCTGTCAATGAAGTAATGACATCTGAGCTATAAGCAGGTAAAAATGCTGAGCTGAAAGAACAGTGTCAGGACACCCGAAGGTCCAAAATGGTCCCACAATGGTCCACATCCATGTTAGAGATTCACTCAGGATCCCCAAAAAAGTGAAAATGACCTACTCAAGGATGTTCTATTTTATTGTTCCCTGACTCCCTTGCTTGACACCTCTAAATACTCTGCTTTCATTCCAAGAAGTAAATTCTGTACCTATGCTGATCTAAAAATGCTATGTACCTAAACTGTGTACATATGCTGACCTGAAAAAACAGAAGTTAATTTTGTCCTTGAATTATATCCCATTCTCAACCCTTTTTCTCCATTTCTCATTCCCATTTGAGCAAGATCACTTTGTGATAAACTCTGCGGATATGTTTCAGTGCTGCAAGAAGCAGTATGGATTCAGAAGATGATGCTTTTCCTGTCTGAAGCTCATTCTCACAGATGTTGCTACCAGAGACGTGCCAGAGGAAGCAATGTAAGCAGTCCTGTTGAGGAGCCTCCTCCCTGTTGAAACACACTCAGTGAGAGGAGAATGCATCTGAAGATCTTGTACATTCATGTAGCCCTCAGAAGCAGCACTATTTATTCTGTTGTTTTGCCTAAATTTCAGGACGAACATTTAACTCTGAATTCTTCAGGGAGGATGTCACTTTTCCAGAATGTTTTCATAGCAATTCTGTGCACTGTGTAAGAATTGCACCCTCCTATTTCAGAAAAAGACTGAAAAAAAGTAAGGAATATAGTGATTTATGTGGGAAACCCAGCTATGGTCATTTGCCTGTCTCTGAACAAGGTTCTTCATTTCTCTGCGCCTCAGTTTCTCTATCTGTAAAATGTCATGAATTATTTCAGAGCCATAAACAAAAGCTAATGTAAAATTTGGTGAAGTAACATTTCCAAGTGCTTCAGATGCTCACACAGAAGCCGTTACAGAAGCACGTTAGGAGTGACTTTGTAGAAGTCATTCTGGATGTTGTCTTGTGAGAAAGACAACAAGATCTGGAAAAATGTCTAACTCTCTGAAAAGTTGCTTTTATTAAGCAAGTATGTGGAGAGATAAGTGACCCTCTTTTGGATGCTTTCATGCTTTCTCAATTTGAAATTAGACAATGGCCCAGTAGCAGTTTTGGAGAAGAATATTGAAAACCCAATGGGATGCAAAGATCTATGACGCTAGTTTCAGTCAGAGTAGACTTTAATGTTATTGGGAAAGAAATGGAAGTGAAAGTGTAATATACACATATGTACATGCATATATAAACACAATGTACATATATATACACACCACAGGTCTATACATATATACACACCACAGACTGAAAAAGAATTGAAGGGTCAGTATAAAAAGTAGTAGTTAATTTGTCTCCTAAACTTAATTGTTTACACTCATAGATCGTGGCATTGACAATTACTAAATACAGTGGCCAGATCATTGTCTAACACAAATCAACTAACGACATCTATTCACTACTCCAGTTTTTATCAAAAGACAATTCAGCCCAATAGCATCTTAAGGGAAAAACCCAACTTCTCTCTATAGAGCAAAGAAATACAAAAAAGTTCTGGAATTTTGAGAAATGAAAACAGAATTGAAATATGGAAATGAAAACAGTTCTGGTTTTGCATTCTTTTCCATCTGTCCTGCAGAGATTTTCTGCTCTTCAGATTAACAGTTGTGGTGGTTTAGGCTCTGCTGGGGTCTGAGACCAAGCGGCCACTGCCCCTCCCCCACAAAGGGAGTGAAATACCAAGCCCTGGGGCTGAGATAAGGAGAGGTTTAATACAACAGTGCAACAGCAACAAAACAAACCACAACAATAACAGTAATAACAATGAACAGAGCAAAACATGTACCGATACAGCAGTAAGGAGAGCGATGGCACAAAACACACGCTCACCGATTCTCCCGTGCTCCCGAGTTGGTGCCAGGAGGTGACGTCAGCATGGTATTGAATAACCCGGCTAGAGCTTCCCCCCCACTGCTGGGGAAACTTAACCCTATCCTAGCTAAACCAGGACAACAGTACAATAAAAAGATTATTCTCTCCTGCAACAAGGCACTATGCTGATCTCACATCTTCTCTATCTTGCCAAATCCTTGCAGCAGAAGTGTTCCAACATCTCCGAGAGTTTTTTTATGATAGACAGATTGATGTTTCGTGTTGAGAGAACCTTACTGACTGTTAGCAAACATATAATTCTTCTTTACTTTTTCTAAAGTGAGCAGTGCTTTGAAACGTCTGCTAATCACCTAATGCTTTGTATTCCAAGTTCCATACTATCACAAATATTTCTTGATACTCAGCCTACACTTTTACTTATCAAATTTCAATCCCTTACTTTTTGTTATATTTACTGAGACCTTTTTGAAAAATTGCTCTCTATGGCTGTCGTATGTCTCAAAGATGAGGTGAAATGAGATGACATGATGTGACGTGATGTGACCTGAAGATTATAGGAGATACTTGGGATATTCTGGCTGTGTTCTATGTGCTCTACATGATCTGCTTCACCATGTGCTGTATTTACCAAGCTCTGAAACTTGAACAGAACACTAGAAAAGATCATCAAGACAATATACGTGCAGTAGCTGCTGCAGGTATCTGATTCTTCATGTCCCCTTCATATTCCAAAGTGACTAAGTAAGACAGGAGAACTGGTAAAAACTGATATGGAGAAGGCTGAGGTACTAAACAATTTTTTCCCTCAGTTTTCAATGGTAGTCTCTCTTCCCACATCTCTCAAGCCCCTGAACCTTAAGGCAGGGATAAGGGGAATGAAGTCCCACTCATTGTAAGTGAAGATCAGGGTAAAGACCACCTAAGGAACCGGAACATGCCTAAGTCCATGGGACTCAACGAGATGAATCCCAGAGTCCTGAGAGAATTGGCTGATGTAGTTGCCAAGCCACTTTCCATCATATTTGAGAAGTTATGGCAGTCAGTGAAGTCCCCAGTGACTAGAAAAAGGGAAACATCACCACCATTTTTAAAAAGGGTAAAAAGAAGGACCCTGGGAAGTACCAGCCAGTACTCCCAGGAAGTACTGTGCCCAGTAAAATCATGGAACAGATCTTCCTGGAATATGTGTTGAAACATATGGAAGACAGGGAGGTGATTAAAGACAGCCAACATGGCTTCACCAAGTGCAAGTTTTGCCTTACTAATCTAGTGGCCTTCTACAATAGAGTGACTGCATCATTGGACAAGAGAAGAGCTACAGATGTCATCTACCTGGACTTCTGTAAGGCCTTTGATATGGTCCCCCACAACATTTTTGCTGCTAAATTGGAGAGAGATGTGTTTAATGGATGTACTGTTAGATGGATAAGATACTGGCTGGATGTCCACATCTGAAGAGTTACAGTCAATGGCCCAATGTCCAAGTGGAAAGCACTAATGAGTGGTGTCCTCAAGGGTCTGTACTGGGACTGATACTAATTAATACTTTCATCACTGTATCATTGATAGTGGGACTGAATGCACTGTCATCAAATTTGTGTACGACACCAAGCTGAGTGATGCAGTTGATACTCTTGAGGGAAGGGATGCCATCCAGAGGGACCTAGACAAGGCTTGAGGAGCGGACCCATGTGAACATCATTAAGTTCAACAAGGCCAAGTACAACGTCCTGCAACTGGGGGTCTGGGCAATCACTAGGATCAGTACAGACCAGAGGATGAATGGCTTGAGAGCAACCCTGTGGAAAAGGACTTGGGGATAGTGGCGGACGAAAAACAGTATGTTGGTTGGCCATATGCACTTGCAGACCAGACAGACAAGTGTATCCTGGGATGTATCCAGAGAAGGGTGGCCAGCAGACTGAGGGAGGTGATTCTGGCCCTCTGCTCTGCTCTCATGTGACCCCACCTGGAGTACTCCGTCCAGTTCAGGGGGCCCCCAGCACAAGAAAGACATGGGCATGCTAGAGCGGGTCCAGAAGAGGGCCACAAAAATGTTCAGAGGGCTGGAACACCTCTCCCATGAAGAAATGCTAGAGAGTTGGGGTTGTTCAGGCTGGAGAAGAGAAGCCTCTGGGGAGACCTTCTTGTGGCCTTTCAATATACAAGCAGGCTTATAAGAAAGACAGAGACTTTTTACCAAGGCCTGTAGTGACAGGACTAGGGGCAATGTTTTAAACTGATACTGGGTAGCTTTAGATTGGATATAAGGAAGAAATTTGTTATGATGAGGGTGGTGAGACGCTGGAACAGGCTGTCCAGAGGAGTTGTCGATGCCCCATCATCGGAAGTATTGAAAGTCAAATTGGATGGGCCTTTGAGCAACTTGATCTAGTGAAAGATGTTCCTGCTTATGGCAGGAGGATTGGACCAGATGATCTTTAACAGTCCCTTCTGACCCAAAACATTCTATGATTCTATGATTCTATGACATGGTGCTTGAAATTGAAGGAACAGAGGTAGTTCTTGAATTGAGAACGACAGTGGTAGAATTTGAGAGAGATTGTTATCAGTAAGGGAGAAGTAAGGTTCTTCAAATGGCACAAGCTAAAGGCAATCACTTTCAATGGTCAGCATGGCAGACAGAGTCACTAAGTTGGAAGAGCGTTTCAGCCTACCGGATCTAGTTTCCTTGTCTGGATATTGGTGGAATGATTTAGCTTCTTGCCCACAGGTAACCCTAAGAGGTGACACTTCTGGAAAAGCATGCCATTTCCCCTTTATTGGGGAAAACACTCTAAAAATAATATTTTAAAAGTTCTGCATTTACATAAATAAAAATGTTGATTATGATATTGTTATAATATGGCTATTGATGTTTATGATTTAGGCGATAAACAGAACAACAATTTGATGGAGCAGGAAACAGTCTTATTTTATAGGCCCCTCTTATAGACACTTCAACATGTTGATTTAGAGCATCAAGTCATTCTGCTGTCAGCACAATAGAGTCCTCACACTGGATCATTTGGATGTTACTTTTCATCTTCAGGGTGAAAAATATTCAGTAAGTTATTCACTGGTACACTAAAAACCTGAAGAAAATGAAATTAGTTCTCCAGTTTACATTCATGGGATTAGGGATAAATCTACACTGTTTTGCCTGTGCCGCCATCCAACCAGATGATTAAACAAGGCAGAGGACCAGATGATCATTCAAGACAGAGGAGATCCAAGAATGAACCCTTGATTTGACTCAGTATGCCAAAAAAATGAAAAAGCGGGGTAGATATTAATTACTGGGATATTAAGGATACCATTACATAAGAACTTAAGAGTAGTTCAGTATCTTGACTATGATGGATCAATTTGAAAAGAGTACTGGAAAGGGTGCAGGTTATTTTTTATTTCTATCATGAGATTAAAAGACTAGATAGTTCACATGGTAAGTTCCCATGTGAATTGGATCGCAGATCCGAAGTGATGTGTGGACAAAACACTGAG
The DNA here is from genome assembly GCF_047716275.1 of Strix uralensis. Classification (NCBI taxonomy): domain Eukaryota; kingdom Metazoa; phylum Chordata; class Aves; order Strigiformes; family Strigidae; genus Strix; species Strix uralensis. The sequence goes on from NC_133973.1 coordinate 8,814,786, forward strand.
TTGCCATGATGGAACACATAAACTGCAGTCCTGTGCAACCCCAACAGCACAATATCATTAAAGTTATAAAATAAGTGACAGGCTAATTTTAAAACATGAGCATCCAGATCCACTAAAAGACTTTAACATTTAAATGCCCAAGCCTGTGATCCATAGTTCCCCCACCTGATGTATTTAGGTAAGAGAATTCAGTTGTTTAAGATTTCGTTGACTGAGTTATTTTAGATCCTAGGATACTGCTGCTACGCTTACCCATCAGATCACACATACGTGACTTAGAGCATCTTGTCTAGCTTTGCTCTGACTATACCTTGTAAGGAACCTGATCTGATAGGTAGTCTCTGAATATACTTAACAAACCAAAGCAGGCATGGAAAAAGTTGATAGAATACAAACCAGCAGTCATGAACCATTTGGCAGGTGGTAAGGCCTACCTTTGATAAGGCTATTACATTTTTAGGTGATGGAGTCAAAAATTCTGGATCGCTTTCCTTGTTTTGATGTTTTATATTTGTAAATCCCTAATTGTAATTAAAAAAAAATGCATAAACAGTATGGTCCAGGATTTGGGACTCCTCTGCTCTTGGAGTTTCAGAAAATTGAAGCCACAGATTCAGTCCTCACTGTATTTAAGAAGGGCTTACAACTCAGAAATAGCTAGATGCCTGATTCTTCTGACAAGGTGCTGAACGAGTGAAAGAAAACTGTGTCTAGGGAAGAAGTGGATGACGTTGATTTATTTTCCTTAATTCAGGTGGTTCTTGTGAGTATTTGGTTGCGATTTGGATAGCAAAGCTCCATAAAATGGAACTTATGTGGTCCAAACTTGACCTATGGACCATTTTATGGTCTATTATTTTGCAGAATAGATTGATAATAATGATTAAAGATTGCTTAGCATTGTAAAATACCAATATAAAGATCCATTTTTTGAAAACTTTCATCTAAGGCTAGTCCTTGACAGCTGGGAAAAAAAAAAGTGCACATTCTATCTACATAGAATGGATTTCCTAACAAACCATTTATGTCAGAAGGATCTGGGTGTCCTAGCAGCCAAATAACTAAATTGTGAAAAGCTTACTGTGATCTGTGGGTGAATAAACAGCGAATAGACTCAGTGTGAGAGGCTGGTTTCCTGTCCATGTATAGTGTTAGTGAGACTAATTCTGTCTGTTCTTCTTATTCTCCTCTTAAAAAGGAAGCCCAAAAATGTGATAAAGAGAACCATAACAAAGATGGGAGGGCCAAACAAGATGTGTGACATATTTTGACTTTTTAGACTATAAATAAGTAAATATGTGACTTGATGATGGCAGAAAGGGTTGAAATATCAGATTACAATCAACTCTATCCTAATTAGGTAGTGTACAAGAAGTGCCAGGCAAACAGCAATTAAAAATTATTGTAATGGTAAGATTGAGTAGACATTGGGAAAACCAGTCCAAGGTATCTGGTCTTAGTTCAGTATTCCTGAATTATTCAAGATTAGATGCCTTTCTAGCAAAGATTCTTCAGTCAGGTGTAAGCTAAACTCAACAGTGGGTAAAGAGGTGAAATGTAATGTCCTCAAGGGTAAAGGAGATCAGAGTAGGTGATCAATGTTCCCTCTTCTGCCTTAATATACTGCCTTAAGCAATATGCTTTGTAAGAAGACTTGGTCTTATTGCTAGTACTTTGTCTAACCTGCAGATGATACTTGGAGATCTCAAGTGCAGACCTGGGTCCATAATGGCTTATTCAGAGGATCTAAATTCAGGATATGAATTCAGAGGAAGAGAAGAGGGCTGCTGGAATTTGATCCAACTTCTGAAAAATTCCAATACCCATAGTAAGAGAGAATCTACATTCTTCTCATTCTTCTTCAGGAGCAGTGTGGATTTACTGTGTTCCCTAAAATTTCCCAAAGTGTATGACTGAATACAGCATAGACAAGCACTGAGTTTGTTTTATGATACAATGTCTGCATGATGTAGCCATTATATTTCTTACATTCCAACCTGTCTGGATAACTCAGGAGATGAGAACAGAATATTGGCCCATCAGTACATAACAGGATGCTGAACTTGGCAGCCTTGAAGACCATAAGAAGAGCTAACTGAAGCAGTTACAAGCAAATAAACTTAGACATCGACATACACAGAAGATGTGACTGTCTTGTCCTGTTGTCTGGGCTAAAATCTGATGCTGTAATTTACAGAGATAACCAGATTATGCTGGCCAAGGCCATGATAAGAGTCTTCAGTTTTTTTCATTTTCCTCTTCGTTTTCCTCCTCTCTTTTCTCTTAGGTTTTTACATCATCTTTCAGACCCAGGACCCCAATGAATTGGGCCACTTCCACAACTAGCCCATTGCACTTTTAGCACCTTTGAGCTCTTCCTCACCATCACTGATGGACCTGTCAACTATGAAATGGACCTACCCTTCATGTATGGCATCACTTATTCAGCCTTTGCTATTGTGGCTCCTTATGCTCAACTTGCTCATTGCTATGATGGGTGGCACCTGCTGGAGAGTGGTTCATGAGCAGGATGAGCTCTGGAGAGCATAGGTGAGAAAGCACTACCTGTTGTGAATTATGAAGAACACGTTGGAAGGGACAGACTGCTTGCCAGGCCTGGAAGAGGCAGAGTTGGGATCCCATTGATAAGTGAGGCATGTTCAGTTGAAAAGAGTAGATTTTCTTGTGGCGGGAAGAACTGAATCCTTATGAGCAAAGGTAGGGCTAGATAAGAAGTACGTGAAAATGTTTCATGAATTCAAAGGTGATTAGAAGTGTGGATTTTATCTTTGCTACATTGGTCTCAGGGCAGCTATGGAAATACTCTATTTCCTCTGTTTCTGCATCCCTCAATGCCTGCAAATATTTATTTATCTATCTATGTATCTATCTATCTGTCTTAGTTACTGCAGGCTGTTTCTACTACTGCCGTGCTGGAGAGGAAGCTTCCATGGTGCCTCTGACCTCACTCTGGAATCTATGGCCCGAAATATGGTCTAGGGGACAGATGGTATCTCAGGTAAATTCTGTTAGAGTAGACCACTAAACACAGTAAATTCACATGTGTAAACATACCAGGAAGGACTTCTCTGTTCTAAGAATTCAGACCCAGTGAAACAAATGACACAATGGAGGATGGGATTGTTGGCATCTGATCTGGAGTTCTCAAATCCGAGGCTGGACAAGATCCAGGAAAAAGACAGAATCAGAGCTTTAAAAACCTTGTTACATTAAATTAGGTCCCACTCCCATATCCCAAGTAGACAATTTTTATCTACAGTTCATCACAAAGTGAGGAACATACTCACATCATGAAGTGAGGAATGCAGCTTATAAGGGTCCTAAGTAAATGTCCCAGCATAGTCATAGCCCCATGAACTTGCTACTAGAAAATGCCTCTTCATGCTTTATCTTGAGTATCATCCAGTTCTTTTCCATTCACTCCTACTCCTGAATTGCGCTCCTTTAAACAATTCCTCTATCCTACCTAAGTGTCTTGGGATGATACCCAGGTGGCATGGAAATTATCTCACATTGTTTGACTTTGTCAATCAAAGATTAAGGACAGATATTATTGCCCTCACACAAAAAGCATAGCAAATTCCTTTCTGAAGGGAAGACATCGTCTCACAGCCATAACAAAGGGACCATACACCTAGGTCTGTGGTACTGAAAGCTGACTGATTGTGCTGCACTCTGATTGTGGCTGGATGAAAGAAGTCTCAAGAATGGTTCATTGGTTTTATGGTATGTGTTTGCGTGAAGCTACTCAACCTAAGAACCAGTACTATTTCCTAAAGAGATCCAAAAAAAGCATCCTAAATTTGAATAAAAACAGTCTAGCAGCCCTAACAATAAATATTACATTCTCACTAAGTTCTATGTGCATGCAGTTAAAGACCTGTTCACATGATACTAAGTATGCCCCTAAGATGATATTTAGTGTCTTAACTGGTAGGTTTGAGAGCCTGATCTTTCAGTTTGCAATAATATTTAATCTGTCAAAAAAATACATTGTGTCTCCGTATAAATTGCAGACAACCCAGCTGTTGGACTACTGCTATTTTTACTTCTTTGGGGAAAGCCACATTTGTTTATCATGATCATTGTTATTATTGTTGTCGTTAGTTTGTTCTTGTTGTGAGTCTGCAGAGATGACAGGTTAAAATAGCAACAGTTTTGCAACTTATAGTAGAGACATTAGGGTACATCCTAATTACTGTCCTTTTTAACAGATCTATTTTTAAATAGCCTATTTCAGATAGTGCCTTCTCATTCCTATCTGCTAAACTAGCTGACTTCTCTGAATAAGCCTGATTTTCTTATTTTTAATCTCCTGTTCACTTGCAGAATCAATACAGTTCAAAGAGGACTACAGTCTGTTCTCAGCAACAGAACTGTTTATAAATGATCAATCTGCTGCATCTGTCCAAATCCATGGACAGTAGTTGGTTTGTATAAATTACCAAAATACAATGACAGAGCGAATTGCACAGATGTAACTAAAATTCTAGTTTTAGCCAGCAGCGCGTATAATTTCTAGTGCTGCTGTAAACTAGAAAAATCCAACTTTACTTAGCATGGCCTGAATTTAAGGGATTAGTTTTCAGAAGCAAACAATATTATCACTGTTAGCTAAGCACACTTGGGTTTGTATAAGAGACATAAATAACAGACCAAACTCTATCAACCAGTTGAGGCATAGTCGCCAAAATATCAAACCATTGTACTCATACTTGTGACTTGCTCTTGCAGCAGTTGACTAAAAGACCACATTACTCTGTTAATTCAAGGAACAAAGGTCATGGAAGAAACCAGAAGGTAATCTTGATACGTTTTCATGAATCTGCAAGTTTCAACTGAGACTATTTCAGGAAGAGCGTTTTCTCATCATCCCAGAAAAGGAAGATAAAATATGTAAGGTACAAGGACTTTTGAGGGCAGTTAAGCCTTCTCTTATGTGTTTTAGGTAGCAGAACACCAGGGGGAGTAATTCCTCTTTGAACAGGTCCGTTACAAAACGGCAAGCTCTCGAAGACAGTGATTTCTCATTAGTTCAGTGCATCTCTTTCAGTAACACAGCAGTGGAACAGCTCTATACACAGAGCATGATGATCTTGAATGCCCCACAAAATGTAAATTCTGAGACGTGCCATTTTTTCCAGATAGATTTAAAAAGTGAAGCACTAGTCTAGCTTTTTAGTAGGACATGAGGTTTGCTCTTCCATGCTGTCTTTTAATGACATCCAGAGATGCAAATTTAGATGTGACCTACAATCCTTAGGATGCTCGATATTATGAATAGTTGCTAGCATGGAATACATGTGAACAGCTCACTGCACTACCCTCTCTAGCGTCAGCTGGTTTCAAGGAAAAGAATCAGTTTTGTCCTGAACCCAAATCTATTGCTTAGCTGCACCTGTATGTGTAGGAGCTGACTGCTGAGAAAGTGTGCCAAAGGCAGGATGGATTCAAGCTGGTTACCTTCACTTAGACTAGCCCCCAGGTAGATTTGTTGGCTGGAATCCCTGACCAAAGAAGGTCCAGTGGTAGGGACAGTTCTACCTATGTTTGCTTATTAGAAGTAAGTTCCTTAGTGTTGTTCATAATTTCCCACTGCACCCAAAGGGTTTCATTCAGCTAATAACATGTGAATTGTCTGGGGCTAAGGAACCTACAGCAGCTTCTTTATTTCTAGATAGTCCCAGATGCTGAATACATTTGTACTAAACAGACAGACTCTTTAAGCTCTCCCTTCGTAGCATTAAGCAGCTTGTTCTCCCTCAGCTAGCCCTAATATAGTGTTGTCAAAGTATGCACTAAGATTACATCCTTGAATCTTAAAAAACAAACAGAACAAAAAATGCAAGCCATATAATCTGCACATGCACTGAGGATACTTGGGTGCTAAACAGAAATCACTGTATAAGACGTACTGTCAGCAACGCTTTCCTCAACACTGTTTCAGGCATGGATGCAAAAATCTTAGCTTACGTGCCTGTCTTTGAATACTCTGGGTGAGCAGGGCCTGCTTTTGACATAAACATGCCATGGCTTAGTGAGGTAGGGGGTGCACAGACATGTAGCTCCTGGCTGAGAATTCCACTTCGCTGTCGAAGCAGCATAGGTTGGAACTTGCTTGCCTGACGTGCTCTTTGGCAGCACAATACATTAACTGACATGCTGGAGCAGACCCAATTGTCTGTCTAGGAGACTGTCCAGCAACACACACCAAAAAGGCAGGTGCAAGGAACCTCGTCAGGAATAACGACAAAACAGCTTGCTTTAAGGTGAAGTTTCTTCCTGTTTCCAGATAGTGAAAAGCTGGTGTTCAAGCAGAAGAGCTATTAGTCTTTGCAATACATTCTTTCCAACTGTAGGTAGAACTCTTCCGAATTTTCATACAAATGCTTAATGCCATCATGAAGGTCTATGTGCTGATACCCGTGCATTTAGTTTACTCAGTCTTTTTATGTACCGCATACTACAGATATCATATGGAGTAAATATGGGCCATAATTCCCATTGTTTCTCTGGCAAAGAATATGGCTCTGTAAGATTTTTTACATTGTTTCTCACTCTTCTGGTGAAGGACAGATATCTGGTGCCTAGGTGAGTCCCACTCATTTACCTCCTGATTCTCATCTCTAGCTGTTGAGGGCGCTCATACACTGCAGGACATCCTAGATGATGTCTGTGGAAACAGAATGTAGGGTTTCTGCTTTCACATGACTGAGAAAAGTGAGATCATCATGTTTCTAATGCTTTAGCCATGACTGCCTTTCATTCATGCTTGCAAATTTGAGGACCAACATGATCACAATTAACACAAGATACATTTTGACATGAGAGTCTTTGCATCCCCAATTATGGAAGAGGTTAAGTACTCTGAAAATAGTGAACATCCTGGGAATAAAGAGAATGGAAAGATTTCTTACAGAAAACAGTTATCCTTTTGCACTCTGTCCGTGACCCCAAGCCTGCCCCCATGCAGTTTTACCCACAGCCAGGACATCTTGACACCTGACCCCTTGGAACTACTATAGGGACATTTCAACCTTGCCTTAGAACAGGAGGAAGAAGAGATCTGTGATGTCCAATCACTACTTGCCTGCCTTGGTACAGTGAGTAAATCCCTTTACTCTCACTGTGAAAACAACTTTGCCACAGACTTCATATGCAAAGGTAAATGTCCTACTGCTTGAACTACCACCAAGCAGTTCATTTCACTGAAGGTCCCCATAAGGAGCTATTAAACCTCATTGTCCTTGGTATGAGATGGCTCCCATTTTGTCTCCCATTGCACGGAGAGAGAGAACATATTTTCTGCATATAAGTTTCCACTAGGCTGAAAAGAGGCCATAGGATTTGAACTAGATCACAAATTTCTCCACTAAGCTTGACCACCCAATGCATGGAAAACATAGCCTGCTGTGTTTCTCCAAATGGCCCACAGAACTTCGAGAATATACTCATATACAAGTACACATACATGCATTGTTGTCCTCTGGTGAATACATATGGAAGGAGCTAGAGATCACACAGATTCCCTTCAACATCTTGTGCTCAATACACTTTCTGAAGAGGCCAGTACTTGTTCAGTCTCAGATACCGTAGGTGGAGCTGACAGTCAGTCAGCATACATGTAACTGGATTTGTGAGTACTACAAGTTTATAGAACCTCCTTAAAAAGCAACAGACTCAAATTTTCTAGGGTTGGACTCACTTTAGTCTGATGTGGCTTTTTGTTTAATCCTCACACCCTCTTTGTACTGCCGTGAATGTTTTATTCTTGTTTTCTCATATTGTTTTCTAATTGACTTTAGATCTTGAAAGAATGCGCTGCTATTCTCCCTCTTCAGCTAAAAAAAAATCAACAATAATATTTCTCTAATGGTGTAATAAAGAGTCTGAACTCTGTTGGCTGTTCTAGTGCAACTGTTCTGGAGCACCTCCTAGGACGTTATGGGACTCTTCAATAACTATTAAACGTGGCTTCTCAGTCTTCAGTTGCTGGGTTGACTGGGGGAATCCTTAAATCCATACAGGAGCAGTATCTGTAGAAGTTGTGATATTTTAACCTTGACAGCTGAAGAAATAAAGTTCATGAGTAGTTCACAGTGAGCCAGCAGATGAGCACAGACTGGAACAGCTACGGCTATCTCGTCTCTCATTTTTTATCTTTTTATGTAATGTCTTCATTGGGGTCTTGCTTAACAAGGCCATTTCCATTTCCCTTCCTATATGCTGGTGAGGTGGACAAGCATATAGTTTATGAGTTTTCCTCTCGAGCTCAGCTTCATGTTTTCATAATCCTGCATAAAGATAGACACAGAGACACAGTCCTGAAGCTCTGCTCCTCCTCAAAGCAGATCTTTCTTTAAGCAGATACTTGTCTGTCTCAAGGGAGACATAAACTCTGTAATTCTGGTCATTCTCATGCACTTCTACTAGACAACATAAGTTGAGCCCAAGGTCATTGTTATTTGTTTTTTAAGGACTGAAGTGACTCATGGGACTGATACACTTCCCTGATCACTCCTGACATGAACTTTCTGAAAGATTTTTACCTCCCACATTCCAATTGTCTATTTGGAGTTGACTACTGCATGTCTGCATTTTCTTCAGAAACAATATTTAATGAACTGTGCCCACGGATGTAGCTGGTTAGGGTGAGAAAAGAACAAGTATTTTTCAACAGCAAAGGGCTTCAGATTTTTTTGTCACACTCTTCAATGTCTGTAAGGGGGTCAGAAGAGATCAAAACCCAAATTCTGGGTGCTCAGGATTTCAGAATATCACAACTTATGCCTTTCCTCTCAAGAATGGGCTTGTTTCCCTCTCCACTTGCAGATCCAGCAGGATGGATTCTAGGAATCCTTATTGTTCCATTCTGTTGCAGTCCCACAGAGTTGTGTAGCACCAAGAACTTGCTCTTCCTTGCATCAGCACAAAGGATTAGTAAGTTTCCCTCCTAGATCATGGAGCAGACCCAAGAACTACACATGAACTAGCATAGAATTTTGAGCCCTTTACTCTCAGCCTCTTTACCAGGTGACATGTCTTATTCCTTGCCACATATTGTGCACTAACTGGAACTTGAGTTCCAGACCAAGCAGGTAGCTTGATGCCTGACGTGATAGCCTGATGCTCATCTCCATCTAAGTAATAATCTCTCACACCTTTTGAAAAACAATGGGTTATTTTTTGTTGCCTTCATTATGTCTTTGCAGCTTTGCTGGGCTCCCAGCCACAGATAAAGCCTGCTGATAGCTTTGTAAAGTTGTCTGATACCTTCTGTTGGCAAAGAAGAGGCAACAGGTGCTTGTGATCTGTTCAAGCTATTGTTCCATCTCCTCCCCATGTTATAATAACTCTCCCTTCCCCAACCCATTCCCAATGTATGATGTCACCCACATTTAAAAGCCACCAGTTATTCAGCTCTGCTTTCAAATCATGGCAAGACTTTGTTTTTGTTCATGGAACAGGACATGTTGTGTGCACTCTTTGGGTGCATTAAGTCTTCACGTAGCGTACTGACATCTCTTTTTCTTAGAGTGAAAATTCCCCTGAATTCCCCCAGAACCTTTCCAGAGTTTGAGACTAGTGGAATAAGGATGGTGTAAACATCACACTTCAACTGGTTCAAGCTGATTCAAATGGACTCGCATGAGCTGGATGCTGTTTAGTATCTTTTTCTGGTGGCCAATGAGGGTGATGCCAATACGCTGGATATCTCTGCAAGAAAATAGAGGATGTGGAAGGTATTAAAATGGACTTCTTATTCTGAACAGTCCCAGTCCATTTCCCTATAGATCCAAATCAATGTGTATGGATATATGTGTATGTGTATCTTTGTCTGAGAAACAGCTGACAAAGCATCTGCTTTTGCTTGGCAAATGTGCGTGGGTGGAGGGGGTGTCAGCAGAACTTAGTAGGTTATAACAAAAAGAAGCAGTGGAAGTGGGCCATGAAAATGATCAGAGGGCTAGAACACCTCTCCTATGAAGAAAGGCTTGTGGTTGTTCAGCCTGGAGAAGAGAAGGCTCTGGAAAGATCTTCTTGCAGCCTCTCAATATAAAAAGGGGGCTTACAAGAAAGATGGAGAGAGACTTTTTACCAGGGCCTGTAGTGACAGGACAAGGGACAATGGTTTTAAACTGAAAGAGAATAGATTTAGATTAGACATAAGGAAGGGTGGTGAGACACAGGAACAGGTTGCCAGGAGAAGTTGTGGATGCCCCATCCCTGGAAGCATTCAAAGTCAGGTTGGACAGGGCTTTGAGCAACCTGATGTGCTGAAAAATGTCCCTGCTCATGGAAGGGGGGTTGAACTGGATGGTCTTTAAAGGTCCCTTCCAATCCAAACTATTCTATGATTCTAAGAATGTTCCGTTTCCTGGCTCCTGTCTTCTACATAGCACTTCAATCCAGTATATGTTATGGCTGATTCTACACATCTCCTTAAAAGTGGTTATTACGGGTGGCAGATGTCATGAACATTCTGATGTAACAGTCTCTCTGCAACACTGACAATATGTTTTGTATTGTACACAGGATCAGTATTAGTGCTTACAGAAACAGATTACAAATCTATAGTGGTATGGAGGGTGTCCAGAGGCCCTCATAAGAGATAAGAAACAGTAGCTACTTTGCTCTGGGTTCCCCCTCCTTTTTCATGTGTATGTATTCTCCATACAGTCCTTACTAAATACTTCCCAGACTGCTTTCACTTTCTGCATGGAAAACTCAGTGTCTGGTATCTTCTGATCTCTGCCCTTCTACTTACTCCAGAGTCATGCGTGATATCACATCAAATGTAATCAGACCAGCCTGGTCAAAATTCTCCTTGTAACGGCTCATCTTGATGGCATCCAACCACTCATGGGCATTGCTGAGTGAAGGGAAATCTGGAGGACAGTTGCTCAGGAGAGGCTGAGATGGTCTGCAAAAGAGGCAGGTTCTAAAAACCCAAGTTATCAACATCAGCTGACCAGACTAGTAACTTATGAGAGGGAGAGAATGCAACCTCTGAAGAGCACAGAATGGAGAACAATGATATTCTTCATGCCCTGATTACTAAAGTCCCACCTTGATGCCCTGTTTCTAGACTACCTGTGTTCCCTTTTCTGCCTGAAAACAAGCAATCTAACCCAAGAAATTGATCCTTCCTTCCCATTTCGTACTCCCTCAGGCACATTCTCTTCTTGTTGCCTCAGATCTTTCCACACTTTCTGGGTCTAGATCTATTAGCTGGGCAAAGAGTTGCAGTGAGGAGGTTTTTGAGGCAGACATGAGACCTTATACCTTTTTACCTTTGTGACTAGCTCTCCCTCTCCTACATGCACTCCTTGGATGAGAAAGTAACCTCTGAGATGAAGAGTGTGTTGTTTCAGCTCCAACACCCATCAGATAAGAGCACAGCAGTAAAAGGCCAAAGAAATTACTGTTTATACGTGACATTTGCTATTTTCCCCGTCACCTGAATCTGTCTCAAATCTGTAACTCTCTTCATGTGTTGTTTTCAGTAAACTGGGCATGACTAGGCACCTTCCCCTCCCCCAGCTGTGAAGTACATTACACCGAGACGACGTTTATAACCATGGAGAAAACCCTCCAGGCCAGCAGGATGTAATTCAGTCATGAGCCCAACAGCCATCTAATCTTGGTGCCATTTACGCCCCTACAGATCTCTCCTTTGCTGACCTCTGGTTCCATCAGGCTGCAAAATGCAGTTGGGAAAATATGGGATGCCTTGCAGTTCTAATTAGTCTTACCTACGGACCTCTGTCCCTCCATAAGCTAAAGTCTTCTCTTCATCACCTCTTGTGTTCACACAGTATTGTGCGATCACAGAGTATCTTGTGTAGCTGCACCCAGATGTGTCCCTCCCTTCATTCCCTAAGATCCTTCACTCATTCATCCTCACATTCAGCACTCACAACACCTCGTCACCCATTAAGTGAATCAGGATATACAGTTCTTTCAATGCTCTCCCTCATTTTTTTTTTTCCTTCCTATTTGTTCCCAGTCTCAGATGAGAGGGTTGAAAAAAATATTGTATAGTCTGCTTTACTGCTTTCTTTTCCTCATGATGCCTACTGAGAGACAAGCCCTATTATTTTGCACTAAATTCTCATCTCACCTGCTGCTCCCAGTGCCTGTGGCTTTGAGGGCAGATGGCTTGCGGATCATTTTATCTAGGGCACTGACTATTTGCTCAAATTTGGGTCTCTGGACCCGCTCCTTCTGCCAACAGTCCAGCATCAGCAAGTGCAAAACAGTTGGGCAGTCTGGGGGTGGTGGCAGGCGATAGTCCTGGTCAATGGCATTAATTACCTGCAGGAAAAGAAGAACAAAGCTTTATCACAGCTGGGAAAATAAAAGACAAACAAGCTTCAATCAACTGGTGATGTATGACTTTCTTCCACTTGAATTGATACAGGACAGAGACAGGTGTACATTCTCACCACTTCTAAAACTTACATCCTGATTAGACATGTCCCAGTAAGGCCTCTCACCATAGGACATGACCTCCCACATGACAATGCCATAGCTCCAGACATCACTGGAGGACGTGAACTTGCGATACTGGACAGCTTCAGGGGCAGTCCAACGGATGGGGATTTTGCAGCCCTAGAAAGCAGTCAGAGAGCAACCAGAATGTTAAAAGGTAAGGACTATTTGTGAAAATGACATCACTGAAGTGATCAGTTGCCAGTAGCATGACACAACTCTGAGCATGGGGTGCCAGTCCAGTTGATGTTGTCTTGTAGACATTGTCGGTTTAAATTCAAACCATGTTCAAGGTTTCCACCTTGTTCTACTAACAAATATAGATGAAAAAACAGAACCATGCCTCCTTGCTGCTACAAATCCTATTATGTATTTTAACTTTTATAGCTCTTCTCTGCAGCATTTGAGAGGTGGCAGATAGTAAAATCCTCACAAAAGTCACAATCATTTGAAAATGTAAAGCCATTTAAACAATCCCAACCTGCAACAGCAAGAATAGATATACTGAGTGGCTAGCATTAACTCCTTGAACTCTCTGACTGCAGGCTTGACCTGCCAGACAAAATATCATTCAGGTGCTGGTTCTTCAAAACACATGCATCTAAAAGTTGTTTCATTTTTCAGTGACTGAATTCTTGTTCTCCCACCACTTCTACAGTATGTACAACAGGGTCAGAACTTCATACAGGCAATAAGTTCATTTGATGGTTGGTTGTAAGCCCATAAATATACTTATGCCAGTTATCTTTTCTGTAGGAAAAAAATAACTCTTTCCTCAAAGGGTGGTAGTACAGGATTTCAGTCTCTCCTTCAGTCCTTTATATTTCCTGTAAGAAGCTAATGAAAGGGGAAAGATAACACCTACATCAGGTTATGAGGTTCATCCTATTCACCATCACTCCACAAAGAACATCACTGAGACTCCATATCATATAGCAGAGTGGATCAGATATTCAGTTATTTTTGTTTTTTGCTGGTTTGGAACAGATGTCCACAAGATAGAAGGCTCTACCCCACTGGTCTCCCTATCTCAAGATGGACTAAAAAGGGTACACCAAATAAAGGAGGAACACAGGAAAAAATTATAGCTGGCAGCACTGCACTAACTCACTCCGTAGCAGTAACTCACCGGAGCTCCAGTATAGGTGGGATTTGAAGCATCATCCTCCAGAAAGCGGGACAAACCGAAGTCTGACACCTTGCATACAAGGTTACTGTTGACTAAGATGTTACGTGCTGCCAGGTCACGATGTACATAGTTCATGTCTGAAAGGTAGTGCATGCCAGCTGCAATCCCCCGTAGCATTCCCACCAGCTGTAACACACTGAACTGTCCCTCCTTCTGCTGCAAGTGAGGAGGCAAACAGGCTTTTATGACCACAGACCATGAAGCCAACAGGGAAGACTAACAAAGAGCAAGGTAACAAGGTGGAGTTATGAAGTTAGAGAATATACATCTTAACTTCAGCCAAAATCTGAAGGTTCAGGGACAGCAAATAAGAAAGGAGGGTGGGCTTAAAGCAATCTCAAATGAAGTCAGACACTGGTGATCTTTTTCTGAAGACAAATCTCACCTTGTGGCCATATCCTCCTTCAGCATCCCACACCTAGTCTCATTAACTCCTAAAATGTCTAAATGAATGGGAGCAATCAAATCTGCTCTTACTGTTTTAAGATCTTTACAATGGGTTCTATGCAATTCTACTCAATGGGTTCATGTGCTATTCAGAATGTACCTGCCAAAGCATTTGTGGTTGAATTAGCATATGAATCAGTTAAAAAAAAAAAAAGAAATGAAGCATCTATACTACAAAAATATCTGTACTTATGTTTCATTACTAGAAAAAACACTGGAAACTGAGTCCAAAAATAACTACAAGTTTCATTACTTTATTACAATGTCGAAACTTGAAAACATTCAGTGGAATGAAGTCTGAAAAACATTATTAGAAAGGCAAACTTTGGAGCATGCACATAAGTAACTTGAAGGCTGTGTACAAAGATAAACAATTTAGGACTGTTTACCATTAATTATTTGAGCTGGAGAAGTCTAAAATAATGAAGACATTTTATATGATGAGTGAGCTTTTGGAATATTTTCACCATATTGGCCCAAATCCACTTACTCTGGTAATTTGCTATTATTTCTATTGCACCTGAAGAGGGCAACTGAGGACTTATAGAGACAGGAGTGAAGAGGAAGGACAGGCAAAATTATCAGATCTGAGACTGGCACACAGCAAGACGAAGAGGTAACAGTTGTGGGAGACTCTGGTTGTGGTACCCTGAGGAAGGAATCCAGTGATCCATTCTCCATGAACTCTGTGACAATCATGACTGGTCGGCTCTTGGTGACCACACCCTCCAGATGGATGACATTGGGATGCTCAAATTGCCCCATGATGCTGGCCTCACTCAGGAACTCCCGCCGCTGCTCCTCTGTGTAACCTGACTTCAGGGTCTTAATAGCTACTGTGTATTCACGCTTCCCTGGGTGTTTTAGGCGCCCAAAGCACACCTCTCCGAACTCTCCTGTCAGGGAGGGAAGAAACACATCTCAAGTAAGGAAACACAGCAAAGAATTTTAGTCAGGTGCACTAAGACATACTACTGTGGAAGACTCCAGGCACTGCTTGGAAATAGGGTTACTAGGACTGTTTGGATTAAGGTAAAGTTCTTGGCGAAGGCTCAGGTTGGACACTACATCTTCAGGGTTCAAATGAGGAGCTCTGAGTCTTCAAAGGGTGTTTTAAAGTTGGTTTGGAGCCATCATCTAAGGGTCATCAGATTAAGATGAATTTTGCTAAAAATGAAGGTTAGCTATCCTGAGACACTTGATATACCATGGTTGGGTCCATTCCAGGCCAGTAGTGTGCCAGGTTTCATGGTGAACAAGAAGGCACTTCAAAATCTGCAGATTCTCATACTACCTGATCCAATGACCTCCTCAATCTTGATGAAGGACACATCAATCTCCTTGGCAAATTCTCTAATAGCTTCATTGGGATCTTCATAGGTTGAAGGATCAATATAATACTTCACTCCAAGTCCTGCAGTGGAGGAGACAGGCCAAAACATCACCAGAATCAAACCCTGAGAGACACAGGTGTTAATGAGTCCTGAAAAGAGACAGGCCCTTGCCATCTGTTGCTTAAGAACTCTTACCTCGTGAACTGATATACTGCTGCAGGCGGTCTGTATATGGAGTCTCTCGCCTTTTACTGCAGGATATAAAGGAAAGGTAAGTTAAAACACACACAAGTCTCTCATAGGATGTTGGGATAGGCTTTTCAATGCAAGACTCAGAGAATCCTTGAATTTAGGGATAGAATACGGGCATTAAGATCCTGCCCAACTCTTGGCAACCAGTGCACGCTTGTCTTCTACGTGCTAGTTTTTACACCACTGTTTGAATCCCCACTTTAGATATGACAAATGATAGAGCCTCCAGCCTTACCCTGAAAAAAAAAAATTACAGTTTAACATTACTGTCCTGGAAGTTTTCTTGGTATTCAGGATAAATTTGCATTTTAATTTCATTTAATTATGACAAATTATTCTTTTCAACACTAATCTAAGCCATCTTCTGTGATGCCTTTTAAGTTCTTCAAAAACATTCTAAGAATTATTTACTCTAATGTTTAATTTGTATAAATTTCCGCCAAAGATTAAATCATCTTTAACTTCCCTCCTGGTCTCTTAACAGCATTTACTTTTGACTATTCATTTCGTAAGTATGGTACCCAAAACCAGCCACACAGAGCCAGAAGGACAGAAATCTGTTCCATGATGTGATTTTTGAATGTGCAGATCAAAACAGGTGTGGACTTTATTATTATAATATTTATTGTATACATGCATCTAATTTCCAGTAAACATAGGTCCTTCTCAGCATAGGCATTTCTCAGAATTCATTCTCCTCTTAAACGTGTGTGGTTCAAGCAATTTTTTCCCATATGATCTGGTTTTTTTAAAAGTTTCATCCTATTCTTGGTTTGCTCTAAACATATTTTCCATTTTCAAGTTACTTCCTTTGTTCCCACAGTGTTAATAATTTTTTTGCAAAAAATGTACAATTCATTCTTTTCTAAATCATATTAATTAGACTAGATTGTAAATCAAACTCTGTGGTAGCCTGTAGTATCCCTGCTATGTGCATGGATTTGTGTCAACTCATATGCTTTGCTGTTTCAGCACAAGACCTTCTAGCTGCTGATTCAATTAGCATCTGAAGACAGAGTATCATGAAACATTATGTTACTTTACTAACATAACTAATTCTGTCATTCTAACAGGTAACTTCATGTATTACTTGTCAGGCTTACTTCTTTAAATTCTGCTAAGATTGCAAAACCACAGATAGTTCTACCTTCAAAATCTGTTCTGTGGTAGAAAGAAAGTGGCTTTACTGGAGGCCTACACCTAAGAGCTCTAACTCTGCTGTTGCATCTTAAAGTCAGGTCTACATTCATGGGGTTTTTTTTATAGGTTATCTGACATACTAATGGTCTTCCATCATTAAAAAGAAACCCAATTAGCTAAAATAGGTGTTTCACATTGTATATTGCCTGGAAAATGTGAAACCAAGTTAAAATTATAGAATTTGACTCTACAGATATTCAACCTTTTAAAGAACTACTCATGTGGTGTTCCTCATGTCCTACATCTTCAAACTTACTTTTCTTATCAAGGACAAATTTAAAACAGAAATTTGGTAACTCCACTTTTTCTGAAAAACTGTCTATTAATTGCACATGATAAATGAATCTATTTTTTATTATATTTTCTTTTATGTAGATACATTTACAGAAACCCATTGATGTCTTTCCCTGACACAGTTTTGGTAAGATTAATTTATTCTGGGTTTGGTTTATTTTTTTAGAAAACTATATGCTTTATTGAGTTGTGCACATAATATCACATTTCCAGCTGTCACAAGAAATGGTATTTTTTACAGTTCAAAGCTACAAAAGGAGGCAACAATGCAAATGTAACAGTACATGATAATTCTTTTCTTTCCAGAAAGAAAAATATTAAAAGAGAATGTACACAGAAGGAGAAAACAAATGTAGAAAAGGGAAGAGAACAAAAAAGTAACTAAAACTAGATGTCACCTTCTAAAGTTAAATAGTTCATACATTTTTTTAGGTCAGCAGAAAAAGCTAAAAAGTCCCTCTTGTGCAAAGGCAGAGAAGAACAAAGATACAGAAATCCATTACTCACAATCTAGGGAATTAAGTTCAAACTTCAGTAAATTCAAGGAGTGGGTAATGACTGTTTCTTTACTTCAAATAACAAAACTCTGTTGTTACTTTTGTGCCTCTACTTCCTTTTCTCTGTCTTTAAAATTTCTATCCTTTTTTGCCATAACGTATTATCTCTGCATTGACTTATATGCCCTTTTTTCTTTCCAAAATGGAAAGTGGTATTTGCTTTCTTTAACTTGTATTTTATGAATTAGTGTTCCATGGAACCGTTGGGGTGGTACAGATTTAATTCTTCAGCAAATGAGCTATTGCCTCTTGGTCCTTGGTTAAAGGGTATTTAGCACCTTCTAAATAAGTGTATCTAAATACTTACCCCACTGGTCCTTCTTCAATACATTGTTTCATTCTCCACTTGCTTGCCTAAAATGTAAGTTACAGTCCCTTCTTTACAGTGATGCATTTAAATACGTTTTGAGCACCAGCTTTAAAATGCTTTCCTTGTGTTCATATTGCTAACTAGCCAAATATGAGCTAAGTACATGAGTAGTTTACCAAAGGAGAGGCTCCTCAGGAGTAATGGGGTAGGATCTCTCCTTAGTTAGAAAATGGCATCTTAAGGACATCTGGATAAATGTAGATCAGGCTGTTTCCCTTGGGATGGGGTTATGTAGCAGGGGTAAGAAACTTCCACTGTCTGCAGTGCACATGAGCAGGTCAAGGAATTCACCTCTTGAAGATGATGGCAAGGATGGCAATGGCAGCAATTACCAAGAAGGCTAGACCACCGAGCGCTGAGCCCACGATAAGCGGCAGTCGGTCCTGCACCATCTCCGAGCGCTCCCCTAGCAAGGAAGACACATGCATACACACACACAAATGCAGAGGACAGGAACTGTTAGAGTTTCCCTTCTACTCAACTAGGTCTCACCCATAACTCCATCCCTACCAGCCCTTTGCTTCCCAGGCTACTGCTGGCAGTTCAATGAATGCTTGACTTGGTTATCTCTTTACCCCTTCAGTCACTGTGCTTCTCCAGTGCCTTCCTTCCTACTTTTGAAAACCAGTGCTCCCTCTGAATCCACTTTTCCTTCCCTTGGTCCACTGACACCTGACTAGCCATTTAAGTACAGCTCTACACCTGGGCTTTGATCCCATTGTCCCCTATTAATTTAGCTTGTAGATGACATACATGAGTACCTTTGATCCAAACTAAAGAGTATCACAAGGTAATATGTTGCTCTCTGCACGGATTGTGATACTGCTGGAAGGCAAGCTTCTGAGTATATGTCCTGTGTTCCACCTGTCTTTAAGACTTTCACAGAGCGTTCAGCTGTAAGGCACCCTGGGACAGCTGGAGACTAAACTACAGCAGTGTATAGTGCTTTGTACTGTAACACCCTCCGAAAGAGAGTTCTGCTGACACACTGCTCCTGCTGGTCAGAGGTGCAGAGGCAACAAGGAGTAGGACTGGGGAATATGGTGGTAGTGTAAACAATACGCTCTGACAGCATAAAGCTTCTTTGAGTGAACAAATCTGTATCTGCAAATTATGATATACAGAAATACAAGTTGAGTAGGAGTGTCTGGCAGCAGTCCTCCAGAGGATAAGCTAATAGACTCAGGGACACACACAAGTGAAAGATGGTCACATGCAGATCTGAGTACAAAATGGTAGCACTTACCTCCCACTGATGTCTGGAAATACATCTTTCCACTGTATGGGCCATAGCCCACTGCTGTTCTAGCTCGTACTTGGAAGGCATAGATCTTGCCTGGGCTCAGATTTGATATGGTGGCCATGTTGGTTTCACTAGTCAAGGTGAATGAATTACCCTCATCTTCTGCCTGCAAATGTCAGTGACCGAAAGGAATGTGAGACTTCTGCCCACACTGCTTAGTCTCCTCATCAAAGAACGCTGGTTTCCATGTTGGCCCAATATTATTTGAATCTGTTACAGAGCCTCCCAAGCAAACTGCTATTCCAGACCTGACTTCTTTGCATACTGCTCGTTGCTCCTCACTGCTGCTTTTCATTCCCTTAGGCCTGGGCTTCCCACAAAGTTCTGCCAAAGACCCTCAGTCCTGACCTAAACAAGAGTGAGAGACAAAACTACGGTGTCCTGTGGTTCCTTGCTAAGCATATCCATAAAAAAAGATCTATACTGTCCTGAAATTTTGCTTTCTACAAGCTCCAAACTCACCTAGAAGAATCCAGAGCAAGAACACATGTAACACTACATCCAGGAAGCTGCCAGACATGTTATTACAAATAGCAGGCCCTTTTACTACTAGAAAAACAGTACCCCTGCACAATCTTGAAAACATATTTATGTGAAAAATCAAGAATATAGAATGGGAACTTGTCTGAAAAGCCCTGCATACCTCTTCCCCTCAAATCAGCTGGAATGAAAGATGTGAATGGAGAACAGCTTTGTATTTGCCACCTGGTAATTCCAGCACATAGCAGGTAACTGATATCTGCCACTTAGTGAATGAAAGAAAGTATTCCTTCTCCCAGGATTTCTTAGAGATGTCTGTTCAGGCATAAATGGGGACACAAGACTTTCCTTCACAAACACACGACAGAACGTTGCAGTGAGTCCAATTCCATTATACACATTTGGAAACTTCAGGTCTTTCCACTGTTATCTGTGTCAGCTGGTGCTAAACTTACGATTGTTAGCCACAGTTTTTTAGCTTAGCTACAAGTATCTTCTCTTTTTTTATTTGCATTGCCCCTAGATGGTTCCAAGTTGGGATAGACTGATGTCAGATGAAGTGTATATTATGAACTTCTGGTTTTGCTACAGATTGTTCTTCCCTCACAATTGAAGCATTTTTCCCTACTTTATCAATCCTGATCCAGGGGTGTTACCTCCCAGACAGAAGATTTCCCTGTTCTCTTTTGCATAACCGCTATACAACAATCAACACTGCATCACTTCCTGCTTACCTTGTCGAAGTAGCGTAGCTGGTAATCCAGGATGATCCCATTGGGCTGGTCTGGCTGAGGCCATGATAGTGTGATGCTATTAGTAGTACGACTCACCTGATGCATCATAGGGACAGCAGAGGGGACTGGAATAAAAGAGAGGAAGGAGAGAATGAAAAGTGATAAGCTTAACAATGAACTATAATTGAATATTCATTATGATGAGTTAATAAATTAGGTCAGTTCTTCCTTTAATTTCCTGTAATTTACATTATGAAGTACTTTATAAAATAACCAGAAAAAATCCAGGCATAATTCTCTCTACTGGGAGATATAGTCACTGACAACTTGGACAGAAAGAAAATGAAGAAATCCACATCCAAATGATCATGCACAGGAATTATGAAATTATCTATATTGAGCTGGAATATTATTCTGATCTTCAAATCTGCAATTTTTCCATGCAAGGTGACAAGGTGTTCAGTGACACTGCCTTGTTCTAGGAGCACACTTGGACAAACAATGTGATAGTGGTCAGAGCAAAAGCAGAGCACGCTATTTCTCTTCTGCTTCTCCCCCAGATCATCATTCTTTTTCTGGGGAAAAAATCAAGTATAGGCTACCAGAGTAATGGAGGCTTTTCACTACCAGATCATGATTGCAAACCAGAAGACAGAGGCAGATGAGAACACGGATGTGTTAAGGAACAAACTTTGAAGCGTTCCTCAGTTCAGTGGTCCCAGTTCAGATGCAGATCATAGAGAATGAAAGCCTCTCATTTTCACAGCCTGATATGCAGCCTTGTGTTCAGACTTGCTCCTGGATCTCAGATCAATCTCTGTCAGGACTGTTGCCCAGATGTTAAAACTACCACTGTATTTGAGACTCTCAGTAACTCTGCAGGCCACTGAACCACATAAGTCCAGTCTGAATGGGCTTCTAACTATCACGACTGCCTGGAACCACCACCTAAAGGTCACTGTTAAGTGTGCCTGTGTGGAAGCTTCATATATAGTTTTTCTGTCTGTTCTTAAATAGCTTGCTAAGTTTCTGTCTTTTTGTGAACAGGCCAGCCTGGTATACTATCCAGATGCAGCTGTTAGCTCTCTTGATTCCAGAATGATATTAAGTGCTGTGTCAGATATTAATTATTGTAGGAAAATGTCAACTTCCCTTTATGTAGAAAGAAAGGAACTGGACATCAAACATAAAAGAGGGCTTTGGAAGCATAAATCTAAACCAGAAAGCAAGCAAGAACTTGTGTCTACCAATCTTAGAAAACTTGATTGGCTATTCTAAAACTCTGAAGTTCAGTTCAAGAATTTGAGACTTGTGTAATTGCCATTACTTCTCATTAACCTGAAACTCATTAAATCAGTAGGAAGGAAACAAAATGTTATCTTGAAGATAATATGATTAATGATTTCAAACACTGTTCCCTGAATTAAAATTAAATTACAATGAGAAACAATCCAAGCTACTATTTGGGGTAGTTTTGCTTTTAATTTTTTTGTCCTCCTAGAGGCACCATTCACACGTTCTGAACACAACAGAAGTACAGAACACCTACTTAACAGCAGGCCCTTTCCTGAAGTAGTTAGTTCTTCTAAAAAATGTTCTCAGAGCAAGAAGGGAGATGAATGGTTGTTAAAGTCACTTGCACATGAAGCTTTCTGGACAATGAAAATCCACTTCTACAGAAAGCATCCATGAATTTATACATATGCACACATATGAATACTCTCCAGGTTCATGCAAAAGCTAAAAGAATATGAGTTTCTTCTTAGGAAGAGACATGCAAACAAAAATTTCAGGATAATTAAAAGTGTATCTTTCAGCCTACCAGCTCTGTCCACAAAGCTCTTCTCTCTACAAGCAAAATCTCATGTTGCCAAGAAACCTCCAGGTAGGCAGGTAGGGAACTCTAATTTTCCTAATGGAAGTAACATTTTCAGCAACATTTAAATTTTCCTGAAAAAGCTTGCCAATGATAAGCTGCCACCTAACTCCACTGGTTTTACACAATAGACATAAAATTCCTCCATGAGAGGAATGAAGCAGACATTTGGCAAGTGATTAAAAACTGCAGAATAGCATTTTCTCCCTTCATTAATTGTGAAAAAGATAAAAGGATTGTTTTTAATAACAAGATAAAATTAATTCTGAAACACGTAATTCAAATGGGCTCCAAACAGTTCAGGCAAGTGGGAACCAGTTAAAAATGTAAACGAAACAAAAATGTAAGAGTATAAACAATAAAATGCTTTCTCTCATCCTTACTCCTTTTATTTCTTACAATTGCTTGTCTTTCAAACAAGATTGCAGAACTGCTTCACCTGCTAATGACAATGTTGTGACAAGGATGGAAGACAGCAGCAATTAACCATGATCATACGTAGCATTTCAGACACAAATGAATACCACTGTATTCAAAGTATAATGTTAAAGAGAATGGGATAACTTTTGATCAAGACAGATTCCACTACATTTTAATGTTGTGAAAAGTTTAACTACCTTCTGATAGGACACAAAGCACACACAGGGAGAGGTGCAAATGTAAATACACAGCTACACTGCCAGGGAAGAGCCCACTTCCTTCTAGTTTTGAATGAAGATTTTGCAGAACAATTGGAGTTAAATCTCCCCTCCATTCCAGTCCTTCCACCTCTTTTCATTCCTCTCCTTGCTACCTCCAACTGTTATTCTTCACACCCTTCTAATTTCTTCCCAATCCACAATTTTTCCCCTACCTGCAAGGAATACTCAAAGTCAACTAGCGACGTTTGACCTGCATTTTAGTTAAAACATATCCATTCTGATGTTAATATGTACTATCAATTTTCAGCTACCCATCAACAGGTTATCTTTTGTCAATGGTACAAAGACCTGAGCTGGCACTGTATATAGTACATTTAGGGACAGCAAAATTTGCACCAGAACAGTGGTACTTTACACAGATGGGCAGTATGCATAAGCAGGTTACAACCGAGTGGCTTTACCCAGAATTAAACTATGTATAACTCTTGACCATGCTCCACAGCGTTCTAGAATGTCCCTATTATCCAGGTATGTCCATCACTCAGGGTAACTCGGTAGGGGTGGGCGGGATGCCCAGGATAATGCAGTCTGCTGTATTGAAAATAGCAATTTCAGTGATACGTACCTAATAAGCAGATACTACTTAAAGCAAAAGCCTAAACCAGTAAAAAAGCTCAGTAATAAAAATAGCTATGAATCAACACAATCTTTAATCTACCTCTCTGAGACAGAGTTCAGACTTTGACACATGTTTGCTTCTCTTTTAAGGACAAAACTTACGAAACACTGGCCAGGGAGCTCTCCCACCACCTTAAGTATAAGAGGTATCTAGATTTCTCCTTTGAAAATTTTCATACTAAGGTGATGTGAATACTAATACTAAGGTGATATGAAATGTAAACACATTTCTGGGTGGAATAAAGTACATACTTACTGTCAGAAGTGTATGATATTCTCCCAGTGGTAATAAATTAAGAAATATAAAGTTCAAGGTTTTATGTCTTAAGACAACACCCAAACTACTCTACCTCTGCTGCCACAGAAGTGCGAGATGGGTGTTTTCCTTTGTATGCATGCTGACTATTAAAAATATACATAACAGAACATTGCTTTCAAAGCTTGTTTCATGTATACAAGTGTCCAGTTCTGTGTTGATTTATCACTTTTATTCATTTTGCTCTTTTCACATGGGGTTTATAAATGGAGACATGCTACATCTGTGTCTAATTACAGCTGAAATCACAGGGCCTGATTCAGTTCAGTCTGGGCAGTTGGACTAGATGATCGTTGTAGGTCCCTTCCAACTATTGTATTGTATTGTATTGTATTGTATTGTATTGTATTGTATTCTATTCTATTCTATTCTATTCCATTCCATTCCATTCATTCACTGAGTGCAAACAATGTATTGTGAGTTCAGACCTCTAAGGACTGACAAAGGACTGCTTTTTATATACTATTTATAGAATAGCAAATGTATGGGAAATTCTTGCACATATAAAAACTAATTAAAGCTGTAAAGTAGTCCAAACACCAGTTAAATACAGCTCCCAGACTCTAATTTTTGTGGGCTGTCAGTTGCAACTCATTTACATGGCAGGACAAATTTTTTCCAGGTAGCAAATAGGGATGGATTCAAGATATTTTGAGTACCTTGAAAATGCTACATTCACTGACTTACTAATGTTTGACAAGTTTCTGCTGTTTTCTAATAAAGCTGATGTCCTTGACTGTAGTATCTGCTCAGACCAGCAACACGTACCTGCAAGCCTAAGAATCTACTTAAATCAACAGACTAGGTAAGGAAGGAATGTGAAGGAACTGCAGACTAGTATAACAGTACATGGCCATCCCCACTTATGCAGAGCACAGGCAAGTGCCATTCTCAGGAGACCATGAACATCTCTGGCATGTGACATTCAGTCCATATTCCATGCAGATACCCATGACAGGCAGCTGAATCCCATTCCCAGTCAATACAATCAGTGGAACCTAATGAGTAATTTGGCTCACTCTAAAACGAAGACCCAAGGAGCAATTCAGTTGCCCATATGCTTGAGAGGCCCCTTGTATCCATTCTTTCCATCACCCAGATGGCATTCCAGTAGGTTCTGGGTCTTCTACTGCTCCTATGTCCTATCTGCTAGCCCTGAGCAGATAGATGTCTTGGCTACACCAGGGTGTCTCAGATGGTCTTAGATGCTTAGACGTGAAAAACTGAATGGAGCTGAGAGTTGACAGCTGGAAGTAGCCTCACAGTCAGAGGCACTGATCATCAAGGGGGACTTCAACCACCCTAATATCTGCTGGAGGAGCAACACAGCAGGGCAGAAGCGATCCAGAAAGTTCCTGGAAAGCATCAGTGACTACTTCTTGACCCAGGCAATACAGGAGGCACCGAGGGAAGGTGCCCTGCTGGACCCCATGCTCACAAACAGGGAAGGGCTCATTGGTGATGTGAAGGTTGAAGACAGCCTTGGCTGCAGTGACCACAAGATGGTGGAGTTTAAGATCCTGAGAGGAGTGAGCAGAGCAAAAAGCAAGCTCACAACACTGGACTTCAGGAGAGCAGATGTAACTCCCTCAGGGACTTGCTTGGATGAGTGACATGGGATAAGGCCCTGGAGGGAACAGTGGCCCCACAAAAGCTAGTTAAGGTGCAAGGATTACGTCCTCCAGGTGCAAAAGTGCTCCATACCAACAAACAGCAATTCAGGAAAAAAATGCCCAGAGGCCTGCATGTTTGAACAAGGGGGGGGCCTAGCTAAACTCAGCAGCAAAAGGAAGTACACCGAAGGTGGAAGCAGGAACAGGTAACCTGGGAGGAACACAGAGGCACTGTCCATGCATGCAGAGACATGGTTAGGAAAGTCAAAGCCTACCCAGAATTGCATCTGGCAAGGGATGCAAAAAGCAGGACGGGCTTCTCTAAGTGCATAAGTGGCTAAAGGAAGACTAGAGAAAACGTGGGCCCACTGCTGGGTGGCACAGGGGACCTGGTGACACAGGACATCTTCTTCAAATCAGTCCCATGAAGCAGTACATGCTGGGGGCTGACCACCTGGAAAGCAGCTTTGCAGAAAGCATCCTGGGAAACCTGGTGGACGCCAAGTTGAACAGGAGACAGCTTCTTGCAAAAAAGCCTAATGCTATCCTGGGCTGCATTAGGAGGAATGTTGCTAGCAGGTGGAGGGAGGTGATCCCTCCCCTCTACTCAGCTCTGGTGAGGCCACACCTGGAATCCTGTGTCCAGTTCTGGGCTCCCCAGTACAAGACAGACGTGGACATACTGAAGAGAATCCAGCAAAGGGCCACAAAGATGATTAAGGGACTGGAGCATCTGTCACAGGAGGAGAGGCTGGGAGACCTGGCACTGTTCAGCCTGGAGAAGAGAAGGCTTGCAGGAATCTCATCAATGTGCACAAATACTTGAAGGGAGTATGCAAAGAGGGCAGAGACAGGCTCTTTTCAGTGGTGCCCACTGACAGGCCCTGAGGTTGCAGGCACAAACTGAAATGCAGGAGGTTCCCCTGAACACAAGGAAACACCTTCTACCTTGAGGCTGACCAAGCACTGGAACAGGCTACCCAGAGGGGTTGGGAAATCTCCCTCCTTGGAGAAATTCAAAAGTGTTCTGGACGTGGTTGTGGGCAACCTGCTCACGGTGACCCTGCTTGAGCAGGGCAGCTTTGAGAAGATGTCCTCCAGAAATCTCTTCCAAGCTTAGCCATTTCTGAATCTGACCAGACAGCTGAATCACTCGCAGTAGTGACCAGATATCCACGGACTACAACACCAGTTCAGACAACTGGCTCACAGGTCCTGTCTTAATTGGAATTCAAACTAAACCCTCCCAGGGCCTCTGTGTTCTTTCTAGTTATTTATGGGGTTTCTTCCCCTTCCATCTCACCTCATAAGCTTCTGAAAGCATCCAGTGACTCTCTCATTATATTTCACACCGTTTGATCAAGCTTAGCTATGCCTCCAATATCCTCTAATATGCCTCTATATTCTCTAATAATAGCCCCAAATCTACCACTCTCACATTTTTGTTTCTCCTTCGTTATCTCTTCAAGTATCCTATTATCATCATATTCTTAGCCATGAAGACCTTAGCTTTGTTCCACGCAACTTCCCACATATCATCTTCAAGGATGATCAGTCTGAATACAGCATGGAAATTCCCTTCTTTATGTGTTTAATATCTTTATTTTGAAAATGTCCTATGTCTTTTCCAGAGACTTCAATTTAGTTCTGACCCTTTCTATAAATACCTGAAAATCCTTTAAAAGTATCTTGGGTTGTCTTCTGTCATAACCATGTACTTTACTTCCTGTGGATAAAAAGTGCTTTAGAAAGGCAAATTAGTTATTTTCACTTCCCTTACCTCTATTATTACTACTTTTTGTGGGTGGATTCCACTCATGCCTAATAAACAGGAAAAAATCCTTTATGCCACAAGGTACCATGTTTTACTATGCACCTCCTATTTCTACTTGCCTAATAAACAGGAAAAAATCCTTTATGCCACAAGGTACCATGTTTTACTATGCACCTCCTATTTCGACTTGCTGAAAAAGTTTGTCTTCATTTAAACAGTTGCTGGAACCTGAAAACAAGCACACTCATTCTCTGCTCATGCAGAGATAGGGCATAGTCAAGAGAGAAACTGAAATAGTTTCTTTTTGTGGAGTGAACATAGTAATTTAGGCATTGGAATGAGCTGTCCAGGGCAGTGGTGGAGTCCCCATCCCTGGAGGGGTTTAAAAGTCGGGTTGAGCCAGCGCTGAGGAATCTGGTGGAGTTGAGAACGGTCAGTGTGTGGTTGGACTAGATGAGCTTCAAGGTCTTTTCCAACCGAGATGATTCTGTGATTCTGTGAAATTTTTATTAAGTGCCAGTCACAACTGGGCAAATCTGCTGAAGATGGCAAAGTTGATCAATGTCACTAAGGGTAAAATTAAACCTTAAGAGTATTTTTGTTGTTCCTAGGTAAGAAGAAAACAATCCACTTACATTCTTGGGGACCTCTGGCAAGTGCTCAGAGTTGGCACTTAGATCATAAATAAACAGTTTGTTACTTTGAAAACGAATGTAATTCATTCAGAGGACAATAAACACAGAGCTCACACTCTACTTGCTTTATCTTCTGGTTTTAGCCTGGCAAAACACAGTAGTATGTAGCTTATGATATCTCTCTTTATTCCTTTCCTGTTTTGATCAAAAAAATGCCTTGCCTGTGTTCTTCCTCTTGCCAACTAAGTCTACTGGACTCTTTTGTCTCTCTTTGGAAAAGCAAACATGTTCAAGCAACTCATCCATTTCCCTTCATAATCTTATAATCACACTTGGCATTTAATCTTTTCCTCTTCTCACACCATTTCACCTGAAAACCTTCTGTCAGGTCCTCTTAAATTTCCTGGCACTACCCATAACTGTCCTTGTCCCCATTCAGCCTCTTACACAAGCCTCCAGACTGTCTAGCTTTCATTTCTGCAGTTCTACCGATTTTTGGTATTGCTAGGTCCCACTGCTCTGAATCGAACCGAGGTATGTTTTCACAGGTACAAGGTCACATAACCTCATATATCTCCATTAACTCTCATAATGTCTGGATTGTTAAAAAATATCTCCTTGCTTTTAAAAGTCTGCATAGATTTGCTCCAACATTTGAGCCTCTGCTGTCTTTATCTCTTCCTCTTCTCTCTAGGAATGTAACAACTGCCTGGATGAATAAGTTTAGTACTATGTCTCTGGCAACAGACATTACTACATGCTTCAGTGGAAGGCGTAGGAAAGAAAAAAGGACAGGTACTTACAGCTGTGCACAGAGAAGGTTTTTTTCACAGTCCTTTAAATGACAACCTGACTTCTGTCCTGAGACATGAGAAGAGGTATTTGTTTACCCTGATAAGTACACTTGAAAATGTTAAAATAATCATTAAAATTTTCATCACTTTAATTTTTTTGGATTGGATTTTTAGTCCTTTGCTTTCTTTGTGACAGGTTCCCCTCTGTGAAGAAGCATAACACCACTACAATTTCATAATAGCCTTTCTTTATGCAGTTCATGCTATCTGGAACAGCCTCCCAACATCTTTCTATATATCCTCTCACCTCTTTATGTATACACCCTCAGCACTTCAAACCTGAGCTGAACCCAATTCCCTTCTCTCTTGTCTTATCTCTGGACAGTTTTTTCCTTCTGGTAATTTGCATATCATATTTGCATGTTGTACTATTACCATCCAAACAGGTTTTATTATTACTATACAAACAGGTTTCAGATGCTTTTTGCTATAGAAGGTTAAGTCTTACTGTATTAAAGGGAGTTTTCCTGTTCCAGACCTTCTTATTCTGTCTTCAGACACACAGTCACTGAAGAGTAGGAAAATCATAATAAAGCTACCATGGAAAAATGTGACTGTGTAACCAAAGGATCCTATTATACTTTGAATCAGGGCTAGCAGACTGTTAGGGGTAAGCAAACTTAGATTAACAGTGTTTTGGAGACAAAGATGAAGAACGAATAGGTAGCAGGGGAAAAGAAAAAGAAAAGTGGAACTGTTCCAGCACAGAATATTGCCTAAGATACCTCTTAACAAAGGAGCAGGGGATGAGGAGAAGGATTTTTTGGATCAGCAACTGGAAGAAGTGCGAGAACTCCAACTGATGTATGAGTAAGCAGAATATTCAGAAACTGCCAGGTCTTTCTTTGGTTACCTTTAATTCAATGGAGAGAAGTTTTTGCTACAGCCATTTATTCTGAAAGCTTATCTTTCTCCAGTTTACTTTTCTTATACCCTTCACACCTTCCTGTCCCCTCCTTGTCTCTTTCAGAACATAAGATCCTGAAATGTCCATCTCTGCTGTTATAATATGAATAGTAATAATAATAATTGTTATAATAACACAACAATAACAATAAGCCATGCTAAAGTGAAAAGCTGCTGAAGGGACTGAAGAGACAGGGTATGGATGAGACAGGCCACATGATGGAGGAAGCAGAGCCTTGTTAGTACGAGCTGTCACTATGAATCAAGGGCAGCTCATCTCAAGCTCACTCCTAACGATCTTGAGGAAGAGCAAGAAAGAAAAAAAACACAAAAAGAAGCCGTTCAGTACACATTGTTGTTAAGAAAGTTGGCCTCCCTTTAAACTGCTTCAGTGCACAACCAACACACCCAGAGACACCTGGAGGAATACGTGTGGTCAGAAAAGTCACATAGAAGCAAAAGAAGAGGGTAGATTTGGTGATCCCAGGCAGCAGAGGGAAGCAACTACTCAGTTAAAGTACCTCAGATATAGATGAAGAAGGCTGAGATGAGAAGCACGAAGAAAGAGAATTCTTTAGGATGTTAATAGAACACCCACCTGACTTCAGCAGAAGCCAAAGAACTGCCTGGAATTACCATACAAATTACTCAACCATATCTTTTAATGTAAACAAAAGCTGATCACCCACTTGCAGCCAGCCTTTTAAGGGGACTGGGTATCCTATACATGCTCTTCTATTCAATGTCTGTCAGGTAACATTTCAAAAGGAAGATACAGACATCGTCAAACGTCTGGCATCTGCTAACAGCAGGAAATTACTTGGGGTGTATATTTATTCCCTTTCTTTCCATAGTACAGAAGCAGAAATGACAAGATGTGATTTATCCAAGATTATAACACCACATTTTGCAGAATTTCTATTGAGCTTTACTGAAGCCTGGTTTTGCAGCAGTTTCCACAACTACACTGTGGAATCTCATCAGGGATTTGTTTGAGATTAACATTTACACATCTCTAAATGTTTACAGACATCTTCTGTCACTCAGTTCAAATTGTTCCCCCTCTTTCTCCTCCTCCTCACACTACTCCTCATTATATCCTCTTAACCAAGCTCTGTATAATTCCTCTTCATACTAGCTTATACATGCTTGTAAAGAACATATGCGCAGTCTCTTTCTGTTGACATTTAGCAGAACTGTACGCCTGTATGCATGTGGCACTCTCTACCTTGTGTATGATATTTGCAGAAAATCAGAATTTGCTTGATGCTGTCCTCCATTTTCCTCCATATATATAAGCCTCGTGTATGCTATCCATCAGTATGACCTACTCCTCAACTCTCTAATCTCTCCCCTTCTTTTGACTGCCCACACAAGCCATTAGTATTTTTGTTTAGTCATCCCTGCGGTTTAGTTCCTGTTTACAAGCATCACAACACCTTTGATACAACTGTACAACAGATTTCAATATTTCTACCATGTAAAAGACAAAAAATAAAAAATATTTGTATCCTATTAACAGGAGAATAATATTCCAAGACCACTTATCAGAACAACAAGGTTGAAAAGGCAGGAACAAGGTAGAAGAAAATACATGGCATGCAGAAGAACCCAGAGCAATTTCAGTACAATACGAATGGTGATTCTGCTTCTGGATCCTTTGTCAAAATTCCATTTAACACCTCTCCACGAATTGTAAAAACTAGTTTTCATATCCTTTTATGACCCACAGACCCTGCACGTCATCCCAGGGTCACGTATATTTAGGTGATGAGTAAATATCATTGTATACATTCTTTCTTGTCATACAGTGCCTCTCTGTATCTTTAACTGTATCTTCAACTTTAGGCAGTGCCTAACTCTGTCTCTCTGTTTTCCAATTCCTTACTTTGATATGCAGCAAGTCAAAGGTGGACAGATTTGATGAAACATTCAATACCACTTGTTAAAGTGCAGTTAAGTATGAACTGAAATGAGGAGAATGGAAAGTGGTGTATAGGAACAAGAAAGGATGGAAAAACAGGGTATCTTAAAACACTGAAAGACAAAAAAGAAAAGTGAACAGATGAAAAATGCTAGAAAGACCAACTGAAGTATAAGAAGATGAAATGGAGAAGAGTAGGAGATAGAGAAGGTGAAGAGGAAATGAAGAAATGCTCCCTAAGAGCTGCTGTGGCAAGCTGATGCTCACAAAATCCCTGTGAAACCCTGATAGTGTCCCCTGTCTTGCACAATGAAGCAACATGCTTTATCTGACCCACAGAACTACATCTCCCATTGCCACCTTCTCCAGCAGCTTCTGCCCCAACAAGTCTTCTCCACATGCAACAACATCAGCTGCTAAACTCAGTTTTTCTGCCAAGAGGAAAGAAAGGAAAGCCCATTCAGAGAAATCAGGAATGAGAAGGGCAGAAGTGAAATCATGGAACTAGTGGGACAAGATAAAAAAGGCCAAAACACACAAGTAAGAAGGGAAAGTTCCAGAATTCAAAAGATAAAAGCAAATCAAATGAGAGACACAAGTGGAAATGTTGGGACTCAGATGCAGGGGTCTCCTCACCTGACTGGCTGGTGCTAACATTGATGGTGGCATAGTGGGGTGCTTCCGAACTCAATTCAGTCACCAAGTTGACAGCCTGGATCTCAAAGGTGTACTGCACACGGGCCAAGAGGTTGGAGACTTGCACGCGGCTTTCTGTCAGGCCCACTTGGCGTGGTTCAAATTGTACGCTGTCCCCACAGCGCACACACGGCCCTGAGGACCCAGCCGGGCATACTTTGCAGATGACATTGAAGAAAACATCCTTGCGGCCACCCAGGTCCTTGGGAAGGCGCCAGGTCAGGAGCACATTGGAGCCAACAATTTCATAGCTAAGGTCACGGGGAGCAGAGGGGATGCCTAGAAGACAGAATGAAAGATCAAAATCCCGTGAAAGAATGGGAGGGAGGTGAGGGAGGGAAGAAGACAAAGCTGGGGGAAAAGAACAGAACAAGTTGTTTTTTCTTCTCATTCTTACTCTTCTCGGGTTGCTTCTCTGAACAAGGCTAAGAAAACCATATTCTTTGCTACATCAAACATACACTTACATACCTGAAGGAGCAACTGTATTATCACATTTTAGAGAAACAAAATTAACAAGAAGGGTCTTTGTTTCAAGGATGTGACTTTTACTTTTCCCTAAAAGAACAGAGAGTGTTAAGGAAAATTCCAAGCCTTTGAAATTTTAATACACTGGAGCTAGAAAGTGAAAAGCTGAGACAGGTAAAAATAAGCAGCAGTGCTGCACTACTAAACCTGGGCATAGACATAAAGCAAAACTGGAAGGGCAGGGACAGAGAGGTTAAGCTCAGTAACAGGGAGGGGCAAGGGAAACATGATTTAACAAACATTTCCCTCTGAAGGCTGTAATGAAATCCAAGAATCCGCATTCTCACCATTACTCTATGGTCAAGAAATATTGATGAAAACTACGGGCAAAGCCTTTTCTCTGTCTAACGCTGATCAATATATAGGATGACACCCTCTATTAATACAGGTGGGTGAGGTCTTTGTGGGGTATCTCTCTGGCTGCAATCTAGTTCATTGCTGGAGCATTTGAGTATTTCCAATAGCTATATTTCCAAGGGGATTCACATTTCCAGTGTTGTTAAAAAAATAAATTATGCTGGAAAATTGCACACAGAAGACTCTTTTAAAAATGTAAAACTGACAAGATGAAGCATTTGTACAGCAGGAAATGTCAGAATTAAATGTTCTTCTGTAATCTTAACTGGGCCACTCAGCATTTGCATTGTGGTATAGTATTTAAATGCATGTTCACCTACTAATTTTCCCTGAGGATTCTTATCACGGTCTGTACAAAGGACAGAAACTGCTCAGGAAAATAATTCCAGTGAAGTAAGGATTGCTTGATGCTGCTGAAGATGGATTCTGTGCAGTATAAGAAGCGAGGGATTACAGAAAAAAATCACAGTCACTTAATTTCTGAGTGTTTAACTTCAGAGGCATAAAGTGTTTGCAAGATGCTTTATTTAGGAACTTAATTTTTTTCCCTGTCACTTCCACAAAGTTCAAGGGTGATGTTTGATATATTATTTAAACTATATTTTTGAGTGCTAAGCACTAATCTTATTTCATTTTCTGCATCTAATTATTCTTTTGTGACCTATTAATATTCATAATCAATGACTGTGAAAAGTCATAACTGATGAGAACCTCAGAGAAGCCAATGAAAAAATTATTTTCCCATAAATAAAATTTGCAGAATTTGAATTCCATGCAGTAAATATGGTCTTCATACTTTCAATGATAAAGGGAAGAAAATACTGGTTACATCCTTCAATGAACAATGTTTACCCAGTGTATGAAATGAGTTTAGCATTTCATGAAAAATTAGTATATTACTCTTCCATTAAAAGTTGTACCTTACGCATACTTGCAATGGACTTATTTAAGGTTTCATGAGTCATCTAAAATTTGACATTTTAAATTTCTGAGCATCTAGTATTGCAACACCCCAGTATTTTCAAAACACAGTTTCACCAATGTATCAACATTGTAAAAAGCATGTGGGAACACATTCACTGAGTGGATATACCCTGTAGTCAACTGGAGGAGCAAAGGGAAGTTTTGGGTTATTTCAGAGGTCATGAGGAGACATGAATTGCAACTCCCCTGAATCATTCAGGCACATTCTCTCCTATAAACTGCCCCTCTTGCTTTCAAATGCTCCATCCAAATACTTACCAGTGCAGGGAGCATCAGAATTGTCTGAAGCAGATCGATAGTAGTGGTTCTGACACACACATTCGCTGGAACCTGGTAGTGGAGCGTGACTGTGGGCAGGGCATAGATGGCAAGGGTCATCTCCCACAGATACTTTAAAGAATCCAAGGGGACAGGCTAGGAGGAAGAAAATGAGAGAGGCAAAAGCAGGAAACTCCTTAATTCCGATTCCAGAAACAATGCAATCTTAATTACATTTAACTCATGCTGCTGCTGTAGGGAGAAGTTATTACATAGAGTAGCTACTACTGGTTTTGTTGCTTTATTGAGCATGTATTCTTAAAGTTGCAATTTCAAAACAGTTTATTTTATTCTATACAATAGCTGCTTAAATTGATTCCCTGGCAGATGAAAGAGAAGCAGTCCAGAGACAGCTTGGCCATCTGAAATAGTTGTCTTCTCATTACTCACTCAAAGAGCTTTCGTGTTGGAGAAACCAAAGTGCAGTCATGTGACCTGTCTGGAAATAGCCGTATCAGTTACAGATATTATCCACACCTCCTTCTCCCCACCCAACACAGCTACAAAAATAGATTTTTTATGATGCCTTCAACAGTTTAATTGCTTAAAGTAATATAAGCTACCATGGCTGATTTTGCATCAAAATTAGGAGCAGGCACTCAGATTGGCAGTCCTATTGTTTTCCTGTAAGTCTGGAAACTTCCCAATAATGGATGAAAGCCTCTTAATTTAGTCACATATAATCTACATATGCATAGGAACATGCCTATGCAAAAAGCTGAAACAAGGATGGAAATCCATCCTACAGGGAAAGAAAAAGAAAAAATAATAACTTATTAACAATATGGGAGTATGGCACACTCTAGGTTTGGCAAAGATGCTATGCTGAATTACCTAACAGAATGTGCTTGGATCTTACATTGAAGTGCTAGGACAAAGCTTTTACAATTTTTATGTAAGTTTTATGTAAGTTTTCTAAAGCTGATTTTCTATATAAATAGATACAGCTCTTTTAGATTTTATGGACTAACAAACTCAGGTGAAAATTCATTTATGGACTGATGTTTGGTTAGTTAAGTTCACAATGAAGATAACTTACAGGGAATGGGAAACTTTAAGATAGGCCCCAGATGAGCATTTGATATCAAAATATACAAGGAACACACTCGAGAAGAACTGTCCTAGTGATTACCATAATCAGAACATTTCAAAGGACTGTGGATAGCAAAAAGTTATATAAAAGAAAGAAAAATGTGTAAGAGAAGAATACTGTATACAGGTGTTAATATGAAATCAGGGTACCTAATGAATGTTCCAAAATGTAACACCACACCAGAAGCTACAGAATTAGCCTATCTGGTTATTACTTACTGTACTTACAGGCTTCCACCTCCAATGACAATTATTTGGAAATGTTTCTAACCCACACAGGTGCTGAGTGGCCACTGATGCATCTTTCTTCACAAACAAACAACTCCACAAAACCAGAATAGCTCGCTTATCTAACCTTCTTCTCATATGTGTTCAATTGCCTTTGCTTTGGGTTTTCAAAAGCCCATTGTAGAATTTTTGATGTATACTGTGTGACTGCAGGTATGCAAACCTTAACAAAGCTGAAAAGGTTACAGTCGCAGTCCAGCCATAACAGCCAATAACATCTGTGGAGTCCCATCAGCTTTACGCCTGTTATATTACTTCATCTTCTCTGTCAGAAGTCTTCTCAGCTGCAGAGTAATCTCCACATGCACTGTGATAAGAGTGGTAAGTCCTGGAACAGGTCAGACCATAAAAGGGACTTCAATAACTCTGAATGATAGCTATTAGATAGGAGAACACCGATTCTTCCCAGCACTCAGAAAATGACAATATTCAGTGTGTGATACACTGCCATATGGAAAGGAAGAGGGAAGAAGAGATTGTAATTTTGCATATGATGGATGATGGTAAGAAAAGAGCAACTGTCTTTGCCTTCAGGCCTTTATTCAGCAGAAAAATCAAATTATTCTCATATGGAAAGATCTGTCCCTATCTTCCTATGGACAAAAAAGTAAGTAAGATTTTGTCCACTTAATGAATAATGAATTCTATCCCCCTCATTCAGTCTAAGGCTCTGCTAACAGCCACAGATGTAGAATATCATTTTTACATTTTGTGGTGGTTTAATCCCTGCTGGGGTCTGAGACCACGCGGCCGCTGCCCCTCCCCCACAAAGGGAGTGAAATACAAAGCCCCGAGACTGAGATAAGGAGAGGTTTAATACAACAGAGCAGCAGCAACACAACAAACAATAACAGTGATAACAATGAACAGAGCAAAATATATACCGATACAGCAAAGAGAGAACCGACTGTGCCAACCCACGCGATCACCGATTCTTCCCACGCTCACGCCAGGATGTGACGTCAGCATGATATATGAATAACCCTGCTAGAGCTTCCCCCCCACTGATGGGGAAACTTAACCCTATCCTGGCTAAACCAGGACACATTTCTTGGCAAATGCACCTGTACTGAGAGTATTATGAATGGGAAGTTATCATCCAATTCACTGCATAGTCATTCAACCAAAATGTACTACTTTCAGGAATATTCCTTTACTTATTTCAAATTCGAGAATGCTGAACTGAATGTGAACGTCTTTATTTTCTTACAAGTCATTTTATCTCATCTGTTTTTTCTTGCTTCAGACCTAAAACTTTTGTCAAGGCTAATGATACATTCATTCCATTTGTCAAGGTAGACCCTGGACAATGGTTCTTTTTCTTCATTCAGTACTAGAGCCTGACATCAGGTGGGACAATGACCTTGCTGCTAGTTACAATAGTGAAAAAGAACAGGTAATGATAATGCTATGTGATGCTAAAAGGAAATCTATAGAGGATACAGACTTTACCCCTGAAGTGCAAAAACATATTTACCTACAAGGGTACTGCTAAGAGAATTAAGGTAATCTCTAGCCCAGTTGCAAATCATGTGGAAAGCTAGACAAAGCTGTGAATGAACAATTTGTCTGCTATTTAGTAAATAAAATTTATTTTAAAATAAGCATGGTTGTGTAAAAAATAAACAAACATTCATTTTTACATGGTGCTTTGAAGCCTACTGGCAACTTGCTGTTGAGACTGGGTCTGCAGGGATGGTACGCTGTTGATGAATTAGACAAAGGTATTAAGCAAAAGTGCAGTGTTGTAGATTCTACGTAATGGAATGAACACGCCAGCAGCACTACCACCTCACTAAAGAGAGCCAGTTTATACAAGGCAGACAAGTCCATTGCTTAAAAGGCCATGCAAGATTTTATTAATGCTATGGACAGTCACTCCAAGTGACCAGAAGCATTCAACAGCTGCTTACAAAAACCAACCAACCAACACAGCAAGAATACAAACCTGTGTATAGGGACATGCTGTCTGCTAATGGATAACAATACTATCTACTCATACCACAGATACAGTACAATACTATAGAGACAACACTTTGGAAAAGGTACTCGTAATGAATACTAGAGATCAAATACTTACAGCTGTTCTTTAATATTTGTCTCACAAAATCTGTTTCTTCATCCATGCACCATGCTTGCCATTATATAGCCATATAATGTGTACAAGGCACTGCATACAAGGCAGGTTACCGCTGTCTCCCCTAGCACTGTCAGTGGGCTATGCTTTTTGTGCTGCCACACTTAGGTGTTTCCTTGCTATCTAGTCTCTCTCTTACTCACTGAGGGAGCATCGATTCTTGAATGTAATCCCAGAACTATAAAAGTCAGTGAATGAAGAATTGTTTATTTATGCTGAAGAGCAATGTCACCATGAAAACAGGTGACTTTACAATAAATTACAGATTTAAATAAGAAGAATGCTTCCACCGACTAAAGCAGCAGGCTTCTAAGAAAAACTTCCAATACAAGCACAGACCAAAAAAAAAAAAAAGCCTACCCACATTTAAGAAGGAACCTGCTAATGTCCTTGACTGTAGTATCTGCTCAGACCAGCAACACGTACCTGCAAGCCTAAGAATCTACTTAAATCAACAGACTAGGTAAGGAAGGAATGTGAAGGAACTGCAGACTAGTATAACAGTACATGGCCATCCCCACTTATGCAGAGCACAAGCAAGTGCCATTCTCAGGGCCCACTGCTGGGTGGCACAGGGGACCTGGTGACACAGGACACCTTCTTCACATTAGTCTTTACTAGTAAGACTGGCCTTTAAGTCCCAGAGATCAAAGGGAAGTCTGGAGCAAGGAAGATCGACCTAGAAGATCAGGTGAGAGAATATTTAGGCAAACTGGACCTACATAATTCCATCAGCCCTGATGGGATGCACCCATGAGGGTGCTGGCTGATATAAGTTTGAAGCCACTCTTGATAATCTTTCTCTGAATGATCGTGGTGACTGTGAGAGGTTCCTAAGGACTAGAGGAAAGCCAATATCACTCCTATCTTCAAGAAGAGCAAGGAGGACCCAGGGAAATGGAGGCAGCTCAGCCTCACCTTGATCCCTGGGAATATGATGGAAGAACTAATCCTGGAAACGTTTTCCAGGCACATGAAGGACAAGAAGGTAACTGTGAGTGACCAGCATGGATTCTCAAAGGGGAACTCAGGCTTGACCAGCCTTCTATGATGAAATTACTGTCTTGGTAGATGAGGGGAGAGCAGTGGATATCGACGACCTTGCCTTCAGTAAGGGTTTCAACACTGTCTCCCATAATATCCTCATGGAGAACACAGAATGGGCTTGAAGCACTGTCTCCCATAATATGCTCACAGACAATCTGATGAAGTATGGGCCAGATGAACAGAGAGTGAGGTTAACTGGAAACTGCCTGAACAACTGAGCCCAGAGGGTGGTGACCAGTGGAATGAAGCCTAGATGGAGGCCAGCACCTAGCAGTGTACCCCAGGGCTCAATACTAGGTCCAATGCTGTTCAACATCTTCACTAATGACATGGATGTCATTACTGTACCCTCAGCAGGGTGTACCCTCAGCAAGTTTGCTGATGATATAAAACTGGGAGGAGAGGCAGCGGGTTGTGCTGCCATCCAGAGGGATCTCAATAGGCTGGAGAAATGGGCTGACAGGACCTTCATGAAGTTCAGCAAGGGGAAGTGCAGAGTCCTGCACCTGGGGAGGAATAATCCCATGAAGCAGTACATGCTGGGGGCTGACCACCTGGAAAGCAGCTTTGCAGAAAGCATCCTGGGAAACCTGGTGGACACCAAGTTGAACAGGAGACAGCTTCTTGCAAAAAAGCCTAATGCTATCCTGGGCTGCATTAGGAGGAATGTTGCTAGCAGGTGGAGGGAGGTGATCCCTCCCCTCTACTCAGCTCTGGTGAGGCCACACCTGGAATCCTGTGTCCAGTTCTGGGCTCCCCAGTACAAGACAGACGTGGACATACTGAAGAGAATCCAGCAAAGGGCCACAAAGATGATTAAGGGACTGGAGCATCTGTCACAGGAGGAGAGGCTGGGAGACCTGGCACTGTTCAGCCTGGAGAAGAGAAGGCTTGCAGGAATCTCATCAATGTGCACAAATACTTGAAGGGAGTATGCAAAGAGGGCAGAGACAGGCTCTTTTCAGTG
The DNA here is from genome assembly GCF_047716275.1 of Strix uralensis. Classification (NCBI taxonomy): domain Eukaryota; kingdom Metazoa; phylum Chordata; class Aves; order Strigiformes; family Strigidae; genus Strix; species Strix uralensis. The sequence goes on from NC_133973.1 coordinate 8,855,093, forward strand.
GTGCCCACTGACAGGCCCTGAGGTTGCAGGCACAAACTGAAATGCAGGAGGTTCCCCTGAACACAAGGAAACACCTTCTACCTTGAGGCTGACCAAGCACTGGAACAGGCTACCCAGAGGGGTTGGGAAATCTCCCTCCTTGGAGAAATTCAAAAGTGTTCTGGACGTGGTTGTGGGCAACCTGCTCACGGTGACCCTGCTTGAGCAGGGCAGCTTTGAGAAGATGTCCTCCAGAAATCTCTTCCAAGTTCAGCTATTCTGTGATTTCCCTTAAACATATGGAAATTAAAATGTGTGGATAGATCCCTGTGGTCTTGGCTGCCCCACTGCCAGATCTTTCACTACATACGTGATTGTGAGTGGATAGGGAACAATGAATGGAAAGTTCTTGATACTAGGCTACATCTCATTTCAGATGTTCAGAAGTGAAATCAGAATAGGATCAGCAGGTCCCCTGAGGGAGGAACCTAAGGAGTTTAAAGGAGACAAAGTGTAAAGAAAAGCAATAAGGAAGAGGCTCACCTGCCCAGTTCAACTCATACTACAGTAATGGCAGCTGAAAAACCATGGAGTGGAATTCAGAGCAACTTAGGAGGAAATATCTCTCCACAGTGATTATTTTTGTATTGTCTAGTGAAAAAAATTAATGACTACATAAACCTATAATCTCACATTGGTATTTCTAGAAGGGATGGCAGATGAGAAAGGCTCATGCTTTGAAATGCTCATTCTGCCCCTGGCTATTTCTACTTCCAGAAGAAAAATGGTAAAATGAAATCATACAGCATCCCACAAGCAAAGCTGATTTTCAGCAATTAAGTATGATTTGCATCTCCCCCACCCTCCTAATGAAGACAGTTGGAAAAAAAAAAAAAAAAGACAAACTATGACCTAAAATTCATAGTTATTTATATTTTACATTTGCAATTTTGGCCAATAAGACTGGACTGACTACAGTAGACACTAACTGGCCTACACAGGCAAAGACTGCAGCTATCACACACCTTCTGCTTCTACTTAAACCCTGACCCCTGCCTCTGCACCCAGTCATGCAGCTGCTTGCACCACAAGCACCTTTCTACCTTTCTAAAATTGCCTAAGATATGCTAGCTCACTGCACTCAGGACTTTAGCCCACAGATGGCAATAATAATTGTTCCCATGACATGGAGCTTTTCCTGGCAGTGCCTCAGTCCAGTGACTCTATAAATAGTATATTAAAGGTCAAGTCGGGAGGAAAGAGAAAAAAATCCCCTGGCAATCTAAATAGGCAAAAGCCACTTCCTTTTATTCCAGCAGTTACAGTGAGCCTAGGGCTGTCTTCCCACACACAGACAGAATCCATCTCTCATTTGTTTCTGAAGGACCCCTTTTTTCACACCATGAGATTTTTCAGTTTTCATGAACCTTACATTCCTTTCATACTGCAGTACACTTGCTGTGGTCCTACAACTCTGCAGTTGACTACTGTGCTCACTGGGGACAGTCATACAAATACCCAAGCTGAAGCAAGCCCATCATCACTAGGACTACCAAGTTTTGCTTTAGTGAACATTACTGTTTCAGGACCATCCCAGAGAAAGCCTGAACAAGAGCAGCTTCTCCTGAAACAGCTCTACTGTGTGCCTGCAGAACAACTTCACAGAAAACACCAACACCAGTTAAGCCACAGGCCTTGTCACTGGGATAATACGACTTGATCATCCCCCAGGCATGAGTACTTTCCAGGAAAACACAGATTTAGCTCTCACTGATTCACAATATCCAATGCATGGACAGAGGGTTGCAGCACTAACACCTCAGGGGGCAGAGCAAGCCGTCAGTTCCCATCATGTCAAGGTTACTATGGAAGGAGAAGGCCAAGTTCAGAGTGCGCAAGCGCTTTTCTCTCAGCTTGTCTCAGTCATTTTTCATATCCTGGCACACTGTCCGAATGCCACAACAGTTCAGCTGGGCACAGCTCATCTCAGAGACATTGACCCAATTTTCCTCAGTTTCCCCATAAACACCTGCCCCTGTGTTGCCTGTATTTGCCTGGCTGCTCACTGGAGACAAATTCCATCTGGGAGGCCAGAGGAGCAGTTTCTGACAGACTTCTAACAATTACAAATACCAAAACCAGCAGAGAAAAGTGCTGGAATCATGGGGGGCGGGGGGGGCGATGAAGAAAATGAAAATGGGGAAGGGACAGACCAAGAACCAGAGAAGTTAAGAAAGAGCCATTGAAAAGCTCATTTGGACAATAAGGGCAGAGAGGAAATCTGAGAGCAAAACCAAATACAGCAAGATGAGAGGGACCAAGGACAGTTGGAAACTTCAGCAGAGCTTTATGTACCTCCAGCAGTGTTTTTAGGGAACGTGATACAGATGACACTGACTTTTTGTACCCAGATATGATCTGGAATTGAGCTGGGACACAGGAAGAAATTTAGAAGAGCATAAAATTGCTCTCTTCTTCAACTGAGACAAGTGATCTGTTTCTTATATGGGAGTTCTGCTCCCAGGTGTACTGTGGGACAGCAAGAATGAATACAAGATGTGAGAGTATTGAAAACAAACGGAGTCTCAAAGCTGGAACTGGAATCAAACTGGGCGTGACGAATGGACATAGCTGAATTTGAGGCCTAGGGAAAACTGGATGTGCAGAGCTACAGAGTGCCTCAAATGAGAATGACTCTAGGCAAAGCAGAATCATCATGGAGTTTAAAAGAGAAGATAACTGGTATGGGCCATGCCACTTACTTTAACTAGATAATGGGAGGCACTGCTAGAATAAGCCCTAAACTGAATCAACTAGAAAGAGGGATGGACTTTGGCAGTTACAGAGGGCAGGATGATGGAAAGGATTTAATAATCTATAATATTGTAGAAATATGATTGAGACATTACTCTCTTATAATGCAAGAAAGATGGCATAACTAGCATGTAGAAGACACACTAGAAAAGAAAAATCTAAGTAACTTTTAGATGAAACACTTTTATTTTTCCCCCAGAAATAAGCCTGTGACTAGCTTACAGAGATAGAAGTATCTTTCCACCGTGGCAGGCTATTTCACAGTGACTCTTACTGTGTATCTTGCATCTTGTTCTGAATAAGGTGGGATCAGCCAGACAGACTTAGAAGCAAGGCATGGTGAAGCAAAAGGGCCCTAAGTTGATCTAGTTTCATAGTTTCTACAACTGTTAAGGTGGGGAAGAGATAGTGGAAAATGAAAGAAATGAGAGAAGAGGGTGGCTTTTGGGCTTTTTAAATTGAAAAGGAGACCATCAAATCAACTGAAATAAAATAAATGAAGTGACTAAGAAATGTTTTCTGCTGAACTGTTGATAAGGAGATCAGCTGAGTAAGGGGTTTTTTAGGTAAAAGAGATGGAGCTGAAGCAATTACTAGCTAGTTATATATTGGGAAGACTGCCAGGGAATGGGCTGTGTGAAGAAAAAAAGGCAAAACAAGAGGAAAGATTTGGGCAAGGGAAGAATGAAATATGAGTAGAGAGCAACAACTGGATATAGGAAAAGCAGCAAGCTACTTGAAAAACACCAAAAAGCACCCTCTTGCTACAGAGGCCACCCCGTCAGACCCCACCACTACCAGAACCTTGCCACATAAATCCAATACACTATGACCGCCAACAAGGAGATCAGCGGCCCAAGTCCAACAAGGGGACCTCAACAGGATGCAAAGACCTGCCCCCAGTCTCATGACTGAAATAGCTCCCTCCACTCTATCCCTTTTCAAATATGGTTCCATCTATGTTTTTCTCCTACAGTCCTGTGATCTTCTCTCTCTCAGACATCAAAGCTGGATAAAGGGAGAAGAGTCAGTCCTCTGTGCTACAGAAACAGTGGCTGGGTAGATGGCGGGTAATTGCAGATGTTGGGGTATACTGATACAGTAATGACACATTTTCAGTGATGTGGGACAAACATCATACTGGACACTGCTATGGGACTGAGTAGAAAAACAGACATGGAACCTGATTTGCAGAACTGACTTGGAATCATTTGTATTTGGACTTGAAAGAAAAAAAATATAAACTCTGTATTAATAAATTAATAGTTCTATTTCAGTGATTTTTCAAGCAAAGAACTGACCTTACTTCTTCATTTGGAAGTCAGCTTAGCACTTTATCAAGCAGTCATGTCTCTTCTCTTTTTTTCTCCACACTGTCATTTTTGAAATATTTTTTAAAATGTCTTCACCATGAATTCTAAGTACTATTTTCAAAAGCATCTGGTAACTTAAATCCCATGTGACTTTTAGCTAAAAGGCAATGATAAGCAGTGGGCAGTTAATCTCAAGAAATGCATTATATTGTAAAATGGTTTGTGGGGATGGAATCTAGGAACAACTGTTTTCAGTAATGAATCTGTTGATCTGAGAGAAGATTTTGGAGAACAGCCAATCAGTCCAGAATTCTGGGAACCAGTAGCCTAGGATGGCCTAATCACCCAGAACTTTCTGTTTCTGGCCTTCTATGTGGAAGAACACTTAGAGTTGCAAGAAGCCTTGCAAGGCAAGGCACCCTGTGTGTATACATCTACAGAAAGAAAAGGACCTAAGGTCCCATCCTTCCTTTTTCCTCTGTAAACTGCCATTCTCCTTTCCTTGGAATGGGCTGCCCAGGGAGGTGGTGGAGTCCCCATCCCTGGAGGTATTTAAGAGCTGGTTTGACATAGCACTTAGGGATATGGTGTAGTTGAGAACTGTCAATGTCAAGCTAATGGTTGGACTAGATGATCTTCAAGGTCTTTTCCAACCTAGACAATTCTCTGTGTGTGTGATTCTGACTGTTTGGCATGAGAAAAAGTCTACTTGGATAAGTCAAAAGTGATTCCCACACACATCACATCCCACATCACCTAGAGGGCATACTAAAGTATGTTGTTTCACATTCTATTTAGTTGGAGAAACTGGACATATAGTAAGAAACAACAGGCAGTCTTATGAAACTAATAAAAGAAAGTATCTTAACTCATGGTAGGGGGCATGAAAGAAAAAGGGTTTTCTATCTATCTGCTCAGAATGGTTCTTGTCAGATTCTTTTGTTCTAAATAAAGAGGTAACAGCTGGTCCAGGAAGGACTCCAAAGGCTTCCATACGGTGAGGGGGAAGGCAATGCCCACACACTCTTCTACTAAAGTATAAAAAGGAAACTTGCTTCTCCTTCCTATCTGTGGTTCATTCTTCAGACTTATTAAGAAGAGCTCTGCAGAATCATCAGTAGAAATCTGTTCCTGGGCTACTGCTTTTGTTTTGTACTTCATATAGAACACTGTAGCAACTCTGTATCACAGTGTACTTCTGTTCTTAGGAAGGAAGAACATACAGAGGAGAAGTCCTGGAAAGGAGTCCATGCAAAGGAACACCAAGCAAGGGGACAACCTACACCAGCTGAATGTGGCTCCATCCAGACAGGCCAGCAACATACTCTTAGCAGGAGAAGAAATCAAGAATGGTGATTAAGCCAGAGGAGTTTACAAGAAACATGAGGAGAAAAAATACCTTCTAACATTAAAGTTCATTATTTAGTTGTCTTTGGCTGCTCATGGAATCTCAGGAAGTAGAGGACGGGAATGGTGTTTTGCAGTTTGATAGACTATCATTATTTCAGTTACTCCTTAAAATAGTTACCATTTTCATCTATCCCCAGCTTCTGTGATAATGGGGCTGCAAGGAAGTATCAGCTTTCATTGAATGGTACAAAAAAGGGAAGATAGATTTAAAAAAAAAAATCCCTGGTTTTTTTGCCAAGCCTAATTTCCCTATTTTTTGAGTGCTTAAGACTACTATCTGATACTAAATTATTGACTGGCAGTTTACCCGGACTGTGAACTAGTCATGCAGACAACAAAGCTAAGTGCCACACAGAGCTGCTCTATGTCCATCCGAGCTTTCTGTCTCAGGACCAGCATTATACGAATGTAGTTACATCTCTTTCAGGATGAGCAAGATATAAAAAGGCACACAAATTTTAATCATTCTAAATGCTTAAACAAATAAAAGCCACTTACCAATTTTAATTGCATTGTAAGTCTCCAGCACAATGAACTGTATTTTAAAAAAGTTCTTTTTCATTATCCCAATCACTTAATAAAACAGGAATTTAAGATAACATATTTACAACCATTTACCATCCATTACATTTGCACTTGGTATTAACCAGAATATTTGTACTCTCAGTCACAGAATCACAGAATCATTTAGGTTGGAAAAGACTTTGAAGATCATCTAGTCCAACCATTAACCTAACACTGACAGTTCCCAACTATACCATATCTCTAAGTGCTATGTCAACCCGACTCTTAAACACCTCCAGGGATGGGGACTCCACCACTGCCCTGGGCAGCCCATTCCAATGCCTCACAACCCCTTCTGGTAAGAAATACTTCCTAATATCCAGTCTAAACCTTCCCTGGTGCAACTTGAGGCCATTACCTCTTGTCCTGTCACTTGTTCCTTGGTTAAAGAGACTCATCCCACCTCTCTGCACCCTCCTTTCAGGGAGTTGTAGAGGGCCATGAGGTCTCCCCCCAGCCTCCTCTTCTCCAGACTGAACCCCGACAGTTCCCTCAGCCGCTCCCCATCAGACCTGTGCTCCAGACCCTGCACCAGCTTCATTGCCCTTCTCCGGACACGCTCGAGTCATTCAATGGCCTTTTTGGAGTGAGGGGCCCAAAACTGAACACAGTAATCGAGGTGCGGCCTCACCAGTGCCGAGTACAGGGGTAAGATCCCTTCCCTGTCCCTGCTGGCCATGCTAGTGCTGATATAAGCCAGGATGCCATTGGCCTTCTTGGCCACCTGGGCACACTGCTGGCTCATGTTCAGCTGGCTGTCAGTCAACCCCCCCCAGGTCCCTCTCTGACTGGCAGCTCTCCAGCCACTCCTCCCCAAGCCTGTAGCACTGCTGGGGGTTGTTGTGGCCGAAGTGCAGAATCCGGCATTTGGCCTTAGTGAAACTCCTCCAGTTGGCATCAGCCCATTGCTCCAGCCTGTCCAGTGTCCCAGTCAAACTCTTATTTGAATAAATTACAATACAACTTTAAAATTGTGTCTGCAGCCAAAACTGGGTTCCACATTACATTTATTTTTTAGAGTACTAAGTGTGGTGCAGCAACATTTTACAATGCTAGGATATCTTGAGTAGATGAATATTAAAACCAAGGAAGCACCAGAATAACATTATACGCAGAATTATATAACCAACATAAGCAGTTTGATCTAATGGGCTGTCTTAAGCTTGACATAGGAAGACAGTCATGACATTAGACTGGGTGTTCAGGCCTGGCCAGATTGTTCCAATACCATTACTAGGTGATATATTCTACTTCCTCCTACCAGCATTTCACAGAAAATACCATGGGCCCCAGGGCAGAGAGCACATTCAAGGTAATGATAATACCATTATGACTGTTTTCTCTTACTAAGCCAGGCTCCTAGATCCCTGCTGCATGTTCTCTGTCCAGGCTGCTGTCATTTCCACTTTCTTTTTTTTATCACTGGTTCCAATAGCACTAGCAAAAGGGCCCAAACTAGTTAGGACAGTAGAGTGTACTAAGTCTGGGCTCAGCTCTGCTCCATGTGGCACTTCGCCTCTAATGCTGTTGCCTCTTGGTAAAGAAGTGGAACTACTAAATGGCTAGTTACAACTCTTCCTAATTTTGTATATGTAGCCTAATAGGCTGTCTCTGATGGCAGCTTGAACTAAATCCTGAATGGAATTTCCAGCCATGTTCTTAGCACCAAGAAATGGTCATTCCAACCCCAGTCTGGAGTGCTAAGTGTCAGAAGAGGCCGCTAGTAAATATTCTCTGTGAGAAGCGATTTAATCTCCTAGCTCTGTGAACTTTTGGCAAATGCCAAATACTACTAATACAGAGAACCAACAAAGAAGTGGTTGCCTAAGGGGTGGGGAAAAAGGGTTTCTCACCTTGGCAGGCTCGTTCCTCATCAACGGGCTGGTAGCCAGCCTTGCAGGTGCATCGTCCAATGGCCACCATCCACTCCCCTTCTCCATTGCAGTGCAAGCGAACACCTGGAGACCCAGTCATGCTTGTCTCTTCAGCATTTGGTACACATTTACCTGGTGACTCCACCAGTGAGGTCCTCTCCCCTCCAGCAAAAGTTTCCGGGAAAGAGGCAAATCCTTTAACCACAGCTGGGCACTTGTAGAAGTAGACTTGGACTGCCACCAGGGACATGCAGGCTCCTGAGTCCTGGAAGGCCAGGTAGAAGCCATGCTTGGTGAGTGGCCCAAAGCTACGTACTTTAACATTCATCTTTACCACCTTCCCAGTGCTGTCCACCTGGGAAAAGCTTTCATCAGCTGCAATAGTATCCACTTTGGTCCAGGGGCCCTCACGCCACTCTGGCAGTTCCTGAGAGGCTGTATCAGCTTCTGACTGGTGGTAGTAGAGTGTGAAAGTCTCCTTGCAAGAAGAAGCCACAGCACGCATGCTGGAACAATCTCTCACTGAGAAACGGACGCGGACATGGACGCGGTGGGCTCCGTGTCGCTCTATGAAGTGAGTACGCAACCAGTTATTCTGACCTGGTTCAGCCACGTTACAGACTTCAAAGGTTCGGATCAGGCGCTTCTTGTCATCCAGGACACTTACCTCATCCCACTATAATGGATACATGGGAAAGAAAAGGAAGAAGAAATAGTAAAAAAAATATGGATTCAGTGTTCAACTGCACCAAGAATACAGGACAGGCCTTCTTCTTCCCCTCCCTCCTCCTTGCCATGTCTATGACAAGACTTGACATGAGCAGCACAGCACTCTGGACAGGATGAAGTATGACCGTGTAAAGAAGAGCTGTTAAAGCTTGCAGGAAAGAACTGTTGTGACAGAACACATAATTCATGCAAACCTCTCACATGGCATAAAGAATCTTAAAATCAGAGAGTCACACTTCCCTCTTATTTCCCCATCTCTCATCTCCAGAGACAAGACACACAACACAAACAAATGAGACAGAGAAAAAAGACAGTTTTTTGGAGAAAACATTAAAGCAAGTCCCTTTATCCCAGTTGGAGCTGTGCTCTGCCATCTCCGATGCACACAAAACAATTCAGAATGGCCACTGCAGGGGCAGGTCCAGTATCTGTTTTGTGCCAGGAGGAAGGCACAAGGGAGGGATAGGGAGGGGTGGAAGCAGGTTACTGCACAAAGCTGTAAGAGAATCCCCTCCTTACCCTCTCATCCAGCTTTACAGAATAGGTACGAGGCCTTGGGTATGACAGAGGAAGCATATAATGAGATAGAAGAGAAGGAACCTGCGCAAGCACTCTTGACAAGGTCAGATCGACCATCTCCTTGTAACAAGACCTACATTAAGACCAGTGTTGAGGAGAAACAAAAGCAAGTTATGGACACTGCTGACTCCTTCCTGTGCAAAATAAAAGCACCCATTTGGAGACTGGACCATCTTTTCAGGGAAGTCTTCTGCCTCCCTGAGGCCCGGATTAGGGATGTCACCAGATGATGGAAGAGTTTAGTACAGCCTTCAGACTATTACCCACTCCTGTTCTTTCATGTGGGTGCTAATGATATTGCAACAAAAAGCCTAAGGTTGACCAAAAAACCAGGTACCGTTTTCCTCAATCCTCCCAGTAATGGGGAGGCACTTTGGAAGAAACAGGCAGTCCTGAGATATCAATACCTGGCTTCAGCACTGGTGCCTCCACCAAAACTTCTGGTTTTATAATCATGGAAGTGTCTTTGAGGCACAAAGTATACTGGGGCCTGACAGGATCCATGGGTCCTGATGGGGGAAACACGTCTTTGCTTGTAAACTGGAGGGACTGATTGAGAGGGCTTTAATCTAAAATTGATGGAGTAAGGGAATACCAACAGGAGAGCCGAAGGTAAGCCAAGGGTTAGCATGGCATTGCCTGAGGATGGCAATGCTAGTGGGAAGATTTATGCTGCTCCTGGGAGCATGGAGGGCTCAGGAGCATATCTGAAATGCTTGTACATCAACACATGCAGCATGAGAAAAAAACAGGATGAGTTGGAAGCGTTGGTCAGTTCCCAGAGCTATGATGTCACTGGTATTAGTGACACTTGGTGGAATGAGTCCCACAGTTGGGAGTGCTGGGATGTAGGACTAGAGGCTGTTCAGAAGGGACAGACAGGGCAGGGGAGGTAGAGGAGCTGCACTGGACATAAGGGAGAGGTTTGATTGTACAGCCCTCACAGTTAGCAATGATGTGGTTGGGAGGCCCTGGGTGAGGATTAGGGGGATGAAAAACAACAGAGTTGTTGTAGTGTCTACTACTGATCGCCCAGCCAGGATGTTAGCACTGATGAGTTATTCTATAGGCAATTGCAAGAAATATCTGGATCAGTAGCTCTTGTCCTTATGGGAGATCTCAACTTCCCAGATATCAACTGGGAATACCATACTGTGATGAGCAAGTCTGGGAAATACTTGGTTTGGGGAAGAAAACTTCTTGTCACAAGTCATCAGTGAGACAAGTAGGAAAGACGCCCTCTTAAGACTTGCTGTTTGTGAATAGAAAAGGACTTGTGGGAGATGTGATGGCAGGTGGCTGTCTTGGTCACAGTGATCACGAAATGGTTGAGTTTAAAGTTTTCGGTGTAATGAGAAAAAAAGAAAGCAGAGTTTCTACCCTGGATTTCAAGAGAGCAAACTTTAAGCTATTCAGGGAGCAACTTAGCAGTGTGCCCTGGGAATCTGCTTTTGAGGGCTTAGGAGTCCATGAGTGTCCATCAGTTTTTAAGAACCTCCTTTCAGAAGCACAGGAGCAGGCAATTCCAGCACGTTGGAAGTCAACCAAGTTGGGCAGAAGACCATCTTGGTTGAACAGGAAACTCCTCGCAAAGCTCAAGAGGGAAAAGAAATTGTATGATCTCTGGTCAGGCTTTGCAGGAAGATTACAGAGCTGTGGTTCACACATGCAGGGAGGAGCTATGAAAGGCCAAACTCAATTAGAGTTGAAACTGGACAGTGTTGTGACAGATAACAAGAAAGGCTTTTTTAAGTACATTAACAGCAAGAGGAGGCCTAAAGAAAACATCCGACCAATACTTCTTCAATACGGTCCCTGACTTATAGGAATAAAGAAAAAGCAGAGGCATTCAATGCTTTTTTTTGCCTCTGTCTTTACTAACAGAGGTAGACCTTGGTCTGCCCAGTCCTGAGTTGGAGGACGAATGCAGAAACAGTGATTTTCTATTTGTGGACACTGAAAACAGGGACCAGCTCTATCAGCTGAATGTTCACAAGTCCATGGGGCCTGATGGGATTCATCCCAGAATACTGGATGTTATGTCAGGACCCCTCTCAATCACCTACCAAAGGTCTTGGGAGTCTGAGGAAGTTAGCCAGTGTTACTCCAATCTATGAAAAGGGCATGAAGGAAGACCCAGGGAACTACAGGCCCGTTAGTCTAACCTCACTTCCTGGAAAAATTATGGAGAAACTTATACTGGGTACTACTGAAAGGCATTTAAAGAACAATGCAATCATCAGGCACAGGGGTTCACAAAGGGAAAGTCCTGTCTGACTAATTTGATATCCTTCTATGATAAGGTCACCTGCCTAATGGATGAAGGGAAGGAGGTGGATGTAGATTTTTCTGGATTTTAGTAAGGTCATTGATACTGTCCCTCACAACACCCTTCTGGACAAATTGTCCAGCTGTGGGACGACCAGGTACATGGTGCACTGGGTGAAGAACTGGCTGGACAGCAGTGCTCAAAGGGTTGTGGTGAATAGGGCTACATCTGGCTGGTGATCAGTTACCAGCGCTGTTCCTCAGGGATCAATTCTAGGGCTAGTTCTGTTTAATATTTTTATCAGTGATCTGGATGCAGGAGTTGAATGCACTGTTAGCAAGTTCTCTGATGATACCAAACTGGGAAGTGGTTTGACTCTGTTGAGGGACAAGGGGCCTTGCAGAGGGATCTAGATAGACTGGAACATTGGGCAATCATCAATGGCATAAATTTTAACAAGTCAAAATGCTGGATTTTGCATCTACGACGGAGTAACACCAGGCATAAGTATAAACTGGGAGAGGAATCACTGGAGAGTAGCCCTGCAGAAAGGGATCTGGGGGTGCTGGTCTGCAGCAGGCTCAATCAAGGGATCTGGGGGTGCTCAATGTCAGCAGTGTGCCCTGGCAGCCAAGAGGGCAAACTGCATCCTGGGGTGCGTCAAACACAGCAAAACCAGCTGGTCAAAGAGGTGACTCAGCGTTGGTGTGGCCTCACCTTGAGTGCTGGGTGCAGTTCTGGGCCTCACAATTTCAGAAGGATGTGAAGGTCCCTGAACGCATCCAGAGGAGGGCAACAAAGCTGGTGAAGGGCTGGAAAAAATGTCCTATGGGGAGCGGCTACGGACTCTGGGCTTGTCTAGTTTGGAGAAAAGGAGGCTGAGGGCGACGTTATTGCTCTCTGCAGCTTCCTGAGCAGGGGATGTGGACAGGGAAGTGCTAATCTCTTCTCCCCGGCATCCAGTGATAGGATGTGTAGGAATGGTTCAAAGCTGCATCAGGGGAGCTTCAGACTTGACATTAGAAAACATTACCAAGAGGGCAGTCAAACACTGGAACACGCTTCCTAGAGAGGTGGTCGATCGCCCACGTCTGTCAGTGTTGAAGAGACATTTGGACAATGCCCTTAACATGCTTTAACTTTTGGTCAGCTGTGAAATAATCAGGCAGTTGTACTAGATGATCATTGTAGGTCCTTTCTGTCTGAAATATTCTATTCCTATTCTATTCTATTCATGTGGAGGGATGGATGGACACCTCATGAGTATTTCTGAAGTAGGGTGGAAGGAAGAGGGTAAGGCAATAGTATTCCACCCAGTATCCTCCTCTCTTAACAGTCTGGCTTTGCACAAAATACCGTGTGCAAATTGTTCATATGTAGAAAATCCATAAAACAAATATCATTGGATCCAGTTTCCCTTTCTTCATCAGATGCATGCATGCCTCCCCAGCAGAGGTGTGGTCAAGAAGAGGACAAGGGAAATGCTTACCCCATCAGAAGGGTGGGTGGTCCAGCCAATCTCTGAGGTCTCTCCAGTTGTATCCAGAAGTATTTCTGTTTATATTTTAATAAAACAAGTTAAAAAAAAACCTATCTTGTGCTTTTCCAAGTCAGGCTAAAATCTCATCTGTCCCTCACAAGATTGCCTCTGAAAAAAAAAACCCCAAAAACATGTCTTGTAGAGGGCTTCCACACACCCAGAATATACATTCATGTTTTGAGATTGAATATGATAGGCTACATCCATAGTAGTAAATTAAGCAGGGGCAGAGGCACTGGGCACATAATCATGCTAACTCATGGTTAGCAAGTTGCTTGGCAATATTCTGGCCAGACAAAAACTTTCCCAGGCAAAATGTAAACACACTGACAGCATGGAGCAGAGTTATCATAATAAGCAGTACAGATGCAGCCACCCTTTTTTTTGAAAGGAAAGGGTGGGACAGAGACATAAGTTACATGAATGCATGCCAGTCTCCTCAGGACCATGGTTTCCCATTTTATTTGCAGGTGTAAATGTGGACATAAGGCCAAGACACTTTTATTTCCAGGTCTGGAACAAATTTCTGTGGGAGTTTAGGATGATGACCCATTTGATCCTGTAATGGATTCACTTTGTACTGGAGCTGGGCATTAGCCTATGTACGAATCCAAGTTTTATCAGAAAATCAGTATTAAATAGTCTCTTGCATTATACTGCTCAGGAGTAGGGTTCATGCAGAACTTCACAGGCCTAGTTTATTCCCACAACTAGTCTGCATCTCCACTGTTACTGAATCTACCATTGGAGACAGGTACTAGACTTCACTGCTCTTGAGGATGTTATTCTCTGTTCAGGTACAAAGAAATACAGTAGAGATTGTCACAGTGCAAGTTATATACAGAGTATTCTCCAGAAGTGAATGTTAAGGTCTGAGACCACCCTGGAAGTTACTGGTATGCAAGCATGTCCATTTTTCCGTGTACATTTATAGTGAGGACATAGGGGAAGAAAAAGACTCTGTCAAATAGGTATTTACATGTGTTGATTCATACTGTACAAATCAACCGCTTTTTCTTAAATTCTGGAAAGTCAATCTCTTTTGTTTGCTTATTTTAATTTTCATTTTTCTATCTTGTTGCTTTGTTTAAAAAAGAACCCAAAAAACAAACAGAAAAAGCCAAAACCCAACAGCAACATCCAGTTTATTTACAAACAGGATTCACTATTCCCCTTGCAAAGGTTTAACGATATGATTGTCCTATGTTTTACATAGGAGATCCTCAGTAGTTCATATTTCCAAATTATAGACTGCTGACTTCACTATCCCTATCAGTACTCCTCGGGATTCACTCCACATTAATCAGCAGAAAGGAAAGACCAGACTTGTCCTAAAGCAGACCCGATCAAGGAAGCAAGTTTATCCAGACCTCAGGCTTCACTGATGTCCCCAAACTGATGTTCCCTACATTCCTACACGAAATCATATATGTCTTATACCTTCCTGAGGAGCTGATGCAGTTCCTTGCTTCAAAAGCAGTGCAAAATATCTGGTCTGGCTTGCTGGAACTGGAAAGAGCTACAGGTTACAGCTGAAGCACAATCCCATTAAAATTCCCTAACAGACCTCAGGAAATGCTGAGCAGCTCAGAACTCAAGGATAGCTCAGCTCAGATGGCTCCTCTGAGTGGCAAAACATCTGTGAAAGGCCTATGCCTCCTTGAGGCTTAGTCTTCCCTTAGGCTGTCCTGGCAGCAGAGGGATTTGGCATTCCCCCATGCACATTACTGGTCAATTGCATAGTCTGGCACAGGGGTTTCACTCTGTCATGTCAGTACTTTGTAACAGGGTTCCCAAACATGGCTTTGATATGCTGGAATAATATACAAGGTAATTTTCCGCAAAGAAAGAACTTTTTTTCTAATTGGGTCTGAGTCTCCCATTTATCAAAGTATAATGCAACTAGCCCGTGGAAACTCTAGGAGAAAATAAAATAGAGAAAAGTTAATCAGGGCATGGAAAGCCAGATAAAAAGTGAGAAAGGAAAGAAGAAGAGAGAAAATAGAGAAGTCTTGCTCAGCAGCCTGGGCTCTGCCACAATGAGGAGGAAGCATATTCTCCAGACAGTTTCTCATCAGTGAGCAAGGTAATCTTCATCAAGCACATGAATATTTCACAGTTGAACAGATACAGGCAGCCTAAAGCAGACAGAACTGTCCCTGTCACAGTGAGTATTTTAAGTCAGGAAGCATTAGGAAAATAAGAAAAGTACACAAGAATGTTGTGTGCATAAATCTCACTTGGTGACCTATGGTCAAAAGTCCCTCGTTAACTTTCTTCTTTTTCTCCCTTTCCTACTGCCTCTATGCCTTGAATCAGATCCTCAGTCACACTAGCTGCATGTACACTTATAAATCTAACAGGCTGTTAGACTGCTCTCTGAGGAGTATGGTTCACGTGGCTAAAAACTTCAACACCACAGAAGTGCATGGTTGCATCCGAACCATCTCTCATCCTAACCTCTGACTTATGCCTAGGCACTGTTTAGGAGCAGGTTAGTTGGCATGGGCCAAACCCATGATAATGTGGGTATTAACCTGTGCTAATAATTTAACAGTATGAATGACTACGTAACAGTGTATAGGTATAAGCCTTTACTCTGCCACTTTATTAGTACTGATGCAGCATTCCCTCAGTGTATTGGGCCACATTAGTATTCTGCTGCTCTTCAGCGCAGATAGCAATGATCTGCTTGGCTGAATTTACCAACCAACCTGGAAGAAAAATAGCTTCCTATCTTGCTCAAAATCAAGGGTCGTGCAAGATCAGATCAGATACGGGCCCAGAACAGTCCATGATGCTTCTAGAGACCACACTTACTCAGGTGACCTCAGAGTATCAACAAAATATTTCACTTTGGGTTAAAAATGAGGAATAATCAAGGTATCTGAGCAATCTGGAGGCTTTTAAACACATGAAAGACAATTCTTCTTTGACTCCTGCTTTAATCTTATTTTTGAAGACTGAGATTCCAATTTCTTATTAAGACTCTTACTTTAGTTCAAAGAAGAGAAAAATAGCTGATGAGAGATTCTCCTCTATTTCTCTTCCCTAAACTAAAAGAACCCATCATCTTTTATAGCAGAGTCAAATGGATTCATTACACTCTTCCTAAAACAAAATTCAGAATTAACTACACTCTCAGTTCAGCGTCCTCTGTTCTTGCAGGCCAGAAAGGGTGAAAAAAAATCCCTAACACTTATGCTAGTACCAGTCAATACTTATGCCACAAACCAATCTCTTGGGCTGCACTGTACTATAATTTCAACATCAAGACCAACTGGGCAGAGGTTGGAAGTTATTACAGATCAGGCTGCTCAGAATAGGCATGTTAATGATTTTCAGATTTTGGTTAGCCTATACTTTCAAGCAAGACACTTTAGTGCTTGTGTTACAGGCAAAAATGTTCCCCTGATGCAAGGGAGGATGACAATTCACCCAAGGATGACTGACCCTCTGACAACCTTCATGAAGACAGAGATCGCCTAACAGCTTTCTGGATTGAAGAACACTTGTCCTCAGTGTCTTAATAGTAGAGTGGTGCACAAGGGAATTCTACAACACAAGTCTAGGCAAACTATAGCCACTGAGAAGAAAACTGATCCTGAGAAGGCAGTGAAAGAATCGCTTTACCTGTGGGATGAGAAGCTGGTGCTAAGAATGACCAGACCATAGAATCACAAAATGAATCAAGCTGGAAGGGAGGTATAGAGGTCATCTTGATCAACACCCCTCTCAAGACCAGGCTAAATTACAGTACAGCTCAAGGCCTTATCCAGTTTAATTCTGAATATAACCAAATGTACATGTACATTGGTAGATAAGGCAAAGGGCACTAGGGTAGAAGGTAACAATCAGAGAGTTTGCTTTGCTATGCAGCACCATGCCCCAAGCAGCAAAGCTCTCTGGCTTAACAGACTTCTTGAAAAGAACTTAAATATTACTGGACTTATTCTGCCTTGTATGATCATGCCTTGAACACGAACCAGTAGGAAGACCGTGAATGCTCTCTTAGAGAGGGCTGGAAAGAGAAAGTGTTCTCTGGGCTTGTGCAAAACTATTGTTAGGGGTTGCCAAATCCAGCAGCCTCACATAAGCAAGGCTGCTGCACCTCCATGTCCCCACGTCCAATCAATAACAAGGTTGAGTGGGCATTCCCAATAGGCACACACACAAACACACACGGCACATATACAAATGGCCAGCCACGAAGATCAACACATACAGAAACACTCACCAGTCATGCAAACAGAGAAAGCACCACCAACGGCCTCATCCTGCTCCCCTTTCTGGCTGGTCAGGATGAAGGTCTGTTAGTGGGAAATACATACGTATTTATACACAGTATGGATCCCTGCAATAACTGTCCTTAAACATTCAGTCTCCAGTAGCTGACCTCTGGATCTGTCGTCTCCCCATTTGCTGGCACCTGTACATATAAGCACCTGAAGCTTGCAGCCCCAGTCCTATGCCTGGTATTCAGACACCCCCACTCACTTTTACATCCCTTCACTCACTTTTACATCCCTTCACACACAGACACAGGCACACTATGGACCCTCTGCTAACTGGTTTTAGGCATGCAGTCCACCCAGTAGCTTGTCCTGGATTCTCATTCTCTTAGGTTGCTGGCACTTGAACATGTGAGCCCCCAAGGCTCACTGCCAGTTGCTGTAGTGCTGCCCCACTCCACAGAACCCCACTTACACATACAAACACATGGAGAGGCACACACACTACAGACTCCTCTAGTAACTGGCCTTAGACATCAGTCTACGCAGCAGCTGGCCTTTGGATCGTCTTGTCTCCGGTTGCAGAGATACACAGTATACAGACAGGACTCTCAAAGAACCCCCAGAACTTATGGTCTCCCCAATAATTGGCCTGGACCTCTTGAGCCCCTCAGAAGATAGCTCCTCCAGCTGTCTCGGTCACAGGGACACACACATAAAAACAGGCATCTCATTCATCCCCCATACTCTATGGTGTCTCCTTGGCTTCCCAAATCACTTACTCTACTAATCAGATAGTCTGGCTTGGTATTTGCTAGAGATCACAGACTCACTCATATGAATTCACTCACTCCAGTTGCTGGTACCACAGATGCACAGATCCTATGACCCATGGTCCAACTTGGGTTCCTGGCATTTGATTTTCATCCACCCCAGGCTCTTCAGGTACTGGCAGCACTGACACATGGGCCCCTATGATCTTTGGTTCAAATCCATTTGCTGGCATTTAAATGTCCACACACACAAAATAAAAGCCCCCTCACCCAGGTAACTAGTGAAAAATTGAATTTAATAAGAAGATAGGATAGACTGTGGTGATCAGGTGCAGGTCAAGGCCTGCACACGTACTGACCAACAGCCTGTTTACACATGATTGGCCCCTTATCTCTATTTTCTCACACCTGATCCTCCTCAAAACCACTTAATCTCTCCCTTTCCCCACCTTTGGTTCCTCTTCTGAACAACCCACGGTAAGTTTTGCAGAAGCCCCAAATGATCTTCCCTTCATCCCATAATAAATCCCATACACCTGTTGGCAGTAATCCCCCTCACTCTACAAGGTGTTCCAGAGAGCACTTCCATTGATTTATCTTAACGAGTTTCATTCCCTCTCAGTGGGCTGATCACACTCCTGTGATAGCCCTGGGAGAAGCTGGGTCAGGGTGCTTATTTCTCCGTTAGGTTATTTGGGTTCCCCTGCCTGTCATTGTTCCTCTGTGCTCCTTTGAGTGTGGGGTGAGGAGCCTTCTATCATGCAACTGAACAAATATATTTATATATGGGGGCTATCACTTGGAGACACAATACAGTGAAACCTTTGGGAAACCTTAAATATACTAGAACTTCTTCCAAAACTAAACAGCTATTGTAGTGAAGTAAATAATATATCAATGGCTAGTGACATATGCAACTGCAACAAGTACTTATTTTTCAAGAATGAGTTGATGAAACAAGTAAAAAACCAAACAAAAATAGCCAAAAATTCCCACTTACTACTCAATACAAAGATTGCTGTTGTTTTTTAACAAAGTCTGTCTTTTTTACAGTTCAGCTATGACTTAACATGAAAAAACAAGCTACAGAGTTATAAAATATGCCTCCTAATATAAAAGAATATATACAAAACCAACCTATATGAGACAAATGAGTTTGACCTTTTTTTTTGGATAAATCTATATTGTGAAGTCATTCTTGCCATGAATGTTCCTGTATTACTTCTGTATTGGCAATTAATAGAAGAAGCTATCTGAAGCCAATGAGATATGTATTTAGTGACTTCCATGAAGTATAATATTTTCTGACTACTTGCTATGTCAGAGCAAAATGCTGATACTATCAGAACAAGGTTGTGATCCACATGGAGGAATTCTCAGACCCCAGTCAGGAGTTATGCACCATCTGTGAAAGGTAACAGCCAAATGGTCTAAGATTTGGAAATACACAACTATTTGCAAGGTAGCACAGGTTTTAAACTTTATGAATGACTGTGTCGTTTTCCCTTTACCTGCCCTATCCTTTTGTTAAAGCTCTAGGGAAACTGTCAGGATTAGCATGTTGCACTAATTCCTCTGCTGATGTTGGGAAATGCAGATATCAGGAAATTAAAAAAAGGACTTTAAATGCTTAGTTTCAACTTTGCATATGCAATCAAATTAAATTATTACCTACAACTTTCCTAGTAATTTGATATAATATGCATTCTTCCAGAGTTTAACAGATTCATTCTGCAAACACCCACTATTGAGTCTAGAACTTACCCAACTGCCACTGCCATCAAACCGGCTACTTCATATGACAGTGTGATTTTTAAAGTTTATCTATGTTTTCCTGCTTTTTTTTTTCATAAACATTAAAAAGTGATCTTGGGTCTGGTTTCACTGAAGCATAAATTGAAGTCCCAGATACTGTATATTACAAGAGTACAGTTCTTTTCTTTGAAGCTTTAATTAGCTTTGAATATAAACAGTCTTAGCTGCAGCATGAATAGCCTCTACTGGCCTCCAAGCAGCAAGAGGTAGCCTGCAGCTTGTGAACAGTTTCAACACAGGGCTATGGTACACACCTGGGAATCTATTAGGGGAGAAAACAAATCAAGTGGAGCTGCTAAGCCTGACCAATGGGATAACCCAGACACCCCTCCCCTTACAAACAAGCTGTACATCCAGCAGTCCTATTCACCTTCTGAATGTCTACAACAGAAGATTCCTCTGCCCTGGGCTTTCCAGGCATGTGGCAAAGTGTCAGGAAAGAACATAACGGGAAATCTTTGCTGGGATTTTAATAACCTGTGTGAATCACAAGCAAACGAAGTAAAAAGTTAATTTTACTTCCCCCCCCCCCCCCCGAAGTAAAATAACATCCATTTAAACTTTTCTTTGTATATAATAAAACAAAAGGCAATGGTATTTTTTACTCTGAAGATTACCTTTGAGGAAAGCATAGTTTTCCTTCACTTCAAAAACAAGCCAATTTGAGCAATCAGTACTTCTTGAATACAACCTTGAATTTCCAGAAGATATTTAGAAAGGTTGTCCAGCCATTCTGCAGGCTGGAGAGTTTGTTGTAAAATAAATGCAGTCACTCACATGCAGAACACATCATTCCTTTGGAACATATTTAATGAGTTCTGCAAAATGAACTTGTGTTTACAGCTGTAAACATTTATAACTCAGTCAAAACAAAACCAATATTCCACAGAAAATTTAACTCTGTGCTCTTGTAAGAGCTATTTCATTAGCAAGTTATCACTTGCTCTCAGCTATTTTTACTATAGCCCATCAGGCATTCTTAAATTCTGTGCTTCACCAACTTTTACAATCAGAAGGGTTAACCTACAAAAATGTTAAATGATAAATTGTAGACAATAATTACATACATGTATAGATACTCACAGAAATAAAATTTCTGTGTATTTCTTTACATATTTTTGAAAAAAAGGAAAAAATCTATTTTTTCAGCCAGCATATAGCACAAAAATAATGGTCCCCAAACTAAAACCTCAAAAATGTGCAGAGCCATAATCGTGGGAAATTCAATCTTAATGAAAACTTTTGTGCAATCTTGTTTCCTTTTATAAAGCTAAAATAGTAAGTTTACAAATATCTTCTGTTTGCAAAACAGTTTTCCGTCATGTTTCCCGTGCAGTTTTTTTTCTAGTCTAAAAATCATGCCTGGAAAATTTTTGATCAACATGCTCATTCCTAGTGAAATCAGTGTGTCCAAATACTAGATTTGTATCAAGTAAGTTCAGCCTAATGATTCATTTTTATGCATTAAAAACAACAACAATAACAACAAAAACATCTTCAGTTGCTTATAAGAACTTCTTTACTTCTGATTCATGAAGGGGTTTAAGGTCCCGTTAGGTCCTGTAAAAGGGTGCTGCTTTCCTTATATCTGAAAAGCATTCTGCATAAAAAGTATTTGCTCTTTTCATAATGCCTAGAAAGGTGGTTTGAATACTTTGGTTATTTTTCTTCCACTCCCTACAGCTTCTCCTTCTTTTCTTAACAACTTACATTAAGGTTTTATCAAAATTGGTTTTCCCCTTTTAGAAAATTTCAAAGCTTAGTTTGAGACAAAAAGCAATTTACATTGAGCCTGTTTAAATCTAACTCAAATGCCTGAGAAACACTTGGAAGAAAGATTACCTTCATTGATTTTCCCACTCAGTCAGTCCTCTTCAGTTAGAGGTGAGACGTATTTTAGACACCATCTAAACCTTCTAAGAAACCTTACAAAAACTAAGGACCAAAGTGGATGTTCCCTATATTTTTCAACTTAAATCTGAAAACTGAAGTTCAAGTTTCTGCTATATACAATAATGAGTCAACAAAATGGCCATGGGCCTTTTTTCTTCCTGATGGATAACTCTGTAGTAAAGCAAAGCATTCTACATAGTTATCACCAGACTTCCCTTCTCCTAATGCATAATTCTTCTCTGCCTTTTGCCACAACAAAAATACTTACCTCTGAGATGCAAATTACCTTTGGAGTGCAATCCTAGGACCATGTAGTACAGTCATAATGAAAGGTGCTGACACCCCTGACTGAATTGAGAGTTGAAATTCAGCTCATGGGCACCTTTACTGCTTCATCTCCATAGGCAGAATTTTACTGTCCTATTTTAATCCAGGCAATTCAACCATGTGATCTGTGAAGCTGTATCACACAGTGTTTTCTAAATTCCAATCACTGAAATCCAAAAATGTCAAATCCTATAGGCATCACTGAGTTACTTCAGATTTGCAGAGAATGGACATTTTCTGTCCCTTTTCCATCTCAGTTCCTCTATCAGTTACACTAAGGAATAACATTACTTTGTAAAATCATTTTTAAATCAGCAATTAATAGTTGCAGACATTTAAGAATTTGTGTTATAATTTTACATCAGTTATTTCCTCCCTGAACTTCCTCCCATTCCATTCCCCTCCTAGTAAGAGCAGGAATGCTTTAACAAGCTTTCCTCTTTATTAGCAAGAAAAAAACAGTAGTTTTTTCTTTGCAATCTCCATCCTCTTTTTCTTAGATCTCACACTATTCTCCTTTCCCTTACTCTAGGTTTTTCCTTCCTTGTCTCCCTCTGATTCCCTCTCTCCCTCCCATCCTTTTGCAGAGGCTTTCACATATGCAAGAGATGAACATTCATCACAAAGCAGTGCAGTTCATTGAGCACACGTAGCTGCAAGGATATTTCTTGGAACAAACAAGAGGATTATTTACAATACCTCTGTCCCTCTCTAACTCTCTCCCATAGTTCTTATCTCATCTCATCTCCTGTTCCCATCACCCTCCCTCCTACCATCTGTTCTTTCTTCTCCCATTTTCTTGGCCTCTCTTTTCTCCTGTCCACCTTTGCTCTGTGCTGTCTTCACTGATCTCTCCCTCCTCTCCTCTGCTGGCTGAACACGAACTGCCTCTTCTTGTTAAAGCAAAATATTTTCTCCGTATCTATTACATGAGGCAAGTTGTTCAGACGACAGAGACAAAAATTTCTGATTTCAGCCCAGTGGATGCTGCCTTGTAGAACAACATACACATCATAAAACCATGTTTTATGAAACCATGTTTCATAAAACAAACATGGTGCAAGAACAGGAACACAAGAATCAAATACATGCAAAGCATAAACAAAGAGCTTATTCCTGGGGCAAAAAAATTATTCTTTCAGACTGTCACTTCCAAGATAGCTAGTAGAAATGTTCATTAATGGTCCTTCATAAGAAGGTTTGCCTGTCCCACTAGAAACAATACTAATATCTTTTTACATCTCATGAGATAGTGATCAACCATCAAAGAAAGACACGTGCTCAATGCTTATCTGGACTAGGATAAGCATACCAGAGAGCACACCTTTTTTTTCTCTAGAGAAACTTAAATTGTTGAATTATATAAAATCTGTTCTTACCTTCTAGCGAGGTGACTAGATGAAAGAAGCAGACCATCCAGAGCCAACCCATTCCCGCCACTCTTCTTGCACTGATGCCAGCATTAGAATCCATGAAGATTCTCTGTAGATAGCACCATCTCCAAAAAGCCACACACCACTACCTTGAAAAGGCCAAAGATTTCTTGGGGTATTTTAATATCTTTCCAATCAAAGCACAGAGGCCTTCACACAGGAATACTGGTTAAGAAAAAACAGAAGGTAGACACAGAAATCAGGTCACAATAATAAAGAACTGGCAGTTTCTACACATCCACTCCATCATTTACTACTTTCAAGATACAGGTGAAAAAGAGTATCACAGACCCAGTATTTACCATATACCCACACGTCCCACCTCAACATTTCAGTCCCAGTTGTTTTGTACACTGACAGTACACACAGATTTTGAGACATTCATGGCATCACTAAGAGTGGTGTTCCCAGATCAATGTTAATCTGTCCTACAATATAGGCTGTATTCTTACTTAAAGCCTCACCCTTTGCATCTATGACAATGTCTCTTGGACGATGTCCATTCCATTACCCCTGTATGCTTTCCAAATTCTGTCTCTTATAATTTACACTTTGCCTTTTAAGGACTCTGCAGGGCAGTGGCTATGACAGGAGAGTTTTCACCGTTTTTGACAACACAAATCTACACTGCTGACACACTTGCGTCAGCAAGCATTTCAGATTTGCATTTCATTTGTCCCTTTAAGCATATGACTGTCCAACACTATTGAAGATGGACAGTATTTTTCCCACTAATATGTTGTAGGTGAAGAACTAAACATTGTGATATTTAAGGTCAAATACGGAGCCTGCCAGGTTACAGCCAGGAAAAGCACACAAGTCCAAATTTATTATCTTAAATGGGAAAAAATCCAAGCAAAACCAAACAAAACTCCACCACCACCATTAAGAACCTGATATAAAGACTTATTTCACAGTCGGGGAGCGGCATGTAGCACTGCATTAGATCAATCCAGCACAATAATTTTGCTAAGCAAGGTATTTCTGGCTCCATTTGCCCAATACTCAGCCCACGGGATAAATATCATGGTAATATGTAGGTTACATGCAAAAAGCCAGTATGTTTTGTTTCTTTAGGTGCTCTTTGCACAGAGCATTGAAAACACTTCAGTGTCTTCAGTGAGACAGCGAAGCATAGCTACAGAGAAAGAAAAATGTCTGAGGCAATATAGAGAAATGGCTCAATAACTTGGCTGAAATAGGGGAGAGAAGAGTTGTAATTAAAAGGGGCAGCCTCACTGCAATAATCTGAAAACCCAGCAATGGGGGATTTGAGCAAGTTCAGTGTAGCAGAGAGAAAAGCAGCCTGGGGAGTATGATAAAAGGCAATGGAGTGCAATTTGATTTGCTTTACTAAAGAGATGGAGAAATTACTGGACATGATGGAATAGTTCTTACATTGCCCTTAATGAGAACCTATACACCAAACACAGATGAAATACAGGCACCCTGGGCATCACTAAAATGTAAGTAAACTAAAGGGACCTCAGGAAGAAGCAAAAACTTTGATGAGGAAAGAGAAAAATGAAATCAGTAAAGTATAACTGAGAAAAAATGAAGATTAAAATAGTATAATGGATATAATACAGGTACTGCATATTAGTTTATGAAGCATGTATACACCACAGAAGAAAAACACCACTGGATGAAACTGAGAAAAATCCAGGCTGAATGATCAGAAAACCCTTCTTTATAGAAAGAACTATCCAAGCACATAGAAGTGTTCTCCAGGAACAGGGCTGAAGACTGCTGCCTGAGACACCAAAACCAAGACTTGGTACACCAGAATCAGGCCTGCATGACTACTCTACATGGAGACATAATACTCAGCATTTGTCTTGCCAGTCAATCCATAACATTGTAACATCTAAAAGCCTATTCTTAAGGCCAGCCAACTCCTGAGAGATGGGGACTTTTAAACATTCATTTTGAAGGCAAATAAATGCAGAACAGAGGTGAAATAAACTGAAGAAAACTTTCATTTCAGTCAGCAGGGCTGCATTCATTACAGAAGGTTTGAAAGCAGCCCACAGTTCAGACCTTCTCAACGTCACAGAACGAGTGGCAGAGCAGGAAACAACCCAAATACACTCTGGCTGCTAGATCTCAGGCCAAAGTCTTGAACTTAACTAGGTAATATGTAAGGAGGAAATCAGTTTGCTACTGCAAAACAGATAGAACTAAGAAAACCCTGCTACCAAGAAGCAGACACAAAATTATTTCAGGCTCCAAGGAAACCAACTGTTCCCCTTCCCCCCCTACCTGCACATCTCTCTTACAACATCTGTTCAGCTGACCATGGCAGACCCTGTATCTCAGCAATGTTGCACTGCTCTTCGTGAGGCCTTTGTCTAGATTAGACTGGAAAATTATTTTTCCCTGAAATAAACTGCGGCTAAATGAAAAAGTTGGGTTTGATTTAGCAGTTAAAAAAGGTAAATCTGTAATTTTTTTGATCCTGCCTCTTCCACACCTCAATGAAAAATGCTTACTCCACAATGAAGGATAGAGGAGAACATTATGGAAGCATTTAAGGTAGAGTAGGAGGGAAGTACTAGCCTCTCTGAATTAAAGAGTACCAAGCCCCTAAATTACTAACCACTGCCCTGCCCTTCCTCCCAGTACTTGATGTGTGCAGAATTTGACTACACCCAAAGACACTCATCTTTCATTCTTCAGTTCTCCTACTGTTTCTTCCCTACACCAAACTACTTAAAACAGAAACCTCAAACCATGCCAGCTTTTAAATGATTCTCTTCTCTTGTCTACACAAGCACCTTTCCATGGCCTTCTCAGCTTGTTACTTCTTCCAAAATCACTTTCAGACAGACTACCACCTCTCTTTGCTACAGAATCCACTATCCCCCATTCTCCTCCAAATCCAACTGCAAAGTCATACACCTTCCCTGGACAGGATCCATCAATAAACTTAATTAAATACCCATTCTCATCCTCTCTCTCTTCCAGCTACATAGAACTTGCCACCCATGCACCGGCTGTCAATTCTTCTTATGTTAACCCTTTCATCAAGGATTCTACACCATTTTGGGCATATACTTCCTTGGCTAGTGGAATGATCTCCAACTCCTTGGAAGTCCTGAAAAATCATAAAGCATCTGAAAAGCATGACAGTTCCTGAGGAACCAAATGTCTTTTAATGATTCAACCCTATAAAACAGTGAAGATGCCAAGCAGTCAGAAAAGACCAGTTATATATTGCCTTTGCTTTAGTACCAAGCTCCAAGAGACTGGAGATGGAAGTCTCCAGGTTATCTGCTTACGTCATTCACCAATGCTATTACGATTGTTTACTTTGGCACCATCACTGTGGTATCTAGATTACCAAAATTTAATTATGTTCAAGATCCCAATAGGAGAGATTAATAAAATCATCACCAGTATTTTCAAGAATCCTCGTTTCTTAGCTGAACAACCAGAGAGGGAGAAGAGTTCTTCGGGAAGTTTGTCAAGGCAATGGAGATTCCTCAGCTTCTTTGGGCATCTGTTCCAGTGCTGAACCACTACTGGGGATTTTTTTTTTGTTCCTTATATAGTCAGAATCTCCCTTGCTCTCTTCTGTTGTATATCTCAACAGAAGAGAGTCAGCTCTTGCCCAGCATCTCAAAGCTTCTTCTACAAAAGACTGCAAACACAAACCATTTCAGCTGGAAAGCCTTGAATGTGAAACATAGTATGCCTGGCTTAATGGCACTGTTTGCAACCTGTTTCTTCTCACCAGCCAGCCAGTGCTGTAATTTCTCACTTTTTCTGAACTCAATCTTGTAGTGGGAACACTTTAGTACAGTCTCCAGGCAAATGATGCTCAGTGCTACAAGATAGTAGGAATAGTGTTCCCATATGTACTAGGACAACTGACACTTATACAGGTCTGTGCTCATGAGATTTCTGTCACAAAGGGGGCTGCTGTGTGCCCATCCTGTATCTAAACTGTGGCAAACTTGAAGTATTTCATGCAGCTAGTATCTCTGCAGCAGTTTCATTATGCAAATAATAGATTCCCTCAAAGTTCAAGCACTGTCAATGATGACACCTGAAGAGCCAGCCACAGGGCTGTTGCTAAATGGGTTAGCGTTGATCCAAAATTCTCTTACATCAGTGCACGTGTTTTTATTAGAAGAGAAGCATATTTGCTCCTAGGTTTGTGTAGTCACTTATTTTACAGTACCCCAAAGGCATATGTCTTGACTCTTGATGGAGGTGGTCATGCACATGGCAAACCTAAGAGGGATCTTCTCAGAATGGACTCCTTTTTTTCTTCTGGGTTTGCCTGGCACTCTGAGACTGATCAAGAACAGTGACAACTAGATATAAACTGTATTAATTCTCTTCTGGCCACAGGTTCTGATCGACATAAGCTTTAAGGAAAACCCCTTGCTTTCTAATCATTTTGATTCCACCCATAAATCATTAGACAGATCTTCACTGAAGCATTTTCTAGCTTAGTATGCAAACAGTATGTAGCTACAGATCAGAAAGTAATGCACATTGATCCTACTCTCCTCTGACAGAGACCACCTGCAGAACCTGACATCAAATAGCAGTTAAGCATTCATCTGAATCATGAACTTGTTTGGATTCTGCAGGAGGAATTCAGGCACTCCTTTAGGATTAATAAAAAAGCTAGGATTGTTCAGGCACTGCACAAGCCTCCTGGAGAAAACATGAGCACCTGGCAGGTTCTTCCTCTCCATGAATGGAATGTAGCTGTTGCTTTGAGTTCTGTGAAATTAGAGCAAACCAGAGGCAGCAGGAAGACCTATTAGTCCCATAGCCCCCAATTTCTACATGAGACCTAAGGGTAGTTCCAATATTCTATTCACTAAAAGCTTACAGGAGCTTGATCCACTGCAGAGAGGATGCTTCATTCTGCACTGCTTTGTAGAAATCCCAACTCTAATATCGGTCCAAGTATCTTATTCCCAGGAGGCATGGAGGCAAATGGAAGCAATGGGGCTGTCAACACAATACAAAATTTGTCAGTTCTTAATCAAGTGTTCCTTATGGCCTTCCTTATTGGAAGAACGTTTGTGGGTTTGAATGTGTGGTCAAGAGAATAACAATTCTGCATTCTTTAGTGCAAACTACACTTCAAAGCACAAGAAAGAACACTGAAGAAGATGAGTGTCCATCTGACCCAAGTTTCCTCTGTGTATCCAGTGCCAGGAAGAGGTGCTATATGGTGACAGCTTCCAAGCCTGGCCTGTATGTGGTCTACTCCCCTACTATTCCTCTAGTATTCACAAATACAAGATTAGAATTACTGGAGAGTATAACCCAATCCATTCCCTTTAGTATCACTTTATGGTTTTATCTAATCCCTGTTTTGAACTTGCAACACATTTGAAAATATATCTATCCCTGTGCAACAAAGTACTTTCATGTATTTTAAATTGTTCTACTAATAGAAGCTGAAATCGTAACAATGAAAGATTTTTACTCTTTCTATTCTTCTTAACTGTCCCAAGAACTTTTCCAAATCGTCTTATTTCCTCCCACTGGAACAATGTTTCTTCCTCCTCCATTGTTAACTGACTCCTCTAGGCCTCTTTCACAGTAGAAATCATTATATGGGTATAGCTTCCCTCCGCTACACTTGATTCAACAGATTTCCCTCATATTTGTCATACATCATCCTCACACATCATCCTCACACAAAGCATCTGGATGCAAAATAAATGCACCTCAAAAATTCTTCAGGGCAGAGAAAATGCTGTACCTTTGCAGGCACAGTCTTTCCTCCTCTTGCACATTTTGCACTATGAATCATAACAGCTTAATATTATCTCTCGGTGAGAAGCATTAAAAAGATAAATGAGCACAACATCTGGGAGAGTCAATAAACTACTATTCCAATTAATTTGTGCTGCACACTGATTCATCACATTTAGGCAGAGTACAAAAAAATGGAATTAATATTTTTCATTCATGATAAACAGGGAACCACGGTAGTGTTATACATCAAGCAAGAGGCCTTTCCTCTCCTTTCCCCCCCAAGTTCTCTCCTACCATAATTGCTCCTTTGCCACTGAGATGCCCTTGCAGCTACAGTCACTCATCTCACTAGGATAAATCTCACAATGCTGTTGTGAAAAGCTGTCACTCAATGCCTGTGCAACACTTTGAGCATGACATAATACTGTCTACCTTCTTTCTTAGACAATAATTACAGTAACTGCTATACACAGAAAACTTTCTACATCCCAAACAGGAAGTGAATGGGGGGAGAGCAACACATAATTTATCGCTCAAGGTTTTAATATTACGAAGTTAATGTGTTCTTCTTAAAAAAATTTTTTACTGGGGCACATATAGAGGCACAGAGAAATGTTTAATTAAATATATAAATCATTTCAATAGTTTCTGTATATCCTTTTATCCTCTGTTACTATCTGAGATTATTTTGAATGACCCCAAAATACTTTTAAAATATCTGAGAGTGGAATTTGTAACAAAGCCTTGTGGAATTTTTATGGTCTGTTCAGTTTATTAATTTAATTTTGAGAGAAAGGCTGTAGGTGCTAATGTATAACTAACCTTAAAGGAATTCTTCCTCAACAATGTGCTTCCTAAAAGATTTCCTCTAGCTGGCTTGATCATTTGTTTCTTGATTATCTAAATAGGGTTGTGTCTGTGTCTTTGGGGATTCTTTAAGTTTACAACGACAATCCAAAGGTTGATTTTGAATGCTCTCCAAAGAAAGATTTATTTCCTTGTTTACCATGGAAACACCAGAGTCTTGAAGCTGATCTTCCACACTGATTACACATTTCCTAGTGGGATCCAAGTTAAGAACTTCCATAGCCCTTAAAGGGAAGTGATGCTTATTTTAATGAATTTTTATTAAGCCTTTGAGGTTCGGATAGGGTGCCCAAATTGAAAGCATAATCAGTCAAACAATCTCTACAGTCAGTGGACTGAGCTGAATTATCTTCAGTAGGTATTTAAGATCTGCATCAAATAAAAAAGAGAGCTATGGACAGCTAAACAGTCCCTTCCAGATGACTCCTTAGGTGCAGCCTAAAGGTATCTGCGGAGATTCTGAGACTCTGTGCTGTCTTCCAACCCATACAGGTGGCCACATTAACATTTCTTTAGATAACCACAGTGCTTTCCTTTAAATCTCTCTTCTCTGCCATGACACATATACTTGGCTAGGGAAGCCTCACAGCTTTTCTTGTGACCCTAGTTTATATTCCTAACCAAAAATTCATTCACCACTGCTCTGTGTTTCTGCAGACTCTCTCAATGCCTCCCCATTATGCTTCTGCTACGCCTAACAAGAGGGACACTGATCTCTTGAAACTTGCAATTTAAAAAAAAAAAATTTAAAATTAAAGATACAGATTATTTCTTCCACCTGCTTATTACGTACCTGAATGACATGCATATTAAGTACAACAAAGCTCCTGAACAAAATCTCTTTCCACCTCACAAGATTTAACTTAATTGACAATTTTTATAGTGATGAGTGTACTTCTCAAAGAAACATTGGTAATTATACTCAAGCTTCTAACATTAACACCTGGAAGCAAAATCCCAGCTCTAGAATATTAATGACGTTATAGAATGAAAAATGGAAATAAATGCATTGTTGTGTATGTTATCCATCACTTGCCTGATAGAAACGCTCCTAAAAAATAATAGGAATTGGGGTGGCAGAGAAATTACTCCCTTTGAATTTTCATAGAGTAAATAAATGAGACTGCAGAAAGAAGAGGGAGAAAAAGAATCAGCAGGTTCCCATCACATTCATCTTCTTTGATGGAAAGAGAAGACAACAGCTGTACCTACTGGGTATAGTTTCACTGTGCTCTTATCAATTTTACTTTAATTTCTCAGGAAAATTCTCTCAGCACAACTGTGCACAGATTCCTGCAATGTACTTTTATCTATCTGGAAATAAACAGGATGTTTTCAACTTCAAGTATGATTTACCTTTAACAAGTATACTTTTATCTGCACAAAAGGAAGACATAGGCTTCAGAGAGGAAAAAAATAGGTAATTTACAAGATCTAGGGCACAGGAGCAAACCTTTCTCAAGCACTGTCTAAAAGACTGTATTTCTAAAATCCTAAGCACAGAATTTTATGTTTAGGGGATCTGACTTAAGTATCCCTTAAGATGGCCACATTATTAACTTCTAGGTGAAAAAATCCTGTGGTAGTAAAAATTCTTTGAAAATTGACACTTCCTTCTCTGGTACAACTGGCAATAGCTAAGTTTAAGTAAGCACTTCAAATTTCACAGTAATTTTATGATAGAACAAGTTTGAAAACAAGGAAAAAGATGCATACTGTTTTGGCATTAAAAAAGGGAAGGGAAATAAAACTTTCACAAACAGCATTTAAACAAATGACATGTGAATTAAAGTGTATGTCCCTAAAATCATGTTCTCATCTACTCAGCAATGCTGATCTTGCTTCTTTTTCATCTGAAATTAAAGTTTAATTATATACCAAGTTCTGATTGCTGATGGATGCAAAATGATATAGATGCCAAGCACAGTGTTAGCATTGGCCAGACAAGCAACACCACAAATCAGACAAATAACCTTGACATTTGCTGACCAAGTCTGCAAGAGCATCTGCAAATCTGCATAGACAAACCAAGAACAGAGCTGCAAAAGGGCATTAAAGGCACTGTCAGGACGCTGGAAAATAAATCAAGGGTCTGAAGCATTGGGTGGGGGGAAAGGCGAGAGCTGCTTACAAAAATAAGATATGGATAAGCCTAAGAAAAGGGATATGTTATACTAATACTGTTTCCCATTTTAAAGTAAGAATATAGCCTTACATGGCATGGCTAGAAATATATGAACTAAGATCTATGCACAAACACTCAAAACATATAATGGAGGGCAAAAAACAAACAGAGTATTTTTCTTAAACTGCTCTTTGTGGACAAAAGTTTTCAAAGCCCTTTAGTAAGGATTAAGATTTTCTTCAGCTGCCATAAAGGATCTTAATTTTTTTGTAAAAATATTCTTACTGTCTTCATCTCTAATTTTGCTTTTGACTGTACGAGGGTTTTACAGTAAGGAATATTAAGCATAAGCAGAAAATGCATGCTATTCATATTCACAGTATCCAAACTTATGCTGTCCATTAGGAGATAGTGGCAGCACTGACAGTCAGTTAAAAGATAATGGTCCTCTTCTATGGGAAATGCCTGCATTTTGAAATTGCCTTTCATTCCATGAGAGAAACTGACATTTCAAAACATACTATAAAAAGAACTAATAATATTAAAACATCTTCATTTAAGTGCTGCTCTTTTTATTAACCTCTTTTCTGGCTTCAGGGAAGCAACTTGGGTTTTCAGAGAATGTGCTTCATGATTTAAGGGTTAATTATAACTACTTTCTTCCATTTTAATCAGTTTCACAGCCTTGGGCTGTCATTGAGCTTGGTTCTCAAATTGTTGGCTGCATGCATCTGCAGATAGAGGCTACTTTTATTTTTAAAACTATTTAATTATTAGCATTATTTATCATAACTTTTTTTTTAATTCCTGTTAAGAGATCAAGGAAAGAATGCTTCTTTGTAAAACAAGGCAGAAAAGCACTGAATCACTTTACCAACTTGTTAACTGTCCTGATCTTTCTGTCCAAAACTCTTCATGCATTTGATTACCAGCTAGCTTCCATCTAATCATATCCTCACACCTATTGCAAATACAAGTTTTCAAGTTCATAAGGTTGCCCTAATAGAGGCCTGTAACATAACATATCCCCTGAATGGAAGTGGGAATAAGAAATTATCTTCAGTCAAGCTGATTCCCTTACATTTTGCTGACAGCATCAACAGGCTATACAATACACAAGCTTTAGCTCCAGCATGTAAATTAGAGTGTTTGATGTGGAAATATATGCACAAAACTAGGAAGCTATGAGGGAGAGAGAAAATGGCTCAGAGAAAAGTTATACCATACAGTTTTCATCTTTATGACCACTGTTTGCCTAGATGGGAATTCTGTCTGTTCCACCATTAGTTTGAGCCTCATGTTCCCATTAGGCACTAAAACACTACAAAATAAACCTGCACTGCACTGATCATACTCCACAGAACTGCACACCATCACTAACGATAGTCTATCTATAACCATTTTTGCAGGAGGTGTTACTTCACTGTGCAGTAACAAGCAACTAGGGAGCTACCTTGGTAGCAATCTCTCAAGGCACAGTAAGAACACCAAGACAGGAACTGTGAAATCCAGAACTTATTCTGGGAAAACTTTAAGAAAATAGATGATTTCTCCAGTTTTGTTCTCTTCAGCTCCGGTCTTCAAATCCATAATCTTCAGTTAGTCTCCTTCCCTCATATAATACCTTGGTCTCACTGTTAAATGACTGAACTGAGCAACAAGAACAGACAATATAAGGGTCCTATTCAACTTCAGAAACATCTGACTTGGTCTGAAACACTGTTTCTTTTACCTTTTGTCAGTGATATATATATATATTTATTTAGAGGACAACATTAATTATTCATGCTGGTTCAAGGCTTAGACCAGGCTCTCACTTTGATTTTGGGATTTGAGTTGCCCAAAATTGGCTATTGTCTAGGAGCCAGTTGAAAGAGCAATGGGGCAGAAAAGGCAGCTTGAAGAAGAGAAGTGAGATCAAGGCTGCAAAGAAGAGACAGATGACCTGAAAGGGAATCACTGGGTGGAACAATTAGCTGAGTTCAGTGAAGCATCATAAGGACCCCATGTGTAGCAAAAGCGTGTTAGAGAGCCCCACCAAAAATTTGAACTTGCCACTGGCAGAGCCTGCAGAGCAGCCAATTCCATTCTCAGGTCCTTCCCTCCTCTCCCATCCTGCATTTCCAGTTCGTTGTGCCACTAATACTTCAGCAGAACAGAAAAAGTCTTCTTAAACAGAAGAGGGAAGGCCAAGTGGGTTACAGTAGAAAGATATTTCAGGCTCACAGCATCTCCTTCTAATGCATGTTTGCATCATTTTTCATGCTGGAGATGAAGGCAGTAACATATCTCAGAGCTCGTCCTGCTTCCTCTGTCTCAAAGGCTTATTTATATTTCAGTGTGGATGCTGGGGCTCACTGCTCTTGCTTTGAACTTTGAACTAAAGGATTACACCTAAAATGGAGCAAGGACAACACACCACTTCTTTCCTTGGATACCAACCAGCCTTGGTTGTAACACAGCAGATCCAAGATACATTTTCTGTCAGGAAGGTAGTCCCTCCCCCCGTTGCTGGTGAGACTGTAATAATAGAAACTAAAAGGGTGGGATGGGCATCTTTACTTAGACAACATCTGGCCTACAGTTCCCAGTCAACTGCAGGATTTTTGTCTCTATATTCCTTTAAGCTTTCCTAGTTATATTTTTAAATGACATAAGCAATAGAGCTTCCATGATTCCCTACAATCTACTTAGACCCTTGGTGGAAGAAAACATGCCTTAATACTGAACCTGAAATCATCTACTTTGGGCAATTTGAAGTAGGCAATTTACTTCAGCCACATTGCCTAGGATCCCATCAATACTCTCCCAGGTACTATAGATACTCCAGAGGAACCCTTTTTCAGTCATTATTAAGCTAGTTCTTTTTAATAGCATGTCAAAAATTCCTTGTAGTTTCCTAATCACTGCTGTTGCTCTTCACTGAGCTCCCAGTTCATCAGTGTGTGGCAGAGAAGTTCACACAAATACAAATAGCCCATATGCATTTGGATTAGCGCCATAAAGTCAAGGATTTCAACACCACAGGTTCAGAGGCACAGGAGAAAATACAGTAAAAAATACTGGGCTGATCTGCTATGGTCGGGGGCAGGGGGAAAACAAGGTCTTTTTCAGAAGAATTATCTAAAAAACAATTTTAAAAGAACTTTCTGAGGTTTTAGGGCATGTTCCCCCTTCCCACTCTGATTTCTACCCATGTAACTCTTTATAACACTATTAGACACAACGGGCTGATACAGACTATCAGTCAAGAGAAGCAAGACAACAATTCAACAAGCCTATCCCCATCCTTTCAATTAGAGTTGTCCAGTAGGTGTTATTTTACTTGCTTTAGCTTAATTGTTTTAAAGAATTGAAGATTTTTATTTTTACTCTGTTTCCAAAGACTGATTTGTTTTCTTTACACCCTGTCACCGCACACATTCTTTTGGGGGCAATTCATTAGACAGAATCAAAAGAATCTATTTAGGACACGATTTTTTAAGACAGGTAACAGGGATCTAGTCACTAATTTGATTACCTTAGTTGCAGGAACCTCAAGCTCTCTGAGACCATCCAAAGCCACTTCTAATTCAAGATGGGTAAAATTATCCATGAGAAACATGCAATTGTCAACATGATTCTTCCAGTCAGCGTTAGAACTTTTAACTGAAACAAGGAGCACAAGTCATGCATCATTCCCATTATGTTATTTCACCAAATGTCTTTCTGGTGCTCAGCCTGGGGCTCTGAGCATAAAGGTGCTGCAGCAAGGCTCCGAAAGAAAACTAATTACTCTTCAGCATCTGACTCCACATACGTGTCCCAGCAGAAAACAACACCAAGACGCATGCAAACTACAGAAAATTCCCTCTGTCAAGCCTCTATCTATCTGCTAGATTTTAACAGATCACTGATTTATGCTCAGGTCAGCACAATTTGTTCTGAAATCATGTTGCACTGCACCTTTGCTGATTAGATGCTGGAGGAGGAGGTGGCCATTAAGATCCTCTCCGCACTAGTAATTAAATGAACATTCCTCAACAGAACTATTTCATTCCTGATACCATGATGATGGCAGTGATAACCGCTGACATGGTGGCCCCTTTATGAACAACACATGCTCCACATGGGATTAGCTAACTCACTGAAAAGTGAAAATGCCAGTACATATTTGCATTCCCATTACTGCTGGAACCAGCTCAAAGCCTACTGACATTAACAAGGGAAGGGACCATCTGGGAGACAACTGCAGACAAGCATCCCAATCCAGCTGTGCTTCTAGCAGCTTCTTCCTGGCTCAAAACCAAGAAGGAATAATTTCAAACATCTTCCTGGTGCAGAAAGCATTTCACACTCTGCTTACTGGAATCAAACTGATCCTAGATGTGAGTGAAACAACATTTGGAAATTCAAACAGTTTTATAAACAGTCCAATTTGAATTTCCAAATTGAAATTATTCAAAACCTGCTCAGAAATCTCCACAACAATATCCCTCTTGTGACATCCCCCCTCTTCTGAAAGAATAGTTAGGAAGATAAGAGAGTTCTGCCAAGGAACCCTGCTTCCATTTGTGGACATCCTCAGGATCTGAAAGAACCTGCGGTAAGCCTGATGTTAAAGGCCTCCACACAGGCATCTGTAACCTACACACTGTCTCTGAAGTGGTCAGCTGGGCCAAATAGATTCATATCATGTGAGTGTTTTACCTTAAGTGGGAGAGCGATCAGGTCATTTAGGGAGCTTTGAAAGCTTTATAGTAACTTGGAGGAACATCTATATGCTAAAACTGAAATAAGTTACAGAGAGTTAGTAGTCCTCAGTCTCTGGCTTCTAGGGTTTAATTACATGATTTAGACACCTTGGATATTTTCCAGACACATGGTACAGGGAGAAAACCTGCATTTGGAAACTGCAGAATCAGCAGAGGAATCATTTACTTGGCAAGCTTGGGGAGAAAAAAAAAGAAAAAGCCTGTCTGAAAATGAAGTCATGTATGTTTCAGTATACAGGTCTGGGCTGGTGGGAATTTCCATCCTAAGGTGAACCAAGACCTTAAGGACCTATAGCTTTCATATGTAAGGCTATATTTTTTCGACAGGATAGGCTGTGTTCTCATAGTATCCAACATCTTCTCTACTCCCAGGATAGCACTTTTTTTATCTTCTTTAAGTGTTGTTGCGTGCATACATGGGCATGCATGCATATGGAAGGGTGCGTGTGCATGTGAAACATCTGAACAAAAATCTTCTTGACGAGCAAGCTCTGAGTAGCAGAACGCACAGGAGCCTCTGGAGGCATGGAAAGTTGAAAACAGTGACTAGAAGCACTTGAG
The DNA here is from genome assembly GCF_047716275.1 of Strix uralensis. NCBI lineage: Eukaryota > Metazoa > Chordata > Aves > Strigiformes > Strigidae > Strix > Strix uralensis. The sequence goes on from NC_133973.1 coordinate 8,892,677, forward strand.
TTCCAAAGCTGCTTCTTTTCTCAGAAGTGGTCTCAAAAACAATCTTCAAGTAGCACCTCTGTGACAGGAGCATCAGCCTGCTCCATGGTGACTTTGTAAGAGGCAAGACAGCATCTTCCGTATAAAATATTGTGCCAGTACCTCCATAAAGTACATAGTTTTATTTTTTTTAAAAAATATCACATGTATTAATAGTACACTTAAAATAAAATACTATTCCTGGTGGCAGAGGAATATTTCTTGAAAGCACAACACATGCTTTTGAGAAGAAAGTACTATAGTTCTTCTCTTTGTTAAGTTTAAAACTTCTTGTATAAATCAAATGCGAGAAGAGTGACAACATGAAATGGCATTTTCTTACTCAGCAGATTTGCTGCTCACATGTCAGAGTACCGTGGCTGACATGATCATTAAGGAGTTTTTATCCTTTTTGGGGTCTGTTTACGTAGCACAGTTGGCACCACTCAAGACAGAGAGCTAGTCTGCTGCTGTAGAACATCTACAAAATTATTTACAAAATCCATGTAAGTTATGCTTGTGCATACCCCCTGAAGTCCATGACACTACATGGTTGCCAAAGAGAGCAAACATGGAGACAAGAGGGATGTCCAACCCAAGACTTAACAGGCAGAAGCTGATTGGTAAGGCTGCAAAGAGTTGGAAAACTGCTGAATCTGTGGAGTCAGTAGCTGGAAAAAGTACATTAACTGTATTGCTGTAAGATGATATAAAACTTACTAACAAAATATAAATTTTCCTCTTTTTAAACAGTAAGATATAATAGTAATATAATATTAAAGCAGGTTTAAGAACACACATAAGAGAAAATAATGACAAAACTACAGGATGCCTATCAGTTTCCTCCTAAAGCTTTAATCAACTTTATCTTCATAGAAATGAGTCTTTTATAAATTTATATAAATTTATAAATATAAATTTATAAATTGTGCAACTTTAAATGTGCTCTAAAAATACTTTGCACTCATCTGTAGGGACTTTAGGAGAACCTTCCACACAGGGCGTGCAGAGGTATGGATACCAAGGAAAAGCAGGTTTTAGGGGGAGCAGACCTGCAGAGGGAAGCATCCCTGAAGCCAGAGGAAGAGCATGCATAAATCTCATAATAGTGCAGGTATCCAGGGAAGGAGAGTTGACTACAAAACAACTCTATCTTAATGGAGGCACACAGGGTAAGGGGGGAGAAACTATAATCATCTCTTACATGATTCTCTGCATACAGCATGTGCAGTAGCAAAGGGGAGAAGGGGAAGACATCTGTACCTGGGCACAAAGAGGAATGTACACAGTGAATATGTACAGGCAAAAAGAAGACAATTCTCAATGGATTGAGGGTTCAGCTCTCTGTCAGGCACATCTGCTGGCAGCCTATGGAGCATGCTGGAGAATAAGCAGCTGTCTCCTTGCAGCCATCAGCTGCCTCTCCCCCAAAAAGCATTAACACTGTGTCATTGGTCAGCCTTCAAGTCAAATATAGAAGGCAAAGACAGTAGCAGCCTTGGGCAAAAGAGAGGAGACATCTCTCCCCCAACCCCCTCCAAAAACAGTCTCTATAACCCAAGCTGTTCTTGCCACAGCTAACAGCTTGGAAAAGCTGAGAACCTCAGAACAAAGCAAGAAAACATGCTTTTCTGCAGGGTTTCAGTGATTAAATTAGAAAGGATACAATCCTGCTTCATACAAGCTCCAATGCCCCAAAGTCATGGTATTTCCAAGTATCAAAACACATGGCCATACAAACAATTCTGTGCAGCTCAGTGCAAGCACAAGGAAGTTAAATAGGACAGAACTCAGAAGACAAGAAAAAATGTTTAGTGGCTAGAGGGACACCATCATGTGTCAAGGAATTAAACACTGCGCATGTGTAATCTGGCTAAGAGAACATGCAAAAGGCAGTAAAGGATGAAATTACGTGCAGTTTTCTGAGGATTGCCAAAACACTAGCAAAATAAACTGAAGTGGTGCAAGGTGTTGAATTTAGGGAATTAACTTCTAGAGAAAAACTGATACTATTTTCAGCACAGAGATCAGGTAACATCAAAGAAAAGAGATTATTAGATTGTGGATTATCTCTTTCCTGCTCCCAAACGAACCTCAGCATTGGAATTACTTCAAACTGGAAATGAAGAAAGACCTAAAAATAGTCACTACATCTTGTGGCTTGGGGCAGGTGGATGGGCTGTGACTAAACAAGAGGTGCACCCACGCCCAGTTTCCATGTTTCTGATTAGAACCTACATAACAAGAAAGAGAGGAGCCTCCCTTGTTCATCCCAGCTGAGAGTGCAGATCTGTCTCTTTAACAGATGTGTCCCGTGGCAGCTACTCTTCCCACTGTCCTGACCTTGTTATTTCCATTTGCCCTCTCACTCTCCTTCCTCATCAATCTGCCTGACTTGATATCACTGTTAATGAATGATGCCCCTTGGGAGATATGCTTCCCCATCTTTACTCTCTTATTTCTAGAACTTGTGGGGGAGGCAGGTGATATTCACTCATCTCCCCAACTGAATGAGTGTGGTAACGGCAAGAGGAGCTTCAGAGTAAGTGAAATCATCTCCGTGGATCCATGAAAGCCAAATTTAAAGTTACCCATCACAACAGCCCCTCCCACATTCACAGATTTATTTAGCATGAGTAGTAGTAACTTGCATCACCTCCTTGAAAAATAGATTAACATGGCTTTTCTCTGCCACAAGCACTTGCACAGCCATCTGTCTCCCACAAGAGCATTAAACAACCCTACCCACAGCGAAGGCCACAAAGCCTTCCTTGTATCACTCCACGAGGATCAGGAACCTACAGCAGCATATATCTACCCCAGCCTTCCTGCTTCAGAGACTTCAAAGGCAGCGTTTAACTATGGCTCTTCAAGGAGCAAGAGAGAAACAACAGGCATAGGAGCAGACCAAACACACCATGCATGTGTGGAAGATATCCGGTTTGGATAGTGATTTCCGTGAGCAGAGAAACTGTGACCCGATTTCATGCAGCTTTTCACTCCCTGTCCGCACACAGCACCTCACAGGAGAGGTGCGCTCGGGGCAGGGTCTGTCTGGGCGCTCCGAGAAACGCAGCAGACACCAGGAAGGGAGAAAAAACCCACAACCGGAGGAGTTTTAATCCCTTTCAGAAGTAGTACTCGTTTGTTCTGTGTCTCCCCCCCCCCCGCCCCGGCTGGCAGACACCCGACAATATCCTCGACCCTGGCTCCCTTCCTCAGATCTCCTCGGCCGGACTCTCAACGCCCTTCCTCGCCGGCCCGCTCGCCCGCCACATAATACCTTTTGCAGGACTTCAGCAACACCTCCTTCACTTCCCAGCATTACTCAAGCAGTTTTCGCAGGAGCCCTTCCCGCTATAGCCGTGCCGACCGGCCCACTGGCATCAGAAAAGTTGGACAAAGACCATTTTCGCCACGTAAGTTACACGATCTCCACGAGTCAGCGCCAGGTCCCTCTCGCTCTGCACCCACTGCCGCTTCGTCCCCTGGTCCCGGTAACAGCCCTTGGCCCTCGATTTATGCCTTCAACTAGTCGGATGGTTGCGAGCAGTCCCGATCCTTGCGCTTCTCTCCAGGCCTTTCTCTGAGAACGTTTTTTTCCTACTCTCCTCTCCCCGGATCCCCTTCCTACAGGAGTCTCTCTTCCTCCCGCTTCCTAGGATCTGCCTTATCCCTTTCTCCAGGCTGCTCTCTCTCGCTTTCTCTCCCTCCTCCCTCCTCTCCTCCCTCCCCTCCTCCCCTCGCCCCTCCTCCTCCTCCTCCCTCTCCCCCCCCCACCCCCCCGACCTGCTTTCCTTTGCAGAGGCCCAGCCGAGCGCGGCGGCAAAGGGGGGGTGGAGGCGGCGGCAGCAGCCACTACTGTCCCTTCCGCGGCGGTCGCCACCCTCTCTCCCACCCCCGCCGGCTCCCCTCCCCCCCCCCCCCCCCCGCCGCTGGCCAACAGCCCCCCTCCTCCGGCTGCCGCAGCCTGGGCTCGCAGGAGTGAGGAGGGGCGCAGGCCCGCCCTCTTCCCACGGTCGCTGCACGGGGCGGGACCACGGGCGGCACCGGGTCTGGACCCCGGTTCAAGTCTCGGCTGCTCAGGCTCCCTCCCGCTTCCCCCACCCCAGCGTCCTTCTGAGGGTGATTTTCCGAGTGGGTCTTGCGTGGCCGCAGGCTCGGAGAGGGAGGCCTTGCTGCGGTCGGGCTTTCGCGGGGGATGCCCGAGTGGGCTGAAGGTGTGCATGCCCCTGCGAGGTTTGTGCCAGAAGGTACCGTGTGGCAGGACAGGAGTAACAGCGGCAATTCCCGATCCTTGGTCAGTCTCTCTTGGCATTGAGGAAATCCATGTTGCTGTCTGCCATCTGCTGCTGTTCTGTGGCAACCTAGCTTAAAGTTAACACCTATGTGCTTACTTGCGCTCCACTTCCAAATGCTCAAGGTCAAATGTGTGCCCAGGTGGCCAAGAAGGCCAATGGCATCCTGGCTTGCATCAGAAATAGTGTGGCCAGCAGGGACAGGGAAGGGATCTTACCCCTGGACTCGGCACTGGTGAGGCCGCACCTCGATTACTGTGTTCAGTTTTGGGCCCCTCACTCCAAAAAGGCCATTGAATTACTTGAGCGTGTCCAAAGAAGGGCAACGAAGCTGGTGCAGGGTCTGGAGCACAGGTCTGATGGGGAGCGGCTGAGGGAACTGGGGGGGTTTAGTCTGGAGAAGAGGAGGCTGAGGGGAGACCTCATCACCCTCTACAACTCCCTGAAAGGAGGTTGCAGAGAGGGGGGATGAGTCTCTTGAACCAAGGAACAAGCAACAGGACAAGAGGTAATGGCCTCAAGTTGCACCAGGGAAGGTTTAGACTGGATATTAGGAAGTATTTCTTACCAGAAGGGGTTGTGAGGCATTGGAATGGGCTGCCCAGGGCAGGGGTGGAGTCCCCATCCCTGGAGGGGTTTAAGAGTCGGGCTGACCCAGCGCTGAGGGATATGGTGAAGTTGGGAACGGTCAGTGTGAGGTTAATGGTTGGACTAGATGATCTTCAAGGTATTTTCCAACCTAGATAATTCTGATTCTGTGAAATGTCACAGAGGCTAGCTGCTCCTTGATTCTAGGTACTAACAAACCTCAACTCAATCAGCCGTGGTGTGGATGAATCAACCAGGGTTCCTTAACTCTCCAAAGGAGAACCTCTGCTTCCAATGTAGAAAGAAAAGACTGGAAGCATCTTTCTGGGTCACTCAGCCACTAGTGCAAGAACAAGGGCCCACCTGCTCAATCTACAAATGTCACAGGACTGAATATGGAGAAATGCTAGAGGATGAGGCACTCTGCATAACCCTCTGATTGTACCTACTATTCAGGGAGTTACACGGACAAATGGCAGAAACTGAGGGTGCTGAAAGGGAATGAAAGAGCTCAAACAAATGAATTTTCTGACAATTATTAAGACTAAACTGTGATGTGATGTTTAGGTAAGATTGAAACGCTTGTTAGGCTCCCGACGTAAATCACTGATAGCAGACTCAAGGCCTTCAGTGGACACTTGGGCAACTCCTAGAATGGGAAAACTAAGGTAAGGGGGGACTCGCACAAAGAGACACAGAGACCCTGTTATAGGGAGGATGATTCTGCTGATTTAGGAAGGAGGCACCTGGACTTTACTTCACAGCACACGCTCTGGAAAGAAGGTCAACTAGCAAACACTGTGAAGAAGACTACTTACTTCTTCCCTCGACCACCAAAGACCCTCACCCTATTTTCACGGCACATGCTGGGACTATGTAAATGAATTCCGGGAACTCATTATCATAAGACACCCCTTTCTCGGAAATCTAATAAATATATATGATTTGTGTGTATGTAAACTGATGTCCCTTGCTAATTCTTGGGAGCCCTTATGGTGGAGAATCCCCAGGGTGACCCCAGCACTGCTAATAAAGAATACCTGCTTACTGTTGAGTCAATTTCTTTGTTTCAGTTGGCGACCCAGATGGGACACTCTGTCCGGCTCCAGGAGCCGCTGAGACAGAGGACTCCCTGGGTGCCCCCACAACTTCCTGGAGGGACTCTTCTCCTCATTGGGCTCACTGCGGTGACAGACAAGGACCATCTTCAGAAAGGTATTCTGTTAAAATTTGTTTTGCTTGTTTTGCCCTTGTAAAGGTGCCCATAAATTGTAGAAGACGTTCTACGCTGGGTGCCGTACACCTAGCAAAATAGTGTAAAACACTTGATCTGGAGCGTACTTGGTCTTGGCTTGTATTTGTAACTTGTATTTGTCATTTGCCCAGTGACTCACTGTACATTGGTTTAGGGGCTGGATTCATTGTGTACTTTGACCATTGGCACCAATATTGACTCTGAGACTTGGAACTTGTATATTGTACGTATGGTGTTAAATTTGGATTTGTCAGTTGTCATAATTGTTCTAGTGGTACTTGTGGTTATAAGTGTAATTCTGTGTTGTTTGTGTAAATGGTGTAAGGGAGCTCCCTGTGTAGTAATATAAGATCGATTTGTTTAATCTAAGAGAGTGTGTGGGTGTGTGAGACGCGGTATGACTGCGAAGCGAGTGTGGAGTCCCAATCCGCGGTTCCGTGACCCCGTGATGGCTGGAGATGGATGAAGCTAAAAAGCTATATGAATGTGAGTGGATATTGTCCGAAACACTTGAATAATAGGTCCCAGCCCCATATTGATGTTAAATGCACTAACTGTGAGCAGATTTTTAACGTATATTGGAGCAGAATTTTGCGAAACAGGAACAACTTTACTTGTCCTAATTGTGGGGTTTGGATGGAATGGGGAAGCCGTCTGGGAAATAGGTTTTATCCAGTATCAGTAGTTTGTGGAAGTGTGTGTAGTAGATATCTGTACCGACAATAAAGATGGGAAACAAACAAAGTGGTGGGATTTTGAAAAAGAGCCCCCTTGGGTGTATACTAACCCACTGGAAAGAAACTGGGGGACCGCCAGGGGGAAGTGTAGACAAAAGAACCCTGATTAAGTACTGTAACCAATGATGGCCCATATATACTTTGGATGATGGGGAAAAGTGGCTGCTTAACGGCAGTTTGGAGTATAATACTATTCTGCAGTTGATGCTTTTTTGCAGAAGAGAAAAGAAATGGGATGAGGTATCTTATGTGGATATGTTTTTCACTCTCTGAAATCACCCAGAGTGGCAGCGTGTCTGTGGTGTAAGCCCTGCGCCACAAGTTCCAATGGTGCTGGCGCTGGAAAAAGAAAAGGGAAAACCCAGACTTAAGAGGTGTTGTTCGGCATGTAGCATAGGGCAGAGATGCTTGAAGTTGAAGGGGAAAGAGGATGAGGAGACGGATCTCCTTGAACCATTAAGCTGCCCCTACCGCTCCCTACCTCCTGCACTACCTCTCCTGTCACCCCCTTCTTCGGAAGTTGGAGATAGAGACATGGGTGCAGTAGGGGGGTCCCCCATTACCAGCTGAACTCAGAGTAAAACTAAGGAGGAGGGTGAGCTAAAGATTGTGGCCCCCCTGAGGGAAGTGGTAGGGCCAGAGGGATTGGCTCGGGTAAAAGTCCCATTTACACATGCAGATTTAAACTCTTGGAAGGAAGTAGTGAGAAGGTATCTGGATGACCCAGAGGATGTAACCAATAGCTTCGAATTAATAATTAAAAATCAAGATCCCAATTGGGCAGATGTGAATATTTTATTGGGAGCCATGACGGAATTGGAAAAACAGCTAATATTAAGGATGGCCCAAACACACGTACAGTTCCAAATTGATGGGGGAACACTCCAGAGAACTGCTGATGATCACATTCCCCTGATCAACCCTTACTGGGACCCTAACAGTCATTGAGGGTATGAAAGGTTGGTGTGATACAGAAATTTGATTAGAACGGGAATAGCAACTGCCATCCCCAAAGCACTCAAAGTATTCTGTTTTATAGAATACTAAACAAGGGCCAAAAGAGACACCTAGTGACTTCCCGGAAAGGCTCCAGAATGCTATGAGGAAATATACTAAAATGTACCCTGCCTCAGAGGAGGGAAGGAGAGAATTGGCTAATTTGGTTTTGGGACAGTCAGCCACTGATATTCGGAAAAAGTTACAGAAGCTAAAATCACCATATGATTGGGATCTTGAGAAATTAACAGAGGAAGCACGGAGAGTTTTCAGGAATAGGGAAGACGTAGATCAGAGCAAAGCGTCAAAAATGATGGCCACTGCTACAGTGGCAGCATTAAAATAAGAAGGAATAGTGAAGAGAGGAAGTTGTGGAACAAGAGGTAGAGGAGGTGGACGTGGAGGGCGGAGGGGTTCTCGAGGGACATTGGGTCAGAATCAATGTGCATATTGCAGAAAGGAAGGACACTGGAAGAATGAGTGCCCTGAGTTGCAGGAAAAGAAAGGGGCGACAATTGCGGAGATGGAAGAGGTGGATTGATGGGAACCTGGGGCATCTACCCTAGCAGATCCACTGGTTAAAATAAAGCGTGGGAACAGGGATGAGGAAGTTGAATTTTTAATAGATACTGGAGCGTCTTACTCTGTTTTGAACCAATGTTTAAAACCTATGGACAAAGATTTTATAACTGTGGTTGGAGCAACTGGCCAGACTGAAAAGGCTTTCTTTATGCAACCTATAAAGTATAAATTAGGAAAGCAAATAGGTATACACAAGTTTCTTTATTTGCCCAGATCCCCTAAACCATTATTAGAGAGAGACCTGTTAGAGCAACTAGGAGCAAAGATTGGTTTTGGTGCCGAAGGAATTGAGTTTAGAATAAAGGAAGACAGTAGCAGTCTGGGCCGCACTAGAGGGAAGTTAGTGTAGGCAGAAGAATGCAAGGACGAAGACAAGGCCAGCAAAATAAGGCTGGCAAAAACACACAAGATAGCAGATAAGCGAGAAACATCTGTGGTCAGCAAAAGCACACAAGTCTGAGCAAAACAGGGTATGAGACAGGGGAGTTTTTGGCAAGTTTTGGGCCTTACATACTAATTGCAATTAACCAATGCAAATGCTTGTAGAGGCGCATGAACAGCACGTGCAGATAACCTGTAGCCTATTAGAAGATAGATGAGCGCATGTACGGAACTTAGTAGAATATAAATGTAACCAGGATTGGGAAATAAAGGTGGACGATCTGATCATCATATTGGTATTGTGTCATTCCTGTTCCCGCACGGAGAAATAAGGACCCCGGCTAATGGTGACCCCCGACAGGAAGACCAATTAATCAAAATTTTAAGTTTGTCTCTGTTACAAACTGAAAAGGAGAGCATGATACCGGCCAAAATTTTGGACCAGGTATATCCAGGAGTGTGGGCTTCTGGAATACCAGGTAAGGGTAAGAATGCCAAATTAATAGAAATCAAATTAAAACCAGGAGCTGCTCCAGTGAGAATTAAACAGTATCCTTTGTGTGCAGAAGATCGGATAGCGGTAAAAGGAATCATTAATAAATTTTTGGAATTCAGACTGTTAATTGAATGAGAATCAGAGTATAATAACCCCATCTTACCTGAAAAGAAATCTGATGGCAAGAGTTATAGATTAGTTCAGGATTTAAGGGCAATAAACAAAATTGTAGAAGACTACATCCTGTGGTGGCAAATCCTTATACTTTGTTAACTAAATTAAAAGACGATCAAGTATGGTTTACCGTATTGGATGTAAAAGACGCCTTTTTCTGCCTGGCCTTAGCAAAAGAGAGCTAGAAGCTATTTGTTTTTGAGTGGCAAAACCCTGATACAGGGAGAAAAACCCAGTTAACCTGGACAGTGTTACCACAAGGTTTTAAAAACAGCCCCACTATCTTTGGGAATCAATTGGCCCGAGAACTTGAAACCTGGACCCCTCCCTCACCAGAAGGAACTTTACTACAATATGTAGAGACCTTTTAACAGCTACAAGGATGAAGGAAGATTGTGTACAATGGACTGTCAGTTTGCTTAATTTTCTGGGACTTGGTGGATATTGAGTCTCTCAACAGAAAGCTCAATTGGTCCAGCAGCAAGGGACCTATTTAGGATTCAGGATTTCGGGAGGATGATGAGAACCGGGAACGGAGAGGAAAGAGGCCATCTGTCGCACGCCTGAACCCAAGATGGTAAAAGAACTCTGAACTTTCCTCAGGATGACAGGTTGGTGCCGATTGTGGATAAATAATTATGGACTTTTGGTAAAGCCATTGTATTCCTTGCTAAAGGAAAACCCATCAAGATTAATGTGGACCGGAAAGGCTAGAAAGGCATTTGAACAATTAAAGAAGGAATTGATGAGAGCTCCTGCCATGGGCCTCCCTGATGTCTCTAAACCCTTTCAGTTGTTTTCACATGAGAGACAAGACACAGCACTGGGAGTGCTGGCCCAACAGTTGGGACCCTATGAGCGGGCAGTTGCTTACTTTTCTAAGCAGTTGGATGAAGTGAGCAAAGGATGGCCCGGATGTTTGAGAGCAGTTGCAGCAGTTGTTCTCAACATTCAAGAAGCCCAAAAGTTTACTATGGGCCAAAAGATAACAGCACTGGTGTCCCATACTGTCTTGGCCATCCTGGAACAAAAGGTGGGCCATTGGCTTTCTCCTTCCAGATTTCTAAAATATCAAGCCATCCTGGTGGAACAGGATGATGTAAATAAATATTGTGACCACTAACACTGTGAATCCAGCATCTTTTCTCAGCAGGACCACATCAGAGCCTGTGACCCATGACTGTCTGGAGACCATGGAGGCTGTTTATTCCAGTAGACCTGATTTAAAAGAAGAACCGCTTGAGGATGCTGAGGACATCTGGTTCACGGATGGAAGCAGCTTCAAAAAACAAGGAAACCATAAGGCAGGATACGCTGTGACCACCACTTCTAAAGTAATTGAAGCTAAACCATTGCCAGTAGGGACTTCTGCTCAGAAGGCTGAAATAATTGCCTTGACTAGAGCTTTAGAGCTGGCAAAAGGGAAAAAGATCAATATTTGGACAGACTTGAAATATGCTTTTGGACTAGTACATGCTCATGGTGCCGTATGGAAAGAACGAGGGTTACTCATGGCACAAGGAAAACAAAACATTCAGAGGAAATTTTAGGGCTGCTAGAGGCCATAAAACTCCCTGAAAAGGTAGCCATCATGCATTGTTGAGGGCATCAAAAAGGTAACACTGAACAGGAAATTGGAAATAATTTGGCAGATTAGGAGGCCAGACAGATGGCAGAAATGACTGAAACCATTAGCTTTGGTCCCAGATGGTAAACTTTCAATCCTAAACTCAGATTTGAAACCTGAATATTCAAAGGAGGATCAAAAATTGATTAATGATTTGAAGGGTAGTAAAGAAAAAGATGGATGGTATTATGTTCCAGATGGGCGAATATAGTGCCTTCCAATATACTGTGGAAGTTACTTTTGGATGAACATAAGAAAACGCATTGGGGAGCGGATGTTCTATACAAACAGCCAAATCAAAAAATAGTAAGCTGAAATTTATACACTACTATGAAACGAGTAACCCAAAGATGTGAAATCTGTTTAAAAAACAACCCAAATACGTCAAATAAAATTCAAATTGGAGTTACAGGGAAAGGTAATAGTCTGGGACAACATTGGCAAATAGATTTTTCTGAACTCCCAAGAAAAGGAGGGTATCGATACTTACCGGTATTAACACATACCTTCTCAGGTTGGCCAGAGGCATTCCCATGCAGAACTAATAAGGCAAGAGAGGTTACCAAAGTGTTATTAAATGAAATCATTCCCTGATTTGGAGTGCCAATAGTAATTTCATCAGATAGAGGTACTCATTTTTGTGCACAAGTGATACAGGAAATCAGTAAAATATTGGGTATAGATAGGCAATTGCACACGCCGTATTGGCCTCAAGCTAGTGGACAGGTTGAGAAGATGAATCACTTGATTAAACAACAAATAGTAAAATTTGTCAAGAAGCAAATCTATATTCGTATCAAGCTCTTCCCCTCGCTCTGTTAAGAAGAGCTAAGCCCAGATCTAAAGAAAACCTCAGTCCTTCTGATATTTTATATGGCAGACCTTATCAATTTCAATGTAAAGGGGAAGACTTGAGCCAATTAGGAGAGAACCATTTATACCAATATATAGTATCATTGAAGAGACAATTAAATAAAATTGATAAGGTAGTTTTGGGAACTAGGGTCAACCAATTCATCCTTTCAATCCTGGAGATTGGGTATATGTTAAGACTTTTTCAGGTCAGCCACTGGAAGAAAAATGGAATGGACCATTCCAGGTGCTGTTGACAACTTTTACTGCAATAAAGATTAAAGAGCAAGCCACGTGGATTCATTATTCGCGAGTCAAGAAAGCTCCAATGCCATGGATCTCCAAGGAAGAGGCCCCTCTAAAACTCCGACTCAAAAGACTGTAACTATTCTGCTGATACAGCTGGTCATATATCAGAGGGGTACCTCACAAAGCTTGGGAATCCAGTGGGATGATAACACTCACGTGCAATTGGTAAAAAGAATAGCACTAGCAATAAATGTAAGTGAATGTTGGGTATGTACTAGATTTCCAAGGCATAGTGCTGTTACAAACCTCTCATTGATTGGCCTTCCAATTCCCTTCAGTACCACCTGGAATAATCTCTGGAACAACCCGAAAACTCAATTTAAGGAACAGAATGAGAACCCACAAGTTTGGGATATAAAGGTTCCTAAATTGAAAGTTCAGTGTGTAACAGATCAGAAAACTACCCTTCTGGGTAACTTTTCAGTGGGGAATTATTTCCAGTGTGATTGGTACTTTGAACTTCAGCTACAAAAGAAGCACAAAAGGTATAGGGGAAAATACTGGGAGGTGCCTAAAGGAAAGGGATGGTATTGACTATGTGGAAATGCTGCCAGAAAATCACTACCCCCCTTGGTGGACTGGATCATGTACATTAGGAGTAGTTCTTCTGCATATTAAAGTAATGCCTCAGTTACATGGAGCAGGTTGGGTGAGACTGCCCATAGGGAGACAAAAAAGAAATATACCAAACCCTTTAGTAATATGGGCTACAGCCTTTCACTTTTTTGTGAGATGGTTTGTTCCTTGACTGGGAGTCAGTGAACTAGAAAAGGCTATAGTAAACATCTCTAGTGTGATTGAAGAAATTGGAAATGCTACAAATGATGCAAAGAAACATTAGAGAGGGAAGTTACTGAAATTTCTAAAGTCACCCTTCAAAATAGGATGGCTCTAGACTTGATGTTGGCCTCACATGGGGGAGTGTGCGCAGTTGTGAATTCTAGTTGCTGTACATACATAGATGAAACAGGAAAAATAAATGTAGATTTAGGAATAATAAAGCAACAATTAGGTATTTTGCAAGAGATACAAAAAGATGATACTTCCTTAGGCTTTGAAGAAATATGGAACAAGCTTACTTCATGGTTGCCAAGCTTTAGATGGTTAAAACAATTACTTGTATTGATTATAGGAATAGTTGTGATGATTGTAGTAACTTGTTTATCAATTTGATGTTGTAACTATTATTTATGATACAGCAAATTCATATAAATGAGAGATAGAGCTATAAGCACTATACCCTCAAAAGAAAAGGGGGCAATGAAAGGGAATGAAAGGGCTCAAACAAATGAATTTCTGACAATTATTAAGACTAAACTGTGATGTGATGTATGAAAGCTTGTGCTTTGCTTCATTTGTTTCAAAGCTTTGCTTGTGTTTTGCTTCATTTGTTCCTCAAGGACTCCTGACTCCTCAACCGTTTCCTTAGGTTCCCTTGTCTATTTAGGTAATATTGAAATGCTCATCAGGGTCCCTACATAAATCACTGATAGCAGACTCAAGGCCTTCAGTGGACACTTGGTTAACTCCTAGAATGGGAAAACTAAGGTAAGGGGGGACTCGAACAAAGAGACACAGAGACCCTGTTATAGGGAGGATGATTCTGCTGATTTAGGAAGGAGGCACCTGGACTTTACTTCACAGCACACGCTCTGGAAAGAAGGTCAACTAGCAAACACTGTGAAGAAGACTACTTACTTCTTCCCTCGACCACCGAAGACCCTCACCCTATTTTCACGGCACATGCTTGGACTATGTAAATGAATTCCGGGAACTCATTATCATAAGACACCCCTTTCTCAGAAATCTAATGAATATATATGATTTGTGTGTATGTAAACTGATGTCCCTTGCTAATTCTTGGGAGCCCTTATGGTGGAGAATCCCCAGGGCAACCCCAGTGCTGCTAATAAAGAATACCTGCTTAACAGTAAAAACTTTACTGCTGGGTCCATTTCTTTGTTTCTGTGCTGTGAGCTACAGTGCGAGCGAAGTGTGCCCATTAGGACTGAATGGAAAATATATCAAAACTCAGTGGCTTACAACTCACAAATACTTCTGTGATAACACTGATAAGAATTCTGGGCTTCTGCTGCCAAAGTAACTTCCTTTGGTTTGAAGTACAAGCTTCATGTTACAGACAATATAAAGCGACCGTGATTCCCTTCAGTGTAAAACACTGGGACACATACAATAGCACAACTGCACATTAGACACCCCACTGCATCATAAAATGTATAAATTCCTGCTTAAAATAAGTACTATCAAGCAGATAGTGCCACATCTCAAGAGTTCAAAAAGCTAGGACTAGTAGCCTTTTCTAGTGCTGTTTATAAGCAGGCTAACACAAATACCTACCTCTTCCCAGACAGCAGTTTCTTTCTTAATCCGCTCTGTGGGGGTTTCTAGACACCAATTACAACAGACCTCTTTCCTTCCAACTCCCCTCCCCCCTTTTCTCCCCATCCCCCCACCCCAGCCTGATTCTAAAATAAATTGACTTCAGGAGAGATTGCAGGTAGTCAGCTCCTCATGGAATCTCGTCCTTACTCAGTTCGGTAGTATATTTTTGCACGTTTTCCTTTCTTCCTCGTTTTAGTACTATGAGGAGTATCTGGCCCCTAGAAAGGAGCAGTGGGCCTGTACCATTGTACCGGGGTGGGGAAAGCGGTTAACTAGCTGCTTTGTTCAGTAGCTTCAGAAACACATCCTCCCCTTTATGGTAATGGAATCTTCCCCCCAAAACCTCATCCTCCTCCCTGTGGAATGAAAGCCAAGCATGAGCGAGCTGCTACTCTGAATGGGGAAGTTTGGGAAAAGTTTCTGTGCTACAGGGAGGCACTCATGCACATGCAACATCCAAACTCTGTTTAAAATCTCGCTTGGTGGAAGGCAAGACAACAGTCAATCATTTACTAGGGATTAATTTTAAGGCAGTGGTTAAATGTTCTTTCTTCAGTGCTGCAGCATTTTGCAGCATATGTATCTGCATCTTCAAAAAGTTTTCCAGTTTCTGAAACCGTCCTCTACTAGGCAGATTATCCCATCATACCAGAAAAACTCACCCCTCTCAAAATGTAAACAATCACAGCCCAGACATGACAGAAACAGAGGAAAAAAAAGGTCTCCATCCCAAACTACCCTGGATGGATCAGATTCTCAGGTCAATATTAAATGTGACAAAGCCATACCTTATACAACAGTGTGGCTGCATGATATAGAGCAGTGGTCTCCAAAGTGGGGTGCATGCACCCCAAAGGGTGCGTGAGATGATCCACTGAGTTGCAGGAAGAAAATATTAGAACTTCATTAGTACATTTATATAATTTACAAATAAGTAAATATATTTACATTGGGGGTGCGTGTTAAAGTTTATTACCAACATGTACCAGTACATGATCAAAAAAGCTTGGAGACCACTGATAGAGCCAAGCATGTGCTCCAGCTTACATAGACACAGAATTCCACACAATAGTGAGTTGCAAATATCCAGACACAAACAGGTCTCATAATATTTAAGCAAAAGAAGAAGGTGCAGTTATTAAAACAATGGTTGGAATAGCAAAGCATAATCCATTTCATAAATAATCTCCTCACTGTGTGAAACATGTTAGGTCTTGAAGAGAAAAGAGTTGGAATGTGCAGGGCAGGCCACACAAACCAAAGAGAAGAAAACCACCCATGAGAGAATAGCTGAGGAGGATAAAAGGGAGGGGTGAGGCTAAAACAAGGGGAATAGAGTTTCAAAGGAAAAAGAGAAAAAGGAGGGTAAGAGTGAGAGAGGTGGGTAAAGAAAGCAAGATACACACAGATCAACTATAAAAGACAAGGAGAGAAAGGGAGGAGCTGGGAATAGCAAATAGAATAGCAGGCAGAGGAAAGCGTAAGAAGGGTAATTATTATACATGAGAGGACATGTTTGACAAGCAGTTTTGAAGCAGAACTATTTTCAGTGGATAAAATCTTCAAGAAGATTTTTTCAAGGGGAGATTTATCACTTCAGAAGTCTAAAATAACGCATTTTCCTTTCCAGATTTCTGAAAAATAATCATACGGATCAGTAAATTAAAACCTTATAATACCCTTCTGGATATCACATATTATGGCCCTGTTTTGTTTGTTGATGTGTTTGGTGAAGTAAAAAGGTATTTTCTCCCTAAGAAAGCCCAACATAGAAAGAGGAGAAGCTTACAGAAAATTTATAAGAGATAACTGAAGAGAATTTAGGGAAGCTCAGAAGTGCAAAAGGACTGAGGGGCAGCCCAAGATGGAGTGTGAAAGACCAGACCTTGCAGCTTCAAAGTCTCTGCACTGGCTCTTGCTAGCCATTAGTATACAGTCATGCATTTTTTTTTGTTTATTTTTTAATCTTTATCACAAATAATGAGATTTTCTACAAGCAAAGAGGCTTCTTATGGGTTTCAGTTCTCCCTTGAAATAAACAGTGTTTCTGCTTACAGAGCAGACTCGTTCTCTGCTTTGTTCCTTCTCAGCCATCACTCACTTCTGCTTAGAGCACTGTTTCCTGAGCTTTAATGGAAATAAATATAAACTAGAGAGGGGAAGAACCCCAACATACATTATCTGAATATGCACTCACCTGTATTATTAATGATTATTGTTCTTAAGTATGTATATCATGTGTTATGAAAATTCCCTTCCTTAACTATTATATCAGCCATTCTTTATAGTAATGACAGTTAATTAACCTTGTTAATATATATATTAGTTCACATTACATACTGTATTGTCATGAGGTAGTGAAATTTTACTGAAGATGTCAGTATTGTTCCTTCTTAAGTAAAAGAAACTAAAGGACAGCCCACTCCTGAAAATAGACTTTGCTTCTTGGAAGCTTGCTTTGTCCATGAAGGATAAAGGATACCCCTGGACAACCAAGGTAATGCCAGCATCCTAACCCACGTCTTTGAAACCCTTCCAGCATCATCTGGAATCATAGATAAGTAACTATAGCAAGACTGTCTCCAGGGACGTCTGGATCAATAGACAAGCAGCAACAATGCTGCAAAAATATTGCTTTGCAGAGTTTTATTGTGGTTAGTAATCAGTACTGTGGGTGTTAGTGATTAGTCAAATCATGTAGTACCTGAATGTTTGAAGGGTATAAGAATTGTGTATAAAACCACATATGGGTTGCCTCAATTTGACTGGGACACCTCATGCACATGAATTAATATTTACTCTTGTAATTCTATACTTTGCATCTTAACTTCTCTCCTCAGTTGGCACGGGTCAGTTGCAAATTTTCATGATAGTCTCAAAGGCAAAGAAACTTGTTCCAGTTCACTGGAGCTACAATCTAATGTCTGGTTATCTATCCATTTTCTAGCAGTCTGCCTATACAATTCAAGCGTTCTGACATATTCATCACACAGATTGAGTGCTAGCATTTGTAAAGCCCAGAAGGAAAACCAGTCATTTATGCTGTAGACCAGGATTTGGGGAACATTTAAAAGGAGAAGTATCTGCCTGGGAATCCATGACTGGTTTTACAATAAGCCTAGTTCCATGCTGGGACTGGGCACTTTGGGTATATTTAGTTAATTCTGTGTAGACCTGCAATCCAGCTGGGTAAGTTCAATATTGGCTGCTAGCTTTTTACCTGAATGCCCAGGCCTAGTAACTTAATTTGAAGCTTACCGAGACATGAGACACTGCAGGGTTTTTGAAGCTGTTAAAGGGGGAAGAAATAAAACTCATGAGCCCTACAGCCATGGCTCAGGAACAGAAATGTGCAGCCATAAGTGAGAGATGTATATTTATCTTGAGCATATTGTTACTAAAATCCTATGAACTCCCTAAAAAGTATGAATGTATAGGTATATCTCTTATAAAGGTATATATATCTTGCAATCTTCTCTGTATTCTATCAAGCACCTGAGACTAGCCTATTCCATCTGCTGATCCGTGTTTATCCATGTTCCAGGCTTCACTCACTTCCTTTGGAGGTGTGCTGTGACCCCACTTCTTGACCAAGCATGAGATTTCTGATTTCTGCTGGATTTGTGAGAGATTTCTAATTTCTGCTGGTTTTGAGAACAAGAGGAACTGCAAACTCTTGTTGGAATAGCATAGACAAAGAACCACTGTACTTTTTCAGTATTGTCTGTTTGACTTGGAAGGAAGTGTGGCTCAAATATACTGCAATTATTCCAGTGTTTGTTGCTTAGTAAGAATGGAAGTATTCCATACTTAGAGCAGATCTGTGCTAGATTCAGGTCACTGTTGCTCATCCGAAGAATGACTCCAGAAAGCTGCATAAGATCTCAAAAAGCTCTGTTTTCTGTTGCATGCTTATGCTCAAGTGGAAAAACAGTACCAAATTACATAGATGGGAAGGGAAGTTACATTTCCTAAGTGCTCTGGGATTTAAGCAAAATTGCTCTGCTAATAATATTCCATAAAATACAACTTATTCTTGGAAGCCCAGTAGAAAAATAAGGATAGTAAATTACTGGAATCGAAGGGCAGAGTGGTGAAGGTTAAACACTCTCAAGAAGCTGAAAGGAAATGGAGATGAGGTTTCTGTAAGAGATTGTAAGGTACCAACGGACTTTCTCTTTGGCTCCCAAACTGGGAAGCTTGCGCCACCCTGCGTCAAGGTACAGGATGTCTGAGCCTGCTCAAGATTACAGTAAGGGGTTATATAAATGACTTCAGTTTCAGTTTAGTTCTTGGCTGAAAAATGAGTAGGAAAGGAGAACTACAAATTTAATTTGGATTGGAATAAAATTATTTTCTTTCTTGGAGAAAAAAGAACGTGGGAAGTGTTAAAACAGTTAATTTTGTTTAGTGTGAATCACTCCATTTAACTTATTTCAGGACCTCCTGTAATAGGGATGGGTTTTCACTACCCCTTGCTCTTGCAGTCTGTGACTGAAACTGTTCTCACCAAAAACAAAGCTGGAAAAAGAAAGGAAATCCTTCAGAAACTATGCAGGAAAGATAAACTTGAAAATGCCTCCAGAAATTGTTGAAATGCCCTTGTTCAGTAAATCTGCTAAGCACTGGAGGTATAGGGTTGAGAAATCACACAGGTTTAAGCACAGTGTAACATGAAAAGAATAAAACTCCTATGTATTAGGCACCACTCCTGCAGAAGGTGAGTAAGCACCTTGAAGTTAACAGTAGCAATGAACTGCTTCTGTTTGTCATGTTGGGGAATGATCTGTTAGTATCATCTCAGCTTTCTTGCTTATTCTCCTGAATCACAGAATTATAGAATCACAGAATATTTTGAGTTGGAAGGGACCCATAAGGATCATCGAGTTCAACTCCCTGCTCCTTGCAGGACTACCTAAAACTAAACCATATGACTAAGAGCTTCATCCAGATGCTCCTTAAACTCTGACAGGCTTGGTGCTGTGAACAGTTTCCTGGGGAACCTGTTCCAGTGACAAACCACCCTCTCAGTGAAGAACCTTTTCCTAATGTCCAATCTGAACTTCCCCTGAGGTAGCTTCATTACATTTCAATGGAATGAAAAGACAGTAAAAAATGTTTTTACAAATACATTAGCAATAAAAGGAGGGCTAAGGAGAATCTCCATCCTTTATTGGATATGGGTGGAAACATAGTGACAAATGGTGCAAAAAAGGCTGAGGTACTTAATGCCTTCTTTGCCTCAGTCTTTAATAGTAAGACCAGGCACCCAGCCCCCTGAGCTGGAAGGAATAGGGAGAAGAATGAAGCCCCCATGACCCAAGGGGAAATGATACCTGCTACCCCACTTAGACATGCACAAGTCTATGGGACCGGGTGGGATCTACCCAAGGGTGCTGAGAGAGCTGGCAGAAGTACTCACCAAGCCACTTCTAATCATTTACCAGAGTCTTGGCTAGCTGGGGAGGGCCCAGTTGACTGAAAGCTAGCAAATGTGATACCCATCTACAAGAAGGGCCGGAAGGAGGACTTGGGGAACTACAGGCCTGTCAGTCTGGCTGGGAAGGTTATGGAGCAGAACATCTTGAGTGTTATCACATGGCACATATAGTGTAGACAGCCAGGTGATCAGGCCCAGTCAGCATAGGTTTATGAAAGTCAGGTCCTGCTTGACAAACCTGATCTCCTTCTATGACAAAGTGACCTGCTTATTGGATGAGAGAAAAGCTATGGATGTTGTCTACCTGGACTTTAGTAAAGCCTTTGACACCATTTCCCACAGCATTCTTCTAGAGAAACTGGCTGCTCATGGCTTGGACAGGTACACTATTTGGTAGGTAAAAAACTGGCTGGATGGCCGAGCCCAAAGAATTGTGGTGAATAGACTTAAATCCAGCTGGTGGCTGGTCACAGGTGGTGTTCCCCAGGGCTCAGTATTGGGGCCAGTTCTGTTTAATATCTTTATCAATGATCTGGATGAGGGGATCAAGTGCACCCTCAGTAAGTTTGCCAATGACATTAAGCTGGGTGGGAGAGTTGATCTGCCTGAGGCTAGAAAGACTCTGCAGAGGGATCTGGACAGTCTGGATGAATGGGCCAAGACCAATTGTATGAGGTTCAATAAGGCTCAGCATCCAGTCCTACTCTTGGGTCATAACAACCCTACGCAACACTGCAGGCTGGGGGAAGAGTGGCTGGAAAGCTGCCTGGCAGAAAAGGACCTGGGGGTGTTGGCTGACAGCTGTCTGGAGATGAGCCAGCAGTGTGCCCAGGTGACCAAGAAGACTAGCAGCATCCTGGCTTGTATCAGAAATAGCGTGGCCAGCAGAACTAGGGAAGTGATTGTCCCCCTGTACTTGGCACTGGTGAGGCTGCACCTTGAATATGGTGTTCAGTTTTGGGCCCCTCACTACAAGAAAGACATTGAGGTGCTGGAGGACGTCCAAATAAAAACAACAAAGCTGGTGAAGGGTCTGGAGAGCAAGTCTTATGAGAAGCAGCTAAGAGAACTGGGAAAGGGAACTAGTCTGGAGAAGAGGAGGCTGAGGGGATACCTTATTGCTCTCTACAACTACCTGAAAGGAGGCTGTAGTGAGGTGGGTGTCGGTCTCTTCTCCCATGTAGCAAGTGATAGCACAAGAGGAAATGGCCTCAAGTTGCACTGGGGGAAGTTTAGATTATATATTAGGAAAAATTTCTTCACTGAAAGGGTGAAGCATTGGAACAGGCTGTCCAAGAATGTGGTTGAGTCATCATCCCTGAAGATATTTAAAAGATGTGTAGATGTGGCATAGTTTAGCACTGGACTTGGCAATGTTAGGTTTACAGTTGGACTCGATGATCTTAAAGGTCTTTTCCAACCTAAATAATTTTATGATTTCCTTGTGTCCTACCTGGTGACCAGCAGAGAGGAGATCAGCACCCTTCGAGGAAGTTGTAGATTGAAATGGGATCTCTCCTCAGCCTTCTCTAAGCTGAAGAAACCAAGTGACCTCTTGCTCTTGAGTCCTTTCACCATCTTAGTCACCCTCCTCTGGACATACTCTAAGAGTTTGATGTCCTTCTTATATTGAGGTGTCCACAACTGCACAGAGTACTCAAGGTGGAGCCGCACCAGTGCAGTGTAGAGTGGGAAAATCACCTCCCTTGACAGGCTAACTATACTGTGCTTGATTCACCCCAGGACATGGTTGGCCCTTTTGGCTGCCAGGGCACACTGTTGACTCATATTCACAGAATCACAGAATCACAGAATTGTCTAGGTTGGAAAAGACTTTGAAGATCATCCAGTCCAACCATTAACCTAACACTGACAGTTCCCAACTACACCATATCCCTAAGCGCTATGTCGACCCTACTCTTGAACACCTCCAGGGATGGGGACTCCACCACCTCCCTGGGCAGCCCATTCCAATGCCTAACAACCTGTTCTGCAAAGAAATGCTTCCTAATATCTAGTCTAAACCTTCCCTGGTGCAACTTGAGGCCGTTACCTCTTGTCCTATTGCTTACTACTTGGTTAAAGAGACTCATTCCCAGCTCTCTGCAACCTCCTTTCAGGCAGTTGTAGAGGGCGATGAGGTCTCCCCTCAGCCTCCTCTTCTCCAGACTAAACAACCCCAGTTCCCTCAGCCGCTCCCCATCAGACCTGTGCTCCAGACCCTGCACCAGCTTCGTTGCCCTTCTTTGGACACACTCGAGTCATTCAATGTCCTTTTTGTCGTGAGGGGCCCAAAACTGAACACAGTAATTGAGGTGCGGCCTCACCAGTGCCGAGTACAGGGGTAAGATCCCTTCCCTGTCCCTGCTGGCCACGCTATTTCTGATGCAAGCCAGGATACCATTGGCCTTCTTGGCCACCTGGGCACACTGCTGACTCCTGTTCAACCGGCTGTCAATCAACACTCCCAGGTCCCTCTCTGACTGGCAGCTCTCCAGCCACTCCTCCCCAGGCCTGTAGCGCTGCTGGGGGTTGTTGTGGCCCAAGTGCAGCACCCGGCATTTGGCCTTATTGAAACTCCTCCAGCTGGCCTCAGCCCATCGCTCCAGCCTGTCCAGATCTCT
Source organism: Strix uralensis (assembly GCF_047716275.1). Classification (NCBI taxonomy): domain Eukaryota; kingdom Metazoa; phylum Chordata; class Aves; order Strigiformes; family Strigidae; genus Strix; species Strix uralensis. Next base: position 8,915,457 of record NC_133973.1, read on the forward strand.
CTGCAGAGCCTCCCTACCCTCGAGCAGATCAACACTCCCACCCAACTTGGTGTCATCTGCAAACTGACTGAGGGTGCACTCGATCCCCTCGTCTAGATCATCAATAAAGATGTTAAACAGGAGTGGCCCCAAAACCGAGCCCTGGGGGACACCACTTGTGACGGGCTGCTGACCGGATTTAACTCCATTCACCACAACTCTTTGGGCCCGGCCATCCAGCCGGTTTTTTACCCAGCAAAGCGTGTGCCCATCCAAGCCGCGAGCAGCCAGTTTCACCAGGAGAATGCTGTGGGAAACGGTGTCAAAGGCCTTACTAAAGTCAAGGTAGACAACATCCACAGCCTTTTCCTCATCTGATAAGCAGGTCACCCTGTCATAGAAGGACATCAGGTTTGTCAAGCAGGACCGGCCTTTCATAAACCCATGCTGACTGGGCCTGATCATCTGGTTGTCCCGCATGTGTTGTGTGATGGTACTCAGGATGAGCTGCTCCATCAGCTTCCTGGGCACCAAAGCTGAACTGACAGGCCTATAATTTCTGGGATCATCCTTCCGACCCTTCTTATATATAGGCGTCACATTGGCCAGTTTCCAATCTGTCGGGACCTCTCTGGTCAGCCAGGACTGCTGGTAATTGATGGAAAGCAGCTTGGCGAGCACCCCAGCCAGCTCCTTCAGCACCCTTGGGTGTATCCCATCCGGTCCCATAGACTTGTGTATGTCTGCGTGATGCAGTAGGTCAGCTGACTATCTCCTCCTGGAATGCAGGGGGGTGGTTGTCCCAGCCTCTGTCTTCTGGCTGAGGAGGCTGGATTCCCTCAATACAACTAGTCTTGTTATTAAAGACTGAGGCAAAGAAGGCATTAAGCACCTCAGCCTTTTCCTCATCACTCGTTACCATGTTTCCTCCTGCCTCTAGCAGGGGATGAAGACTCTCTCTGGTCTTTCTTTTGCTGCTCATTTTCAACTTGCCATCGACCCAACCCCCAGATCTCTTTTTGCAGAGCTGTTCTCTAGCTTCTCATCCCCCAGTTTGTATGTATTAGAGTCCAGGATGAGAACTGAGAGGACTAAGATCTGTGAAAAATATAGGAAAAAGAATTGAAAAAGAATTTGGAGAAGGAAGTATACTTTTGAACTGGATCTCAAGAGAATAGAGAGCCAGTCTACTGGCTGTTCAAGTAATAAAATTTCCCTTGTGCTGAAGTCTGCATACAGAGGTTCAGAGGCTAAAGATAATATGTGGAGGGTCTAGCATCTCTCTAGCTCTTTCAAGAGAGCATGGAATTCTAGTTCACTGTGGGTGTAAAATCACATAAAGCATTTAGGAGTGCCTATTTCAAAAACCACGTGTTGGGTCCAGAGGACTCCACTTTGTATTTCTGTAGCTGAACAGTGCCGCTCGGTGGACAGAAGCGGTATTATTGGCTAACAGAACATCACGCTGCTTAACATCGAAACATCCCAAAGCACAGCAAAACTTGCAGATAGGGGTATTGGCCTCCACTGGCCTCCAACTGATGCCTCACATGAGTACCATTTACTAGAAGGAGAGGTATAAAAGTATTGTATATAAAAATTTTAGAAATTTCATGGAAAAAACCAAAGCTTGTAAAAGTACTAACCCTCTCTGTTTAAGGGTACTTGAGCACTGCACATTTTAAGGTAGGTTTATTTCCTTAAACCAACTGAAGTCAGAGAAAAGATTTTGAAATTAGCTTACGATGCCGCTAGCACTGCAGGGATACTCATGAATTCTAAGTGACTACGATTAATGATTAACTACTACCCTGCTGGGCTTCTCTGTGCTGCAGAACATACCTTGAAGCAATGGGTGCTCTCTGTTTAAAGTCATCATCATCCTAGTGCCACAGAGTGATGCTATACTGTGGAAAATTAAGTTAGCTTTTAAAGAAGTCTTTTTTTTCTATTAATCTATGATTTCCTCTATGATGCTTGTTGAAGCTGTACTCTTTCAAACACAACAGTCAGGGTCCTGACTGCACCAATATGCCTTAATTGCCCTGAAGAACCTCACCTGCACCCTCCAACAATGCAGTCTCTGTCCATTGACCCAGGAGATGTATTTAAGCTCAAACATAGGCACACATTCCTTGTCTAAGCTATGTGGTAGGTAGTGCGTAGTCTTTACCTTTGTTGTTTCTGGCTTATTGATTTGTTTCATGGATGGAACATGGACTTGACTTGTCACTTTGTACTTATATGATGATCAGTTCATGGAACCTCTCATTGCCACCAGCCCTGCTTGGGTACTGTGGGACTGTGGCCTTATCAGTGAGGATGCTGTTTCTGCCTGTCTTGTGGTCTTACATTTCTTCTCTTGTGGGAAGAAATAGCCTTCTTCCCCTTGCTCTTATTGTTCTGTGAAAAATTCACCATTAATGTTGTTATCACCAGGTTTTTTAAAGTTATTGTCATATTTTTCTTAAAGCTAGCATTGGTAGTAAATTCTGGTACAATAATTATATTTTTGTTGGTAAGTGAAATTCCTTTCCTAGGACATCTCTGGGTTTCACACACTGGAAAATTGTGGTTGCAACTGGTGAAACAGAAATAACCTTAGAACATTAAAACACAACTGCCAGTTTTTCTTCAGTGAATGAAGTTGCTGTAGAGAAATGTCATCCTGATTAATTTCATCTGGACTGTCTATGGTGACTTGAGACTAAGTCAGGGTGGTCTTGCATAAGTGCCACCACAGCAACAAAACTCACAATCTTTTAGCAGCTTTTTCTTGATTAATATGTGTTCTGTATTGATCAGCCACTGAGAGCCATAGAAAAGAATAATCTCAAAGCTCACTTTGAGAATTTGTCTTCAGGTGAAAAAAAATGTAACAACATGATACTATAAGGATTTGGCCTTTTGTGCTAGCTAACTGGTGTACAAATACATACAGGAAGATGTGGACTTCCTAGACTAAGCACTTTAAATCCCATGAAATGTAGGACTAGAACTCTATTAAAAGTTATGTGCCTCTGCCTCTGATTCCACATCCAGAGCCAGTAAGTTAGGAGAGACACCTCTTTTTGGGGAAAAATCATGCGAGGTGTGCAAATGAAAAGCAGTCCTGAGTTCTAAAGCAAGAAATGGGGTTAAATGCAGCTCAGTCTGAGCATCAGTGAGTGAGGTATTTTTATTCAAGCAAGCTGTAGTGCACAGCTCTGTATCAGCAACACTGGAGCCTCCTTGCAGTGACAGAGTGCATTCAGTTACTAGGAAGATCTGCAAGCTGCTTGCCTGGGAGGTATTTTTTGTTGTGTTGCTGGGTGAGGTGCACCATTGCCCTGCAGATCCTGCTTTGCATTTGTTGTTAGAAAAAGTGCTAGTGATCTCTCATGGAACATATTTACAAATTGCCTGTTCTCACATTGACAGTCTCCTGCTGGCTGATCTAAAGGCTTTCTTTCCTACTTAGCGACCACTGGATTGGTGCAAAAAGGTTCTTGGGAGCATTTTAAAGGCAGGGGGTCATTCAGGAAAGGCCAGCTCAAGGTCTTTGCCAATGACACAAGACTGCCAAAATACAGACATTGATTGGAACCCTTATCAGATCCCGTTAGCATTACTGATACAACAATTCAGGCCTTGTACAAATGAGAGCAGGGAGATGTGATCCTAGAAATACAGTAGGTTTTATGGGAAATGTCATGGAGCTACTTCTGCAAGGTCTATCAATGAGAGTCATGCTTCTGGGAACTGTGTGTACTTAGATCTCATCTGCATCTGTTCATTAGGTTCCAAAAGTGCTGGGCAGAGAGAACAACTGGCATGACTGTAATTTTGCCTTTAATGCAGGTTTCAACTTTCATGTTTCCTTTACTTCTGAAAATGCCATTGATCTATTAATAAAAATATGATGTTTAAGTTTTTCTTTACACCTCAACAAAGCAAAGAAAGAAGCTCTAATGGTGCTGATACAGAACCATCCACTGCAGCTCGCTTCCACATAAAAGGAAGTAACGGTTTTGGCAAGGTATAATCAAGTGAACAATAAACAGCTGGAGAAAAGGAAGTGGTGAACTTGTTGCTGTGTTTCGCAGCAAGATTGGCCAGGGCACCCAAATAAATATATATAGGATTTGTGCATGCAAAATATATGGTACAGTTGTGGCATCCTTACAGTTGATTTTGTGTCTGCTTGGAGAGAAGGATGTAGCAGACAGCTTGTCTGTGCACAAAATGCAGCTGAGGAAAAGAATACCTCTCCTACAGCAGCTAATGTAGCCTGCGTGCAGTGAGGTGCTTTATGGTTTCACAATCAACAAGGTGAACATGAGTGTGGTTAAAAGGTTTCTGTCTGTAACTGCAACAGTTTGCATCCTTGACTAAGTGTTCTCTGGCTCAGAGAAAAAAATTAGCTTCAGGCCTGCAACTTCAGATAAATACAAGACACTTCTTGAAACAAATGTGGAAGCTTAGAAACGTTGTGGTGAGGTCAAGAACCAAGCTGACATGGCACCTTTGATCTGTTTAACTCTGTAGTGGAACAGCTTAGGAGTAGTCTTGAGAGTCCACGCAGGGGTTCCAGAACAAGGTAAATTCTCTTTAGGGAACAGTCAGAGGCCTCTGTAGGCAGGCAGTAAGCTGGGTTCTGGGCAAGGAAGTGGTTTTGGATTTTAGACCTCACCCAACAGTAAGCAGAACAGCTGTCTGTTGTGCTCATGGCTAGCTGTGAGCCTTGCTTTAGCAGCATTTGTGCTAATAATGGAATGCTCAGAGATAATTTTAATGGCCTTTCTGCAAGAATGATACATGAATTCATGAAATACACCATGCTGGAGGGAAAAATGCTATCTTGTAAGGGAGTTTTCAGGCTCAGGAGCAAAAGAGAAAGGTGAGAAGTCCAAAACTATTTTTCCACAATCAATGCAAACTAACGGATTAATAGATGGTCCCTAGCCTGATAGGCTATTAGGCAGTCACTTTGTGCAATCTGCCTTGATAAGGACTCTGTGTTGCAGGCATCCCTGGCCTCCTCTTCTCTGCTGTGGCCCACTGTACCTCAGACACATTGCATCTGCATTGTCATGTTACCTCGTGGTGGGCTCTGAGCCAAATGACTGCTCATCAGGTCTGGTGTTGGAGCACACTTTGGGATGCTATGTGATCCCCTTGTGTTGTCCCAGAACGGGGGGTTCATCACCCAGTGTGCAGACACCCAATTCACACACAGGATGGAGGTATTTTCTTTTATTACGTGAATGCACATGCATGGGTACCTGTCCCAAAAACTACAATTATACGCACAATTTTTACATATTCAATACACTGATACATATCTATTAAGTGATTGGTCATAATCTCTACACTTAGCATGTAAGTTAGCACATATGCCTAGTTTTCTCTGTTGTCTGCCTTCTTTTGAGTCTGGGGTGTAATTAGAGTCGGTGGTCAATGGGTTGGTTGTCACAATCTCCCCCTGACAGAATTACCTTTGACTTAGGCTCCTCATAATTTGGCATAGGCAGGTTATTGCAGCTCGTTGTCTCTACTTTCCATTAATCTTATTTAGGGTTCTGTTTTCTGTCATGCATATACAATAGCAGATTGTTTCAAGGTTAATTATTTGTTTCTACCATTATCCTAACAACTCATCATTTGGTTCTACAGTGTTCCTAACAAAACTGACCTCTGACCTTTTAACTGACCTCTGACCTTCTAACATTCCTTTTGATAATCTGACATCACTACCAGGAGTGCTTGGGAGAAACTTCAGCACGGCCTGGCCTTTGCATCATTGTCTAGTGGTCTCCCACAGTTATTCTGGATGATCATGCCCACAGTTATGAGCAGAGGGTCAGCCTGATGGACCAGCAGTCTTCCCTTGTTTGTTGGATGGTGTGCCAGGCAATCCAAACTTGCACAGGAAACCAGAGGCTGGGACTAAGTGTGCTGCTCTACATTATGGTTCTCAGCAATATACATGCCTGTGGTTCGTGTTTGAGTTCAGAGAGTCTGGTAACAACTGAAACCACCGTTCCTTATGCTCAGCACGTTTAAGTCTTTGCAAATCCTGCCTGGACCATCTCCAAAGCTAGCTTCTTCAAAGTCCAACCTTCAGTTAGGCTGGAATCCTGAATCCTAGGAGGAACTGCTGCCCTGCTCAGCAGTGACAGTCCTATCAGTCCTGAGGAGTGTTTGAGCATGTTTGGCAGTTTCCTCTGTAGGCCAAGCTTGCCATGTGTTGCTTCCCTCTAGGTCAGTTCCTCATATACCTTAGCAGACAACCCTTGAGAGATGAGCTGACAGGCTGGAAAGACTGCGATCTTTGGTGGGGTTTGTGAAAGGCAAGGCACTAACTGCAATATGACTTGCTTTGAAGAATGAACATTACTTGGGACTATGAGATTTTACCTCAGAGTTGACGTGACCTGAAGACCCAACCCAAGCCAGCTCCTACCAGATGAGAACACCCCATACTGACAATAAAATGAGATTTGACTTAAGAAACCAGGCATATACCCACAGCCAGAACAGTAACCAACCAGAATCCAGTATAAAACCACTCCACCTGCACCAGACATTGGTTTAGAACAATGAAGATTAACACACCACTGGCCATATGTTTACACCACCTGCATGATGGTAGAGAAATGTTTCCTAAAGTCAAGTCTGAGCCTCCCTCAAGGCAGCTTTGAACCATTCCCATGCATCCTATCACTGGATAGCAGGGAGAGAGATTAGCACTTCCCTCTCGCCTTTCCTTCCTCAGGAAGCTACAGAGAGCAATGAGGTCACCCATCAGCCTCCTTTTCTCCAAACTAGACAGACCCACTGTCCTTGGCCACTCCCCTAGGACATGCTTTCCAGCCCTTCACCAGCTTTGTTGCCCTCCTCTGGACACATTCAAGGACCTTCACATCCTTCTTAAATTGTGGGGCCCAGAACTGCACCCAGCACTCAAGATGAGGCCACACCAACATTTCATACAGCAGGATAATCACCTCTTTGACTGGCAGGTTGTACTGTGTTTAATGCAGCCCAGACCATGGTTTGCCCTCCCGGCTGCCAGGGCACACTGCTGACTCACACTGAGCCTGCTGCTGACCAGCACCCTCAGATCCCTTTCTGCAGGGCTGTTCTCCAGCTGCTCCTATCCCAGTTTATACTTGTGTCCATCATTCCTCTGCCCCAGGTACAAAATCTGGCATTTGTTGTTAAATTTCAGCCATTGATGACTGCCCAATGCTTCAATCTGATTTATCTGTGTGGGTTCCGGTGTGCATGTGGGTGTATGAGGTAACTGGAGGACTGGGGAGTTCAGGGCCAATTGCTGGGTACACTGAGTGTCTAAGGCCAGTTACTGGGATCCAGCATCTCTGTGTGTGTGTGTGTGTGTGTGTGTGTGTGTGTATGCAGCATCCTCACCACTCTTGAGCTACCTGATTTCTCAAGTATTAATAGGTACCTATGTAAGTACTTAGATACGTCTTCCTATTTAATTTTGCACTGTGATTCAAGCTTCATTAATATATTTTCATGTCTTGTCAGAAGTGCAGAAGATGGTTTGAGATGATGTTTCTTTTATGGTCAAAGTCATGGAAATTCTTTAACCTCAGGAGATGGTTAGATCAGGAGATGGAATTGATCAGATAGAGAGTGGGGAAAAGAATACCATTGAAATAAGATGCTCAGAAGGGAACAAAACAGTGATATATCTGGTTGTACTTATATTAAAGTTGTCTAAAAAAATAAGAGAGTGAAGTGGTATGTGCAGCCTGAAGTGAACTTGGCATAAGTCAGACCAGAAATTTGAAGGAAAGACTAGAGTGACTAGGATAATATAATAGAGAATACAAAACATTCAGCCAAGATAAACTGTGCTGATGATGGAACAATACTATCTGCCATAAGAATTTAGAACTGGTTCAAATGAAAAAAAGCAGCCATCTCAATGAATGTGGATTGAAATTCTGGGACTGAATAAGAAGGAGATGGTACCAGATCTACATTGCCAGTGGCCTAACAGTAATGGCATCAGTCTTGTGCTGTGCTGAAACTTCCATGACCCTCATTTACACTGAGGAAGTAACAAATAAGGATGTGAAGCAGAGACACTATCGATGAGTTAGGGATCTTCTGAAAGGAAACCCATCACTCAGCCCTAAATAATCGTAGCATTTAAAATTCTATCAATGAGGAGTGATAAGAGACACCTGCAAATGAGCTAAATTATTTCTCAACATCTGTTGATGCTATGAAACATAAAATCCATACTGAAATCCTTCTTTGTGTAACTGGTCGTCACCAGAAGTGTTGTCTGACATTGAATTGACCAGAGAAGATGTTATGGAACAAGCAAATGATACTAAATTGCCATCATCAGATCTTTTTCAAGTAAAAATCCTATGACACCACAAGTCTGAAACAGCTGGCTTACAGACAGGCGTGTGTAATCTCTCATGAAAACTGTTCTTGATACCTATGACTGGAAGGTGGCAAAAGTGACACTAATTTTTAAATAAGTAGGAGGAATCTAGGAAAAAAGGGTGTATTTTCTACATTTCATTTTGGCTTTTTTTTCCTGGCAGGTTGGTAATTAAGGGATTCAAACAAATAAACTTTTTTTCACAAAAAAAGCAGTATTTTTTGATGAACTTTTTTATTAATTGCAGGTGCAATGACTTTTCTCTCTTAAAAGCCCTATTTTTATTCAATGAAGCAGTTCTCAGCATGTTTTGTTCTTGCAAATGTTAACCTTGCTAATATTTTTTTTTTCACATTTTGCAATATCAGAGTCACACAAAAATCCCAAAATAACTGGTTAAAAGGATAATCATGGCATTTGTGGGGAATGGTGCAGTGAGGGCACATGGCTATAAATGTGTTCATATGTATCCTAGGTACATAGAACATACAATATCTGAATATGCTGGCCCAGCTTTGTAGAATAGCCTGTTAAAATGTAGCAGTGTTCAGTGATCTGGTCCCACAGAGAGTAGTGCTGCAGTTTTTCCAAACAATTGCTTTATATACCCTCAGATGTAGCTTTCATATGTTCCTGGATACCAAATTCATGAAGGCCATGTCACAGCCATTCATTCCCACTGAGAAGAAAGTAAGCCTATCACAGCACTGAGCTGATGATTACCCAGGTCATGTTATGCTCAGATCCACAGCAAGACATCTTGATACCTTTATTTTTACAACTTCCTCAGGAAGTCCAACCTCCCAACAAATTCACTGCCAGGATTAGGTGGTGTATAAGAGTCTGGGCCATACTAGAGGGAAGTTAGTGCAGGCAGAAGAATGCAAGGACAAGGCCAGCAAAATAAGGCTGGCAAAAACACACCAGATAACAGATAAGCGAGAAACATCTGTGGTCAGCAAAAGCACACAAGTCTGAGCAAAACAGGGTATGAGATAAGGGAGTTTTTGGCAAGTTTTGGGCTTTACATACTAATTGCAATTAACCAATGCAAATGCTTGTAGAGGTGCACGAACAGCATGTGCAGATAACCTGTAGCCTATTAGAAGATAGATGAGCGCATGTACGGAACTTAGTGGAATATAAATGTAACCAGGATTGGGAAATAAATGAACGACCTGATCATCATATTGGTGTTGTGTCGTTCCTGTTCCCGCATGGAAAAGTAAGGACCCCGGCAAATGGTGACCCCAACAAATGGTGACCCCGACAAATAGTGACCCTGACGTGTACCGACGTGACCTGCTACCGACGTGATCAGGTGGACTGTCCGTTTGGAGCCGATGCGATTTACTATTGACGTGATTTATGACGTGATAGAATCGTCGCTGATTCTGATAGAATCGTCTGAACAGAAGCCGGAGGAAGGCGGGGGCTGTTGGCCAGCGTTACTGGAGGTAAGCTGGGCTGCCCGAGAGAGGCAGGAGCAGATCCGCGCTAAGCTGGGAAAGTAGGGGCTTAGATACCAACAGCATGGGGCTCGCTGCATCAGCGACAGAAAAGGCTGCAGTTCAAAGTTTGATGAAGCTTGCAGAGGAGACAGAGGTGGATCTCAAAGAAGAGGATTTAGACACGCTGCTTCTCTGGTGTAGACATAGGACATTAATCACTAATACTGGTCAGTTGTATGATGAAGAAGTTTGGAAATCTATTGGGACTGATTTGTGGGAATCGATTCAAGTGGGGAACAAGGAAGCGAAAAATTAGCACCTACTTATCGAAGTGTTCGATTGATAGTGGAAGCAATGAAAGGTCAGGCTTGTGTTGCTGCTGCTGCTGCTCGCAGGATTGCTGCTGCTGAGTGGAAGGAGAGTGACAAGGAGGAGAAAGAGAAGGAGGAAAAGAACTTGTTATTTGATGGTGTGCCTGTGTCCTCTAAAGTTGTGTGTCCCGTGTCAGAAAGGGAATTTTGGGCAGGTCCTAGGATTGAGATCGAACCCTGGGTGCCACCAACAATGTCCTCTGCCCCACCTTTGCCTGGTTCATCTCCTCCTGATACTTTGTTGAATTCCATAGACCCAGTTAAAGTGCCGCTCCCTATGGATGTGGATGATGAGTGGTTTCGAGCAGTCTATCCTAAACCTCATTCTGAACAGCTTGCTAGTCTGTTAAAAGAACAAGAGAAAGCAATGTCTGACCTTTTGGATGAAATGCAACGGGTAGATCGTGGGTCAGCCAAACAGGCTATTCATGAGGCATATAAAAAGGCTCATCAAGCCGTAAGGGATGGTTTGAAAGCGGTTGAAGAGAGCGTCTGGGGCCAGAAGCTAGGGGTGCACCTGGTGGGCAAAATAATTCTGAGAGACCCCCACAAGAGACTCAGATTACTGAGAAGAAATTGAAAGAGAAGGAAAAAAGAGCCAGAGCTTGGGTAATGCAGTTGTTAGAGAACGGAGAGATGACTCCAGAAGAGGCGAATAATTATCTGAGAAGTAAATTTGGAAATGGGTTTACATCAAAGGAACGGAGAGCATACGCAAAATATAAAAAGTTAGAGAAGGGAGGAGGAGAAGTTAGTTCAACAACTCCATTAAAATGGATTGCTGGATGGCTGCAGGGTAAAGACGAAAGAAAAGGACATGAAAACAATGCTGCTTCTTCGGCATCCAGTCCTCCTGTGCCTGATCTGCCCCCCCCACCCCCGCAGGACCCTAATTATACTGTCGGGCAGAGATGGAAGGGGGTGATTGAACATGCAGTTATAGAAGGGCAGATGCTGCCACCTAGTGTCATTGCAATGCCAGTTGTCGTGCAAGGGAACCAGAGGGTGTGGCATCCATTTGACTGGAAGACTGTGAATCAGTTATAAAGAACAGTCATGGACTTTGGGTGTGATAATAAACAAGTTATGACAGTGATAAATCTTTTTTTCTCAATCAAGAATTAGTGCCGAAAGATATCAGAGCACTTTTGGAGATTATTCTTCCTCCTACTGCTTTTATGATGTTTAAAGATAGATGGCAAGAAAAATGTGAGATTGCAATGGTAAACAACCTCCATCAGTTGAATGGACATGATCCTTTAAGATTTGCTACACTTGATCAACTTATGGGGACAGGACAGTATTGTAATGGAGCAGCAAAGGCAGCCTTGCACCCTTGTATAACACAACACTCTCAGGCACTGGCCTTAGAGGTGCTTCAAGAGCTGCCTCAAATTGGAAAACCGAGACTGCCTTATCATCAAGGGAAGCAAAAGCCAGATAAGCCATATATGCAATTTATTGATAGATTGAAAGAGGCACTGGATACTGCACCTAATCATACACCTGATGCTAAAACAGTGGTGGGCAAAGATTTGGCATATCAAAATGCAAATCAAAGATGCCAACAAGTGATTGCCAGTCTCCCACAAGGTGCTAGCCTGACACAGATGGTTGAGGCATGTTCACGGTTGCCACCATTATTGGAGGAGCAAGAAAAGGCTACTATCCATGCAAGAGCTCTTGCTGCAGCTTTAAGACCTGTTACAAGTCAGGGAAAAGGAGATCCTGGACCTAAAAATGCTAGGAAAAAGGAAGGATGTTTTTCATGTGGTAAACATTGTGGTTATTGATTTGAAAGATTGTTTTTTTACAATACCTTTACATCCGGAGGATTATGAAAAATTTGCCTTCTCTGTCCCTTCTACAAATAGAGCAAAACTTTCTGAGAGATCTCATTGGGCAGTGTTACCACAGGGCATGAAAAATTCTCCCACAATATGTCAATGGTATGTGGATTTAGCTCTATGACCCTTTCGAGAACATCATATCGACTGTATTTTGTATCACTATATGGATGATTTGTTGCTTTGCCAAAAAACACCCATCTCTGAAGAATTGATTCAAGAACTGATAGAAGCTCTAAATATAATGGGACTCGTTGTGGCCCCTGAAAAGGTACAATGGACTGAGCCATGGAAATACCTAGGGATGACTTTAACTGAATCTACTGTTAGGCCACAGAAGCTATCAATAGTACAGAAAGTGGAAACATTAAATGATCTACAGAAATTGATGGGAGATATTCAGTGGATCCGCAGTATTTGTGGCATTACTAACACAGATTTACAGCCTTTATTTAAGTTGTTGCAAAGAAATTGTAATCCTCAAGAACCTAGGTCTCTAACAGCATCAGCTAAACACGCCCTGGATAATATTTCCCTGAAATTGAGTGTTAATTCTGCAGCTCATATTGACCCTGTTCAAGCATTACAATTGTTTGTATATAATACAGAATCAGAAGTATCAGCTTTTTTAGGACAATGGTGTGAACAACAGTCTAATCCCCTCAGAATTATTGAATGGTTATTTTTATCGGCCAGGGGACATAAAACAATAACATCACGTGTGGATGCGATAGCAAGTATTATTCGAAAAGGTGTTCAGCAAGCAATATCTATTGCTGGAAAGGAACCGGATCGAGTAGTTGTGCCGTACGCACTGGACCTAATTCAGGCTATGTGTGAATCATCTATGTCCTTCTCACTGGCTGTGATGAACAAATCCTATCAAATTGACAACCATTATCCAAAGCATCCACTATTTAAAACTGCTTTAACAATGAATGCTGTTCCTGTCATTAGTTGACAACCTTTACAGGCTTTAACAGTATTTACAGATGCCAGCAAAACGGCAGGATTTGTTTGGAAGGAGAATGGAATATGGCAATCAGAATGCTTTGTTTGCGAATCATCTGTACAGATTTTGGAGCTTAAAGCAGTAATTGCTGTGCTTAACCGCTGGAACATTCAAGATTTAAACATTGTGACTGATTCTTTGTATGTGGCAGGTGTAGTACAACAAATCGAAAGGGCCTTGTTAGGACATGTAAACAATCCCACCCTTTTTCAGGCTTTTGTCAACTTACAAAATACTGTTAATCATCGTACGCATCGGGTTTTTATCATGCATATAAAGAGCCATACTAGGCTCCCTGGAGGTCTTGTAGAAGGCAACGCTCGAGCTGATCAGTTGGTTGCTGCTTTAGCAGACATGGATAACATTGTTCAAGAAGCCTATAAATCTCATGCCTTTTTTCACCAGTCTGCAACTGCATTATGCAAGCAATTTAACATCCCTAAGACCCAAGCACGGGCGATAGTGGCTGCTTGTCCAGACTGTGCCACTCTCACACCGCTACAGGACGGTGGTGCGAATCCTCGTGGCTTACAGCCACGGGAAGTTTGGCAAACTGATATCACTGTATTTCCACCTTTTGGGCGTCTTCGCTACTTACATGTGTCAGTGGATACCTGTTCCTCATTTATATGGGCCTCTGCTCATGCTTCTGCCTCAGCAGTAGCAGCTCATCAACATTGGACGCAAGCGATTGCGGTTATAGAGTGTCCAAAGAAAATTAAAACTGATAATGGTCCCGCATATCGGGCAGCCTCCACCACTGCCTTTTTACAACATTGGGGAGTTCAGCTTCTCCATGGAGTACACACAACTCTACTGGGCAGGCAATCGTTGAGCGCGCCCATCGTATATTGAAACATCACCTTATTATTTTGAAAAAACAGGGGGAGACAGGGGGTTCCCCTCATGAGATATTGGCAAAAACATTATTTGTTTTAAATTGGCTTAATATACGTGGAGGGCAAGATGAACCACCTGTGTGAATACATATGCAAACAAGCATGATTATTCTTTTCAAAAAATTCAAGTGCAATTGTATTCCCCTCAATCTGGGCAATGGGAGGGACCTATGCAGTTGTTAACTTGGGGAAGGGGTTATGCTTGTGTTTCTACAGGTAGTGATTCACCCAAGTGGGTCCCCGCAAAGTGGGTGAAACCATGGATTGCAAAGAATGACGACACCAAGCCTGTGTCCCAAGGCACTTCAGAGACACCAACATCGATTGAACTTGGCCCTGACACCGTTGTTAACGGCACTACATCCAGCAAACAGTGAAGTTCTTTGTCTTTTACCGAATCTGCAGTCATTTTATGCAGTTATTCGAACACAGCCGCTCACCATAAAACAACTTGAAGAACATGACACAGCTTGTACGGAACATGGTCTAAACTGTTGACCTTGGGTTTTTATACATTGTGCATGGTGTGACAGGGGAACTTGGAGAGTCACGCCTGCGCATGATCAGGAAAGTGTGTATAAATGTCACTTGTGTGCTGACCGGATTATCTTTTACACTGAAGCAGATTGGTTGTCTGCTTTTATAGGTAGGTCAGTATATCAGCGATTAGCTGTTGGTACAGAAGGACAGATTAGAGTTTTTAGAGAACAACAGCAGTTTTCCAGGGCTTTAAGCCTAATTGAAGATCTTGGGCAAAGAATTTTGGCAGAAATTAGTTTTGAGCTTTGTAAACGCTTAGCTTTGCAATGTATTAGGCAAAATAATAAGGTAGTAGATAGGAGCTGTGGTGTTGGAATAAACGTTCCTCAAAGTTGGCAGGTGCAAAAGGATAACTGGAAAATAGAGGTAAAACGATGATGATGTGTTAAACATGAGCAATGTTTATTTTGATTTGTTTTATAGCAGGTAGTGAAGGGATTTTTGACAGTACACCCAGAACAAATATTTGGGTAACGTGGACAAATACAGCTGGGATGTCAGATTTTTGTTTGCGTTTGCAACAGGTAGATAATCCTTTTTGAACCTGTTTGATTGGCACTCCGTTGCAGGAAAATGAAACTGACTTTGATGGGTACTGGAAACAACAGAGGGTGGACCTGACTAGTAGAGAAAGTGAAACTTGTTTAAGTCCAAATGGCATCTATGTTTGGCCCACTATGCGTAGTACGGCCTGGCAGAAGACAGTCATCGAAAATTTAAATCAATCAGCTCATTTACCTTTGCAGGAGCTGGACTTGCTAGCTAGCGTTGTGCCTGTCGAGTATGTTCATGATACTGCAACTAATATGCAGGACTGTAATGATAGAGTTCCTCAACTCCAGCCAGTGAATGCCACAGGAGTGGTTTGGTTCGATGGCCCATGGTATGTTTGGTTGGCATGGAGTGGACAACAAGGCTTGTTTATAGGTTGTCAAAATGTGACAGGGCATTCTCCTTGGAATGATTCGAAAACAGGGGGGTTTACCGTAAACACCAAAAGAGGTTTTAAACTTCCACCCGGAGTGTTTCTGATTTGTGGAGATAGAGCATGGCCTGGTATTCCTGTATGACCTGTTGGTGGTCCATACTATTTACTCCGCACATGAGAGAGTTATTGAATGCCAGTAGGAGACATGAGTCAAGATCATGCAGATCTGTTCGAACCTTTGACAACACCTGCAACGACAACGTACAGCTACCTTCAATAGCCACTGTTGTAGCTACTTCTTTCTTCTTTCTGCAAGGAATGGCTGCCATAAATGCAAAAATATATACGTAGATTAGCATGTTGGAGTGAAAAGCCATTTAATCTAACTTCGCAAATGCTGAGTGCGCTGCTTGCTGATGTTGATAGTGTTAGGCATGCTACTTTGCAAAATTGTGCTGCTGTAGATTTTTATTATTGGCACATGGGCATAGATGTGAAGATTTTGAAGGAATGTGTTGCTTTAATTTGTCTGACCATTCGCAGAGCGAATTAGCGAAATTAGCGAATTAGCACCAACGATTAGCGAAAATGCAAGATAACATGAAGCATATTACAGAGGGACACGGTCCTTTTTCACATTGGCTCGTTGGTCTCGGACTGTGAGGTTGGTTACAAACATTGGTCAAAGGAGCATTGATGGTATTGATAGTATTGCTGCTTTTGATGTTGATTCTTCCTTGCTTGTTCCAATGTTTGCAGTGGATGCTGCAAAGTTTGGTTGAGCTAATAAAAAAAAAAAAAGGGGGGGGGAGATGTACGAGTCTGGGCCGCGCTAGAGGGAAGTTAGTGCAGGCAGAAGAATGCAAGGACGAAGACAAGGCCAGCAAAATAAGGCTGGCAAAAACACACAAGATAGCAGATAAGTGAGAAATATCTGTGGTCAGCAAAAGCACACAAGTCTGAGCAAAACAGGGTATGAGATAAGGGAGTTTTTGGCAAGTTTTGGGCTTTATGTACTAATTGCAATTAACCAATGCAAATGCTTGTAGAGACGCACGAAGAGCGCATGCAGATAACCTGTAGCCTATTAGAAGATAGATGAGCGCGTGTACGAAACTTAGTGGAATATAAATGTAACCAGGATTGGGAAATAAACAAACGATCTGATCATCATATTGGTGTTGTGTTGTTCCTGTTCCCGCATGGAGATGTAAGGACCCCGGCAAATGGTGACCCCAACAAATGGTGACCCCGACAGTGATGAAGTCTCTCCCTCCAACTGCTCACACTTAGTAGTCCTAGAAGTAAAATACTCAGCTTGAAATTAGCAGACAAGGTTTTATTCCTCCCTTTGCTTGCTTTGACCTTGTTAACCACTGGTGTGTAACAGGATGTTGTGGGTTAGATTTTCTTCTTGAAATTTTTTCACTTTTTATTAAATACTTAAATATTTATTGATCAGACATAGAATCTGTCCCATGTGAAAAGTCTAGTCTATAAATTTGTATTTTTTATAGAGTAGAAAAATATTTGTCATTAATCAATTTTCAATACCCTACAACACAGTACACTAGAGGGTTGGTTTGTCTGGATTCAGATCCTGGCTTGAAACAATGGCAACATGAGATTTGAATCTAGATATTCTCCTTGAGTATTTTACCTATTATATTGCTGTACACCACTCCTCTGCCTCCAGTCCACTTTAATGACAGACATATGTGTCTCTGGTGCAGTAGTTCCAGTCCCCTTTCTGTGCAGTTCTGCCAATGCAAAAATAGAGAACTGCAAGGAGGAGCTTGGTTCTCAGCATAGATTTATCTGTTACAGAGATCTCTGCTATTGGTTTAAGAGAAACATGTGAAACAGACCTGTAAAGCAGCCCCTTATAGGGGCATGCTCACTGACTACTGAGGCAGAAATGAGGATGTGGACAGCTTGGTGCATGGCCATGTACTTCTCTGGAGCAAGTAAGGAATCAGTAGAGCTATGAAACCTGCTCTGCTGCTGGGAGAATGTAGTTTACTTGTTTTACTGTGGTTTTGTTTTGCTTTGACTTATAGGAGCTGAAATCACCCAAACCTCAGGTCTTGTGCTGAAAGAAGATGAGAAAGCTACTCTGACGTGCAGCCAAAATGATAATCACAATTATATGTGTTGGTATCTGCAGCAGCCAGGAAAGGGGATGCAATTGGTCTATTATTCCGTTGGTGCAAATCAGCAACAAGAGGGTGACATTCACACTGGATACAAAGCTAACCGGTTAAACCTTTCAGACTTCTATTTGAATATTTTATCAGTGAAGATGAACCATTCAGCTGTCTATTTCTGTGCCAGCAGTTTGGACACAGCACTTCAAAGTCACTTGCTTTCTTTACATAAACTTCTTTGCAGCACCTTCCCTCAGAAGGGAGCCTCCCTCAGCACAGGAAAAGGGTATGTTGGCCACTAGCCTATTCACAAACCAGATGTTGCCAAGGAGTTGGAACAAGAGAGGCAAAATAGGTCTTTGAAGTGCAGGTTAATTACTGAACTCCTCTTTTCTGATCAGCCATTTATTCTCTATCTCACCAGAACAATCAATAAAGATTGTTAACCAAATGCAGACATAAAATAAAGGAAATAGAAACTGCAATCTACACAGCCACAAATTATTACCCCCTAAGCCATTTTCTTGCCTGACACAGAACAGTTACTTCAAATATACATATGTCTAAGTCTGAAATACTCTAGAGATAGTGACTTGTATGTACACTCTCATTCCTCTCTGAATATTATCAAGCAGTGAAAGCCACAATGCTTTTCACTGTGCTTGGAAAGGTTACCCTAATCACAAGAAATCTGTAAAACTAAGATTGTCAACAGTAATGAGAAGGGCCTGAACAAAAAATGATATGAGAATAGAAGCTAAACAGAACTCATATGCCACAGATTGGATTAAAAATTACAAAAGAACAGCCATTACCATAGTCTGCAAGTGGATAGACACTGTAGTGAAAAATTACATGTGTATGGAGGATTTAAAGAGGAAACAGAAATACTAAAAAATAGTGTGCAACTTAGAATGAATTCACATTCAAGAAAAATAACATGTAGATTTCTGTTTATTCAGAAATTGTTCTGACTATCCAGTTTACTTCTGGCCACATGATGAAGCACATGCCACTATGTGTGTCACATCTATATCTTTATGCCTCATACCTGTCTCACAGCTTACTGAGCAGCAACACAGTCTATATGGTTTATTCCTTCTCTCTATGGATTAGTTCTGAGGTTGTTTTTTTTCTCCCAGGCAACTTTATAATGTACCTCATTCAGAGTCTCATAGTTCTCTCTGACTTTAATCTAAGCCTTAATATGAACACTGCCTCAGAGAGCATCCATATTTTGAAGATAAAAATGTAGAAGGATGAACAAACGGGATGTGAATGCAATGTTATTTACTATATAATCTCTCCCTGATGGAATATTTCAGGCTTGGTATGAAGAGTCTTGTGTCTCACACAAAAAGACCTAACTATGTCTTTCCAGCACCACTATTATTACAGATAGTGTCGCTGATGCAGTGGGGTTAGTCATAGCATGATATACCATTTTGGTGTAAGCATTCCATGATGATAGTATAACAAATTGTCCTAAATTGTCCTAAAGCAAGAAAGCACTAACCAAAGTCCTTGTGATGTGTGAAAGTCACCTGCATAATTTTCTAGTTCTGAAATAAAGAAGAATAATAATGTGTTTCCAGTCAGAGGGTTTTGGAAAGGTTTAAAGAAAGGATGTAGAATAGGAACATTCCATAATTAGGCACAGCATCCAAATTCTGAGATTATTCTTATTCCAATTTGAATTATGTCAAATTACACTGTAAATGCTGTAGGGCAAAAGAATATCTCTATTACCACATATGCAGGATAAGCATACTGATCTCGAAGGGAAATTTTTAATTCATGATTATTGCACAGCATTTTCTCCTTGGGAAAGGAGTTATTTGATTACAGGCACATCCCCTGGGGAAAAGGTGAAAGAACATTTATCTCAGTCCTTTAAATATCAGTCAACTTGCAGAAAAGCAATTCAACATGAATAAGCAGCAAGCCCTTTCAGCAATGAAGACTAATTACATTTTTGGTTGCATTAGCAAAAATGCAGTTAGCATGCTGAAGCACTTTTGTGGCTATATTTGAATACTATCTCTACTGTCCATACACACCCCTACCCTGCCCCAGCCCCAGTACAACAGAGATATCAGCAAATTTTAGAGAGTCCAGCAGAGGGACATGAAGATGATCAGGGGACAGGAGCAGAAGCATAAGAGCAGAGGCTGAGGGAATTGGTTTTGCTCGTCTTGGAGAGGAGAAGGCTAAAGGATGGCTCCATGACTCCAACTGCCTAAAGAGAATTGGAGTCTTAGAGGGGTACAGTGGAAAGCCAGTGAAAAAAAAGCTGCAGCAAGATAAACTCTGATTAGGCGTAATGAAAAAATATTTCCTCTTGAGGGTCATTCAGCACTGGACCAGATTTCTCAGAAAGCTTGTCAAATCTCTGTCCTTGAAGACATTCAGAAATCACCTGAACAAAGTTCTGAGCAACATGATCTAACTTTGGAGTTAGCCCTGTTTTGAACAGCAATTCGGACGGAGAGACCTCCAGAAGTCCCCTCCAATCAAATTTTTTCTACAAGTATATGATGTTTATCATCTTGCTTTGCTGTTTTGAGATACCAAGAAAAAGCATGGTTTTGGGTTTGTTTTTTTTTTTTTTAATTTGTAAAAGCAGGTCAGCAACTCCCCAAACACCCACAGGCCTTTCGTTATTTTGTGTGTTGAACATCAGAAACAGCAGCTACACATGCAAAACCCATCTGCAGACTTCAGTAACAAGAAGATTGTGTGATAACATGAGACAAAAACCCCACCAGGTTTCATAAGGTCTGTATGTGTCACTATTTCTGTCCAGCTGTAATATGGTGAAAAGGTTGCTGCACCCTGTGCCTCATCCTGAGAGGCTGGGGTGGTGTTGTGGTAAGAGAGTCTGATGCATTATCAAAATGTTTTTTTGAGTAAATGTCAAACCACATCCTGTTTTGCTAAAATTCAACTGCTGTTCCCTTAAAGAGATATTATCAAGCACATTTTGACACGTCATCTGTTCTGATTCTAAGGTACCGTTTTGTGCTGAGGCTTTCAGAGATATTTTCCCCTTTGTTGAAGGCCCTGGCTATGCTAGACAGAAGCTCCCTTCAGGGTCTCCACTCTACAATTTCTACTCCTGCCTTGCTATTGCATTCCTAGATCTGCTTCCAAAGTTCCACAAGCACTCCTCTATCTTGGCCTGCATTATTCCTACCTCTATTTAGGATACATCTATACATAAAATGTATGACTCTCTTCTCCATTTATTCCTGAGTGAGCTACCTCTGAATTACCAATTGTTTAACTTGTGCCATAAGGTAATAGCTTAATGAGATGCAAAGTCTGAAAGATCTCCAGAAACACTCTCCAGGATTACTAATCCCCTGGTTTTACAGTTTATGCTGCACAGAAATGGTGCCCACAAACACAGCTTTAAAGAATCGCACTCTGGTTCCCTTTCCTCCTCTCCCCCAGATTAGATTCTCTTCCCTTCTGAGTTGCATCCTTTTTACTTTCGTCCTTTGCTTTTCTTGGTCTTTCTTATTTTTCTTATTTTCTTATTCTTCATAACTTTCTTTTTTTACTCTCTTCTTTGAAAAGACCACACATTTTGGTAATACTTCATTCATTGTCTTGTGTAATATCTCCCTGGCGTTCTTTCCTTCTTTTTGTCTAAAACCCTCCCCTTTGTTCTCACTGGCTTGTTCTTTTGAAAATGATGAGAGACACAATATAATTTCAGAGAAGTGGATTTATATAAATATCAACTTCAAGACACCATTTTGTCCGAAGTGGTCTCTTGTACAGTTAGAATGAGTTAGGACAAATGTGTACAGAGTAGAACTCTGTTCCTCTCCTTGGTCCTAAGCATCAGCCCCATCACAAACATCCCATACAAAACACTCTGGAAAATGAGCATGATGTACACAAACTTCCCAGCTGTAGCGCTTCTCTGATAGCTTTCTGAGAAGTAAGGGAGAAAGCAGTAAATAAAAAACAACAGAGAAAAAAACATTTCTTCAGAAAACTTTACTAGATAAGGACTTCTTTTTTTCATTCTGGTGATTAGGAGAACTTGTTCAGTGCTTATTTGCACAAGTTATAACTTGGCTGCCCTTAGCTGAAATATCATGTTAACTAGTAATTGTATTAGACTTTTTACATTCACATTGGGATGACTGATTAGGAATTGGTCTGAAGGATGAGAGTTTGGGGGCATTAGATGAAACTGGATTTGGAGTCTTTCTTATGGAAATATAATTTATACTAATTCTGCAGTATATTTAAGGAGATAACATACTGCAGAATGTGGGGTCAGTGACTTAGCAAAGTGTTCTAACTGCTTGCTAGAATATCAACATACAACTTTATGCTACAGGTAGGTCTGCCGCTCTAAGTGGTATTTTTATGCTAAAATGTTGAGTTCTAGCAGCCAGTCTCATGGAAGATTTACTGACAATAGACAGAATTTGGATGTTCACATACATGCATATGTATTCAACAGGAACATGAACACATGTGTCCACACATGTACAATCCTGCACCCACGCCTGAATAGCTGTGCCTGCCAGCAAAAGCAAACACAGGACACATTGAGACATATGCACAAGACACATCTCTCTTTGCATACACAGGTGTACATATAGATAAACAAACTCATTGTCAATAGGGGAAAACATCAATGGTTTAACTTACCTTTGAAGATACTGCAATCAAAAAACAGAAGAAAAGAAATAAGGGATATTATTTGAGCCCAGATATGTATCAGCACCACTTTTAAAGTGCTCTGTTTGTACAATCACTCATATAATGTGGGTGTGGGAATGAGAATTACATGGCTTGAATCAAGTTTGGAGAAGAACAGGATTGGATTCCTCTGCTTAGTCTCAATTTCCTGGGGAATAACAGGTCTGAGTTAAGTGTAGTAGACTGGCAAGAAACATTTCAGTAATGATTGCTTACTCTAGATATAGGAGCCTCAGAGGATGACCCCACACCCACATATATTTTACTCACCAGCATCACTGTAGATGAATTTGTGTATTGATTCCAGTGTTCCATTCTTAAAAAATTGGCAACACACTCAAAACAATTCAAAGGGTTGAACCATTCCTGGGCTGAGATCCTCAGTTGGCTGGTCAATGAGTAGGTACTTTCATTCTGTGTGGAAAATTCATCTGTCTGTGCCCCTTCTGTCCTTTTAGCACCATTCACCTTCCAGAACAGTTTCAGGTGATCAGGGTGGAAATCAGAGGCAAGACATACCAGCATGGCCTAGCTCTTCTCTTGCTTTGATGGGGAAAAGATGGCCACAGCTGGAGGTATGATTTCATTGTTCTTTGCTGAAACAAAAAGCAATATGGCCTTCACCCTCATACATCTAAATATTAGATCATGTGGGGTTTTGTAGAAATATTTGTGTTGGAGACTGGATGCTGAATTCAAGATACAATATGACCTATAGTACTGAGCATGCAGGATCATGATCTTCAATCTAAAAGAAAATTATATTTACATTAAATTTTAATTGTCTTTCCAACACAGTATGTACTAAATATACCGTGCTATATATGCCATTTAAATCAAAATCAATAGGTTACTGAACAGAACGTGGTTCCAGGATTTAAAATATAAAGGTGCAGAACAAGTACAAAACTTTTTCCCTGAATACTGACCAAATAGCTGAGCTTACTAAAGCTAAGGTACTAATTGAAAAAAAGAATTTAGTTCTCTGGGTTGTTGTGTTAAGCTATACAATGAACAGGGGAAAACTGATCCTCTGCATTCATCCTCTATTATTTTCATATCTTTCTGTGTATGACCATCTCCTCAGGTCCTGAGTCAGGATTTTTCTGAAATTTCTTGGTTTATTTCACCTCACTCCTACAGTTTTAAAAATAAACATAAACAAACAAACAAGCTGACTGCCCCCAAATATATTACCTACAAAATCTTTAACCTACACCGTTTCTCGAAAGAACCAGGAATGAATGTGTTTTGTTATTTAGCAAAGAAATAGTAGGCCATGTTTTCTTTTCTAAGTCGGTCAACTTAGTTCCTGTCACAAAATGTTGCTCATATCCACAGCACAAAAACATAATAGAGTAGTAAATCCTACACCCTACACACCTGTTGAGCAAAACAAGGATTGAAATTGTGAAGGATTGATTCTGCACTGCTAATACCATTTCACTCTGCTTGAGGAAGAATAAGTGCACTAGATCCTTGGTGTCTTTTCTTGGTGCCAAAAAGGATACAAGTACTAGTTTATTAGACTATGAAAAGAAACAAATGGTACTTCAACTGTGTTTCTCATGCCAGTGTCACGGCACTTGTCAGGTCCATCATTTCTATTAAAACGACCTCTTTTTTTTTTCCTTCCATAAATTCATGGCAACATAGAAAAGAATTGAGATCAGAAAAAAACAGGGTTAAATGCTAGACAATAATCCTTCTTGCCAAAAGTCTGTTTGTCTGTGTCTGAAAATATGAATGCTTGAGTTTTGTGGTTCTGTGTGTGCATTATGTATGAATATTTCCCCTTCTACAGAAATGTTCTGTCATATACCCTTGAACTGGGTCTGGCTGAGCCGGAATGGGTTTTCCCCTATAGCAGCCCTCATGGTGTATGAATTATAAGAAAGAGGTTGCATGAATAAGCTTGGCTGCGATGTACTACCCAGAAATGGATGCAGGAGAAGGACTAAGATGTACACCAACTGTGGAGGCAGTCTCTTCCTGGCTTCAGAACTTTGAAGAGAGTCTTGGTACCTCCTCATCTCTACGGGTGAGCGCCCTGGATGTCAGGAGCACCCCAAGAAATCAGTTCTCTTCCGCCCTAGTCAGAGGGAAAGGGAACCCCAGGCGCATGACACGTGGTGAACTTTGGTTCTTCCTGCGTGACCAGGGGGAGGACATGAGGAAGTGGGATGGTCAATCCACCTTTAAGTTGGAAGCTCGTGTACATGAATTGCGAGGAAAGACCACTGCCAAGAAGAAGACATTCAAGAACGGTGTTAATGTAGCTGGTGTAAAACCACAAGAAAGTAATCAGCGATCTCCCAGATACAGGAAGACTGAGATCACCTCCCTGGGCCCTGATGAAGGAATCTCTGGCCTGGCACGGCAAGGGTCAGACAGTGAATACTCTGACCAAGAACAGGAATAGAGGGCCCCTGCCTCCAGCCAGGAGGCAAAAGGGATGATCATGTGTATTGGACAGTGTGGATTCGATGGCCTGACACATCAAATCCACAGAAGTACCAGGCTTTAATCGACACCGGGGCACAGTGTACATTAATGCCATCAAGTTACACTGGGGCAGAACCTATCTGGATCTCAGGAGTGACAGGGGGATGTCAAGAACTGTTAGTACTGGAGGCTGAGATTAGCTTGACCGGGGATAAGTGGGAAAAACATCCCATTGTAACTGGCCCAAAAACCCCTTGTATCTTGGACATTGACTACCTCAAGAGGGGGTACTTCAAAGACCCAAAAGGATACTGATGGGCTTTTGGTGTGGCCAGTGTGAACACAGAGAAGGTCAAACAGTTGTCTAATCTGCCTGACCTCTCAGAAGATCCTTTTTGCTGTAGGACTGTTGCGAGTTGAAGAACAACAGGTGTCATTTGCTACGAGGACCGTGCACTGACGGCACTATCGCACAAACCGAGACTCTCTGGCTCCCATCCAAGAACTGATTCGTCAACTGGAGAGCCAAGGTGTCATCAGTAAGACACATTCGCCTTTTAATAGCCCAATATGGCTGGTGTGAAAGTCTGACAGAGGGTGGAGGTTAACAGTAGACTATCGTGGCCTGAATGAAGTGACGCCACCACTGAGTGCTGCTGTATCAGATATGTTAGAGCTCCAATATGAACTGGAGTCAAAGGCAGTCAAGTGGTACACCACAATCGACATTGCCAATGCATTCTTTTCAATTCCTTTGGCAGAAGAGTGCAGGCCACAGTTTGCTTTCACGTGGAGGGGTGTCCAGTATACCTGGAATCAACTGTCCCAGGGGTGGAAGCACAGCCCCACTATTTGTCATGGACTAATTCAAACTGCACTGGAAAAGGGTGATGCCCCTGAACATCTACAATACATCGATGACATCATTGTGTGGGGCAACAAGGCAGAAGAAGTGTTCAAGAAAGGACAAAGAGTAATTGAGATTCTTCTGAGAGCTGGGTTTGCCATAAAGAAAAGCAAGGTCAAGGGACCAGCACAAGAGATTCAGTTCTTGGGAACAAAATGGCAAGATGGACGCCGTCATGTGCCTATGGAATTTGTCAACAAGATAGCAACTGTCTCCACAGACCAACAAGAAGGAAACACAAGCTTTCTTAGGACTTATGGGATTTTGGAGAATGCATATTCCAGGTTACAGTCAGCTTGTGAGCCCTCTCTATCAAGTAACCTGAAAGAAGAACAATTTTGAGTGGGGTCTTGAGCAACAACAAGCCTTTGAGCACATCAAACAGGAGATAGCTCGGGCGGTAGCTCTTGGGCCTGTTCAGACAGGACCAGCTGTGCAAAATGTACTTTACACATCAACTGGGGAGCATGGCCTCACATGGAGCCTCTGGCAGGAGATACCAGGTGAAACTCGAGGTCGACCATTAGGATTTTGGAGCTGGGGATATCGAGGATCAGAAGCCCACTACACTCTGACTGAAAAGGAGATACTAGCAGCATACGAAGGGATTCGAGCTGCTTCAGAAGTTGTTGGTATGGAAGCACAGCTCCTCTTGACACCGCGATTGCCTGTATTACATTGGATGTTCAAAGGAAACATCCCTTCTATGCACCATGCGACCAGTGCTACCTGGAGTAAATGGGTAGCATTAATCACACAATGAGCTCAACTGGGAAAACCCAACCATGCAGGGATCCTGGAAGAGATCACGGACTGGCCAGAAGGTGGAGATTTTGGAGCATAGCCTGAGGAGGTGGCTTGTGCCCAAGAGGCACCTCCATATAACAAGTTACCAGAAGATGAAAGGCGTTATGCTCTGTTTACTGATGGATCCTGTCGTGTGGTAGGAAACCATCAGAAGTGGAAAGCTGCTGTGTGGAGTCCCACAACACAAGTCATTGAGGCCACTGAAGGAGAGGGCAAGTCAAGTCAGTTTGCAGAAGTAAAAGCGATCCAACTAGCCCTAAAGATTGCTGAACGAAAAAAGTGGCCAGTACTGTATCTCTACACTGGCTCCTGGATGGTGGCTAACACCCTGTGGGGGTGGCTACAGGAGTGGAAGAAGACCAATTGGTAGTGCAGAGGTAAACCCATCTGGGTTGCTGCATTGGGGCAGGACATCGCTGCCTGAGTGGAAAACGTGGCTCTAAAGGTACGTCATGTAGATGCCCACGTGCCTAAAAGCCGTGCCACCGAAGAACATCAAAACAATGAGCAAGTAGACAAGGCTGCCAAAATTGAAGTAGCTCGACTGGACCTGGACTGGGAGCACAAGGGTGAGCTATTTGTAGCTTGATGGGCCCATGAAACATCAGGGCATCTTGGGAGAGATGCAACATATAGATGGGCTCGTGATCGAGGGGTGGACCTGACCGTGGAGGCCATCTCACAGGCCACTCATGAATGTGAAACATGTGCTGCAATCAAGCGAGCCACACAAGTAACAGAGGAACAGAGGGCAATGGCTGAGTTTTTGATAGGGTGAGGCCTAGCAAATTGACTGTATTGGACCACTGCCAGAAACACGCCAAGACAAGCGCTACATACTCACCATGGTGGAAGCAACTACTGGTTGGCTTGAAACGTACCTTGTAAATCATGCCACTGCCCGAAATACCATCTTAGGTCTTGAAAGGCAAATTTTATGGCGACATGGTACTCCTGAAAGAATTGAATCAGACAATGGGACCCATTTTCGAAATAATCTTATAAACTCCTGGGCAAAGAAACACGGCATTGAGTGGGTGTATCACATCCCTTATTACCCACAAGTGCCTGGAAAGATTGAGAGATACAATGGACTGTTGAAGACTATGTTGAGAGCATTGGACAATGGGGGATGGAAGCACTGGGATATAAATTTAGCAGAAGCCACTCAGCTAATTAACACCAGAGGATCTGTTAACCGTCCTGGTCCTGCCCAAACAAAACCCCTTCATACTGTGGGAGGAGATAAGGTCCCTGTAGTACACACAGGGAAATGGCTGGGGAAGGCAGTGTGGATTGCTCCTCCCTTGAGAAAAGGTAAGCCCACTCGTGGGATTGTTTTTGCTCAGGGACCTGGATGTACTTGGTGGGTAACGCGGGAGGATGGGGCTACTCAGTGTGTGCCTCAAGGACATTTAACCTTGGGGGGAAAATAATCTGTGGGATGAGTTGTATGTTGCAGGAAGTGATGGAGGAAGTAGGAATGACGAAGAGTGAACCAGACACTTGCAGTGATGACCCAAACCTAGCCGGTGCTGGAGTCCAACAGTCAAACATACTGCTCCTGTCCTGAACATCCATCTTGACAGATGGGACCCAAGTCACTGAACATCTGGAGGAGTGAAAGAAAGCTTACGGAATGGATAAATGAGTGTTATGTGGGATCTGGGCATGACGTAAATGGTATGGAATAAGGGGTGGAGACTGTACTGGGTCTGGCTGAGCCAGAATTGGTTTTCCCCTATAGCAGCCCTCATGGTGCTGTGTTTTATGTTGGGAGCTGGCAGGGTGTTGATAGCACACTGGTGTTGTGGTTACTGCTGAGTGGTGCTTACACAGCACCAAGGCTCTTTCTGACATTATCCCCTGCAGTGGGATGGAGTGGGCAAGATCTTGGGAGGGGACACAACCAGGACAGCTGACCCGAACTGACCAAAGGGATATTCCATACCATATGACGTCTGCTCAAGTATAAAGCTCGGAAAAAGGAGGAAGGGGGTGCGGTCACCCTTGGTCCTCTGAGGCAACCACTATGCGTATTGGAGCCCTGCTTCCTGAGAAGGCCTGACGTCACCTGTTGATGGGAAGTAGAGAATAAATCTGTTTTCTTTTTTTGCTTCCACGTGCGGACCTTTGCTTTGCTTTGCTTATATTAAAACTGCTTTTGTTTTACCCACAAGGGTTGGGTTTTGGTTTTTTTTTTCTATCTTATTTTCTTTCCCCTCTTTGCCCTGTTGAGAAAAAAGGGGAAGGGTGGGGAAATAATAGAGCGACTTGGTGGGTACCTGGCATTTAGCCAAGGTCAAACCACCACAACCCTCTAACTCAGATTCCTCCCATTTATTTTTTCTTAGACCCTCTTTGGATGACTTTACAGAATTATCTCCCACATCAGCATGTATAGTTTTTCCTGATTTTCTTTCTCAGACTCATTTGACCATCTCCTTCTCCGCTTTCTCTTTCCCCATTTGTCTGCTAGGAACTCAGCATATACATCTGAAATCTGAATAGCCAGACAGCATGGTAGACAGATTAGATATGCCATGGTAAAAGTAACTTTATTGACTCTAAATAGTGCATAAGAAACCAGACTGAAACTGAAAATGGAGGGTGGAATTTTGACTTCTAATTAAATTAGTAGAAGCTTTATCACTCATTTCAGTGAAACGAGCATTTTAACATTTGGTTTTTAATTTTCACTTTCTGGATCCAGTGTTATAGTTCAGGGCCAGCACTAGCTTGCCTGCACCTAGTTTGAGAAAAATGGCATTTTCCCAGTTTTCGTGTAGCTGGGTATGCAGGTCATAGAATCATAGAATCATAGAATCATTCAGGTTGGAAAAGACCCTTGGGATCATCGAGTCCAACCATTAGCCCTACTCTACAAAGTTCTCCCCTACACCATATCCCCCAACATCTCATCTAAATGACCCTTAAACACATCCAGGGGTGGTGACTCCACCACCTCCCTGGGCAGCCTATTCCACTGTCTAACCAAGGTCTTTTCTCTTTCCCTTAAAATGGTATCTGGATCCTTCCTTCTCAAAGCATAAATGCTGTCAATTATGAAATGCATAGATGATATCACACTATCTACAACTGAGAACTGGTTTTCTTCAGCAATATATTAATTTTCACCAGAGCCAGAACACAGTAGGCTTGTTCACTCATGCACAAATGCACTTTGGCACCATAATGGCCATTTGCTTACCCGTTCTTAAACATGCTGTGTTGCTTGACTCTTTTCTTTCTATCTTCTCCTAGACAATCCCAGTGAGGATCACCAGATTCTACTGATTTAAACCCCATCAAAAATTCCCTTTTCTTTTATTCCAGAATCTGAAAGGAACTCTCTGGTATTTGCCATATTTTTTTCTTACATAGAACTGTTTAGTCACTCCTGCAAAATGGAGTTTGTCTGTTCCAGAACACCCATCCCCAAGTTTCTCCCCCATTCATTTTGACCAAGCTTCACCATAACCACTCTGAAATTCTACGTGTGAGAACAAGATTGATCAGGATTTTTTTGACAGGCCTGATAAATGCAGCTATTACCACAAAATGTCCTTATAGATTAAATTCATCTCAATGTGTTCCAGGCACAGCTGGAATTATTTTTTATATTCCATTCTGCTGTGCTCTAGTCTGCCCTAACTTTACAGAGCGTGAATAATGAGGCATCTAGGCAAAAGAACCCATCATCTGAATCCAAAGACTTCCCTCTGTGTTTACCCTTGTCACACTCCCAGAATCTTACCCCTTGCACAGCCTAATACACTCTTCTCATGATTCCCACTTGTCCAGAACTGTTGTTTTTGTTGCTTCTCCAAAATACTGGATATTGGCAGAGCACAGCCTCACAGTGTAATATCAAAATGACTCACACCTGTCCTGGGCTGCTGGTCCAGTGATAACCATGTTAAACCTTCAAATACCACTTTTTTTTGCAGAGTAGTAGCCAAAAGTGTGCTGAAAAGAAGGTATATCAGTCTATCTAAGTAGTATTTGGTTATTAAATATTCTGCATTGTTTTCTAATGTTGATTTGGATCACAGCATAAAAACAATCCCTCATTTCTCTGTTGTTAGTAAAGCACTTTATTTTCTGGTGCTTTAGTATGACATCAGTATCCTCACAATTTTTAGGAATTATGATATACATTGTAAGATTCAGTCTCTTTCATTTGGACCCACTCTCACTTTCTTTCCCTCCAGCCTCCACATCTTTTGCCAATTCCTTCTGAATACCTGTACATACTTCCCAGCCCTACTTCTACCTTTTTCTTTTTCTTGGACACACATTCCATTTGGATATGGCACTGGGTGATAGACTGTAGGAATAAGAGGGAATGATTAGTTCATTCTGTAGGCCATTTTCTTCCAAGGAAAAAAACTTTGTCAGTCACACAGTTCGTTTCTGGTAGAACAGAGGCAGTAGACTCAGCGAACACTGAGTAGAGTCTCTGGGAGTTCTGCATTGTAGAGGTAGTATATATTCTTTCAGAATACACTTATCTGACTTGAGGTCTCTTATTCTTTGGTCTTGTCTCATCCTTCTCACTCCGTTTAGTTTATTCCATTAAACTTGCTTGCTTGCTAGCTTTCTCCACAGTCTTATTAATCTGAAAAATTAACACCAAACTGTCCTATTCACAGGGCAAACAATAACAATAATTCAATTGGTTAATTTGTCCCCTTCTTCTCCGCAGTCCCTACTATCTCTCTCTTTCTTGACCTGTCTTTCCTGAAACACCATCTTTAGCCTTCTTAGTGAAACTCTGCTGACTCAAACTCTTCCACTGCACTTTTTTTTCTTATCCAGAACAGTGAGCCATGTTCCTTTTTCAAAATAGAGTATTACTGCTCACCTTCACATAAAAATTGTCTGAGGCGCTGGTTCTCTCTTTCTCATCCTTGTTGGCACAAAATTTCTATTTCCTAATCTACCATATCCAGAAAAGACACTCCGGAAAGATTCTCCACCCCTGGAAGAGCTGTATTAGCCCTGGAGATGCAGTATGCTACTTCAGTTAGGTAATGTCTACAGCATTGAAATACCAGGACCACATCCTTCCCTTACAGTTCTTCACTCTCTTTACTTCCCTTTCTTTCAAGCTTAACAAAAAAATATTTTCCTTTAATCTGTTTTGATGTTAAGCATCCTATTTCCCATGAACCTATAAATAGTGCTTTTAGGCATGGAATTGAGCAAAACCCTGACTGTTAAGTGCCTCAGACAATGATTTTTGGTTTTTTTAGGCCACTTGCCATCATATATCCTACCATTTCAGTCCATCAAACTGAATTGTAATCACATAGCCTGACACTTGCCCTCATCCTTACTTAGTTCATCAGAATTTTGAATGACCTGATCGCAAATCCCTTATTCATGCAACCTCCTTCTTATAATTCATACAGTGATCAGGTACTTAACCCACAAACTTTGTTTTCTCCTCTCCCATGATTAATATTCTGTTTGCTTCAAGCAATGAGGGACCCACAACTAGATGTCCTTTTCAAGGTAAAGTTTTGTCATAGCCACCAGAAAGAATTCCTACTATACACATTTCTTGGGAGATGTTGCTTCAGACATGCAAAAGCTGGTTCCCACAGAAAGGTCAGTACCTCTGGCATGTGCTAACAGAAATGTTTGTCAAGAAGGGTGAAAGAGAATTTGCAGAGGCACTCAGTTTTGCTGTCAGCCTCGACTTATCACTCAGTGTAATCACTGAGGTCTGCTGTCTGAAGTTGAGAGGGAAACTGTAAGAAAACAGTACATATCTGTTGTAACAGTGTTAAGGTTCTTAAGGGTTGAGGACAAAGAAACATTCATCAACTCGTCTCTTCTCTCTCTCCCTTCCTCGTCTTCTGTGATCTAGGAAATTTTTGACACAGGGGTTCACCAGCTGGTAGGAGCAGAAAGCTGTTTATTTTCTGTTCTCAGGACCCTGGGACCCTGGCTTGTGCCAACAGATAATTGTCCCCTATTCCATGTCACACTTGGCACAGAACTTGCTCACCAACCTTTTATGCTTCCTTCACTTCGGATTATATCCTTTTGTCCTTTCGTTTCAAATGTTATTTCTCAAGTATATTAGTCCTTTGCTTGGATTTTCAGACAGCAGTGCCTTGCCATCAGTCCTCCTCCTCCTCCTCATAATTAGAGCTATAATTTGTCCCTTAATCTATCCTTCAGTTCCTGAATAGAGTGTTAGTGCCTTGATCTCCGAATTAACTCCAGTTTGAGTTTTACTTCAAGAATCAAAACATCTTCTTCTTTCTTCTAGGGGCTCCCCCACTCATACCCTGTCTGTGATTCTCTTTGGTTTTTTTCCCCCTTCTTCTGTATCTTTGTCTATTTCCTTGAACCTTTCGAAAGCAAAAATGACCTAGACAGTCTTTTGCAATGATCAGGGCAAATATGGCAAAAATTATTTATGAAAATAACAATTGGAGCTGTAAGAGTGATCACCTCCCTCACTGATACACAGATTAACTTAAACATGACTTGACAGAAATAGAAAATATAAGTATAAAAAGAAATAATAGAAAGACAAACTTCTTTCTGGGTTTCCTTTATTTTATTTCAAATATACTTTGTAAACAACATTTTTTAAATTGCAACAGTCATCTTGGTCCCTCCTCCAAACTGCAGTGGCTCTGTGTAAGCACAGCTAAAAATTATTGCTAAAATTGTTAAAATCTTGCAGATAGAAGTCCAAATGACTAAGATGGTTACTCTGTGTTGTCTGAGTTAGTTTGTGTAAAGGAGAAATCAACTCAAATTTCCCTCCTTAGTGGGGAAGCAAATGCTAAGACTTTACTGAGTTATTGAGGGACATTAAATTATTTAGTTGAGGATATCAAAAAGTGCTCCTTTTGTTCAAGCCTTGTGAATTTGAGACCCGTAAAGGCATTTTTGTAAAAAAACAGTCTCTCAGAAAACAGTTCTCCTTTTTGTCTGAAACAGCCATAAGACTACATAAGTAATAGTTGTAATCAGAATACCAAATAAATCGCTTTGTTCAATATAATATTTTCTCTCATTCTGAAGTATTTTGAGATTATAGAATTGACAAGCACACAGCAGGAAAAAATACTCCATTATATGGGATTATACCCATCTGTCCTGTAGCACTCAGATTACATTTTTTCTGATAACAACATTTAAAAAGATATGCCAGGTTCCCCTCAAATCTATCATCAGACCCTCTTTAAACAAATGCTTTAACTGACAGGTGACCTTTAATCTATTCACTGAATTTTTCTTCACTACCACAATGAACCTGGTGCTGTCACCAAGCTAATCTCAAGTAAGA
The DNA here is from genome assembly GCF_047716275.1 of Strix uralensis. NCBI lineage: Eukaryota > Metazoa > Chordata > Aves > Strigiformes > Strigidae > Strix > Strix uralensis. The sequence goes on from NC_133973.1 coordinate 8,949,249, forward strand.
ACACAGTGAGAGAAAAAGCAGCTACCATGCCTCTCCTGAAAGCGTGTCACTTCTCATCTGTCTAGTGTTCTGTTTCCTTCTCTACCACCCTTGAATTCTGCATATATTCTGGCTAGAAATCAGCCTATTTTTTATTAGCAGGTGTGTGAGGATTTGCTTAGATGACAGATATCAGAATTGAAAGAGAGCTCCTCTTCTGATCAGTCCCACAGGCAAATATAATGGAGTAAGTTCTAAAGCTTTGCCCCTTCCTGATTTTGCTGTACTTATTTTAAATAGGAATGCAAAAATGTTAGAATAGCTATGTGGGTCATACTGAAAGTTTCTGATAGTCTACTAACAAAATATGAAGTCTGAATGCCAAGCAAAGACTGTAAGACTAATAAAGGCATGTAGTGGTTACTTTCCTAAAATACTCTTTTATCTCCAATGTTTTTAAGATCACAGTAAAATTGAAAAAATCCTTTATAGTTTTGTCCTACTTTTCTGATCTCACACTGAATCCAGATAAACATTTAATTTATAAATGTTCTTAGAACAGAGACTTCTTGTCCTCCTTTACATCAGCAGAGATGGATTTTACAATTACTTTAAGCTGCCTTTTGCCAAGATAATAAATTGTTTTAACCCTATTACCCAAATCAACTCTTTAGCACATTTTACTGGTTGTGTCAGCATTTTATTCTGTAATGAATTAATATTCTACAGTAAGAAACAAAAATTCCAAAGGAAACTTACCAAGCATTGTCAGGTGGGTGCCCTGTCACTGTACACCCGGTGTACAGTGGTGAGTTTGCACAGTATTTTGAAGAAGTACCAGAATTGTCTGCCACTAGAAACTCTCAACTGCACATAAAACCTGTATGATATCATGCTATATCCTACCTTTCATGATGTCTCAAATGGAGGGGACCTTTATGCTCTCATCTGTGTTAGAAAATACTGTGCTTTTGCAGAAGAATATGCTGAAACAGATGGTATATTGCTCTAAGAGGTACTGTATGTAGTGAATCCAGCCTATCTAGAAAGTAGCTCTTTCCATCTCTGTCCTGTTCTCAGTCTTAGTTTCAGAATTCAATCTCAGACACCTTCTGTAAATAAAAGCAGAAACAGTGAAGCTTTCCCCTTTCTGCCATCAGTAAGCTGTGCTAAAGAAGAGTTGAGTTGCTGAAACTCACCCATCCTGCACCTATTTCTCTGACTTCCTTCTTGCCCAATTTTCATAGAAAAAGATTTGGTTTTGTCTTAAAAAAAATATTCCAGAGTCATGTATTTGTTAAAAGTGTAGGCTTCTTTTCCTTACCTAGCATTGTTACCCGGGGTCCCAGGACCAAACTGCTGAATATGTATCACAGTACTACAGAGACTATCCCAAAATATACCCATCCCTGTAACAAAAATATGAGGGAGCAATATGAACATCCAATGTGAAAAATCCAGGAAGGAGATGTATCATCCTAGGAGACAATCTCAGGAACTGATGCTCACAGGAGACGTTGCAAGAATGCTGATAGTGCTAACAAGTAGGTCACAGAAGCCACTTCCCAAAAAGAACTGGTGTAAATGCTATTGAGAAACGGATAATATGGTAGTGGGAGGGTAGATATAGTAGACCTTCTTGTATCCTCCTTCCTAGAAGTCATTTACCTGACATGGCACTTCTCCTAGCAAGAAGACTGTTTGTAAACATGTTGAAATTACTATTTTTTTCTTATGATGATACTGTACACATTTCTCCTCATCCCTCAACCAGACAGAATCTTCCAAGGCTGCATGTGGGAGAAACAATATCGCTGGCATGTGGCTGCTCATTAATGACAACAAACCTGCTGATTTCTCTTCGGAGGATGACCTGCTTGAGACTGTCCTGTAATGGTGAAAATATATATAGAATGGTGATGGACTGAGCAAAATGTATTTTTACACACACAATCTGCCATGAAGTCTAGGTTAGACATCCTCCCATGTGAAGACAAACAGGAATGCTGCCAGGATTTCGTTACAGGACAAAAAGACTTTTTAATGTGGGTGACTTCTGGGCATCAGGAGGAGAGGATTCTCTATGTTTTGTCCACCTGATCTTGCTGGGCATACTCCTCAGGAGTATGATCTCAGAGTTAATCTTCGGAGTTTATCCCTTCTCAGGGATATAAAGGTCTCCCAAAGAAATGCATCACTGTGTCAGCAGTGTTCCTACAATGGTTGAACTTCATACAAAAACAGTGCTTCCTTCAGCTCCACCACCAGTGGTTGAGGACAAGGTTTTGAAAATGCAAGAGTCTTGCTTATATACAGTCAACTTTAGAAAATAGATGGTCTTGTCTGTGTTGCATGTCTGTATTGCAGAGACATCTGGAAAGATAGAAGGGCTCCTATACCTCTGTATGCAGAGTTGTATTGTGTTATTTGTCTTCTGTGACCCACTATCACTCACTAAGCCAACCTTGTATTTATATCTAATGAGAAACAGAAAGGGGAGATGGCTGTGATAGGCTGAAAACTAGAGACACTGACATGGGTATGAACATATCATACAGATGCTAAATACTAGTAGGAAGCTAAACAGCACAGGTACACTAACAAGGAAGAGGTGAGGGTTGTTGTCACAGGATGATTTAGGGGTGAGGTAGTCACAAGAAGACAAAACACCACTCAGTGACATAGAATCTAAAGTATATTTACTAAGTGGGAGTGGGCTGGGTATAGTGAGTAGATAGCAATTCCTATGATAAGATTTCTGTCATGTGCACACACACACACACTGTACAGCAAACACATCAATCAAACCTTCCAGTGCAGCTGAGGCCAGCACTCTGGACTCAGGTGAACAAGGCACTCACTCCAACCTAAGTCCAGGATGGTCACCTGGATTTTAATGTGGATCTCAGGCTCAGCCTTCTACGGTATTGGACATTCATTAATGTGTTTGTGTAGAGGAGCTCATCTGAAATATTTCTATAACTTAGATTGTTGGCATAAGTCAACATTGGCCTTGCTAGTCATGCCACACCAGGTGGACCGCTTTGACTTTCTCCATATCTGAAGCCAATCAGCATTTTTTACCTGGGTGACAATCATCTTGTAGCCTCTCACTGGGTATGTAACAAGGATGTAAAGTTTTTAACAGTTTTGACAACTGTAGTCCAGAATTCTCAGGTAGGCCTCCCTAATAATAGTGATCTGTGCTTTGTTTCTCAGCACATCTTGGAATCACCTAATGAATGAGAACAGGATGGACGTAGTCAAAGTCTCATTCTATCTGAGTGGTACTTGCAGACAGGCTTCACTCTGTGATACTTTCTGTTAGGGCCTGAGTGTGCCTGTAGGCATTGATGTCCCCAACTACCCTCATCTGGGACTGCCATGGGCCCAGGATCTCTATTTAAGCTTAGACCTGGACCTTCAATTCTTCCCTGATCTATGTTGTAGGTGTACCTGTATCCAGCCCTGTCTCTGATCCTGCCTCCTGAAAGGACTTTGTACCTATGTTGCAGGTAGCTTGTCTTCTGAATGGACCCCTCATATGCACATTGTAGCTTGATTCCAGTCATGTCTTTGGCCCTGTATCTTGGATAGACTCTGAACCATGACTCTATGCAACAGCAGCATGCTATTGTAGCAAGGAAAACTAATGCTATCCTGAGCTGCGTTAGGAGAAGTGTTGCCAGCAGGTCGAGGGAGGTGATTCTTCCCCCCTGCTTAGCTCTAGCTGAGGCCATGCTTGGAGTCCTGTGTCCAGTTCTGGGCTCCCCAGTACAAAATAGACGTGAACATAGTGGAGAGAATCCAGCAAAGGGCCACAAAAATGATTAAGGGACTGAAACATCTGTCATAGGAGGAGAAGCCGGGAGACCTGGCACTGTTCAGCCTGGAGAAGAGAAGGCTTGCAGGAATCTCATCGATGTGCACAAATACTTGAAGTATACAAACAGGGCAGAGACAGGCTCTTTTCAGTGGTACCCAGTGACAGGGCCAGAGGCAGCAGGCACCAGCTGAAACACAGGAGGTTCCTTCTGAAAACAGGGAAACACTTTATTACTGTGAGGGTGACTAAGAACTGGAGCAGGTTATCCAGAGGGATAGTGGAGTCTCCATCCTTGGAGATAATTAAAAGCTGCCTGGGTCCTGGACAACTGGCTCTGGGTGGCTCTGCTTGAGAAGGGTGGGTGGGCAAGATGACCTCCAGAGGTCTCATCCAACCTCAACTATTCTTTGATTCTGTGAAAGGCCTTCTTTTCAGTCCTGTTTATGGGCCACAGTCCAGGCTTCTTTTGCTCCTGATTGCACTTCCTGAATATATCCTGGACCTGGTTCACTGCTTGCTTTGCTTGGGACTGTTGATGAACCCTGCACCCTACTCTGCTTGCTGTGTTCAGATGCTATGGGACTGTGCCCTGATCAGTGAATGCACTGCTTGAGCTGTGGTCACCCTTGGTTCCTGGTTTGCCTTCCCCACTGGACCTTGCTACTTCTTGTCGTGTTTCTCAGCAGTATATACATAACTAATAATGCCTAGACCTGTTCATACAATCTCTCGTAGTAGTTTCCAGGTGAAAGAAGCAGAAGACAAACATACAGAATGATGAGGGGCTTCAGCAGGGAATGAAGTCCCTCAGGAAGACTTAGCAGGCATGCTGGAGAAATGACAGTATGAGCTTCAGGCATGATCTGTAGCAGGAATGATTTGTGAAAGCCTTGGATGCAAAATCAAGAAATAGAGTGTAAGGCAAGGGAGTTTTCTTCTTCCATGCAAGAGCCCAGTAATCTAGCTGGGAAGAACATAACATGAACTAATTTCTGGGAGCTGAAATCATTGAGGTGCTGAAGACTCATTGAGATGCTGGAGCATGTTCAAAGAAGATCAATTAAGCTGGTGAAGGGTCTAGAGAGCAAGTCTTATGAGGAGCGGCTGAGGGAACTGGGGTTGTTTAGCTTGGAGAAAAGGAGGCTGAGGGAAGACCTCATCACCCTCTACAACTACCTGAAAGGAGGTTGTATCAAGGTGGGAGTTGGTCTCTTCTCCCAAGTAGCAAGCAATAGGTCAAGAGGAAATGACCTCAAGTTGTGACAGGGGAGGTTTAGATGGGAAATTAAGAAAGATTTCTTCACCAAAATGGTTATCAAGAATGGGAACAGGCTGCCCAGGGAAGGGGTTGAGTTACCATCCCTGGAGGTATTTAAAAGACATGTAGATGTGCCACTTAGGGACATGGCTTAGTGGTGGACTTGGCAGTGCTAGGTTTACAGTTGGACTTGATGATCTTGAAGGTCTTTTCCAACCTAAATGATTCTGTGATTCTTTCAAATATCTCCTGACTGAAATAAGGCAGAACTACTCAAGAATGAAGGTTCTCAACTGCTGCAACAAATTAACAAGAAAGGAGGTGATTTCTTCACTTCTTGAAGTCTTTCCATCATTATTTATTATCTCAATGAAAAGTAAAATTAATTATATTAATTTTTTGATGTGCGATATAGAAGATATCAGGATGATAATTTAATGGTCCCTTCTGGCCCTTTGACAGATACATGAGTTCATGAAAATGGCAGCTTTGAAATTAGTTTCCACACTGGTTTTGTTAGACGCCTTGGCTTGTTGATGCCAGCTGCTGTCAGCCTGAGGTCTGCTCACAGTTGACCTTTTCCAAGAAAAGGAGTCGTTTACTCAGTTTATTCTTTTGTAAGACTCCATTTGTTGGAGAGAAAGGAGATATGCACTTTCATACCACCTGTAGCTATTCTGTAATCTGGATGGCTGGGTCATCTTCAACACTGCAAAGACTGACCTAAATTATGTACAGGTCATTCTAAGCAATTAACATATGGTATAGTCAAAGATCACCTGCTCTCTACACATGTTCATCCTTCTTAGGAGTGTTTCTGACATGTCCTAGGGAGTGAAGCAATTCCTTCTGGGCCAGATCCACCAGTCTGGACAACCTTATTGTCACTGTGAAGATATCACAAGATGGGAATGGACAAGACTCTTGACCTTTGGGAACATGAGTACTTCTTCCCTTGTTTTTTGAACTCTGTTCAGCAATAGCTCTGGTCTGTTACTTTCAGTCTTCTTCCCAGGGTTACATTTTGATAGTAGTCAAACTTTAATTTTCACAGCCTTCCTGCATCTTTCACATGATACCATCATCTCATATCCTTATCCAGTGCTGGAGGCAGTAAAACAGTATGTTTGTCCTCTGGCAATATAAAAACACTAGCATCACTCGATCACATATCAGGGTGGATGTGGCCAAAGGTACAGGAGGACATTCTGAAGAGCCGTGTGAGTGTTAAACAGAAGTACACAATAGATGGAATGCTGTTCACACATGTCCTGCCAGTGTTTCTTTTTGTGTAAGAGTTAAAAAATATGTTTGTTATACTCTTTTATTCCCATTCTGAAATATATACATTATTTTTTTGTCCAAATAAGTGTCTAAGCTTCATTTACTTGCATTTACCCATATTTTAGCTTCTGTACTATGAGCAAAAGAGCAACTTGGTCTTCATGTAAGATTTAGTACTTGGCTTCTGTGATGACAACAGCATCAGTGAGGCCCTTCTGTAACAGCAGTGGGGGTTACATTTCATAATAGATGAATAGGGGAGCTGTGCTGGTGTGTAGATGCGTCTGTACTTCCCAACTGGCAACATGCATGACATTGCAGGCAATACCAAAAAAGACTAAAGACTTCTACTTTTTTCCTTCCTCTGCACCCAGTAAATTTATGGTCGTAAAACCACAGGAACACCTTTTCTGCCCCTCACCTGAATTTTTCTTTTCTGCATTTAGTCTAAGATTGGACCCATCTTTGCAGATTCTGAACTGCTGTGGTACAAAAACTATTGACAAGTTTGGGATGAAACATGGAAAAGTCTATTTTTCCTAATGCTGAAAAAATGTACCACTGTCCATCTAAATAGTGCTGTGCAGTAGGCATGGGTTGGTTAATGCCATAAATACTCTAAGATGGCCAGAAGTGAATCGTAAGTTCTAGCTATTTTGTTTGGGGCTACTGAATCCAATAGCCCAATAGTGTCAAGGCTGCTGCAGCTCCCTTTGCCTTGGTCCACCCAGTAGCAAGGCTGAATGTGCATTCCAATAGACATACAACCACATGCACGGTACAAATTCATGTATACACACAGCCAGCCGCACAAATCAATACAGACAGAAACACTCATGCAAACACAGATAGCACTAACAGACTTCAACATATGAGCCTCTGAGGCCTGCAGCCCCACTCCACTTCCTGGTACAGAACCCCTCACTCACAAACACAAACCCTCAGGCACTCCTTCATGCACACGTGCATGTGCACACACACACACAAACACACACGCTGGATCCCAGTAGCAGGCCTTAGACACTCAGTGTTCCCAGCAACTGGCCCCAAACTCCCTGGTCCTCCAGTTGCCTCATACACCCACACACACACTGGGACCCACACTTACACACTATGGATCTCCCAGAAACTGGCCTTAGACATGCAGTCTGCTTGCCAGCTGGCCCTCAAAGCTTTCTTTCCCAGTTGCTGGTACTGGAATGTGAAAGCCTCTGAAGCCTGCAGCCCCACTCCAGTTGTTGGTACACACTGTAAGTACTGGATGAGCCTTCTACTGTCCTCATAACAGATAAGATATTGTCAGTGAATATTCTTTAATGAGAGTTCCTTATAATACTACACATCACTGGAAGTTGTGTTGTAGGACATTATTGCTACAAAAGACCAAATTAAATAAACAGCAACTCATGCTTCTTGAAAGGAAAAGAAGCTAAAACTTTATTTGTAATTCAAGGAGCTAGGTTCTCAGTGTCTGAGCATTAAGAAGGTATTAGCTTTAAAGATATGATACTATATGATACGATATGATACAATATGGAAGTACAAGGAAAACCCACCATTGATTACAACAACGTGGAAAGAACAGGAGGGAGACAGAGAATCACCAAGAGATAATATTCAGAAGTTCTTAGACAGAAGCATAGATCCTTTGCTATGGAAAAGTAGAAAGTATAATTTGATGTGTTCCTGCTGATGTGATGAAGAGCACTCTTCATTTATTCTCTATATAACTTGCCACCAGCCTAGTTGAAAACAAAACAGAATAAATAAGTTAAAAAAAAAACCAAACCCAAAAAGGAACAAATACAATAGTCTAGGAAATAATAGACCATATTTATCAGTGCCCCAAGTGTTTTGTCTCCTGAGAGCATTAACAGAAACGACTATGTTGTATCTCCATGCTTTCTCCCTTTTTTGTACCAAGGAAGTGTCTTAACCTGTACAAATTATTTACTTATACTGAACTAATATCTTTACACACAACTTTGTGTGTTAGATGACAAATCTGGTGGCCATCTACATTGGTGACTACATTGGTGGGCAAAGGAAGAGCTACGGACATCATCTACCTGGACTTCTGTAACGCATTTGATACGGTCCCACACAACATTCTTGCTGCTAAATTGGAGAGACAGATGGAATGTTACATGGTTAAGGAATTGGCTGGATGACCATGCCCAAACAGTCAGTGGCTCAATGTCCAAGTGGAAACTAGTAACGAGTGGTGTCCTCAAGGGTTTGTACTGGGACTGATACCATTTAATACCCTCATCAAACTGTCATTGATAGTGGGACTGAATACACTGTCAGCAAGTTTGCCAATGACACCAAGCTGGGTGGTGCAGTTGATATGCCTGAGGGAAGGGATGCCATCCAGAGGGACCCAGACAAGCTTGAGGAGTGGGCCCATGTGAACACCATGAAGTTCAACAAGGCCAAGCACAAGGTCCTGCAACTGGGGGTCTGGGCAATCACTAGGATCAGTACAGACTAGGGGATGAATGGCTTGAGAGCAACCCTGTGGAAAAGGACTTGGGGATATGGCGGACAAAAAATTGTATGTCGGTTGGTCATATGCACTTGCAGCCCAGACAGACAAGTGTATCCTGGGATGTATCCAAAGAAGGGTGGCCAGCAGATTGAGGGAGGTGACTCTGCCCCTCTACTCTGCTCTCATGTGACCCCACCTGGAGTACTCCGTCCAGTTCAGGGGGCCCCCAGCACAAGAAAGACATGGGCGTGCTAGAGCGGGTCCAGAAGAGGGCCACAAAAATGTTCAGAGGGCTGGAACACCTCTCCCATGAAGAAAGGCTGAGAGAGTTGGGGTTGTTCAGGCTGGAGAAGAGAAGCCTCTGGGGAGGCCTTCTTGCAGCCTTTCAATATACAAGCAGATTTATAAGAAAGACAGAGACTTTTTAGTAAGGCCTGTAGTGACAGGACTAGGGGCAATGTTTTAAACTGATACCAGGTAGCTTTAGATTAGATATAAGGAAGAAACATGTTATGATGAGGGTGGTGAGACACTGGAACAGGTTACCCAGAGGAGCTGTGGATGCCCCATCATTGGAAATGTTCAAAGTCAAGTTGGATGGGCCTTTGAGCAACTTGATCTAGTGAAAGATGTTCCTGCTTATGGCAGGAGGATTGGACCAGATGATCTTTAGTGGTCCCTTCTGACCCAAACTGTTCTGTGGTTCTATAATTGTGATTCAGTAAAGTACAAACCTACCTCCTCTAGTATCCTTGAAGAAGGACACAAAGTCATAACTGTGACTGTGTTCATACTCACCCTCAACTCCACCAGGTCCCTTTTCAAATACATCTCCCAGTCCTGCTTTTAAAGGAACAAGTACGGAGGCTTCCACTACTCTCAGTAGGAATATCTTTCAGCCATATGAGATACTTACTGATAAAAACTATTTCCTGGTAGTTAGTTAAACTTCTCCCATTTTTTCAGATTTATCCCATTGTTCTTTGTAAATTTTTCTAAATATTTGTTCAGATTTATCCCACATATCTCCTCAAAAACCCTGCTTATTACTTTCACTGCAGGCATGAGTCCCTTTCCAATGCTTACAGAAAAGTATGATATATATGATATTTCTCTTCTTTACTTTCTGGAGAAGTTGTCCTTAATTCTCATCTTTTTCCATGTGCTTAAAGAGTATTTTGAGAATGAATTTCTCTGCTAGATAGCATTGATTTTATTTGAGTTCTGGAAACACAATAATAGAAAACTCATTACGTGATTTTTCAACCTAGCCTTCACAAATCCTGGCAGAACACATGGAGAACAACCCCACAGCTGAGAATAGATCTAGTCTGTATCCACTTGTACTAGTGAGTAAGATCAACCTTCAAGTGGCACACTAGCCTACCTTGGCTGTCCACACCAGACTGCTCACCAAAACTGCATAGAGCAAGGCTTTGCCACAGAGAATGAGGTAAGTGAGCTTCAGAGAATTTCCATACCGCAAGTAGGACTCTGCAAATCAAACAGCATTTGTCTATTGAATTATCGTCATCACAAGAGACTAGATCTAATGTAGCTTTAATCAAATAAGAACCCTTGAAAGCTTTAGCTAAGCAACACAAAGGAACTAGAGCCAAATGAATGGCTCTGTTGACACGAGATAGCAAGGGATGGGAAAGAACACTGTGATTCAAAGAACTAAAAGAGAAATCGAGTCTAGGAAAGACAGAGATTGGCTTTATGATAAGAAAGTATGTCCTGACTGGGAATGTTTAACCATTGTGTTGCCACACCTACTGAAAAACTGTTCATGTGAATCCCTCCTAGGAACTCAAATTAAGCTGAACCACAAGATACTTTTTTTTTTTTTCACTTGTTATTGTCAGTGGCCTTGTGAATGCTGCAGACTTTTATTCTTGTAGATTTTTCACTCTTAAAGAATTGCAGTAGTATTGAGACACCAGCCTGGTCTTGGTTCAGCCCTAAGATTCCTGAAGCGTTAAAGAAGTTGGTGAAAAAAGATAGTGAGTAAGTATGAGTACATAGAGGAAAGAAACATAATTTTTAATATGGATATACTCGTAGTTTAGAGGGGAATGTGACTTGTAATGAGAAGTATTCTGAATTTGATACTAAAAAATATTCAGAATTCTGGATTCTGAATCTTGTCATAATAACTTGGCTAAGTATGAATTTATTCTTTCATGGCTGAGCAAGCAGCTTCCTAACAGAAGTCAGTGTTAAGGATTTGGAGATGATAAAAAGAACAAGTGACACTCTATAGGAAGGTTCCACAATTTCTTCTATTATTTCAAAAGGCAATCATAAAGAAGAGCTAAAAAAACCAAAACACAGCTACTTACAGCATGCACGTACAATCCTCCCAAAGTCTGTCTTTTTTTTTTTTTTTAATCTAACGTACAAATCACTTAGATTAAGAAGTACAAGTAATTCTTGTAGTAGAAATCTCACACACCTTGTACTTAGTGTCAGTAAAACTGGAATTAAAATACATACAGATATTTGTCTGTGAGAAGACACTCATACCTTCCGTGAGTGCACAACCTGAAAGAAAAATGAACTGAAAGTCATGTTTCTCTTCAACGCAAACATAACACAAATTGTAGACGTTTCAGTCTACAATATACTGCCTGATTCATTTTACTATACTATTTATTTTATTATACTATGCATTTTACTATAGTACAGAGATTTCTCAGTGAAAATATGAAGAAACCTTTGAAAAACTGTAGATGTATAATGATAATATAAATACAGGAATGTGAAGAGACATATGCAAATACCTACGTATTTACATATATATTTTTGCCATGACAACACCTTGTATAGAAGCTGGATATAGATGCGTTTCACATCATAACCTACACCCTTCTTATTTGTGATTTAATAGTTTGTACAGCATGGTGATACATATTTTTTACTCACCAGCATCACCGTAGATGAATTTGTTTATCGATTCCAGTGTTCCATTCTTAAAAAAAGTGGCAACACACTCAAAACGATTCAAAGGGTTGAACCATTCCTGGGCTGAGATCCTCAGTCGGCTGGTCAGTGAGTAGGTACTCCCATTCTGTGTGGAAAACTCATCTGTCCCCACCCCGTCTGTCCTTTTAGCACCATTCACCTTCCAGAATAATTTCAGGTAGTCAGGGTAGAAACCAGAGGCCAGGCATACCAGTGTGGCCTTGCTCTTCTGTTGGATCTCCTGCTTTGATGGGGAAAAGATGGCCACAGCTGGAGGTATGATTTCATCGTTCTTCCCTGAAATGAAAAGCAGTATCTCCCAGAGCCTTCCATTACAGTCTTCAGTAAGAAACCCCTTAAAATTGTACTGTATGTGTGCTGTGTCACTCCGGATATATCTGGCCTTTTAACAACTTTCTATTAGATGATTAATATCTATTAGATCCATAGACACCAGGAAACTGAAAGCATTTTTCTTCACCTATTTTACAGAAACATAAAAGGTCTGGCTACAGAAATGCATGAGTTTCTAGTATTGTCTCTGTCAGAAGATTATGAAAGCTGAAAAGAAGCTGAAAAACAGGTAGGCAGAAAACTACCCAGTAGTGCTATAAGGCCTGTATTTGTATTATTGTACTAATAGATAAGAGTCTGTGTTATAAGGCACAAGCATCTTCACATTCCTGGAGATGTAGTAAGACATGATACTTATTGCAGTGCTCAGAATTATACTGCCATGTGATACCCTACTTGGGTTCCCCCAACTAAGAGGTGACTTGAAAGGAGGAAGCTAATCTTTCTCAATGTCTGAAGTGAAGGACACTTTAGGTAGGTAACCTGAATCTGCCTGGGACAAGTTTTGCTTTAGGTCTTAACTTGCGATCCTTTTTTAAGACTATGAAATATCTCTTTATGTTATTTGTTATTTAGGATACCCTAGGTATGAGAAGCCCTCGTCCTAGACTACACATCTTCCCCAAATGATGCAAGATTCTATACACTCACAAACCAAAAGTTGTCCCCTGTCCTAAAGGGTTTAATACCTGCATATAAGACTAAAGACAAGACTTCTACAGTCAAAAAGATATACAAGGCAACAAGGAGATGTTACTCAGAAGCTAGGCAGTGACCCTAAAAGTGACCTTTTATTTTTTTTTCCCCATACACTTCATTAGAGTGCCTTTTTAACTCATGATAAGCCCATCAGGTCTGCAGAATGCACATGGAAACAGAAATGCAGAGAACTATGGAGCCAAAGAGAAAACTTTTACTTTTTTTCAGTGTGAAGACACTATATATTGTAGATGTTCTTCCTGGTCACTCCCTCCTTTCTAGAGTGGAGAGAATTAGCAGAATTAGCAGGAACTTGTATCTTGCATAGATCTTGACCCCTAAGCTCTAGTGTTTGCTTTCAGCTGTTAGGCTTAATCATGATTGTGAAAAAACATGAGATTGTACAGACTTCAGAATAGGTAACTAGATAGTAATGGAGATTATTCCCTAGAAGGTTTGCCACTGCTCTGCTTTCCTCCTAGTGGATATGAGGAGAGGTTGAACACTTTTACTGATCCCTTCTAGTACTTGGCTTTATGAATATTTTTCCTATCCTGAAAGTATCTCTGACAGAAGTTCATTGGCTTATAGCCTAAATGGCTAAGGAGTGAAGACATAGAAACAGATAGGGAGAACACAAAAGAAAAATGAGAGAGCTTTAACAGACTAAACCAAAAAAAGACAGAGAGGAAGACAGGTGGAAAAGGCAGACAGAAAGAATGATAAAACTACTGGAAAGACAAACAAAACCAAAGAATAAGCATGCATGAAATAGAATAAGGGGACTTGTACAAGCAAGAGCAGAGACAATGAGAAAAGAGTGTTATCAGCTGCCCATTCTGTTCTGATCTTCCACAGTGTTCGTGGCAGACACTACCACAATGCTCGATCACTTCCATGCATAAACTCATGCATTCCCTGTCACACATTATTCACCCACCTAAGAGAAAAGGTACCACAGTTCTTCCATTTCCATCATGGCAAGGTCAGTTTCATGATTTTTTGTTATCTTTCACTCTTACTCTCATTTTAAAATCATCTGTGTATATGCTACATATTAATGCAAGGGAAATTTTCAAGTCTCCTCCACATTGAGCACTTGGGTTAATCACAGCTACTTATCTGTAACTCTGAGCACAGTGCCAACTCCAAAGGTAAGTAGAGCAGTTAAAAAGCACAGCTGTACACAATCAGGCTATAACCTGCAGTGTCATTATGCTCTTCTTGCCAGCCACTTAGTTCTGTAAAATGGTACTGTTTAAAGGCACCGTCACCAATGTGTATTTCTATAGTTTGCTATCAGACGTGGCAGTAGCAGATGGAGATGATTATTTTGCCCTGTAATTCTAAAATGCCTTGATACAGATGATGTTAAATCCTTTCCTGAGAGGGGAGAAGGCAGAGAAAGCAAAGGGGGGAAAGAAAAAGAATAGAGAAGTCCACTGAGAGAAAAAGAATATAGTCCTTTTTGAGAATTAAAAGCGATTAAAAGGACTGTTAGAGGAATCCTGTGTCCCAAAGCAACTTTAGGCAGCCTGTCCACCATCTAATGAAGAGGGGAGCAAAGTACCAGCAAGACTACTCTTTCCCCACCTGATTCATTCAGCAGACACAAGAATCCAGACTTCTAAAATGTGGCTTTTGATTGTTACATAGATGAACTGCAAAAACTTGCAGACCAAAGAATTTCCTAACTTCTATAATGTTTTCTTGGAGAATGGGAGGAAACAGAAGACAAAGGCAACAGACACAAGGATCTCAAAATTCCTGCCTGCAAATCCTATACTTCCATGCTAGCACACCTCATTTTAATAAGCAACCAATAAAACATTAATCCTCTCCTCATGGCTGTACGAAAAATTATCATTATTCTACTGTTAATTAAGAATGCTCTTGTCCCTAAACCAGTATCACACATATCACAGAGATTTGACTTCTGTCTTACCTAGGACTGTAAGTTTTGTTCCACTGCCAAAGTCCAGTCTTTCATTATTCACACTGTTTTGCAGCTGCAGGAAAACCTCTCCTCTACTCTCAGTCAGCTGAGCCAAAACTGTGGACTAACCCTCCCCTCATGCAGTACCAGCAAAAGAAGCAGCACAAAGTACATTAATTTATTGTCCCTCAAAAAAATAAAGGTCTGTAAGGGAACACCACTACATCTGTGTGTCTAACCAGGTGAGATCAATCTCAGAAATACCTCTTCCAGAGCTCTTTTTATTCAGGCTTAGGTGAATCAGCTACAGCAGCTTTCACCATTTCTTTAGAAGACATTTATCTGTTTATCTAGGTGTACTATTAGAAAATATTTCCCATATGCAGACAGAGTAATTTTATTTGCTTATTTTCAACTAAACAGCCTCATTTCCTTAATTTCCTCATTTCCTTTCAACATCATCAATATTCTTCTCTTGTAAAATAAATGTTTGGGGTTTTTTTGCTTACAAAATAACTTGTAATATATAACACAGGACACTGGTCCACTGTCCCCACTGTAGCAGTTCCTAAACATCCCTCCCTTTCTCCTTCCCTAGAAGGAAGTCTCTGCTTTTATTCTCTCTGTTCTCTTAGCTATGATTATTAAATTTAGCTGCATAATTTATTATGGACAATGAGGGATGAGTGTATTGATTTTCATCAGCTCAGGCACCTCAGATTCACACTGGATTTAAAAATCAGTGCTGATCACTGATTTTTTCCTGTGGGGACTGAATTTTATCACTTGTAATCATTTTATTCTGCAGTAGAACAGCATGGTATATTGATGCCTGAGGCACCAATTCTTATGATTCCAGGAGCAATACAATGAGAAGAAGAGATCACCATCATTTATCAGAGTCTTAGAAGCAGCCTTGATTTCCCCTGAATTTGGAGAGAGAGCAAATTCCGAAATGTGTCCCAGAGAAATATCCCGAGAGATACTTTTATTTGAAATGAACCACATATTCTCTTTCTGTGGTTTTCAATGGCCTTTTAGCATCTATTCTGAAATAGTAAGACCGTTGTCCTAAATGATCTTTTCATCATCATCCTGACAAGCCTGTTTTGTGGAAAGAACCTTGCTGCACTGTGGAGAGCTGTTTTCTATAACAATAAGGAATTAAACAGCTGCAGAGAGCTGTTAGTATTGCTTATCAAGTTGAGTATTTACTTGTGGCTTCTGTTTTGTGAACTAAGAATGCTAAGTACACTTATTTGTCCTTCCATTATCTGAGATAGATAAAAAAATAATTTAAGTTTGTAAAGTCTTGATTTTGTTTTCTAGACCTGTCCAAAGTATAACTGCAACTCAATTCTTTCCAGACAGCGTCTCATTGACTTGTCATTAATCACCTGTAGCCCAAGGAAAACTAGCATTATGGAGAATAGTTATACTTTTGGGGAACAGTGGATTTTGCAGATGTCAATTTATTAAGAAAATATACTTATGATATGCACATATTTTTTAACACGTTCCTCATCATAATTATTTCTATGGACAACTTTTTATTCACTGAAAATGCATTAATTCAGTTCACCAACATCAAATATGCGTCCCTACCTAGAGTACTAAACTTAGTCTATTCTCCAAAGTAGACTGGGTTACTAGCACATCAGGAAACACCAGTTTGATAATGAGAGACAGAATAAGGCTGAAGTGAAGTTCTCTAAAGAGAAGACCTGGGATTTGAAGTGATTTAAAAGAGAAAATAAAAATTTCTTACCCATTACTGTAAGTTTTGTGCCATCGCCGAAAACCATGTTATTTGTAGTCACGGTGACAAAGTGTTGTATCATAAGCTAGGAAAAGGGATGCACTGCAGAAGCTTAAGCAATGTTTACTGTATCTGGAATCCCAGAGATCCCTCAGTCTCTGCCTGAAGGGTTTTGGCAGAAAACCAGCTTGAAATCCAGTTGTATAATCTGTAGCATTTATAAAAGCATTTCCCAGAGTTTTTTGATTCTTATTTTTATTGTCTACATTTCACCTCAAGTTGTTTTACAACCTTTCTCTAATCTTCATCAATATTACCTGCTTTTTTCATTTTGCAGATGTAGAAACCATGCAGATGTACCCAAAGTGGTAGGAGCTGTCATTGTCTAGAAATATAATTCCTCTACAACTAAAGCTTACTTACTCTCAGTACTCTACGCATTGTGAAGCCTTCCTTTCTGTAACTTGTGGAGTTAATAATCAAGTAATACTTGCTTTGTGGTTGTCATTGTCACATGCCTTTTCATATAGGTGGTTTTCCTCTGTGGCACTGAACTATAACAAATCCATTTGTTTTCCCTTCAATGGCAGGCCAGCCATCTTGAATAGTCTTTCAGGATCCTATTCAATTTTCTGATAGGTTAAAAGTAATCCACACAAGGAGAGTCCAGAAGAATCAGTTGACTGGTCTCAGACAAACCCTTGATATCCATTAGGAAGAAATGCAGTGGAGAAGGATTAGACAAAACCTTTGTGCTCGCAGGCATGAGTCAGTCAGTGGACACTGGAGACTCATCTAAGAGAGAAAACCCCAACACATTTTATATAGTGCCTCAGAGAGATACTTGCTACATGTCAGAATTCTTTTTCTAATGTTTTTATCACATTAATAAAGAACTATTTTGTGGTCTGTTGCAAACATTATTGCATCAGAAAAAAACTCTAATTCTCTGGTTCACATACTCTGATAGGTTTTAGGTGCATCTGCAGTCAATCTGGCTTGATGAAAATTATTTCAATATCTCAGAATCTCCTGGCTCGTTTTCCAGAGAGGACAGGCTTGGTTCTCAGATGATGAAAGTAAATACTAGCATACTAGGTCTGTCAAGAAAAAACAAGACAGAACATGCCCACTGTGCTGCAGAATTCTCTGTAACTGTCTTAACACACTCTCCCACAAGGCTTATGCACATATGGGTTTTTGTAAAGGCCTCCTGGGGAATGTATCATCGTGGCCCCCCTGTCCCCACAACGATACAACCTCGTACAAAAACAATCCCACCCATGGCTCCGCCCTCCCGTTTTTGTCACCCAGTCAGCATGAAAGATTGCCATGGGAGCCACTAGGCCACATCCTTCCTCTGCCATTGCTGTTTCGGTGTGATAGTCTGATTACCTCTTAGTGTATCCATTATCCCTGAATTTATAATTCTGACATTTTTTTCCTATAGACAAAAAAGTAATTTTTTTCTTTTATTAGCTGGTTTTAAATGAAGTTATTTTTCACTTGGTAACTTCATGACAGTGTTCATGCTGCTTTCCTTCCTACTCTTTTTTATTTCTGCACCAGGATGATAAACAGACCTCAAGTCCACAGTAACTGGTTTGCATTGAGAGCTATTTGCTTACTACAGAATACTGTTTGTAGCCTGGCCTCATTGTGAATATCCTCTTTGCTCTGTGCCACACTTGTCACAGTTGTTCTGAAAGGGAGGGAAGTAAGATGCTGAGCTCTTAAGTTTGTATTCCTCTGACTGCTCTGCTACTGGAAGAAGTACAAGCTTCTCCCAGGTGCCTGTGACTCTGAGTATGAAAAGATATGGTCTAGGAGTAAGAGCGTGCCTTCATTTTGGAGACTGTCTGAAGGGGGTGGGGACTGGCAGTAGCAGGTAACAAGATATTTTATCTCCCTCCCTTACACATAACTAAATGGAGATACAAAACTGTATTTTTTTTTTCCCCATAGGTTTGTCCAGGTATGACGTAACTCCCAAGAAGGAAAGATCTGTGCCAGTGAGACTGTGTGTCACACTGAGGCAATACAGGGGAAGACAGGCACGTGAACAAACCAGTTTGGGTCATACACAGGCCACCCTGGCCTAGTCTTCTCACATAAAAGCTCAACACATAGTCAGCAACATGACCAAGTACCTGCAGTAAGTATGTTGTTCGTATTGCTCTTTAATAGTTTCACTTCAGTCTGTCTTGATATAAAAAATAGGCTGTAAGTACAGGACACAATCCTTTGAAACAAGGTAATTCTACTAGGAAAATCACAAATTATTTTCTCTTGTTTTCAGAAAAACCCGTAATTTTTGATACAGTCTGTTCATCTGGGAACAGTTGTTAGTGTCCCGGGAAGGGAATGAGAAACATAGACTAAGCTGAAACATTTAGGACCAAGACATAGGACTGCATAAGGCAAGATATTGAACAGGTGATCTTAGGTGCCCCTACAGTATCCTGTCTTCTACAACAGAAAAACTGTGTGCTTAAGTCACTAATTGTGGGAATGACTGCAGACATTTGTCTTTGTTTAGACTGAATTCTCTTTAAATATACATTTAGGATTTTATTTGTCTGACTCTGCCTAAATACTCACACTAATAGTGAGATATTATTTGCCTGCCTTGGTTTTAGTCTGCCTCTGATCACAGCACTGTTTATTCAGGGTCTAAAACCATTCTACTAAAATTCATTTAAGATTATTCTGTCTCCTTCTTCAGTCTACAGCTCCATTAGTGGCCTTACTGTCACTAACTGACTCCCTCCCATATGATGTCTTTCATTTCAAATCACCCCTGTGTTAATTTTGAGTGAGTGTTTCTATGTTGTGCTAACATCTCCTCAGGACATGTTCATAAGGCAATTTCTGAGACATGCCAGTAGAGACCAGTCTTGTCCCACTTTGTTCATCTGTAACCTGTCAAAAGGAAAAGCCTGGTAGGCCATGAATTCACATGAGTGAGAGGGAGAGAAGAAAGACAGTTCCTTGATTTTTGTTTCCATGTCTCTTATAAGAGGCTTCATGGGCCAAGATGTGTAAAACTTCAGACAACAAGAAAAGGTGAGAAGATGCAAGCAAGAAACATTTAGGGTTATATTTTCTAATATTTCATTATCATTTTAGTGGGGGAATCTCACATTTGAAAAGTAGTGATCATATGGTATCACTTACTTCAGTCCTGGATTCTTCTTTAGAGTTTACAGAAGAAGCAGCTGCAAAGAAGCAGGCAGAACTACGAGATACTCTGAGCTTTACAGATTTGTTTTAGGGAAACTAGGAAGTTCTTTTCATAATCATTCAGTACTTCTGAGCATGAACCCCTAAAATTAAGCAACAGCTCCTTTTCAGGGCATATAAGTGTACTGAAAAGATGATGGAAGGACAGGATGTGT
This sequence comes from Strix uralensis, assembly GCF_047716275.1. Lineage (NCBI taxonomy): Eukaryota > Metazoa > Chordata > Aves > Strigiformes > Strigidae > Strix > Strix uralensis. The sequence continues at coordinate 8,969,200 of NC_133973.1, forward strand.
AAAATCACATCCTGTGGTGGGTTGATGTTGGCTGGCTGCCAGGTGCCCACCAAGCCTCTTTATAACTCCTCCTCCTCAGCAGGATGGAGGTGGGGGGAGAAAATAAGAAGAAAAAGAACTCCTGGGCTGAGATAAAGGCAGTTTAAAAAACGAAAAAGCAAAGGCTGTGTGAAGAAGCAAAGGAAAACCAGAAGATTTATTCTCTACTTCCCATCAGCAGGTGATGTTCAGCCAATTCCTGGGAAGTAGGGCCTCGGTACATGTAGCATTTTCTCTGGAAGATGAACACCTTAATAACAAATGTCCCATCTTCTCCTCCTTTCTCTTAGCTTTTTATTGCTGAGCATGACATCATATGGTATGGAATATCCCTTAGGTCAGATTGGGTCAGCTGTTCTGGCTATGTCCCCTCCCGACCTCCTGCCTTTGGAGCAGGGACAGGTGGTGGAGGTGTGTTTTGAGACACAGCCTTGATGCTGTGTGAGCACTGCTCAGTCCTCAGATAACACTGGTGTGTTATCAATACCTTTCTAGCTACAAATACAAAGCACAGCACTATGAGGGCTGCCCCATCCCAGCCAGACCCAATACACATCCCTATGCATACAGTGATGCTATGCCATCCTATGTATGTATATTTCATTTATTTCCTTCCCTTTGTTTTCCTTCTCTTCCAGTCTGTGTCTACTCAAGCTTCTTGTTAGATGCCACTGATTAGTGCCCAAGTTGTTCCACTAAAGAACAATATTGTTTCCCAAATGTTCATCTTCTGCTCCCAACCCAATACCTGTGTTGGATGATTAACACAAGGTTATCTATCCTGTTATTTCTGTTCTGAGTCAGTTCTTGTCTCACAGAGAGCCTGAGAAACAGCAACTGTGCTGGGAGAAAATCTTCCGTTTAACATCTTCATTAATGATCTGGATGATGGGGCAGAGTGTACCCTCAGCAACTTTGCAGACAACGCCAAACTGGGAGGAGTGGCTGGTACACCACAGGGTCATGCTGCCATCCAGAGGGACCTCAACAGGCTGGAAAAATGGGCCAACAATAACCTCATGAAGTTCAACAAGGAGAAGTGCAAGGTCGTACACCTGATGAGGAATAATCCCATGAACCAGTATATGCTGGGGGAGACCCAGCTGGAAAGCAGCTTGGCAGAAAAGGAACTGGGGTTCTTGGTGGACAGCAAGTTGAACATGAGCCAGCAATGTGCCCTGGCTTCAAAGAAGGCAAATGGTATCCTGGTATGCATTAGATAAAGTATTGCCAGCAGGTCAAGGGGGTTGATCCTTCCCCTTTATTCAGCATTGTTAAGGCCACACCTGGAGTACTGTGTCCAGTTCTGGGCTCTTCACTATGAGAGACATGGACATACTTGAGAGCTTTCAACAAAGGGCCACAAAGATGATTAAGGAACTGGAGCACCTCACATAGGAGAGACTGAGAGAGCTGGGGCTGTTTAGCCTAGAGAGAGAAGACTCAGGAAGGATCTGATTAATAAGGATAGGGATAAGCACCTGAAGGGAGGGGGCAAAGAAGATGGAGACAGACTCCTTTCAATTGTGCCCAGTGACAGAACCAGAAGCAATGGGCACAAACTGAAACACAGAACCTTCCTTCTGAATACAAGAAAACACATTTTTACTGTGAGGGTGACTGAGCACTGGAATAGGTTGCCTAGAGAGGTTGTGGAGTCTCCATGCTTGGAGATATTCAAAACTGTCTAGACACAGTCCTGGGCCACTGGATTTAGGTGGCCCTGCTTGAGCAGGGGTTTTGGATAAGAGGACCTTCAGAGGCTTCTTCCAACCTCAACCAGTCTGTGATTCCATGGTTCTATGATTCTGTGAAACACTCCAAGAAGTTGCAGGATGACCACATCACATGGTATGGCATCATAACCTGCATAAAGATGTGACTTTACACACTCTTTCCTTCCATAATCTTATCTTTTGAGTAGCCAGCATAATCTCTAGACTGCAATTAGACTATTATTGAGAAACTGCTGTTCATTACGAATATACAACTGTTTACACAAATGTGCCCGAGATGTCACCACTGAGCATCTAAAACAAGTACCTTTGACTATGGTTTCTGTAGCTACAGCTCCCCTGCCACCTTCTACAGCAGGAGACAAAGGAGAATAAATACAAGAACAGGGAGTGTGACAAGGAGGAGAGTAACTGCTTCATGGGAAATTTCTTAGAATAGCTACTTTTTGTGCAGTGCCACTTCAAGCTGGCAAAAGAAGTACTGTATAGGAAAAAGTTGTACCTCAGAGTTAGAATAAGGAGCTGTGGCTGCAGAACTTCAAGAGGCAATGAGCGCTAGATATCTCTGTGGTTTTCTACTACTACAAGGAAATTGCACAGCTGTGACCAGTTGATAGCCAGCTCCTTAATCTGCTGAACCTTGAAGACTACTGATAAATTTGTTTTCATAGGGCCTTAAAATTGCATTTGCCACCCTAAACTAAAAATGCTCAAGAGTTGACAAATAGAAAACAATCCTTCCTCTGTTATCTTCCTAGAGCTGATAAAGCTGTTTTTCAGTGTTTATGCAAGAGCTCTGAGCTAGGACTGTAACATGATTTTCAGGAACTGGTAATATATTAAAAAAGAATAAAAAATATCTAAAAAAAAAGTCACCCAAAAGACACTCCCACAGTTACCACCATAGTGTTTACATTCCTTAATGATTCCAGCATAAACTACTTTTCCTAAAACTTTCAAAGGGCATTTGGATCACCAGTAATAATTCCAGACAGCAACAGAGTGAATGTGTTTGGTACCTGTGCAAAGATGATCTCTATATAAGAAGATCAGAGTCTGAAGAGAATAAGGAACTCAGTGTGTCTCTGCTTTGTGAGAGACAATGCTTTCCCAGTGCTTCCCTGCTGTATGTCTGTAGCCTGATATGACCAGTGAGTAGATCATGGGCCTGTGTTCTGAGGAGCAGATGAGCGCTCCATGGGAGCACATCCAGCTTTGCCACATCAGCCAGCAGCATAGTACATTTGCTACCTGTGATAGTTACGTGCTTCATATGCTATGTCTTCTGTATGAGCATATGAGACAATCAGTCTGTGCTCAACAGTATGCAGACTGTTAAAGACATGACTTAACACCACACCAGAAGTGTATAGCCATACTTTCTTAAAGATACCTTTTTCTCTCTTATGTGCTGTTTTCCTTTCTTTGAAGAAAAGGTAAGTCCTAGGTTATGCTATAAAAGACAGGAGCAGAGACAGGCAATGGCAGGTGGGGGAGCCCTAATAATACCCTGCCCTCACTTTTCCCAGGCACATCACAAAAAAACAATTCACAAGGGGAGCACCAGGTGATGGCAGCTTTTTGTGGTTTCCTTTCTCTGCCCATGAGGTTTGGTCATGAAGAGATGTCTTGGTCTGGCTCAGAACTGTGCATTTCTGTGGCAAGGAAGAGAGGGATCCCACAATTAAGCAGTGTGTGAGACAGGTGAATAAAAGTACTGCAGGGCACACTGTTGCTTGTAAAGCCACCAAGGGGCTGTCCCTTCCACAATGGCATATATGCCTGGCCCTTGTGTATGTTTCCTCCCACCTGTACTGGTGCCACCCTCCTATGTCCATAATCAGAGGCTGGGGTCTTCTCACACACCAATCTCACTGGGCTCCTCTGTCTTTGGGTGGATCATCAGTGTGTGAAAGTACCTTGAATTCTCCTTCTGCTTTGTACTCTTTCTGTGGTGCTATGGTGGGATCTGTGGAGAACTCATGGCCCAGAACATGGCTGTGCTTCTGTAGCACCAATCTTAAGAAGTATCTACTGCCTTTCACTAACCACATGAGCAATCCCTCAATTCTTATTTGTATTTCTGAAGGCTTTTTGTCTTTGAAGCTAGGTGCTGCTGCACTGCTTTGTCTGTCCCTCTTCCCTCCAAAACATCCTGGCTGTGTTCCTCCACTTCTTCCTTGTCTTTCTTCTGCTCTTCCTCCACTCTTCTCTCACATTTTTCAGAGACTCTATCTCTCACTCAGGCAAGGCGGGGATTTTATCTTAGTGCTCAACCCCCTCCCTGTACCGTGTGATCACTCGCAGCACAGAAATACGTGGCTGCATCCTTGGATGTCACATTCTTGATTGTCATAACAGAGTGATCATTATTGTCTCTGCTTATCTCAAACTTGGCCTCACTGTAACCTTCTTCATAAGAGTTCTTCATCCATGTACTAATACTTGCTACTAATTTCAGACCATTTCTTGGAGGCTGTTGGTACCAGAATATAAAGGCAAGTGTGGTATAATTCTGGTAGCAGGAGAGGTCCACAGTCTCTCCAGCTCTCTTAAGGGTTTCTTCTGGCCACTGTGTGATGAGGTGTCCAACCCCAGCACCTGCATGAGTGAAAGAGAAAGGGAGGAGGAGAAGTACAGATGATGGCCAAAATGGTCCTTTACCTCACACTAGCCCTGCATGGCCTGGATGAGAGCCATGCTGCAGATGGATCTGTTGTCTCTCACCAGGTAAAAGAGCAAGCAAAACAGTCAGCATGGCCTGTCGGCTGTCCCAGAACAGCATGTTACTGCTCACTGTGAATTAGGAGAGAAGAGACTAGAGAGAGACTGATGCCCCTCCCCTTGTTCTGATTTTTCCATCAAGGTTCAGCAGAGAAGAAAGAAGGGACACTCCACCTTTGATACCCCCTTTGGTGAGCCATTAAAAAGAAAACTAAGTATTCATGTGGCTCTAAGTTTTGCCTTAGCCTTTCCACAAAACAGGCAGTGTTCTGAGCTCCTGACACAAGTGTGCTTGCAGACCAGTAAGTTGCTGACTGAATATTGTACTGTCTCTCATCATGCATGTCTGGGTATTGGATTTGTCAGCCATGAACCCAGGAATATTGGCCTCACAAAAAATTTTTTGACTTATTTACACCTGTGGATATAACTTGGTCCATCTTTCCAGAAGGGTTTATTCCAGTAAATGTAAACATATATTGTTTCATTCTGGAGAGATGTTCTTAATAACTTAAAGATGATACCTCACAACACAGCACTTATGTTAGACAGAAGCAAAGATGATAGACCAAGAGAGGGGAGGCACAAAAACCATGTTTATTCACATCTTAGTTTCTTCAGTTTTCCAGTCAGGGAAGCATATTCCCTGCAATTTAATCTTTCTGAGAGCTCTAATTCACTTCCTAATTACAAAAACATCTCTGACAGACTTTTTTTCTGAAAGTAAAATCTGTGCTTAAGAAGTTAAAAAGAAATTACCTGAGAAGCTATAACTTCTTCCCAGACAGGAAAGAAGATATATTCTATATGATGTATAAAAGTTTTGTATGATCTCCACTGATATGGACACTGAGCATATGAGAAGTATGTTTTTGACCATGTCTCCGGTTCAGTCCCTGCTAGTTCTTGCCACTGCAGGTTTTCTCAGGAGAAATTATTTCTTACCCATGCTCCAGCGAGGTTGAGCCCTGTGCTGGATGTATTACAGTTTCAGTGACTTGTGAGGAATTGTAGACAATACAGAGTATTTTTTTAATTACCTTCCATATCTTTTACATTTTTCTTTGAATTTTTGTGCTGCTTTCAAAGTCAATAAGGCAGTTAGCAGATGCGTTTGACCAAATTTAATACGACTTTATATTCTTTTATGGTTTTGACACAGATTATCCTTTGATGCATATTTTTAGCATTTACTCCCCACAATTTATTCTTCTTTTTTATCTTTCATGGAAGTCTTGTCTTGGTTTTTCTTGTTCTCCATCTGAATTTATTGACATTTTTCTCTTTCACCTTACTGCTAGGATGGGACATGTTGAGACACTTCCTTGGGCCATGTTGAGACAGTTCCATGAGACACTGCTGCTTTGATGAATGTCCTAAAATGACCCCTATTCATCTTGTGCATGGAGACACTACAGGATTTTTTTTTTTTTTCAATTATTGCCTGTCATGCTGGAGCTGTTAAAAACCTTTTCTTCCAGTGGTAGTCAGACCTCAGGTTCTGGAGGGAGAAACTATTTCAGAGACCTGATGGGAAATGAAACAGACAACGGAGAATGTGGAAATTAATTCTAAGATTATGCTGTGTAAGAACTCTGAGACAAGGTGAAATAATTTCAGTGCAGCTGGGCTGCATATTCTTCTCTAGTCACATGCATTAGAACTTACTACTCATTCCAGGATGAAGATTTTTATTCAAAGTAATTTTTCTGTCTCAGGAAAAAAAAAATGACTGCAGACTCTCTGAAAGAAGGAAGTATCTGGAAGATGTAACTCAGGACCTCTAGTGTGTCTCTCAGGAATTGCCTAACATGTTGCTGCCTTCTGAAGAGTAGCTAGATTTACAGCCCTTTTGTTTTTCAGTTCAAAACCTCTAATTCTTTCAGTCTGTTTTCTCTTAAGATTAAAGAAGAAACAAGTGAAAACAAAAAAGTACCAATACAAAGGCAAGTATGGTCGAGCTTCCCAAACCAGAACCTGAACTACTGGATTTGAGGAAGAATAAACATAGGAAAATAGAGGAATAAAGTTATAAAAGGGGCCAGTCACATGTAAACAGGTTGCTGGTGATTATGGTTGTCTACCTATGCCTTGTATCTGCTTAGCTCAGTGTATCCATGTCTTATTAAATTCCATTTCTAAGTATTTCTCTGATGCCTGTCTATGCTGTGTGCATGCGTTTTTTTATGGAGGTCTAAGTGCTAAGAACTGGAGTCAGACCATAGATACCAGCAACCAGAGAGACCAGAGTGAATGAACTTAAACACCAGAATCTGACGTAGGGCCACAGGTAAGAGTGGCCATGTGTTCGTCATGCCAGCAACTGGGGCAAGGGAGGGTGAGTGAGTGAGTGTGTGTGATCACTAGTGAAAATGAAGCCAGACTAGCTGGCAAGTAAGTAAAGTGACCTGGCTTCCAGATGTGTGATGTGTGTGTGTGTGTGTCTCTAATGCAAGGCCAGTGTGAGGTAGCAACCAGAGGGAGCAGGGAAGTCCCAGACACCTATTGGAGAGGGGAGTGGTGTGTGTTTAGGGAGAGGGGTGTGTGTGTGTGCATGCGTGCATACCAGCAATTGGAGTGGGGCTGCAGAACTTGGGAGCTCATAGGTCCAGGTGCTGACGAATGTGGTGACTGGGATCCAGGGGCAGCTACTGGGCATACTCAGTGTCTAAGCACAGCTATAGAAAAGATGCACATTGTACATATGTATACATATATTTCCCACTATTGAACCTTCATCCAACTCAGCCAGAGAGAGACACAGGATGAGGCCATCGGTGCTGTTTCTGTTTGTGTGAGTGGTGAGTGCATCTGTCTGCATTGATCTGTGTAGTCAGCTGTGTATACATATATATATGCATTGTATACACATGTGTCTACTGGGAAGGCATTCTCAGCCTTGTTACCTGCTGGATCAGGAGCATGTAGCTATGTCAGGCTACCAGATTTAGTCCAGCCTAACAGTGAGCCTCAGGGAAAGCAGTGGGGTCTCTTTCTTGAGGGAAAAAGAGACTGTAGAAGAGATGTGACACTGAGGAAAGAGCTGAGGTACACTGTCTACATGGAAGAGAACCAGAGGAACAAGGAAAGGCTTCATACTGAAGAGTGTTTAACAAAACTTGGAAACAATAAGAACTTGCTTAGCAGAGGTTTGTGCTGGATTTGGACACTAATGTCATGAAACAGAGCATCAAGCAAAAACTGGCTTTCCGGTCCAGAATGATAGAGAAAAATGACTGTTGCAACACAAGGAAGGCACTGGCATCCCATTTTCAGAGCTACATATAGGCTTAGTACTTAAGGCCAGGACTAGGACTGTGTCCAGGTCAATGGTGATTGTATGCAATTACCATCAGATGGGTCTTTAGTCTTAGCAGATTTAAGACATCTCAGGCCAGTTTCTTTCCATGGCCTACACTGGTACAGAAAGTTTCTCTAGGGACACTTGTTTGCAGACAGTTCTTAGAAAAATCCTTCCTCCTCAGGCTTGTCATCCCAGAACCCTTGCCCAGTCAGACCTGTGCTGCTCCTTTCACACCTATCATCCCCAACCAGTCCATTCTAATTCCATTTCTAATCCATCTGTGTCTGCTTGTCTGGTGCAAGTTCACCTTCCTCATCCATTCTATTTCACTGCACCATCCTCACTGACTGCCACCTCTAAATTCCTTCTCCAGCTTTTTCAGATGACCTGACTTTCTACCTCACCACCTTTACACTTTTTCCAGTCCCTCTTTGGCCTCCCTTTTCAGTTCCAAACTCTCCATCCTGTATTCTCACAGCAGAAGGAGTTTCTAGGTTTGGAGATGTTAAAATTGCCCAGTAGTGGACAAGTTTACACAGACTTGGGGTGCACAGACCCTTCAGGGGAGGTTTTTCTGGCTGCTCTCTACAGTTCACGTGCTGGATGAGGTGGATTAAATAGATGCTTTAAAATCTGATGTCCCACATCTGCTATGTCCTTGCAAGGCCTTTCCTTTCCTTTCTGGTCCAGTCATTTCTGAAGATTCCTGGGGGACACAGTCTATTTCCCTCAAGGCTGAGGCCATGTATCCACTTCTGGCTCCATGTGGGACCACTGTTCTTCTCATGAGTTTCCTACCCTTCTTCCCAGTACCATGGTCTCTCCTTACTCTGTTATTCCTCCAGTGCTTCTGGCCCATGGTCCTCCAGGACACCTCCCTAGTTCCTGAGCTCACCCACTCTGAAAGAATGTATAACTTTCCTTCTTCCCAAGAAGAGCACTTAACAAAAATAAGAACAGCAGCAGGATAAACATAAATATTCAGCTAGCCCTGCCCTTCCCATCCCTTCCACTCCCCATCCTTCCTTTCTTAACCAATATTCTTCCATGCTTTACACTGCTGTGAGGTCACAGGCCTTTTCCCCACCTTCTTGCTATTGTTTTCCTTTCCCTAGCAGCTAGTCTGTGTTAACTGCTAGATGCCGGTAGACCCAGTCCACCCTCCTCAGATGTTCCCAAGGATGTGAAGGGGAAAGCTGATGAGCATTGGTCACAGTTTTTGCTCATGGCCTGATTGCTCTGTGCCTGTGGTCTCTGATTACTGTTTGACTTACCACCATAGCTGAAACGACACCATGAAAACTGTCACAGTACCAGTGAAATGATAACTTCACCATTGGCAAGAGCAAAACAGGACTCCGCTCCACTGCTGTAGGAATCTCCTCCCTAGGAACCTTCTCCCTCTCCTCCCTTTTTCAGTAAGAAGGCCAGGAGTAAAAAAAAGGAGGTGCCTGGCTTAGAAGACTTCCTAGGTGGTTGTGCAGTTCCCTAGTCCCTTGCCTGCTAGCCCAGCAGCTCTAGAGCACTGCTCCCAGCACACTCACCTAAACCAAAACAGGAGGGAAGGTTCAGGAGGAGCTGGTGTAAGGCTGCAGGGAACTCCACTAGTGTATGGTGAACGTCAGTTCCCAGAACATATATCTGCAAGGCTCTTTAACTGAGACTTATATTTGTGCTATTATCTTCTTAAGAGGAGTGATGGGGCAGGAGGGTAGTGACCAAGGAGTAAGGCAGTCATCAACATATCACTAGGCTGCAATGATTTATTTGATTCAATCCACATAATTGCAGACCTTGGGGTAGACACTGGGATAACCTTTCAGAGCACACTCATTTTCCCATGACACTATTCCCTGGAGTTTTCCAATGCATACAGCTGGGCCACTTGCATCATCCTGGAGGGAAAAATTTAGAAGCATGAGCTGATGTAACCTGAAAAGGTTTTGACTTGGTACAAAGAATCCAGGGAATTCAAAGTGAGGTGCTGCAAATCCTGGTATGGGAGCACAGAAAGATAGCACCCCTTATTTGCTGACCTCCCCTACCCCCCAACAACTCACTGCTACTGAACTCAGTGCCCAGCAGATGTGGCTGGACCTCCTAGTTCGGGTGAAGTCCACCCTGTATCGAAACCCTGCTGGAAGGATATTGTGTCAGAACAGAAAACCTAGAGATGAGGAAGCCTAAGCATTCTGCCAAGTTCTGAAAAATACTGTGCAGCCTGAGGCACCCTGAAGTGTGTGACCCTGGGCTCTGTGCAGACATCAATGCTTACCTGTCATGAGTCTTTCCCACCATTCAGGAATCCTACACAGATCATATTGCTGGTGATTTGGCCTGGGTAAGCCTCTTGGCACTTTTGGTTACTCAGACCTGGAGTTGCTAGACACTGGAGAACCATAGTGAAATTGGCTGCCGGGACAGCAGTGAAAATTAGGTTTCATCTTAGGACTCAGCATTCAGTGAACAGAAAGACCTGTAGACCTATATGTGAGAGCCATTCAGCAAAGCAGGGCAACCCTTGACCTGCATGAGAAAATGCAAAAGGCATTCTTGATTGAGGTACAATTGCAGGACAGTTGGGGAACTCACAGGCAGAACGTGGAAAGGTTGCAAGGCAGAAGTGAAATGTACATGGACCTCATGAACCTGGCAGTAGAGTGGGAGAAGTGTGACCAGGTATGTGCAACATACACTGATACAGCCACTGCTCAGTGTGTTTCCTGACTTTGAAAAAGGCACTTGGGACCCTCTTTGGCACAGGAGCTGGGCAGAGCTGTTGGTTGAATGTCAGCACTGTAGTCCATGGTGGTTGCCATCCTGATCAACATAATGTCATTATCAAGGCTTCCTGAATTGTATCTAGGATGGTAAATGATTAATGCGGCACTCCTGACTAGTTCACTGTCTTCCTTCACATCAGTGTTCTCTTCCATCCTCATGGCTGCAAAATTACCAGCAGAGAAGAGCAGCAGTTAACCGTGGGTAGAACAACTTGGTGCCACATGGAGACTGGCAGACACTTGGAACAGAGTAAGGGAGTGTTGCCCTAATCAAAGGTGTATGTGTCACAGAGCTCTAGAAGCCTTATCATTTCCTGAAAGAGGGAGTCTGGAGAGTCTTGCTAGTTGGGCATCCTGTCCAGCAGATCCACAGCTGGCAACTGTGGCAATCGTGTGAGCATAGATGGATCATTTCAGAAAACTAGAGCAATGCTTAGGAAGGAAGATTACATTTCCTATTTCAGAGGAGCATGATCCTTGATCTGTGCTCTCTCTGCAGAGGTATGCCTTAAATTCAGAACAAGAAAGATCCATGGAGAAAGTCTGGAGGAATGAAAAGAACAAAATAGTAATGGTAAGCCACAGGGACATGCAAATGTGCATAGAAAGGCATGTTAGGGTGCACAAAATAGGATGCCAAGAATGTAGGCATATTAGAAAGATCATATAATGCAGTGAGACAGAGGGTAGTGTTTCTCCTTTGGTTTCAGATGCACCATGTGTTGCCACCTTGGACTCTATTCTTTTGCTACATACCATACTCCAAATCTGGTGGCTTTGCAAGATTTGACTAGAATCTAGATACACAACCTAATCCATACTTATGATTTCTAGCAGTGATCAGCTGACAGGACCCACTGGTTGCTGATGAGTGAACCACCACAGAAGTGATACCCAACATTCAAAGGACACCAGTAGGGAACTGAATGCTCTGGACAATTGGTAGCCTCCTACAACCTTGTCATCATCAGGGTCCTCAGGAAAAAAAAAAAAAAAAAAAAAAAGGCAGAGAAAGAGGATTGAGTTTCACAGCAGCAGGTCTGAATCCATTTTCTTGGTGTAGCAGCACCCAATGAGCTACAGAGGAATTAGCAAGACCCAAAAGAGGTTGAAACTTTGGAAGACTTGAGAGTAACTCCTGAAATATCCTCCTTCTGAAATATCCTCCTGAGTTCTCCCTGTGCTACTCTGAAACATGAGGCTTCATCTTTACCACCCTGAGTCAGGAAGAGAACAGAAAAGCAGAAGCTTCCAAACAACTTCACAAATTAAATCTGTGCAGCCTTCACACCTTGGCACCTTTGGAACAGGATGCAACAGCTGTGTCATGGTGGAAAGCACATGGTGCATATTTGTGTAGGTTGAGAATTGGAAAATGGCAAATGCAGTTGAGAGTGTCAACAGCGAGAGTATAGAATAGTGGTCTCCAATCATTTTTGATTGCACACACCTATCAGTAAAATATATTTGAGCACGCACCCCCAGTATATGTATATTTAGTAACTGATAATTATATACATATAATACTGAAGTTCTAATGTTTTCTTTCCACACACCAGTGGATGATCTTGCGCAACATCAGGGATGCATGCACCCCACTTTGGAGACCACTAAACTGGAACGTCATAAACAAGAAACCTGTCTCTGATTATCAATTACAGATGCAAAGAGCAGATGATGAAAAACCCTTCCCGAGACACCCTTCTGGCCATGAACAAATGGGGACTTGATGTTCCTAGGTTAGATGCGGTGTCTTTCAACCAGCTCCTCCCAGGCAGGAGAGACTTGGGAAGAGACAATTAATGGTCCCTCCAGCAATGAGCTCTGTGAGATGTACAAGGACCAGCTTCAGAAACTCCTCCACTTCATGCCCCTGGGAAGCTTTATCTCTGTTAGCTCATGGCCTCACCAGGTTTCCCTTTCCCAGGATCTTGCATCAGCTGGGACAAATGTATTTACTTTATCTGAGTCCAGTGATGATACAGCTGACTGAAATACTTGAACTAGGAACATGGATTTGTAGAAATGCAAGCTGCTGTTGCTTGTCCATTGATAATATCTAACACAGCTGCCCTCCATTCACCATTCCTCCTCCTTCCTGTGTCCCTGGAGCCACCAGCATTCTGCTGCAGCATCACTGCATTAAAGGAGAGCCTTGTTTGCAGATGGAGATGTAGCCTCGGAGTGTATTTTTTGAAAGACCCTGAAAAAAACCCTTGCAATGTGTCTGTAGAATGCTCAGCAGCATTGAGCAGAAGAGGGTATTTACATTTCAGGTAGGGATTCATTGTCTTAAAGAGAGGAAGGAGGAGTGGGAGGAGGTGTTCCAATTTCAAGCTGAAAGCAAAGATGTCATCATTCTCATCATTCTGCTCGCTCACTCCCCTCCCTGAGCAAGATGGGGGGAAGAGGATTGGAAGGGCAAAAGTGATAAAACTCATGAGTTGAAATAAAAACAATTTAATGATTGAAATAAAATAATGATAACGATAGCAATAATGATAATGATTTAAAAAGTACTAAGAAAAAGACAGGTATGGTCGAGCTTCTCAATTCAGGCACTGATTAATGGATTTTCCTGAAATTTGGGTGGCTACTAATCCAAATATTAAACCCTGTGAAAAGAAGGAAAAGGATGCTGTCCTTCATAGCTTAGGTGTTGCCTAACAGCTGTATCTCAGGAAAAATATTGTTTTAAAATATCTGATGACAGCCTATCTCCATGCCAATGTATGTTTTGGACAAAGAAATTATAAATCCACAGGGACATCAATTTATACATTATTGTAGATTAGGAATTGTTCTTGCTCTGCTTAGTTATGATGGGATTAGATAGCTTTGGTAAATTTTGCCATGCTTAGACTATTACAGATCTTTCCCTTTTCCACAGGAAGCTTCATTTGTTTCTCAGGATAAAACGTGTTTGTAAGAGAACTGTGCTCTGATACCAGTTTAATGCCCAAGACAAGTCATTCAGCTCCTTCAGGAGTTCCTGGCCTTGGACTTGTCCTTTACCATGAAGAAAAATTTCCACCTGGACAGTGCCACTGTGTGTACCAGGCCTCCAGGGCTCTCAAAAAATTGATCAAGAAATGGAGTTGAAAGGCTATTCCTATTTAGTCTCTCATTCCATTTCAGCATCTCAAAGCATACAACTTCTCTTTATGGTCACTTGAGGTTGTCTTTCAGGAGCTAACATGATGAAGCTGCTTGGAAAATGATTATTCATCAAACTTAATAAGCTTGAGCAAACTCAGCATCACAACAGAAATTATCACTCTTTCAGGGAAGGACTTCAGAAGATCTCATTAGTTGTGTTCACAGCTTTTTTGTTCATAAGCATGACATCCCTAAACATCAATGTTATCCTATGTCATGGTTTAGCCCCAGGCGGCAACAAAACACCACACAGCAACTTGCTCGCTCCCCTCCCCGAGCAGGATGGAGGGAAGAGAATGGGAAGGGCAAAAGTGAGAAAATTCATGGGTTGAGAGAAGAACAGTCTAATAATTGAAATAAAATAACAGTACTGGTAATGAGAATGAAGATAATACTTTGTAATGAAATGGAAAATAACAAAGAGAGAGAGAGATAAAACCCAAGAAAGAGAAGTGATGCAAATGAAAACAATTGCTCACCACCAAGCAATTGATGCCCAGCCAGTCCCTGAGCAGCAGCCCCCCAGCCAAACTTCCCCCTAGCCTACTGCTGACCACACTGTCATAGGGTATGGACTATCCCTTTGGTCAGCTGGGGTCAGCTGTCCTGGCTGTCTCCTCCCAGCTATTTGAGCACTCCCAGCCTACTCGCTGGCAGGGTGGTATGAGGAGCAGAAGTCAAGCATGCAGACTTGACTCTGTGCGATCACTGCTCAGCAATAACTAAAACATCCCTGTGTTATCAACAACACTGTTTCCAGCACAAATCCAAAACACAGCCCCATACTAGCTTCTATGAAGAAAATTAACTCTACTGCAGCCAAAACCAGCACATACTGAAATTGTTCTGTGACAAAAATGAGTCTCTATAGATCATTTCAAAGCTAAATAAAAAACACAGATGGGTACTTAGGTCAATATTATCATATGGATTAGGTGAGAGAAATGCTTTCAAAGAAATAACGGTGAGAACTGCCACATTTGAACAATTTAGCTTTGGGAGGTGGGGGATGGGGCACAGAGTAGATAATTTTATTTGGGAAAATAATGTTCTATATGATAACCCCACCCCTCCACATTACTCAAGAAAAGGGATTTGCTAAAATAAACTTAATAACACTGAGAGGCGTTGGGTTTTGGTTTGGTTTGGTTTGGTTTCAAAATAAACACATAGTATCTTACACTCCATTACCTACAATGTTCAGCTTCTGGTAAAAATAGGCATTTTCAGGAGTGACACCATCAGCGCAGGGGGATCTCAAAGGGGTTTGAGGTCTGCTCTCAACAGGTGCTGCATATAAGAATGAGACAGGCAAACAGCTACACATCTTCCAAAGCTCAAGTGCGTTTTTAAATTGAAGTCTGCCCTCCGAAATAATTTAAAATAGCACCCTATCTTAGGAAAGGTTTATGATTAACCGATATGTTATTTGTACTTTCTACCAGTGCCTGCTAATGCCCACATTTGGATCTTCAAATTTTCCACCTGTGTACTTTTTGTCTGGGGAAAACCTTGGACTAGAGATAAGGCCATTTCAGAAAATGTATTTCTAGCGGCTCCTGCTTCCAGTCCACCAGTGTGGGCTTGAGGCTGTGTCAGGATCATGAAATACATACTGTTTGTCACCTTTGTTGGTGTGGCCGGTGAGTATATTTTTTACTTCTATTTTTGTAATTCATAAGTAAGCCGATTTTCTGAGCACCTTTGCAAGGTAGTCTATTGTGGGAAAGTGCAGTCCAGTTTCAACTTTGCAAAAGTTTTAAGGCAGAGCACTGCAACTTCTTTTGACTGCTGTCAGTTCATAATTGCTTGTGTCACAAAATGGGGAATGAATGCCTTCATAGGGGTGCTTGACCCAAGAATACTGAAATGTGTCCATAGCTTCAAAAAAGACTGCCTCTCCCTTAAGGACTGTGAAGTACAAAGGTAACACCTCTGGCTCGGGAAGTTCTAAAGCTGCTGTAAATTTTTGGACTGTGGGCGAGTGCCCCAAGGAAATACCACTGCAGACTTGTTTTGTACGTACACTCAGTCCACTGTTGACCACTACTGCAGACAGATCTTGGGACAGACACACCTTTGATCCGATCCAGCAAGATCATTTCTATGTTCTTATGTTGATTCTGGGACCAGCAGCCAGTGCTTTAGATGCAGATACGTGAG
Source organism: Strix uralensis (assembly GCF_047716275.1). Classification (NCBI taxonomy): domain Eukaryota; kingdom Metazoa; phylum Chordata; class Aves; order Strigiformes; family Strigidae; genus Strix; species Strix uralensis. Next base: position 8,985,108 of record NC_133973.1, read on the forward strand.
ACGCCAGTCAGAGTCTGACCACCTTATTTTAGGGAGCAGCAAATGAATGTCCATTAGTCTTGCCCACCACTGCTACCGTGAGTTTTTATGGAAGTACAGCTACAAGTGAGATGCTTCAGTAAGCCACAAGGGCCCAAGATTCCTTATGCCAGATGCTGACATATGCCACTTCTTATCCCCCAGTTGCCTTCCCCAGCCGTGCTGATGATGACGACGACAAGATTGTGGGAGGCTACACCTGTGCAGCAAATTCTATCCCCTACCAGGTGTCCCTGAATTCTGGGTATCACTTCTGTGGAGGTTCCCTCATCAGCAGCCAGTGGGTTCTGTCAGCTGCTCACTGCTACAAGTCGTGAGTGGAAAAAAGCTATATTCTTCCGTAACCTACTTCTTTCTTCCAGTTCAGTTCTAACAGGAATTCCGAGCTGTGAGATCCAAATATGTAAGTGACTCCGTTCTGACAGGAGGCAACCAAGGAATGGGTGGCTCATTCAGGAAGCTGTGCTGAGGCATCATAAGGGGTATTCCACTTCTGCAAATGTTTCTGTGAATGCAGAGCACTTTCTGGAATGATGATGTGGTAATCTAGCAACGAGTTATGAGCTCTCATTTCTTATAAATTGGATTAATCTTGCTAAAGCTTTGTCACTGGAGAACAGGAAGAGAAATGAGGTCAGAGTGATAGCAGTTTGCCTTTTTCCAGAATGATTGTATAAAGCATTGTTATACATTCAACCCATCCCAGCTCAAAAAAAATAAACCTGCAGAAATTCACCACCTGTCCTGGGAGTGGGTAAGGTCTCAGTGTGGATCCCCAGGGCTTATTGCAGGACAAGAAAGATAACCTGCATGAAAACAGCTACTATGATAGCGATGTTGAAACGAGTGCATACGGTGACGGGGAGCTTCCTCATAACCTGTCGGTAGCAGTAAAGTGTATGCCATTCCTTCTCTTTTCCAGCCGCATCCAAGTGCAGCTCGGGAAACATAACCTGGCACTCACAGAATCGACGGAGCAGTTGATCAGTTCATCTAAAGTCATTCGCCACTCCGGCTACAGCTCTGCAACACTGGACAATGACATTATGCTCATCAAGCTTTCCAAACCAGCCCAGCTCAACCGAGCCGTTCAAACAATTCCTCTGCCTACCAGCTGTGTGGCCACGGGCACCACATGCCTAATCTCTGGCTGGGGCAACACACTCAGCAATGGCAGTGAGTACTCTGTGGGAATGTGCAGCATCATGAGGGTCTGGGAGACACTCTAAGACCCCACAATTAACTCCAAATAGTACCGGGAAGTGCTGTGGGACAGGCCATTTTGAGCGATCTGTCTGTGTAGGACAGTAACCATTTAACTGCTTTAAAGGCAAGCCTTTATAAGGTCCTTCCTCTTGTTCTGTGTTACAAACATGGCGTCACTTAGGTCGTCCATGTGCCATTCACCAGCATGTTCACACTGCCGTAAATCTTGTGGCCTGGCGCTATCAGCTGTGCAGTGCCAAGCACTAGCAATTTAAGTAATGTCAATAGAACTGTGAGTTCTCTGAGAACAAGATGAAAGTCTGTGATTGTGGATCTAAAATTACTACGAGAGAGCTCCATTCTCCTACACCAACGGTCAGAGGCGTGAATGGTGACTGGTGTCTAATCCACTGACAAAAACTAAACCTACACCAGAGGTTTTCCTGAGGCCCAAGTTTCCTCCAGGCTATGTGCTACAAGAGTAGCTCTTAGCTCCACACTTGCCATGGATGATTTTCTAGGTATCAGAAAAATTAACATGGCTGCAGTGTAGAATGGTAGACCCACGGGAGAATCTGTTCCATCTAAACAAATGGAATCCATGCTGTGATTACCGTTCAGAGGAAAAACGATGACTGCTAAAACAGGATGTTCAGCGATTATTTTTCTGTTAAGGAAGATCTTCTCTGGGCTCTGAAATAAACTCAGAGATGTCACCAAACATCTCTCCCTATTTTCTTCTAGATTCGTTTCCAGATACCTTGCAGTGCCTGAAGGCTCCTGTACTCTCCTCAAGCGAGTGCAGCAAAGCCTACCCTGGGCAGATTACCAAGAACATGATATGTGTAGGATTCCTGGAGGGAGGGAAGGACTCCTGCCAGGTAAAACATCTGCCTCGCCTTTCCCATATGTTTCTCTCCTGCCTTTTGCAAGTAGAATGGGCTATCACATTAGAGAATCTGCTCTCCTCACTGCACTGGCGTGTCTGAATGTTGGCTTTTTTTTTGAACAACAGTGGAGACTGAGGGTGAAAGTTGCTTACTGAGTGAGGCTAGGGTTTTCCCCACTCAGTTAGTCATTGTCCCTTCTTTGAGATAGTGAAGTCTCCACAAGCAGGCTATGCCACCTCCTGCACCTTAGGCTATTGAAAATGGAGGAGTGCTGCACCAGGGAGACAATAGTAGTCATGGCGACTTCAGAGCTTAGGATGCAAATGTTAGTTTTGGACTCACTGAAAAGGAAATAGTATGCAAGATCCAGGCAGTCTGGAAAATGAACACACTTGACAATTGCTCTGCACTTTACACGTACCTAGGTCCATGGAAATATTTGGCAGAATAACGTTTAAGACGCACATATGTTAAGCATCTGCCAAGGACTGCATCCGTCAGAAATAGTCTGGCTTACCCTTAGCTGTGGTGCCCTTGCAGCTAACATTCGGCACAGTGGCGTCAGGTGTAGAGTGGTAATCAGAAATGACCTTTGTAAAACTTCTATGTAGCGAGAGCCCAGTGGAGCTCCCTCAAATGTCAGTGATTTCTGGGTTCTCTGGCTCATCACTTACGCTGATACCGTTTGCTGAATATGTATTCTTTACGTGCACAGGGGGATTCCGGCGGTCCAGTAGTCTGCAATGGACAGCTCCAGGGTATTGTTTCCTGGGGTATCGGATGTGCGCAGAGAGGCTATCCCGGGGTTTACACTAAGGTTTGCAATTATGTCTCCTGGATCAAAACAACTATGTCTGCCAACTGAGACACTCTCGCTCTATGTGACCTGCTTTTTCTCCTCCTCATCTTCTTCCATTTTGGGACCGGACATAAAGAAATTATCAAAAAATAAAGACTTTCAGGCACTCCTCCTTTGTGCAACGTTTCTCTGGGTACTTCCATAGGCTATGATATGGAGGACAGAGGCAGGGAGTGTCACTCTGGGGAAAATATTTAATATTTGTAGTGCAACCAGCAGGATCTTGGAACATTTTCCAGACACATCTTCAGGAGTCTTTCGGTCAGTTACATGCAGCCATTTCTGGAGCCGAACATCTTTCTGTTTATCAGCAAGGACTCTGGTGCTACAAAACTGCCTAAAACAGCTGAGAGAGTGTGCTGAATCACACAGGCAGCATCCTCCTAATGTAGAAAACATCAGGCAGCAACAGAAATGCTCCCCATTGCCCCTGATTCCCCCCCCCCCCCCCCCCCAACAATATGACTGAACATTCCCTAGTGGAACCTCCCTGAAAGCTCTACTTTGGGAGTGAAACCACCTCTTGCTAGGGCTTGTTCCCTTCATGTACCAGTGCCACTGAGGCTGCTGTCTATACCTTTTTGCTCGGTTAACTGGCCGTGCTGGGTTTGCTTAGTTTTCCTGGAAGAGTCCAAATACATACGTTCCTGGGTTCTGGTTCTAGCACCTCCTAACCCCAGCTGGCACCGGAACTGAAAGTTCATGAAAAATCTGTCAAAGTTGCCAATGGGCTGTGTAGCTGTCTCCTAAAAAAGAAAACAGAAATAGAGAGTTTGAGTAAAATAAAAGGATAGAAAAAGCAGAGAATAGGTGAAGTGGGAAGAAATTTAAAAGAAATCTGACACTGGAAGAAAGGGAGGGAGAGGAGAAGAAGGAGCAAGTGTCATTTGCCTACAGAGAGGTTTGTGCCCAGCTCCCTCAGATGCTTTGCCACTGAGATGCCTCCTAGGAGAGTAATAGGTGCCTGAGTGATTGAGATAGGCACAACATACAAACAGGATCAGACTGTAGCTTTGTGTCCCATTGCTCTGGAAGCACCTGCTGAATTCCTTCGCAGCATCTGCCCTTTTCCAGAAAAAGCCCTGAGCTGTAGCCTGGATCCTTCCCTTCATCCTCTTTTCACCAGGAGACAGCGTTCTTATCTGGAAGCAGTTGAAAGTCACAGGTTCTCCCTCCCTGACCACTGTGAGTGGAGGGTGGTTGATATCTTTGCTTCATATGTTGGGGGAAAGGAGACAAAGTTGTTGGAGGACAGAGGAGAGGATGTGATGAAAAGATGATGAGGTGAAAATGGGAAGAAAGAAATGCTTCTGTGATCAGGCAGAGTGCGTTCTCAAATATGACAGACAGGGATGTTGAGAAGAGTAGTCTGGAAACATTCCCAGTCTCCTCTGTCACTATCCCCCTGATGTGTCAAGGTAAAGAAGAAATTCCAATTCTCAGATTATAAGCCATTCGTGATTTTCAAATTGCTGGAACAGCCTGACAGGGCCTCCCTTCTTACATGGCTGGAACACCACTAATGCCTGTGTTGGACAGTGCAATGAGAGGTGGCTGAGAATGTTTTTCCCTCCTTTGTGCTATCTAGTGAGAGCAACAGACCTCTGCAGAGCACTGAGATATGAGGACACTAGTTCTCTCTCCCGCTCGCTCTCTCTGCTGACATTTCCACATACTGCTTTTGTCACACAGCTCTGCACAGCAGGAGTGAGAGGATTACAGACGTGTGAGCCCTGATTGAAGCCTGAGGGTCAACAGGACAAAATGCCCTGTACTTTCTCTATTTTTTTCTGAGGAAAAAGTCCAGTGGGATCAAATGCAATGTTTTTGAGTGCACATATGAAGGCATGAAAACCTTGCACCAACATGGCAGGACAGGAAGGGAATTAACCAAGTGGTTACTTAACTAAAATGCTCCAAAGGCAAGACAGAGCTAAAATTCTCAGTCAGTCCAAGTTCTTGAAAGAGGCACAACACTTGAAAGAAGCATTAAGAATAGGACTGGGCAACAAATTATGCTGGTTTGTGTAAAAGTCAACATGTCTCTTGGGGAAGGGTGGAGGGGACGATCTGTGACTCAGAAATGACACTGTTCTAGAATAAGAAGGACTAGCTCTGACAAAATGACGGGGGAAAAAAAAGAAAGAGAGAAAACTTATCAGTTTTCAATAGGCAGGGATTACAACACTTTGTTAGCCTGTGGGTCACAGCTGAGATGTCCACTGTTTGATTTATCTGGAAAAGGAGGTAACAAGATTTCCTAGGACATCTCAACTTATCCTAAATAAATCTAAATGCCACAGCAAAAAAGGGGGAGAATTCCTGAGAGAAAATAAATAGCAGAAAAAAGGAACAAACCATTTTAAGATTTTAAAAAAGTAAAAAAAAAAAAAAAAACCAAAACAAAAAAGAAATAGGGAAGGGGAAAAAAAGTGATGCAGAGAGAAAGGTAATATCTGCTAAAGGAGCAATAAGGTGATTAGTGAACAAGCCTGTCCCCAGACAGCTGGTGTGAACTGATCAGTGGAGCCTGAGAGCACCCATGGATCTATTTATTCTGTGGGCATGTCTGTAGCTGGGAGACTTTACCCTGATAAAATAGCTTTGATACAATAGACTCCTGAGACACCTCATTCTTGGGGCCACCTGGAGTTGTTCTTGGATGACTACAGTCTGTGTCACTGGGAAGGGCTTCATGCACAGGCTATTAGCTGCATGCTATAGCTATGCAGGTGTTACATAGCTGCATGATATGGAGAAAGACATCCCTAGCTGAATAGTGTTCTGGTCTCTCTTGATTCTCTTACATGCTTGATGTTGAAGTTTTCCTCCTGCCTGTCTCCAGAAAAGTGGGAATCGTTATCTTCCTGTCAAAGGCTGCTAACAATTTCCTTAATTGTGTGGTGCTAAACAAGAAAAGGAAACAGAGAAACCATCATGATGTACATATGATGTACTGGCAATATCAGCACAAACATAGGCGGCACTGAAATTCTGTGTGTCTCTGCTGAGACACAAAGTGTGTGAACGTGGTTTCTGTCCTCCAGTGAGCAGTTGAAGTGCAGGAAGAAGCTGAGTTCCTCCATGCTCATACAGTTAACAGGCATGGGTTTCTTTCTGCACACTTCCCCTTCCCTTGCACTGAGGAAAGGACCTGATCCCCTGCAGCCTCCAAGGTGTCAGTGCTGCCAAGGAACTGAGGTTTACATCACAGAACTCTGCAATGCCCTTTGCACCAAGTACAAGAGGTGGTTTGGAGCCACATTACCATCTTTCCCTCCAGCATCAGCTCTGTTTCACTGCCTCACACACACCTGTAGGATCTTTCCCTCCACAAAATCTTCTCAGCTTTCCCAATGGTTCTGGATGGTTCCAGCTGGCCTTGGGCATTCTGCAGGTCCTAGCTTCTCCACAGAGACAACACCTGGTTCAGATCCCCGAGAACTAGGCTCTTGTTTGCCTTTGGAAATAACCCCCTCTCATCACTGCCCACTCTGCTCTCTACAGAAAAAGAGAGAAGGCTGCATCTTCTGATGGTGTGAGGAAAATGATAGTTGAACCAGTAGACTCCCAAACTGATTCTGCAGGGACCCCTGGCCTCAACTCTGTAGGCAATGGCCAGCTGACTGTACCAAGAGAGAGCTGAGGCAGAATCTTCACAGCCATCATATCACTTTCTGCACGAAGAGATTTGTGCTCACCTTCCTCAGCATCTGAATCAATCTGTATTTTAGCACAGCAATACATGCCAGAGTCATTCACTGAGGCAAAATCTATTGAAAAGGACAAGCGATAGCCCATACTCCCACAGCACTTGGAGCGATTCGGAAATTTGTCCTCAAACTCTGCACATAGGGGCATGTGGTTCCCATCTGGAAACAGCTGAGAGTCACAGCTCCTCCCGCTATGATGGCTGCATCTGGAGACTGTTGAAAGGATTGCCCTGTCAGGAGGAAAAAAAAAAAAAAAAAGGAAAAAAGAAGCCGGAGGCTAGGCAGATGGTGAAATGATTTGAGGAGGAAGGGAATGAAAAAACCCTGCAGCATCTAGAAGGCATAAGGGATGGGATGTGTTTAAAACTATAGGCAAGTTTCTCATCTGTCAATGAATAACCAGTAGAAATAGCTGACAGAAAATGTCAATGTATTAGAAACATTTCAAATGGTGAGGAAATCAGAAAAAAAAAAAAAAGTCAGCAATGGAAATCTGCCTGTGGTGGCAGTGCAAGCGCAGGCACAAAGGACGTTGAGGAGGAAATGCTTAGGAAGGTAGAGTTGCATAACATTGGGCGTGGGCAGGGCAGTGTGAGAGTGCCTGAAATGTAAGAAAGTAGTTGAGTGGCTGGGATCAGTGGGAGATAACACTCACACACAACACCTGCACAGCTGACTTTATATATGTGTATGTGTGCATGCAATCACAGGAGCATGATGGAGCTGGATGGGAGCCCGAGTTTGAGGCAGGGCAGGGGGGATGCTGTAACAAGCAATAGGACAAGAGGGAATGGCCTCAAGGTGCGCCAAGGTAGGTTTACACTGGATCTCTGGAAGTATTTCTTTCCAGAAGGGGTTGTTGGGCATTGGAATGGGCTGCCCAGGGCAGTGGTGGAGTCCCCATCCTTGGAGGGGTTTAAGAATCAGGTTGACCCAGCGCTGAGGTGAGGATCTGGTGGAATTGAGAACGGTCAGAGTGAGGGTAATGGTTGGACTGGATGATTCAAGCTCTTTTCCAACCGAGATGATTCTGTGATGAGGAGGAACTTGAAAGCAGCTGTTAAAAAGCTCTGGCGCTTCTGGGTTCTCACAGGTGAAAATATGCCAGAGAAAGATATGTGTGCTGACAGACTTCCAGCTTGCACAGAAGAATCTCTTGCATGCAAAGAGCCATCTGAGCCAATGCATAAGCTATGTTACTGTGGGTTTTGATGCTCATACTTGCCTGTAGCTCTCTGGATGGCTGAAAGTAAATATGTGAGCCACAGGAAAGAACTTACATCACTGCTCACATTTTATCTCTGCTGGAGGACAGATGACCTGTGGCATTGTATGAATGAGGCAAGGGAGTGTCAGGCACCGGTTGCAACCACAGCACTGGAGTCAGACCCAGGTGGATGTTTATCAGTGACAGTTTATTAAATAGGCAAAAACCTGTACACAAGCTTATTTTAACTATTTCGTGAAACACAATCACATATTTAATAACTAATGCATGCATAGGGCAGGCGATACGACCTGTGACGTTTCTTTTTCTCCACAGGTTTCTGTTACAACACATCAGGGAAGACGTCCAGTGCAGTTGGAGGGTCTCAGGCCAGCTGAGAGGGGCCTTCAAGGAGGCCCTTCAATTTACCCAACTATATATCCATTTTACGCGTGGTGTTTTGGAATACGCGGGGAGCCTCAACTGGTCTCAAGCCAACAAGCATGACTTTACATAAAAGGAAGCAAGACTGGCATTGTCCCTCCAGAGATTTTTCCCCTGTACACACTGGGGCCCTTTCTGCTACCTTGTTTGGATATCTTACCTGTGAGTGTTGCTTTTACTTCATTCTCTGGTTGTTTTAACTTCCCCTTTATGGGTACTTCTGGTGGCTGCTCAGGCTCTTGATGTGAGTGAGTTGCTGAGGAGAGGGGCTCCGAAGAGGAGGACAGTGGCAGGGGACCCTCCTGAAAGCATCAGAAACCCATGGCAAAACCGCAAGACGCGAAGGCAGAAGCCCAGGGAAGAGGGAGAGCCTCAAGTCGTCTCCCCCCCTGAGCGGGAAGAGTGAGATGCTGCTAACGAGGATGGCGGTGAGTCAGAGTGGGCGGAGACTGGAGTGACAACACCCCACGCCCCTCAAGTACAAGAGCAGCCCCCAGGGAGTGCAAGCGACCAGGAGCACGGCGAACAGGGCAGGCAAACAGGGCGTGGCGCGTCAGAAGGGTGAGGCGCGGCAGTTTGTGCGGCAGTTCGCGCGGGCAGGGTGAGTGGACAGGGCGCAGTCTATCTCCGGGGACTAGAACTTATCTGAGCTAATTTCATCTTATCATCCTCCACGAGTAGTCTGAACCATGGTCTCCACTCGGGTCAAAACCACCATCAGAAAGAACCTGGCGACCCAGACGGAGCTGCCACGCAAACATGCAGCGGTCCAGGTCCCGGGCTGCAGGGAGTGCCTGAGCCTGTCAGTCCTGTCGGAAGGCACCAGTGATAACACCTGTGTGCACTGTGATCAACTGGATGACCTGCTCAGCCTGGTTGCGGAACTCAAAGAAGAGGTCGAGAGATTAAGAAGTATTAGGGAGTGTGAAAGGGAAATCGATTGGTGGAGTAACACCCTAGCACCCCTAAAGCAACAGGAGCAAATGGAGGCTCCAAACGAGGTAGGTAATCCCTCATCCTCTTGCTACCAGGCAGAAGGAGGGGACGTAAGAGATGGGGGAGGCTGGAAACAGGTCCCCGCTCAGGGAGGCAGGAAAATCCTCTCCCGACCTCCCTCACCCTCCATGGTGTCCCTTCACAATAGATTTGGGGCCCTGTAACTTTTGAGTGAAGAAGAGAAGGAGGAAGAAAATGAGACAAACAAGGAGGAAGACCAAGGTCCACCAAGGCCGGATCATTCTAGACCAGGTATTAAAACCAGTTCTAAAAAGAACCCCAGAAGAGTCATTGTAGTGGGTGACTCCATTCTGAGGGGTATCGAAGGCCCCATATGCAGACTGGACTCACTTCATAGGGAAGTCTGCTGCCTCCATGGGACCCGCTTCAAGGACCTCAAGGCAAAACTCCTTACTCTAGTGAGACCCAAGGGCTACTACCCTCTCCTGGTTTTTCAGGTAGGTAGCAACGATATTACCAGGAGAAATCCTAAAGCAATGAAGAGAGATTTCAGGTCCCTGGGGAAAGTGATTAAGGGGTCGGGGGCACAAATTGTGTTCTCCTCCACCCCTTCAGTTGGGGGGATGGATGAAGAAGAATACCGGAGAACTCAACAGATGAATTTGTGGCTCCAAGACTGGTGTTACCATCAGGGTTTTGGATTTTTCAATCATGGGTTGGTATACAGGGCACCAGACCTTTTGGCATTAGATGGAATGCACCTGTCCCAGAGGGGGAAGACGATCTTGGGGCAGGAGTTATCTGGGCTCATTGACAGAGCTTTAAACTAGATTTGAAGGGGGAAGGGGGCAAAACATCAGCTCATCTGAAGTGCATGTATACCAATGCATGCAGCATGGGTAACAAACAGGAGGAGCTTGAAGCCATGATGAAACAGGAAAATTATGATGTTGTGGCTATTACAGAAACATGGTGGGATGTCTCCCATGACTGGAGTGCGCCTGTTGATGGCTACAAGCTCTTTAGGAGGGTGTCACGGTCCACTCGGTGGACTCGTGATGGTTTGTTTGCTACGATCTCGAAAATGCATAATTAAGTTGACCAACACCAAAGCGGATAGCAGTAATCAAACAGTGAAACTTTATTGTGTTGCCTGTGAAGCGGCATGCGATAGTTAGAGATGGGTGAAAGAAAGGAGAAAAGTAAAGTTAAGTTTAGAGAGAGGAGGGAGAGAGGTTATAGCTACCACCGCTGATCTCACGACATCCTAACGGTCCTGGGTCCAGCAGATGCTGCGTCGTTGATCATTGTGGTCCTTGGTGGGGAAAGCTTCCAATTTTCGTTGTCCAGAAGTCATCTTTTATGCTTAGTAACACACCTTGCTCCACCTCTGCCTCAGGGGTCTCCGCCCTTCTCAGAATTCAATTATCATATCTCCGCCCTTCTCGAGCGAGTCCACCACGCGTGCGCAGGGGGGAGTGTCTGAGGTGTGGTCAGTCTTGGAGGTGGGTAACCTTCAACCAGGAGGTGTGTTTTGGTATTATAATGAAGTAAAGTTCATCTAAGGTTCATGATTTCTTCATTGATGTTATGGCAACAGTTGCGATCCATCTTTTTTGACAATGACTATGCAATTATCTCTAACAGCTCCGGCTAGGCCCAGGTACCAAACAATAATACAGCACTCTTTGCACTACACAGCTTAGGCACCGAAGAACAGCACTGCACTGCCTGCACCACACGGTTCAGTGCTCAGGAGAACAGCACAGTGCTGGCTGTGCCACACAGTTCTGCATTCAGGAGCCTTTGCAACACATTCCACTCCAGGGATCGGCAACTGCACTCCAAACAGGCCATTGTCGGGTACCTCACTGTCCATGTGCCTGATGACAATGTTGAGACAATGCTGATCTTCTGACTGACTCTTACAGAGGGATAGACAAGAAAAAGAGGTGGTAGCGTGGCGCTGTATGTTAGGGACTGTTATGATTGCTTTGAGCACAAGTGTAGTGAAGACAGGGTAGAATGTCTTTGCGTTAGACTCAGGGGGAAGGCCAACAGGGCAGATGTTGTAGTAGGAGTCTACTATAGGCCACCCACCCAGGACAGAGAGGTGGGTGAAATAGTCTGTAGGCATTTAGGAGAAATCTCACGATTGCTTGCCCTTGTTCTTGTGGGAGACTTTAACTTCCCAGACATCTGCTGGAAATACAGCAGAACAGGACCAGTCCCAGATATTCCTGGAATGTGTGGGAGACAACTTTCTGACACAACTGGTGAGAGAACCAACCAGAGAAGGTGCCCTGCTGGATCTCCTCTTTGTGAACAGAGAAGGACTGGTGGAGGATGTGGAGGTCGGAGGACAACTAGGGCACAGCGATCATGAAATAATAGAGTTCTCTATTCTTAGAGAGACCAGGAGAGGGCTAAGCAGAACTGACATACTGGACTTCAAAAGGGCTGACTTTGTCTTGTTTAGGCACCTGCTTGAAAGGATCCCTAGGGAGACGATCCTGAAGGGTATAGGGGTCCAGGAAGGCTGGGCACTCTTTAAGAAGGAAGTCTTAATGGCTCAGGAACAGGCTGTCCCCAGGTGCTGTAAGAGAAGCCAGCAACAGAGAAGACCACCCTGGCTGAACAGGGAGCTTTGGCTGGAACTCAGGGAGAAAAGGAGAGTTTACGGCCTTTGGAAGAAGGGGCTAGCCAATCACAGTGATTACAAAGAGGCTGTGAGGCTATGCAGGGCAGAAATGAGGAGGTCTAAAGCCCAGCTGGAATTTACCTGGCTTCAGCAATCAAGGATAACAAGAAATGTTTCTGTAAGTATGTCAGTAGCAAAAGAAAGACCAGGGAGAGTCTCCATCCCCTGCTAGAGGCAGGAGGAAACATGGTAACAAGTGATGAGGAGAAGGCTGAGGTGCTTAATGCCTTCTTTGCCTCAGTCTTTAATAACAAGACTAGTTATATTGAGGGAATCCAGCCTTCTCAGCCAGAGGACAGAGACTGGGAGAACGACCCCCCCACAATCCAGGAGACAGTCAGAGACCTACTGCATCACATAGACATACACAACTCTATGGGACCAGATGGGATACACCCGAGGGTGCTGAAGGAGCTAGCTGGGGTGCTTGCCAAACCGCTTTCCATCATTTACCAGCAGTCCTGGCTGACCAGAGAGGTCCCGACAGATTGGAAACTGGCCAATGTGACGCCTATATATAAGAAGGGTCGGAAGGATGATCCAGGAAATTACAGGCCTGTCAGCTTGATGTCGGTACCTGGGAAGCTGATGGAGCAGCTCATCCTGAGTACCATCACACAACACATGCGGGACAACCAGATGATCAGGCCCAGTCAGCATGGGTTTATGAAAGGCCGGTCCTGCTTGACAAACCTGATGTCCTTCTATGACAGGGCGACCTGCTTATCGGATGAGGGAAAGGCTGTGGGTGTTGTCTACCTTGACTTCAGTAGGGCCTTTGACACCGTTTCCCACAGAATTCTCCTGGCAAAACTGCCTGCTTGAGGCTTGGATGATCGCACGCTTCGCTGGGTAAAAAACTGGCTGGATAGCCGGGCCAAAAAGAGTTGTGGTGAATGGAGTTAAATCCGGTTGGCAGCCGGTCACGAGTGGTGTCCCCTAGGGCTCCGTTTTGGGGCCACTCCTGTTTAATATCTTTATTGATGATCTAGAGGAGGGGATCAAGTGCACCTATAAGTTTGCAGATGACACCAAGTTGGGTGGGAGTGTTGATCTGCTCGAGAGTAGGGAGGCTCTGCAGAGAGATCTGGACAGGCTGGAACAATGGGCTAAGGCCAACTGGAGGAGTTTCAATAAGGCCAAATGCCGGGTGCTGCACTTCGGCCACAACAACCCCCAGCAGCGCTACAGGCTTGGGGAGGAGTGGCTGGAGAGCTGCCAGTCAGAGAGGGACCTGGGGGTGTTGATTGACAGTCAGCTGAACAGGAGCCAGCAGTGTGCCCAGGTGGCCAAGAAGGCTAATGGCATCCTGGCTTGTATCAGAAATAGTGTGGCCAGCAGGGACAGGGAAGGGATCTTGCCCCTGTACTCGGTACTGGTGAGGCCGCACCTCGATTACTGTGTTCAGTTTTGGGCCCCTCACTACAAAAAGGACACTGAATCACTCGAGTGTGTCCAAAGAAGGGCAATGAAGCTGGTGAAGGGCCTGGAGCACATGTCGTACGAGGAGCGGCTGAGGGAACTGGGGTTGTTTAGTCTGAAGAAGAGGAGGCTGAGGGGAGACCTCATCGCCCTCCACAGCTACCTGAAAGGAGGCTGCAGAGAGCTGGGGATGAGTCTCTTTAAACAAGTAACAAGCGATAGGACAAGAGGTAATGGCCTCAAATTGCTCCAGGGAAGGTTTAGACTAGATATTAGGAAGCATTTCTTTACAGAACGGGTTGTTAGGCGTTGGAATGGGCTGCCCAGGGAGGTGGTGGAGTCCCCATCCCTGGAGGTGTTCAAGAGTAGGGTCGACATAGCGCTTAGGGATATGGTGTAGTTGGGAACTGTCAGTGTTAGGTTAATGGTTGGACTGGATGATCTTCAAGGTCTTTTCCAACCTAGACGATTCTGTGATTCTGTGACAAGAGGTAATGGCCTCAAGTTGCTCCAGGAAAGGTTTAGACTAGCTATTAGGAAGTATTTCTTCACAGAATGGGTAGTTAGGCGTTGGAATGGGCTGCCCGGGGAGGTGGTGGAGTCCCCATCCCTGGAGGTGTTCAAGAGGCGGGTTGACATAGCACTTAGGGATATGGTGTAGTTGGGATCTGTCAGTGCTAGGTTAATGGTTGGACTAGATGATCTTCAAGGTCTTTTCCAACCTAGATGATTCTGTGATTCTGTGAGTGCTAGGCTGTGAAAGCTTTCTGGTAGATAAGGCAAGTGGAGCGACAGAGACATTTATTCTGCACTGCTGGGGCCTTATCACTATCAACCATAGGCTGACCATTGGGCCTCTGCCTGGACCTCTGTCCCACAGTTTAGCAAAAAAATATTTGCCCATCTTCAGCAGCTGTGGTTCTGGGATCATCTCCCTCAAGGGGAAGCGGGAAGGAATGGAAGAAGGGAGACAGCGATGTTTTCCAAGGTGGTCAGAAGGAGACAGGGCATCGAAGCTGAGACTTTGGATCTGCCGTGTAGAAGAGTTGGTCTTTGCCTGGAGACCAAGTGGGACATTGTGTGCTGTGCTTGCAGAGCCACAGAAGGAGGCCTCACTATCCCAAATCCCACCTTCCTAGGGGTGGAGAACCTGCCTGGTCTGTTTCTTTTGCTGATGTGCCTAGTTTTGTTTACAGGGAGAGCTGGTGGCCCCTATTCTCCTCTTCATCATATATCACTGAGCCCAAAGTGATTAAGGAGCCTCCTTAGTGGTTTAGGAGCCTAGGACTCAAGTCAAACATCTTGTGCTCCCAGGAAGTCACCTGGGAGAACAAAGTCAACAACTTGCCTCATAACAGAAGCTTCTGTGCTAGTCAGGGGTTTACCCACTGGGTGTCTGAGAACTGCACCACAGAGGGTGTCTGTTACTGCTTACCCCTGTAGTCCCTGAAGAGGTGATCCAGTGAGCCATCATGCTCAATCTAGGGACACCAAGTCCTAAGGACAGTCAGGTCCTAGCTTCATGTACCCCTGGGGACTGACTTGTGTAATCTGTTTTGTATCACTCAGAGGGTGGATCTGGGAAAAGGTCAAGATCCTCAATGCCCCTAAGCAAGCATGTAAAGCACACCCCCCCACACTCATACCCGTCCACCCCCACACATCACCCTTTCCATTGCATGGCAAGAGCTTCCCTGTGGGAGTCTGAAAGCTTTTAGAACAATGAGTCAGAACCAGAAAGGTGACCATTGGCAGCCAACATGCAGTTGTGGCCCATCTCCTTTCCTTGGGTTGAGGGTGGAAGGTGGTAGCGGGAGACTTGCTTTGCTCCCTGTGTTCCTCTTCAGAGTTTCTGTGTGCTCTGAACTCAGATTTCACATTCTCTTCACACTGTGTAGCAAACTTGTCCCTTTGTCCCACAAGGCTGAGATCTCTAGATAGGGTCATGAAGTGGGGCTAGGGCCTCTCCACCAAGCCCAGGTGAAAACACACACAACCCAGGGCAGTGGTGGGGCAGCCTGGGGTGAGAGACAGTCTCTGGGGAATGTGCAGCGTAATGAACCTGTGGGGAAGTACAGACTATAGACACAGAAGGGGCAGGGAGGTGGAGAGAGTCGTCTCCTTGAGCATCTTACTCTCCCCTATTCTCAGGGAAGGGCTGGGCCCAAAGTTGAGGACTTGAACTGGGGTAGGAGGAACTTGACACAAAGTGAAGTCCTAACTGGTGTATCCAGACTCCAGAAATATCCAAGAAAGTAAAATAAAAACCCTGTGCTCCAGGTGTCTGAATGTGGGGAGAGGATGATGGGAAGGGGCAAGGGTACTTATTCTGCTTCAAACCCCCTGGGATGCTTTAGTGCTCTTGACTAACTCTCTCCTGAGCCCACTGGGAACCTCTTAGATGAGATCCAAGGCACTAAATTGTCCATCTGGTCTGGGCTGTGGGGCTGGGAGTCTGGATGCTTGGGTTCCCTGAAAAGCAGTCTTGTGTTGCCACTGGGGCCATGTGCAGAAAAATTAACTCTTTATATCTTCTATGCAAAATTGCACAAAAGGTTAAAGTCATCCTGACCACCTCATTTGCAGCCCTGTGATTTTCCTCAGGGAAAAATGTGAATGGTCTCTGTCTCAGGATTATTTCTGGCTTCTCTCTTGGCAGGGATTATGGGATCATTTCCCACTGGGATTCTGAGACAAACAGAATTTCAGGTATGGGTTTAATCACATTGCAGTGACCTGCTTAATGCCCGTGTGTAGTTTGGGAATAATCCCAAATGGGATTTCAGACTTTTTCCTGTTTGGGATTACAGGACTAATCCTCACTGAGTTTATGGGACTGACTGTAGGAGGGTTATGGTATCACTCCTCAATGGCATTACAGAATTATTTTCATTGGGATAATAGGATTAATCCCAAAAGAATTATGGGATTACTTCCCAGGGGGATTATGTGATTAATCGCCAAGTGGATTATGACCTCTCCTTCTCTGGGGAAGCTACCTGTGCCCTATAACCTGGTGACATGAGTGCAGAGCACTCAGTTCCCAGGCTGGACCTGTGTGGGCAGAGGTTTGGGCCAATAGCTGAATATTGGCCCTGGACAGGGATATAGACAGCCCCTGCTTCACACTGGGAAAAAACTGACATCCATTTGTCTTCTGTTTTGATGATCAGGAATATCAATTAAACTCAGACACCGGAGTGAAAAGAGCAGGTGTATTTTACTAGAAATAACTAAATAATATAACAGAATAATACAGAAAACATACAGTAAGAAAAGACAGAACAGTGCACTTAAACAAATAGGAAAATACAGGGTAATGCATCAAATCATTACTACTTGAGAGAGAGAGAGAATAGTGATTAAGAAAGATACATCACCACTTGCATACTTTACCATCATCCAGATCCGCAGTCGCTGGGGAGCCCCGGTTACAGCAAGGATTTGGAGAACCTTTCCCTGCACGTGGGAAATCCTACGCAGTGCGTCCACCCGTAGGTGAGGCTTCCAAAGTCGCTGTGAGCGGGCCCAGCCTTATATACCTAAAAATCAGTAAACCAGAATAGCTGGCACCTTTGTTTTAAGCGGAAATATCTGGTTTTCATCTCACGTTAGGTTCCCCCCAGAGCCTGGCCAAGGCTTAAGGGAGAAGCTAAGGGAGTTTCCCTGCTTATCTAGTTAATTTATGAGCAAGGTCACAAATCCAGACAACTGTTTCTGTGGCCTTGTTATCTTGCTCACACATAAAGAAATATAAGGATACATTCAAAATAGACATGTTTTATGATGTTTAAGCTATATCTTCTATGCATATTTCACTAATGACTACATACAGAGTTAGCAGTTTCAGTTCAGGGCCTGTTGCTCAGGCTTCAATACTCCCACCTTTTACATCAGAATAGTTGGTTTGCTATAACTTAGTATAATACCTATTAGCACAATGGTTATCAGTTATAAAATGTACAGGATTCATCTATAGGTCAACTCTGGCTTGGGCTTATTGTCCAAGCCTTAGCACTTCATCTTCCCAGGGTAAAGGCAGGTTCAGTGGCAGGATCATGATGAACAATGCTTTGAATGGCCAAGATATAAGTGGCGTGTGGGAGAGACCCCAGGCCTTGGTTCCACCTCCTGACCCAATGGGCACAGAGAGGGCACCCATCCCACCCTGACCACAGGACAAAGGAAAGTTGGGATGGGGACAGCCAGGCTGGGTTGGTCTGGTCCAGAGAAGTCCAGGTAGAGTGGAATGCAGCCCCAGTGGCTGAAAGGGAGCTGAGCTTTTCTGGGTGATGGAATAAGGAACACTGGATGCAAATCAAGGCTTGAGGACACTCATATTGGACAAATCCTGGGGCCCTGATCTAAGACAGCAGTCCTGTGTGATTGGACCCCACTAGAACCTCTTTGAAATCAAAGGTGTTTTTTAAGAATCCCAGAACTGGTTTCAGCAAATGTGTTCACCTGTAACACCTGAACCATGAAATGGTCTGCGTACGGGAAAAGGGACAGAGGGCACCTTTCTTCCACAGAGAGTAACTTTCTACCTGCTTCTTCCTTTCACCAGACAGGATTAGAAGACATTTGTCTTTCTTTGCTTGACTTTAATGAAGAACCAGCAGTCTATGTGAGTACCACAAACACACTCATCCAAAAATTCCCCCATTCTTCTTGAAAGCTGACTGCACTGAGGAATACACCAAATGCTCAGAGAGGTACATGGGGGTGTGTGTGGTGGTGGTATCCAAGTCTGCCCTCTGCTCAGGTAAGGGCTAACTCTAGAATTGGTGCAGGTCTCTCAGGGCCTGGACCAAGGCAGTTTGGAAAGTTTCCCCAGATGCAAACCACTCCTTCAAGTACCAGATCCTGTCCCAGGTCTGTCCCGCTCCTCTGGCAAAGGATTTGTCCCTCTGCTTCAGCAGAATTTCCCCATTCTAGCTTGTGCCCATCACCTTTCAGTTCTTTCCTGGGCACATCCAAGAAGAGTCTGTCTCTAACCCGTCCTCAGCTCCCTCTGGGGAATGAAAGGCTGTAACTAATACTCCCCTGCCTTCTCATCTTCTGGCTGGACAGACTCAGAACTCTCAACCTCTCCTCACCTTCCCTGTGTTTTGGTGCTCACCATCTCCAAGACCCCTGAAAGACATCTCCCTTGTCTTGGGGATGCAAGGTGGCGCTGGTCCACAGCTGTGGCCTCCCCACTGTGGAGCAGGATGGGGGAATGATCCCCTCCTGGCTGTGACAGCTCCATTCTGGCTATCAGAGCCAAAGGTATGGTGCATTATTGCCACAGAGCACCCTGTGACTTGGAGCTCCTCACCTACAGGACTGTACTCCGTCCCCAGATACCATCAAGACTTGATCTACATTGTATACATCTGAGTGTTCAAGTCACAGGGTAATGGTGCAACCTGGGGACTGGCACATAGCAGCGTACCCATTCCCTGGAGACTGGTGGGACCAAAGGACCAGCATGCCCATAGAAATGCTCAGTGGCATGGTCCTGCCAGTGCTCTTGAACTCAAAGCCCCTTGCACACAGCAGTGTGCTGAGCCCCAGGTTACCAGCACCTGTAACTCTCAGAAACCACTTTGTGAACAATCCCAGGGGACTCTCGAATCTCGTAGACACATGAGCACACACAGGAGTGCTCAACTCTGGGATCCCTTGCCACATTCAACTCCAGGTTGTCCTTGGCTTTCCAGCTAGTGGAGGAGGAAAGAGCTGTTGCGAACAAGGCTGCTTACACGTGAATTAGTGTAACAGGCTGAAAGGGAGAAGAAATGGAAGAGGATATAAGAAATAGGAGAGGGACAGGTATGAGAGAGGATAGAGAAGAAAGGAGAAGGGGACAGAGAGAAAGAGACTAGAGGAGGAAAGTGAGAGGCACTCTATGGATGGCAGAGAAATGAGGTAAGGTATTGAGTACAAGAAGAAAAAAGGATCAAAAGGTGATTCAGAGATGGGAAAGAATAGGAAAAAAATTAGAGACCAAGCAGAAGACAGACAGACAATACCACCACTTTCCTTAAGTAGACAGAGCTGGAGGGCAAGAGGAGAAAATGCAGTACTGTCAAATACAGGGCTGTGTGTGTGGTGGGGTCAGATCCCTGTTTGCATTGAAAGGTTTGTGCTATGCTGCTCCAGCTTTTGAGTCACTGTGGGTCTTGATTAGCACAGAAATATGTCCCTGAGTCATTGAGTAGGGCATGATCTATCTCCACAGATAAGCGGTTGCTCTTAGTCCCATTACTCTGGAAGTGGTTTCTGAATTCCTTCTCAATCTCTGCCATGCCACCTTCCACAGAGTATACAACTAGCTGAAGAGTGGCATCCTTCCCCATGGGCAACTTGTACCAGTACATGCTTGCGAATGCATTCTCCTTTTCGGAACAGGTCAGAGTCACAGAGTCTCCCACCTGCACAACTGTGTCTGGTGATTGCTGAAGAGCCTGGCCTGGAAAGAGAAGGGAAGAGACATGAGGAGTGAAATGCATTGAAGGGGAAATGAAACGCATCCTTGAAGTATGACATGGGATGGGATGGCATAAGCATGTCAGCAAGCTGTGGGACAGTGTCCCTTTTGTCTGAGAGAGACACATAGGAGAAAAAAATCAAAACAGCTTCAAATACAATAGCAAATTTGTCATGAAAAATACTTCAGTACCCTCAACTGAAGTACTAAAATGGGACAGAAAACCTAAATTTGTAGTTCTGTAGAGATTTATGAGTTGAGAGCCTGAGGGAGAGCTCACCTTGTTCATTGCCCGTCCTCCCCCTGGAAGCCTTGGAGAATGGAGCACTTCCAGTGACTGCGCACACAGCTGATTTTGCAGCAGCAGCTGCAGCGCAACTGTTCAAGCAGAAGGGAAACTCACTTACCCACAGGGACCAGGATGGCCACAGTGAACAAGTGGACAACCATGGAGAAAGGCCACCTCCTTCCAGCAACCTGCCTGTGGTGACAGCACAGGCATAGAGAAGTGTGAAGAGGAAAGGTTAAGAGAGGAAGAGACATGTCTCTTTGCAGCTGGGCAGGGCAGTGAGAGAGAGCCTGAAATGTGAGAAGGCAGTTGGCTGGCTGGGAACAGTGAAGAATGACACCTGCATGCAGGCACGAGGTACATGTACACTGCTCCACTGACTTCCTGCTCTGTGTGTGTGTGTGTGTGCATGTGTAGGTGGGAGATAAGTGTTAGCACAAGAGCATGATGGGGCTGTGTGGCAGCCTGAGTGTGTGCACAGAGATGCACAAAGAGGCATCAAATGAAGGGAAGAGAAAGAGAGCACAGGAATGCATGTTTGTGTCTGTGCCCCTCAGCTAAGTCTCCTCTCTAGACACCATCATACTCATAGACTCCCAACTCTGAAGCTGCAATATGGAATCTTCTCTGCTTATCCCAGTGCTGCTCGTCATGTTGCCCAGGTATGGGAAAGGCTGCTGACCTGTCATTCTGGTGTCTGTTGTAGCATGACAGAGAGGAGTTCTGTAACTGTTCTTCTTTTCCTCCAAAGGGAGATCTCAGGGAGAGAATAGGCTGCCTTTGGCTCTGCACTGGGACTGAGTCTAGGGAGACTGCACCACAGATCGATTTCTGAGGAGAAGGGTATTCACCATGAGATAAGCTGGTAGAGACTTACCTTCTTCATGCCAGGGAAGAGCTGATACTCTTCTTTTTGTAGCTTTCTGCAAAGGAGCAGCAGGACGAGGATGGACAGAGCTGGAGAAAATCTTGTCTTCTCTACATGCAGCACAGCCTTGTTCAGCAATCCAAGGCTGTGGAAAATCACTGCAGGCAGTGAGGCTTTCAGTTTGTGTACACTGACACACTCTCTGTGTGTCAGAGGCCTGAGAGAGCCTCTGCACGTCTGTGCCATGCTGTGGGCCCAGCGATGCATGGCAGTGGAAGGCTGGCCCTACAAGAGAGCGAGTGATCCAACTCTTCAAGGCTGTCATGGGCTTTGCAGTGAAGACGTTCCCCTGCACCCTTTTAACAGAAGGGTACAGCAACGCCTCCAGCTCCCAGATCCTCTGTTGCAGTTCCGAGTGTGTCCCATTGCATTAATTTCCACCAACTGCCTACAGGAGGTTCAGGAATGACCCCAGATTCCTCAAAAGAAAAGGGAGAAAAGAACAAAGAGTGTGACCTAAATTGTGCAGGCAACAGGAAATACCCACACAACACCCCCAGCACTCCAGCTGAGAGAAGACTGTGCTTGATGTGTCCATGGGAAGGGTTTCCATTTCCCGTGGGGTTCCCTGGGCTGTGTAGGTGGCCGAGCAGTGCACTGGGAGCCTTGCAGAACACATGGTGTTTGAGGAGTTAGTGACCTCAAACAGGCCATGCCTGCTCTGTTGGGCTTGACGGCTTGAGAAACCTGTATGTTAGCGTGAGAAGCTGCAGTGTGGGAACCTGCTGGAGTACCCCATGCAGGCCTGTGCTGCACACTAGTGTATGTTATGACAGAGATAACACTAACCTGACAGGAAACTTTCTATTAGGTGCACAGCTTGCTAACATAATCTGTAATTTATGTAATACCTTTGGGAATCAGGGGATGGAAGGTAGTGATCCTGACCTGGAGGAGTTAGTGATCTGCATAACAGTTAACCTGAGTAGGCACAGGCTTGTGCTGAGCTGCGTTGCGTGTGCGTGTCCTTCAGGCCTGCACTGTGCTCTGTGTATCTCTTGGCCACCAGATAACCTTGGACAGGTCACTGTCATGGAGGAGCATGTGGGCAGCTCCCACTTGGTACCAGCTAATATGCCACCTGCCTGGCCTTGCCTTTCATCTGAAGCTACACCAAGAACTTCTCACATGAACATCCTTTCTGTTTGACAGCGAGAATGATGAGCAGGGTTGGCTGGAGTTAAATGAGAGGAAGTCTGCGGAGTGCAGGTTGAAGAGAGACAGAAAGAAGGTGGGGAGAGAAAGTGAGTCAGAGAGGGGAAGAAGGGTTGGCAGAAGTGAATATAACATAAATGAGAGTTAAATGAAGAGGGAGGCAGGGACTAGTGGGGTGGCAAGGAGAGAAAGCAGGACAAATAAACTCACAGAGTCTGAGAAGAGGAGGAAGGAAAGGCTAGGAAGCAGAGGACGTAGTGAGTGGAAAGGGATCATCCTGCCTTGTGCAGCACCAACAAGGAGGAAAGCAGGTCCCTTTTGTGCAGGGGGAGGTTTGTGCTCAGCTCCCTCAGCAGCCTAGCCACTGTGTTTCACTCTCAGCGCAGTAATACATGCCAGAGTCATTGAGGAAGGCATGCTCTATCAAGAGGGTAATCTTGTCTCCTTGTATCTCACTGCTCTTGAAATGGCTTCGGAGATCCTCCTCAACGGTTGCTTTACCAGCTTCCAGTGCAGAAGCCACTAGGACCAGTCTGGAGTCCTTCCCCAAAGGCAACCTGTACCAGTGCATTGCTGTGCTGCTGGATTTCTTCTTGGAACAGCTCAGATTCGTGGACTGGCCTTGTCGTATCACTGTGTCTGGGGACTGTTCCAGAGCCAACACTGGAAGGGAAAAGGAGAAACATTGAGAAGGAAAAAATGGAAAAACATGAACTAGGCACCGTGGGTTGGTTGAGAAGAAGGTGAGAAGGAACAGGACAGACCAGGGAGCAGCAGAAGGGATGGGTCAGCTCTTCAGAGCTGCAGGTGAGTTTCCAATCTCTCTCCAATAGGCAAGAAACATTCCGGGCAGTTTGTGTCCAGAAAAGGAACCACTGGGGGGTTGTGCACAGAATTAAAAATAGACAGCCATTGCAGGAGATTCTGGGATTCCTGCCCACCTCATTTGTTGCCCATCCTCAGCATGGGAAGCTTTGGGGAATGGAGCACTGCCAGCAATTGGGTACATAGCTGGGACAGCAGCAGTGGAATCAGTGTAGGTGCTCAGGGGTGAGTTGAGTTCACTTACCCATATGGGCCAGCATGGCCACAAAGAACCAGCGGGGAACCATAGGTAAAAAGCCCCTATCCTTTCAGGGACCTGCTTTTTGTAGCTGCCCAGAGATATGTAAAGAGGAAGTAGTGAGTGAGGATAAGACACACTGGGGTTGGGCAGGACATGAAATGTGAGAAAGGATTGGCTGGCTGAGAACACTGGGGAATGATGCACACAGTCACAGGAAAGTATAAACCCTGCAGAGATTTGTGGGGGCTGGGTAGTGGAGAAGGGGGTTGCATGGACAGATCTATGCTGAGGTTGCATAGCAGTTTGAGTGTTTGCAAGGCAGAGGAATTCTGAGAGTTCCCTTTCTCCTTCTGAAGTCCTTGAGAGCTGGAGGAATGAGGTATGAGGCACACACACAGGTCCCTTGCATCTTCCCTCTCTCCCCCAGCCATGGCTTTTCCCCCCTGGCTGTGTGAGGGCTCTTTTTCTCTATATGTTACTGTGAGCACAGCAGTTAACATCAGCCAGAGGCAGGACCAGGAAAGACACCACAACAGTCCAAGCATTCTGCCTGCTGAGGGCTCTCATGGGCTTTGCAGTGAAGCTCTTCCCCCATCCCTTTCTCTGAAGAGCTAAACCATGCCTGCAGCTTCCAGGTACTCTCCTGCAAGGAACTGTGAATCCCACCACAGTTACTTTCTCTTACTCTCTGCAGAAGAGTTGAGGATGTTCCTGAACATCACAAAGAAAAGAGTGGGATGGGGGTCTCAGCTGCCCCTACCCATAAGACCTTTCATCCTGGGAACAGGAGGGGTAGGAAACAAAGCAGGCCAGGACACCCTTTCCTGGCTGCTTTCCTCAGGCCTCTTTCCTCCGCTGAGGGACTGCAGGGACAGGAGATGCTCAGCATCCTGAGCCTGCTCCAGCCAGACTGGTCACTCACATGTGTTTTTGGAAGTGCTCCAGGCTGACGCAGTGATCGATATGGTGGGGATGGGAGGTGTATGAGGGGTCAGTGTGTGTGTGTTGTGTGTCTGTGCACATGTCTGCGAGAGTGCACATGTGTGTGTGTGCAAGGCTCCCTCAAGGCCTGGCCCAGCAGAGCTGGTGAGAGGGGTGGGAGAGGCAGGTAAATGTCTGTGAAGAGCCCAGGGACAGTCAGTGTGCTGGCATAGAAAGGAAGAAAGAATACAGTGTGGCTCAAAGAGGGAGACATGAGGGAGAAGAGGTGCTGAGGACTGGGGCCAGGGTGGCCTCTCCCTCCACCTTCCTTGCTGACAGGCAGTAGCCCAACTTCCTCCAGAGTTGGTTTCTCCCTGGGACTTGGGGCCTAGCTGGGGAGCCCTGAGTGTCTTAACCTGGTGAGGGCAAGGGCTTCTGGCAGCTCTGCTTCAGGAGCACACTTAGTCTGACAAAGTCAAGGAGTGCTCAGGGACTGAGACCATCTGTGTCATTGCCCACTCTGCCTTGTGAATCAACCTGTCCAAGGTGGATTCCTTTTCTGGCAGAACTGAGCTTGTCCTCCAGAGGGGTGTGGGGGGTGCTGCTGGGATGCAGCCGGTGAGACCACTAGGGTCTTGAAAACAGCTGTACAGTGTAATTTTATTCACTCATGCTCTACCAGTGACACCTCTCTGATGCTCTGCTCAGAGGCTCACAAGGTTCAGGCCACTGGCATCCTCTCCACAGTGCCCTCAGGTGTCTCTGCTCAGAAGGATATCCACATGGCCTCTCTTGAATGGGGCAAACTCGGCATGGGCTAGCTGGGGAACCCGATGAACACAGGGACGAACAGCTCAGAGAGTGGCAGATGGCAGAGGACTTCACCATGCCGAGCCCTGCTGGCAGCACCTTTTCCTCCTCATAGGAACTGCCAGACACTGTGCCTGGAGGGAACCCTGGTGACAGGGAAGGAGAAACAAGTGGGATCCCTGCTGATTGCTTTCACCTTATCATGCCAGGAAGGAGAAGGCTAGTGGGGTGTCATCCAACTCGGTGTTTCTCTGAGGAAGAAAGTTCAGTGAAATTGAAGGAAAACTGTATGCAGGTGCTAAGCAAGAGATGCTGGATCAACAGGTAGAAACTGTGGTGTTGCACAGCTCACTTGCGTGCCAGACAACATCTCCCTCTCTCCACAGTTACTGCATGAGACGGAGCATCCCTGACCTCACCTATGCCTCACACTCCATGAAGGATTTCTCAGTGTCTGCCCTTGGTGGACTGTGAAAATATACCCAAGCACCAGCTTTCCCTGGGGACTTCCCCTCTCTTTTGCTATTCAGCAGCACTGGAGATAAAGAAGAGCAGGCAAGTCAGGACAGCCCTGTCTTGCAGAAAGCAGCAGAGGATGCAGTGGGTGGGCCAGACCAGATGCTAGGAAACAACAGAGGTACCAACAGTCCATTCTGAAACTTCTCAGGGACTTCCTTGTCCCATGTCTCACCTGGGATGTCTCCTGCTGTGGGCAGGGACAACTCACAGTTTAGCTTCTGTTGCCTTCCTCATCCCTTTAAGCCATAGACTCTACTACCTGCCAATACAGAGCAGGTAGGGAGACAGCCCATGCATTTGGCTCCAGCTAATTCTTGGGCTGCCTCCTCCTGGAGGTTTGTGATCTTGATAAGCCCATGTCCTAGATAGCTGGGGTTGTGGTTTGCAAGCTTGTGGCTCTCACAAAGTTCCCAACAAATACAAATGTAGAAATTGCACATCAGCCCTCCTCATCCCCTTCAAGTTGCACTGTTCTCTATGGTAGCCTTGGTTTGCCATCTGTGGTTCTCCACAAACCAGAGCCCCATGGCTCCACGCTGAAGGGAGTGGAGAGCTACCCATGGAGAAGGTAGAGCCCTGAGTTGTCATCTGGACATGAGAAAAGGGGAGGAACTACCATGAATGGGATGCCTCCCTGTTTGAGCCATGGCTGTTTCAGCTATGCACATGAAGATGTGTTGCATCCACCCCTCCTTTCCACTGACCTTGGGAGAACTGCCCTCCAGTACCACACCCCACCCCCCCCCCCAACTTATTCATGCTGCAGTGAAGTGGTTGTTTTTCTTCTTTTCTCTGAGGACTTTGGGGATCTGGGAATGGGAAGGACTACCTTGATACTGGTTTTCTCAGCCTACTTCTGGGAAGACAGGTGTGTCTGCAGATTAGAGCCAGGGGTAGCAGCCCAGACACTGTGTTTTCCTTGGAGGGCAGTAGGTTTTGGGAATTAGAGCAGGGCATGCCTGGATGTCAGGTTCCCTAAGGAGAAGGGGGTTTACAGCCAGATGAAGGAAAAGCCTCCCACAGTCACTTTTGGGGAATGGGTTGGCGAGGGGGGTGTTTTTTAATTAACCAACTGTATTGAGGTGGCTCTCTTGGCTGGGGGACCTTATGTTGGGCTAGAGGGGCGAAGAGATTTGGGAATCTTGGGGATAATGGATAACCAGGACAACTGCTGGTGGGGGTGTGTGTCCGCTTTTGGAGCATGTCAGTGGGGTGCCGCATCTCAGTGAGGTGCCGGACGCCTGCTGAGCCGGGGCTGGAAGCCCCTCCGCACACTTCGGAGGAGCTGGGTGCAGATCAGGGGTGTGAGGGGAGTTGTGACATGGACGTGGAGTGGCAGAGAGTCCTCCTCTTTCGTGAGTTACTAGTTCCACCTGGTGGTCAAAATCTTAACTGCACCGGTCCGACCATGCATTCTCTTTCCTGGGGGTTTATTTATGGAACAAATAAGCCACCTGGCACATTAAATGGGATGGCTGCACCGCACTCCACCTCAAATCAGGTGCATGTCCATCAGGAAAGATGTATGGGGCTGGGCATAAACACCAGCTCCAACATCTGGATTCCTTCTGGCTCTGGGCATGGAGGACATAACCATGGTGATACAGAAAGGGAATGAAGTACTGAGAAGCCACACGCCTGGGTCCTTTTCTTGGCTTTCATGTGGAGAAATTTCATTCCTGGCTGTTAATCACTACTGTCCTTGACATGACAGATGCAGGACCAGGGTAATGTACATGACAGGGGGCTCTGCCCCAGGGGACATCTTTGGACGTCAGAAAAACACCCTTCCCACTTATAAGACAGGCATAATTATCACAAAATAAAGACCTTTAATTCCTCACATATGAGGCTTCAATCCCTCTGGTACAGCTTGGTCACCTGGGCTGCTTACCCATTCTCTCACTTCTGTTCCACTAAGTCCTGGAATCTCCCCATAGAAGGGAAAAGGAGCCCAGCATTCAGGTACTCATTCCCCTCCAGCCCCCTCTGCCTGTAGGGTGTGCATCGTGCCCCAGAGGGTGCCAGAAATAAGACACCCCTCCACCCCTCCCCTGGACATCATATTTGGCCATCCAGAGCTAGGCAGGTTCTCCTCCATCCTGTAAGACTATTCCCAGTGATGATGATTCTCTCCCCCAATCCTTCCACTGCCTGTTACCTGAGGTCTCCAGGGTTCCTGGTTTCCAGATAAATGAATCTTAGTCCCAGGCCCTGGACCTGTTCCCAATCACTCCCTGATACAGCGGGCCAGCGAGAGGAAAACAGTTTCAGGAAAATCATGTTTGGGGGTGGAGGAGACATGGACTAATGGGCACACACACATGTGGATGTGTTTACACACATATCACTGCACATGCACACTGTATGTTACATACCATGATGTGCACACAAACATACTCCTGTGCAGTCACAGAGTTTCATGCACAGTCATTCCATATGTACACCCACAAACAGCCTTGAACACACTTCTTGTACACCCCTCCCACCTCGTTGTGATCACACACCATTATACACACACCATTTCTCACACACATAGATACAGCCACACAATCCCATGGTTGCACATACTGACCTTGTGCACACACACGTACACACACACACACAGAGGCACAAACCTTATGGCTTACATATACAGTGCCTGCTGGGCCTATGTGAAGTGCCTAGCACATTAGGCAAGGGCCCCTCTCAGGTTAGGTTGTTCCCTGTGGGTGGAAAGAAGGGGCCCAGTGCAGCCATCTGGCCAAAGTTCTGGTTCCCATCAGCCCTGCTCAAAGCCAGCCATGGAGGGGAGACTCTTGACCTTGTGTCTCCTCTTCCTCTTCATCTTCCTTCTCCTCCTCCTCCTCCTTCTCCACCTCCTCCTCCTCCTGCTCTGGTCAAAGGTCACATCTCCCCAGTGTGGTAAGGGAACATGGGAACCCCTGTGAATAACAGTGTGAACATGATCAAGTCTCTGTCCCATCCTGTGGGCTCATGAGTTGTTGCCCAGCAGATCAAGTCACGGCCCTATGGGCATCTGGCCTCCTAGTCCTTTCCTACTACCTACCTGACACTGAGGAGAGAACACAGGCATCCCAGCTCCCAGTCCTCTCCCAGATCCCTCTTCTGTTCTGCTCTCCTTGGGGGTCACCAATGGCTCTCTTTCACCTGCAGGGAGCCTGAAGGAGGCTGAGAAGCTGTTGGTTCTGCTGATTCTGCTGTGAGAGGCATTGCAGGGACTGCAGGCGCTGCTGTGAAAAGGGGGCTGTTTCCAAAACTTCACTGCAGCCCCCCATCTGACCACTACACGCCACCCCCCCAGTGACTCTGGCTCAGCCATGGCCCCTCCACTGAGAATCAGGGCAGTGGAATTCCTCCACTGGGAAACGGAATCACAAAGGGAATGAAAGATTATTAATCATCACAATAAAGCCAAGGTACTTAGTGTCCTCCCATCAGGGTGAATTTTTGGCTGGCTCTAATCAGTCACTACTGCTGTCAAGGGGAGGGGCAGAATGCCTGTGTTCTCTCTCCACATGGGTTTAGGGACCTGGATACCTCAGTTTTGTCGCAGATGAAAGTATTGACACGGTAATATTTAGTAAGAAATCTAGGTTTATTAATAACTAACAGCAATTTATTATTATAAAATAATTCAGAAATACTAAAAGAAAGAAAAGCGACTTATTCAGATTCTAAAATGACAAGATTCACACTAACTTACTTAACGGTACCTATATATATACATGCACATACACAAAATGGACAAACATACAGAAACAAAGGTGTTTGGATTCAGTAGAATGAACACAGAATGGACATACACACACACAGAAACAAGGGTACATACCCCCCTCCCCCCCCCCCCCATCAGTAAAGAGAAGCTAGCTCAAAGAAAATTTCCCTCTCGAGTTTAGAGCAAATACTCACAATGCCTTGGCATTCCTCAACGGGCGACAATTGAGACTCGAGCGGGGGACTTCGCCCTGGCCTTCCATCTGGAGCAGATGACACCTTAAGGGTTTGGTACCTGAGAGGCATCCCAGCTCAGGGGAGATGCTGGTCACAGGCCCGCTGTGATCCAGGAGAGCTCAAAGGGTCTTCCTGGTGGTCGCCATTTATAGGGTCCAAGATAACTGACATTTGTCAAATACCTTCTGGTGCCTTCCAGCAGTTACACAAGAATTTGATTAATGTGCGACTCTGTTATTGTTCCCATTTGACCACATCCCAGGCACAGGTGTGCCAGGCCCTTAGGAGTTGATGGGCCGTTATAGCTGTTTCCAAGCAATCGGGAGGGGCAGGAGCCAGGCTCGTTAACATTATCAGTCCTTATCTCCACAAATTGGTGTATAGCTCGGGGGATGTGGATGGAATTGCACCTAGCACCAAGCAGCCCAACAAAGAGGGGCGGGGGGTAAGAATTGCACCACCACATTCTTACCCCAGCTTCAAGAGGAGTGACAGACCTTGTGGCTTAGGAGACGGGACAGGGTAAGAGTCATTGCTCTCACACTTGCCTTGGTCCTATGCCTCACTGCTTGTGGGACTTCAGTTCAGCTCTGGGACCGGGCAGCCACCCCTGTGAAATAGCAAGCCCTCCATGCTCTTACACACTGTTGTTCATGCCTCGCCTGGGGTTGCAGCAGCTCTGTCCATGCCTGGCAGGTATCAAATCATGGTAAACACTACAAGGCCCTACAGCCTGTCCTTTAGGAAGCTCCTACTCTGGTCTCAGTTTCCCCATGTGCACAAGTTGGAACAGTGGAAATCCTGCTAGGCCACAGAGAGAAATCCTTCCCTGAAGGACCCATAGCAGGACACAGGAAGAGCCTCACTTATGAGCTATCAACTGGGGACTGTGGCAATTCATTTTGCCTTGAAGTCTCAGAGCCAAAATCTTGCATCCGTGAGAAACTGGAGAATGTGGACAAAAAGAAAACAAAGTTGAGGCAAAAGGGAATGGTTGACAGAGTGATAAGTGATAAGCCATGGCAGAGACTAGCAGTACCAGGAAAGCTGGCAGGAATATATCAGGGCTTGGCTCAGGCAGGGCTGAGGTGTCAGGATCTTACTGTTCCTTATAAATCCAGCCTCAGGCTTAGCATCCTGCAGAGCCCACACCTGAGGGTACCGTAGTCTGAGGAAAGAGCAATGGAGGGGCAAATTTGTGTTACAGTTCTGGCTGTCTTCTGGTGCTAGGATGCATCATGGCAGCTCCTCAGGTAAAATGAGCTTTTCCCTAGGTACCACAGTCCCTGTAGTTAGTCACAAAGAGGGAAAGTGAGGTTTAGTCTGGAGGCAAAGGTGTCTGTCTCACACAAATGTCTAAGTAGTGGGGCTTGGGTTTTCAGGAAGACTCAGTCAAGGGGTCAGCCAAACTTCTTCCAGAATGCTGGCAACATCAATAACAACAGCAAAGGTGATGACAACTTCAGCAGCAATGGGGTGAGTAGTGGTGGACTCTGTGTGGACATGACCTCCAATACCCTTGGCTCAAGGGAAGTGAGGTCCCCAAAAAAATGGGAGGCAAAAATTTTCAGGAAGGGGAGGGTATAGGCTTACGATGGGACCGCTGAACGGGACTTTCATAGGTGGAGGCAGATGTCACAGGTCCACAGCAATGAGGGAGTTGAGCAGAAAACATGCCAAGAGATCAGAAACTATTTTAAGAGACTCTGGTATCAGAGGAGAGGTTTATGGGGAGACTGGAGCTTTCTGTGGAAAGGTCAAGATCCTCCCTGCCTTTACCAAGCACTGGGCATGGGGTAAGTCCATCCAGTGCATTGTCATTCCTGGGAGTAGGGGATTGCAGATCTCCCACATCTGGTTATGTCTTTTCTGGAGATTTTAGTTCCCCTCTCCCAACCATATACTCTTTCCCCAGCAGACTGTAAGTAGCTTTGATAGCAACATCAGAGGATCTAGCAGCTTCTACAGCAGCAGTGTAAGTTGAAGGCAAGTTTCTGCTTGGGTTAGTATTAGCCAGGATCAGAGTGTCCCTACAAACCGAATGAAGCCCAGGGGTGTCCAAGCAGTGGGGAAGAATGCAGGATAGCTGAATCAAGTCAGCTCCAAAGTGCCAACCTGCTTGTTGCAAAGCTTAAATGGAATTGTTCCAGAAAATGATTGGAGAACATAGCTGACTCCTCCATACCTCTTTGGAAAAAGAAACCAAAAAAATCCCCTGCAGAAGCTATTCTGTGTGGAAGGTGAGCTTTCAGTGGAAGGGGGCTGAAGACATGGGAGTAGGGAATTGGAAACCTGAAAGACATGATACTTGAGGTTCGGGGACCCCAGCAACACAGGACCTGAGACATGGGCCTTATGAAGAGGGGATGCAGGAACAGATGAATCCTGGGGTCATGGGATCCAGGGATATATTACCTGGGAATGCAGGGTCCATGGAATGTTGGAATGACTGCCATTTCCAACAGAGTGTTCTAATAAAAGGCCCATGGTTTTTCATATAGAGCAATAACACATCTTTCTATTACCCAAAAAGGCTGTGGAGAAGCCCAGATTTCTGTAAATATTGGAGACTACCTGTCCCTCTGTTTAGTTTCAGCCAGCTCCATCACACCTGGAGTGGGTGGGGGACCCCACTTCTGAAACTGGGCAAGAGCTGGGTGGTCAGAGGTGCAGCTGGGAAGGGACTTTTGGCTGGTCCCATTCTTGGAGTGGGTGTCTTTTTATGTTTTTCAACCATACCACCTGACATCTGATTTTTTTTTTGCCTGCTGCCCCTTGCTCAGTCACTCAGATAAACAGCTCTGGTGTCTCTTGAGCTGATCCTGGCTCTTCTTGGACTCTCTGGACTACAATGACCCACCTCAGCTACCCCCACTCTCCCTTGAGAGTGTCTTCAACCACCCCAAAGCCTCTCTCTTTCTCCTTCCCTCTGCCCCTCTCTCTCCCCGTCTCTCTTCTGGTTTCTCAGTCCCTTCTCCACCAAAACTGTATGCTGTATCTTAGATTTCACAGCCTCCCTTGGCCACACTCCTCTTTAGATGCCTGGGTTCAGTGCTTTGGACAAGGAATAAGAGGGGAAAAATATCTATCAAGGCAACTGAAGAACTTCCAGGACTCAGGGAAATTTCACTCAAAGGCTGGAGAAGGAAATGTGCATGACAGTCAGTTGCCCTCTGGATCAGATTTAAAGATTTATTCTAGGATAAATCCAGGAACCAGCTATAGGGGAAGCAAGACAGAGGGGAACTCTGCCTGGGTATCCTTTCTGAGAGATCCTAGTCACTGAACACAAGAGGAGTCATCTGGAAACAGATGCTGTGAGGAGTCCATGTTGTCTAGGAAATCTAGGTATTTTACTGCCCAAGGAAGCCTCTTACAGAACTAGGAACCATTAGGGCAAATGTTCCCATGATTTAAACCCCATCCCCGCTTCCCATCTCAATCTGACAGCAGCTCTGTCAGATGAACCTACTTTCTAACACATATCTTTGTCAGGTGAGTCCTGCCCTGACCCTCCCATCCTGCTCAAAAGGGGCTGAGGTGCTCCCAGGACCCCCTCTATGCTCCAGTAAATAAAGGGATGAGTTTGGGCAAGTCACTAAACTTTCTTGCAGGACTTTAGCAGGCCTGGCTATCCTTCTCTGGGTCATGGAAGACACTCTGGCAGATGTGTGAGAGCCCAGAGGGTTCCGCGCTTCTCTTTGGTCTCTTACTGGGATATAGTAGCAGGGAACTGTCCAACATCAGGCAGTTCCTGGGGACAGAGCAGGTAAGATGGGGTGTCTTTCAACCTCATAGCCCTCAATGGATTTTTCTTCCACAAATATGTCCCCTCATCCACAAAAACCTATGGAAAGGGGTTCACAGCTTTACTAAAAGAGGAGGAATTGTCCTTTGCTTGTTTTGAAACTGACAACCCACCTAGCTTTGCTTGCTACCCACCAATTCTTGTACAGGAAGAGACAGCAAGCAATCCATCCTTCCCCGGTCTCACCAGGCCACTCATAATTTTACAGACCCCTGCCATGTCCTACCTCTTCTGTCTCAGAAGACTGACAGTCCAAGACTCTAACACGAGTCAAAATAGAAGAAAAGCAGAATGCTCTGCCACTGGGAAAAGAGAAATGCAGCAGAGGACAAGGAAAGAGTCTGTGATACAAGGTTTGCTCAGGTGTGGAGATCTAGAAGAGCAGAAACTTTGGAGAATGTACTACCTCCTCCCAGGCAGGAGAGACTTGGGAAGAGACAATTAATGGTCCCTCCAGCAATGAGCTCTGTGAGATGTACAAGGACCAGCTTCAGAAACTCCTCCACTTCATGCCCCTGGGAAGCTTTATCTCTGTTAGCTCATGGCCTCACCAGGTTTCCCTTTCCCAGGATCTTGCATCAGCTGGGACAAATGTATTTACTTTATCTGAGTCCAGTGATGATACAGCTGACTGAAATACTTGAACTAGGAACATGGATTTGTAGAAATGCAAGCTGCTGTTGCTTGTCCATTGATAATATCTAACACAGCTGCCCTCCATTCACCATTCCTCCTCCTTCCTGTGTCCCTGGAGCCACCAGCATTCTGCTGCAGCATCACTGCATTAAAGGAGAGCCTTGTTTGCAGATGGAGATGTAGCCTCGGAGTGTATTTTTTGAAAGACCCTGAAAAAAACCCTTGCAATGTGTCTGTAGAATGCTCAGCAGCATTGAGCAGAAGAGGGTATTTACATTTCAGGTAGGGATTCATTGTCTTAAAGAGAGGAAGGAGGAGTGGGAGGAGGTGTTCCAATTTCAAGCTGAAAGCAAAGATGTCATCATTCTCATCATTCTGCTCGCTCACTCCCCTCCCTGAGCAAGATGGGGGGAAGAGGATTGGAAGGGCAAAAGTGATAAAACTCATGAGTTGAAATAAAAACAATTTAATGATTGAAATAAAATAATGATAACGATAGCAATAATGATAATGATTTAAAAAGTACTAAGAAAAAGACAGGTATGGTCGAGCTTCTCAATTCAGGCACTGATTAATGGATTTTCCTGAAATTTGGGTGGCTACTAATCCAAATATTAAACCCTGTGAAAAGAAGGAAAAGGATGCTGTCCTTCATAGCTTAGGTGTTGCCTAACAGCTGTATCTCAGGAAAAATATTGTTTTAAAATATCTGATGACAGCCTATCTCCATGCCAATGTATGTTTTGGACAAAGAAATTATAAATCCACAGGGACATCAATTTATACATTATTGTAGATTAGGAATTGTTCTTGCTCTGCTTAGTTATGATGGGATTAGATAGCTTTGGTAAATTTTGCCATGCTTAGACTATTACAGATCTTTCCCTTTTCCACAGGAAGCTTCATTTGTTTCTCAGGATAAAACGTGTTTGTAAGAGAACTGTGCTCTGATACCAGTTTAATGCCCAAGACAAGTCATTCAGCTCCTTCAGGAGTTCCTGGCCTTGGACTTGTCCTTTACCATGAAGAAAAATTTCCACCTGGACAGTGCCACTGTGTGTACCAGGCCTCCAGGGCTCTCAAAAAATTGATCAAGAAATGGAGTTGAAAGGCTATTCCTATTTAGTCTCTCATTCCATTTCAGCATCTCAAAGCATACAACTTCTCTTTATGGTCACTTGAGGTTGTCTTTCAGGAGCTAACATGATGAAGCTGCTTGGAAAATGATTATTCATCAAACTTAATAAGCTTGAGCAAACTCAGCATCACAACAGAAATTATCACTCTTTCAGGGAAGGACTTCAGAAGATCTCATTAGTTGTGTTCACAGCTTTTTTGTTCATAAGCATGACATCCCTAAACATCAATGTTATCCTATGTCATGGTTTAGCCCCAGGCGGCAACAAAACACCACACAGCAACTTGCTCGCTCCCCTCCCCGAGCAGGATGGAGGGAAGAGAATGGGAAGGGCAAAAGTGAGAAAATTCATGGGTTGAGAGAAGAACAGTCTAATAATTGAAATAAAATAACAGTACTGGTAATGAGAATGAAGATAATACTTTGTAATGAAATGGAAAATAACAAAGAGAGAGAGAGATAAAACCCAAGAAAGAGAAGTGATGCAAATGAAAACAATTGCTCACCACCAAGCAATTGATGCCCAGCCAGTCCCTGAGCAGCAGCCCCCCAGCCAAACTTCCCCCTAGCCTACTGCTGACCACACTGTCATAGGGTATGGACTATCCCTTTGGTCAGCTGGGGTCAGCTGTCCTGGCTGTCTCCTCCCAGCTATTTGAGCACTCCCAGCCTACTCGCTGGCAGGGTGGTATGAGGAGCAGAAGTCAAGCATGCAGACTTGACTCTGTGCGATCACTGCTCAGCAATAACTAAAACATCCCTGTGTTATCAACAACACTGTTTCCAGCACAAATCCAAAACACAGCCCCATACTAGCTTCTATGAAGAAAATTAACTCTACTGCAGCCAAAACCAGCACATACTGAAATTGTTCTGTGACAAAAATGAGTCTCTATAGATCATTTCAAAGCTAAATAAAAAACACAGATGGGTACTTAGGTCAATATTATCATATGGATTAGGTGAGAGAAATGCTTTCAAAGAAATAACGGTGAGAACTGCCACATTTGAACAATTTAGCTTTGGGAGGTGGGGGATGGGGCACAGAGTAGATAATTTTATTTGGGAAAATAATGTTCTATATGATAACCCCACCCCTCCACATTACTCAAGAAAAGGGATTTGCTAAAATAAACTTAATAACACTGAGAGGCGTTGGGTTTTGGTTTGGTTTGGTTTGGTTTCAAAATAAACACATAGTATCTTACACTCCATTACCTACAATGTTCAGCTTCTGGTAAAAATAGGCATTTTCAGGAGTGACACCATCAGCGCAGGGGGATCTCAAAGGGGTTTGAGGTCTGCTCTCAACAGGTGCTGCATATAAGAATGAGACAGGCAAACAGCTACACATCTTCCAAAGCTCAAGTGCGTTTTTAAATTGAAGTCTGCCCTCCGAAATAATTTAAAATAGCACCCTATCTTAGGAAAGGTTTATGATTAACCGATATGTTATTTGTACTTTCTACCAGTGCCTGCTAATGCCCACATTTGGATCTTCAAATTTTCCACCTGTGTACTTTTTGTCTGGGGAAAACCTTGGACTAGAGATAAGGCCATTTCAGAAAATGTATTTCTAGCGGCTCCTGCTTCCAGTCCACCAGTGTGGGCTTGAGGCTGTGTCAGGATCATGAAATACATACTGTTTGTCACCTTTGTTGGTGTGGCCGGTGAGTATATTTTTTACTTCTATTTTTGTAATTCATAAGTAAGCCGATTTTCTGAGCACCTTTGCAAGGTAGTCTATTGTGGGAAAGTGCAGTCCAGTTTCAACTTTGCAAAAGTTTTAAGGCAGAGCACTGCAACTTCTTTTGACTGCTGTCAGTTCATAATTGCTTGTGTCACAAAATGGGGAATGAATGCCTTCATAGGGGTGCTTGACCCAAGAATACTGAAATGTGTCCATAGCTTCAAAAAAGACTGCCTCTCCCTTAAGGACTGTGAAGTACAAAGGTAACACCTCTGGCTCGGGAAGTTCTAAAGCTGCTGTAAATTTTTGGACTGTGGGCGAGTGCCCCAAGGAAATACCACTGCAGACTTGTTTTGTACGTACACTCAGTCCACTGTTGACCACTACTGCAGACAGATCTTGGGACAGACACACCTTTGATCCGATCCAGCAAGATCATTTCTATGTTCTTATGTTGATTCTGGGACCAGCAGCCAGTGCTTTAGATGCAGATACGTGAGACGCCAGTCAGAGTCTGACCACCTTATTTTAGGGAGCAGCAAATGAATGTCCATTAGTCTTGCCCACCACTGCTACCGTGAGTTTTTATGGAAGTACAGCTACAAGTGAGATGCTTCAGTAAGCCACAAGGGCCCAAGATTCCTTATGCCAGATGCTGACATATGCCACTTCTTATCCCCCAGTTGCCTTCCCCAGCCGTGCTGATGATGACGACGACAAGATTGTGGGAGGCTACACCTGTGCAGCAAATTCTATCCCCTACCAGGTGTCCCTGAATTCTGGGTATCACTTCTGTGGAGGTTCCCTCATCAGCAGCCAGTGGGTTCTGTCAGCTGCTCACTGCTACAAGTCGTGAGTGGAAAAAAGCTATATTCTTCCGTAACCTACTTCTTTCTTCCAGTTCAGTTCTAACAGGAATTCCGAGCTGTGAGATCCAAATATGTAAGTGACTCCGTTCTGACAGGAGGCAACCAAGGAATGGGTGGCTCATTCAGGAAGCTGTGCTGAGGCATCATAAGGGGTATTCCACTTCTGCAAATGTTTCTGTGAATGCAGAGCACTTTCTGGAATGATGATGTGGTAATCTAGCAACGAGTTATGAGCTCTCATTTCTTATAAATTGGATTAATCTTGCTAAAGCTTTGTCACTGGAGAACAGGAAGAGAAATGAGGTCAGAGTGATAGCAGTTTGCCTTTTTCCAGAATGATTGTATAAAGCATTGTTATACATTCAACCCATCCCAGCTCAAAAAAAATAAACCTGCAGAAATTCACCACCTGTCCTGGGAGTGGGTAAGGTCTCAGTGTGGATCCCCAGGGCTTATTGCAGGACAAGAAAGATAACCTGCATGAAAACAGCTACTATGATAGCGATGTTGAAACGAGTGCATACGGTGACGGGGAGCTTCCTCATAACCTGTCGGTAGCAGTAAAGTGTATGCCATTCCTTCTCTTTTCCAGCCGCATCCAAGTGCAGCTCGGGAAACATAACCTGGCACTCACAGAATCGACGGAGCAGTTGATCAGTTCATCTAAAGTCATTCGCCACTCCGGCTACAGCTCTGCAACACTGGACAATGACATTATGCTCATCAAGCTTTCCAAACCAGCCCAGCTCAACCGAGCCGTTCAAACAATTCCTCTGCCTACCAGCTGTGTGGCCACGGGCACCACATGCCTAATCTCTGGCTGGGGCAACACACTCAGCAATGGCAGTGAGTACTCTGTGGGAATGTGCAGCATCATGAGGGTCTGGGAGACACTCTAAGACCCCACAATTAACTCCAAATAGTACCGGGAAGTGCTGTGGGACAGGCCATTTTGAGCGATCTGTCTGTGTAGGACAGTAACCATTTAACTGCTTTAAAGGCAAGCCTTTATAAGGTCCTTCCTCTTGTTCTGTGTTACAAACATGGCGTCACTTAGGTCGTCCATGTGCCATTCACCAGCATGTTCACACTGCCGTAAATCTTGTGGCCTGGCGCTATCAGCTGTGCAGTGCCAAGCACTAGCAATTTAAGTAATGTCAATAGAACTGTGAGTTCTCTGAGAACAAGATGAAAGTCTGTGATTGTGGATCTAAAATTACTACGAGAGAGCTCCATTCTCCTACACCAACGGTCAGAGGCGTGAATGGTGACTGGTGTCTAATCCACTGACAAAAACTAAACCTACACCAGAGGTTTTCCTGAGGCCCAAGTTTCCTCCAGGCTATGTGCTACAAGAGTAGCTCTTAGCTCCACACTTGCCATGGATGATTTTCTAGGTATCAGAAAAATTAACATGGCTGCAGTGTAGAATGGTAGACCCACGGGAGAATCTGTTCCATCTAAACAAATGGAATCCATGCTGTGATTACCGTTCAGAGGAAAAACGATGACTGCTAAAACAGGATGTTCAGCGATTATTTTTCTGTTAAGGAAGATCTTCTCTGGGCTCTGAAATAAACTCAGAGATGTCACCAAACATCTCTCCCTATTTTCTTCTAGATTCGTTTCCAGATACCTTGCAGTGCCTGAAGGCTCCTGTACTCTCCTCAAGCGAGTGCAGCAAAGCCTACCCTGGGCAGATTACCAAGAACATGATATGTGTAGGATTCCTGGAGGGAGGGAAGGACTCCTGCCAGGTAAAACATCTGCCTCGCCTTTCCCATATGTTTCTCTCCTGCCTTTTGCAAGTAGAATGGGCTATCACATTAGAGAATCTGCTCTCCTCACTGCACTGGCGTGTCTGAATGTTGGCTTTTTTTTTGAACAACAGTGGAGACTGAGGGTGAAAGTTGCTTACTGAGTGAGGCTAGGGTTTTCCCCACTCAGTTAGTCATTGTCCCTTCTTTGAGATAGTGAAGTCTCCACAAGCAGGCTATGCCACCTCCTGCACCTTAGGCTATTGAAAATGGAGGAGTGCTGCACCAGGGAGACAATAGTAGTCATGGCGACTTCAGAGCTTAGGATGCAAATGTTAGTTTTGGACTCACTGAAAAGGAAATAGTATGCAAGATCCAGGCAGTCTGGAAAATGAACACACTTGACAATTGCTCTGCACTTTACACGTACCTAGGTCCATGGAAATATTTGGCAGAATAACGTTTAAGACGCACATATGTTAAGCATCTGCCAAGGACTGCATCCGTCAGAAATAGTCTGGCTTACCCTTAGCTGTGGTGCCCTTGCAGCTAACATTCGGCACAGTGGCGTCAGGTGTAGAGTGGTAATCAGAAATGACCTTTGTAAAACTTCTATGTAGCGAGAGCCCAGTGGAGCTCCCTCAAATGTCAGTGATTTCTGGGTTCTCTGGCTCATCACTTACGCTGATACCGTTTGCTGAATATGTATTCTTTACGTGCACAGGGGGATTCCGGCGGTCCAGTAGTCTGCAATGGACAGCTCCAGGGTATTGTTTCCTGGGGTATCGGATGTGCGCAGAGAGGCTATCCCGGGGTTTACACTAAGGTTTGCAATTATGTCTCCTGGATCAAAACAACTATGTCTGCCAACTGAGACACTCTCGCTCTATGTGACCTGCTTTTTCTCCTCCTCATCTTCTTCCATTTTGGGACCGGACATAAAGAAATTATCAAAAAATAAAGACTTTCAGGCACTCCTCCTTTGTGCAACGTTTCTCTGGGTACTTCCATAGGCTATGATATGGAGGACAGAGGCAGGGAGTGTCACTCTGGGGAAAATATTTAATATTTGTAGTGCAACCAGCAGGATCTTGGAACATTTTCCAGACACATCTTCAGGAGTCTTTCGGTCAGTTACATGCAGCCATTTCTGGAGCCGAACATCTTTCTGTTTATCAGCAAGGACTCTGGTGCTACAAAACTGCCTAAAACAGCTGAGAGAGTGTGCTGAATCACACAGGCAGCATCCTCCTAATGTAGAAAACATCAGGCAGCAACAGAAATGCTCCCCATTGCCCCTGATTCCCCCCCCCCCCCCCCCCCAACAATATGACTGAACATTCCCTAGTGGAACCTCCCTGAAAGCTCTACTTTGGGAGTGAAACCACCTCTTGCTAGGGCTTGTTCCCTTCATGTACCAGTGCCACTGAGGCTGCTGTCTATACCTTTTTGCTCGGTTAACTGGCCGTGCTGGGTTTGCTTAGTTTTCCTGGAAGAGTCCAAATACATACGTTCCTGGGTTCTGGTTCTAGCACCTCCTAACCCCAGCTGGCACCGGAACTGAAAGTTCATGAAAAATCTGTCAAAGTTGCCAATGGGCTGTGTAGCTGTCTCCTAAAAAAGAAAACAGAAATAGAGAGTTTGAGTAAAATAAAAGGATAGAAAAAGCAGAGAATAGGTGAAGTGGGAAGAAATTTAAAAGAAATCTGACACTGGAAGAAAGGGAGGGAGAGGAGAAGAAGGAGCAAGTGTCATTTGCCTACAGAGAGGTTTGTGCCCAGCTCCCTCAGATGCTTTGCCACTGAGATGCCTCCTAGGAGAGTAATAGGTGCCTGAGTGATTGAGATAGGCACAACATACAAACAGGATCAGACTGTAGCTTTGTGTCCCATTGCTCTGGAAGCACCTGCTGAATTCCTTCGCAGCATCTGCCCTTTTCCAGAAAAAGCCCTGAGCTGTAGCCTGGATCCTTCCCTTCATCCTCTTTTCACCAGGAGACAGCGTTCTTATCTGGAAGCAGTTGAAAGTCACAGGTTCTCCCTCCCTGACCACTGTGAGTGGAGGGTGGTTGATATCTTTGCTTCATATGTTGGGGGAAAGGAGACAAAGTTGTTGGAGGACAGAGGAGAGGATGTGATGAAAAGATGATGAGGTGAAAATGGGAAGAAAGAAATGCTTCTGTGATCAGGCAGAGTGCGTTCTCAAATATGACAGACAGGGATGTTGAGAAGAGTAGTCTGGAAACATTCCCAGTCTCCTCTGTCACTATCCCCCTGATGTGTCAAGGTAAAGAAGAAATTCCAATTCTCAGATTATAAGCCATTCGTGATTTTCAAATTGCTGGAACAGCCTGACAGGGCCTCCCTTCTTACATGGCTGGAACACCACTAATGCCTGTGTTGGACAGTGCAATGAGAGGTGGCTGAGAATGTTTTTCCCTCCTTTGTGCTATCTAGTGAGAGCAACAGACCTCTGCAGAGCACTGAGATATGAGGACACTAGTTCTCTCTCCCGCTCGCTCTCTCTGCTGACATTTCCACATACTGCTTTTGTCACACAGCTCTGCACAGCAGGAGTGAGAGGATTACAGACGTGTGAGCCCTGATTGAAGCCTGAGGGTCAACAGGACAAAATGCCCTGTACTTTCTCTATTTTTTTCTGAGGAAAAAGTCCAGTGGGATCAAATGCAATGTTTTTGAGTGCACATATGAAGGCATGAAAACCTTGCACCAACATGGCAGGACAGGAAGGGAATTAACCAAGTGGTTACTTAACTAAAATGCTCCAAAGGCAAGACAGAGCTAAAATTCTCAGTCAGTCCAAGTTCTTGAAAGAGGCACAACACTTGAAAGAAGCATTAAGAATAGGACTGGGCAACAAATTATGCTGGTTTGTGTAAAAGTCAACATGTCTCTTGGGGAAGGGTGGAGGGGACGATCTGTGACTCAGAAATGACACTGTTCTAGAATAAGAAGGACTAGCTCTGACAAAATGACGGGGGAAAAAAAAGAAAGAGAGAAAACTTATCAGTTTTCAATAGGCAGGGATTACAACACTTTGTTAGCCTGTGGGTCACAGCTGAGATGTCCACTGTTTGATTTATCTGGAAAAGGAGGTAACAAGATTTCCTAGGACATCTCAACTTATCCTAAATAAATCTAAATGCCACAGCAAAAAAGGGGGAGAATTCCTGAGAGAAAATAAATAGCAGAAAAAAGGAACAAACCATTTTAAGATTTTAAAAAAGTAAAAAAAAAAAAAAAAAAACCAAAACAAAAAAGAAATAGGGAAGGGGAAAAAAAGTGATGCAGAGAGAAAGGTAATATCTGCTAAAGGAGCAATAAGGTGATTAGTGAACAAGCCTGTCCCCAGACAGCTGGTGTGAACTGATCAGTGGAGCCTGAGAGCACCCATGGATCTATTTATTCTGTGGGCATGTCTGTAGCTGGGAGACTTTACCCTGATAAAATAGCTTTGATACAATAGACTCCTGAGACACCTCATTCTTGGGGCCACCTGGAGTTGTTCTTGGATGACTACAGTCTGTGTCACTGGGAAGGGCTTCATGCACAGGCTATTAGCTGCATGCTATAGCTATGCAGGTGTTACATAGCTGCATGATATGGAGAAAGACATCCCTAGCTGAATAGTGTTCTGGTCTCTCTTGATTCTCTTACATGCTTGATGTTGAAGTTTTCCTCCTGCCTGTCTCCAGAAAAGTGGGAATCGTTATCTTCCTGTCAAAGGCTGCTAACAATTTCCTTAATTGTGTGGTGCTAAACAAGAAAAGGAAACAGAGAAACCATCATGATGTACATATGATGTACTGGCAATATCAGCACAAACATAGGCGGCACTGAAATTCTGTGTGTCTCTGCTGAGACACAAAGTGTGTGAACGTGGTTTCTGTCCTCCAGTGAGCAGTTGAAGTGCAGGAAGAAGCTGAGTTCCTCCATGTTCATACAGTTAACAGGCATGGGTTTCTTTCTGCACACTTCCCCTTCCCTTGCACTGAGGAAAGGACCTGATCCCCTGCAGCCTCCAAGGTGTCAGTGCTGCCAAGGAACTGAGGTTTACATCACAGAACTCTGCAATGCCCTTTGCACCAAGTACAAGAGGTGGTTTGGAGCCACATTACCATCTTTCCCTCCAGCATCAGCTCTGTTTCACTGCCTCACACACACCTGTAGGATCTTTCCCTCCACAAAATCTTCTCAGCTTTCCCAATGGTTCTGGATGGTTCCAGCTGGCCTTGGGCATTCTGCAGGTCCTAGCTTCTCCACAGAGACAACACCTGGTTCAGATCCCCGAGAACTAGGCTCTTGTTTGCCTTTGGAAATAACCCCCTCTCATCACTGCCCACTCTGCTCTCTACAGAAAAAGAGAGAAGGCTGCATCTTCTGATGGTGTGAGGAAAATGATAGTTGAACCAGTAGACTCCCAAACTGATTCTGCAGGGACCCCTGGCCTCAACTCTGTAGGCAATGGCCAGCTGACTGTACCAAGAGAGAGCTGAGGCAGAATCTTCACAGCCATCATATCACTTTCTGCACGAAGAGATTTGTGCTCACCTTCCTCAGCATCTGAATCAATCTGTATTTTAGCACAGCAATACATGCCAGAGTCATTCACTGAGGCAAAATCTATTGAAAAGGACAAGCGATAGCCCATACTCCCACAGCACTTGGAGCGATTCGGAAATTTGTCCTCAAACTCTGCACATAGGGGCATGTGGTTCCCATCTGGAAACAGCTGAGAGTCACAGCTCCTCCCGCTATGATGGCTGCATCTGGAGACTGTTGAAAGGATTGCCCTGTCAGGAGGAAAAAAAAAAAAAAAAAGGAAAAAAGAAGCCGGAGGCTAGGCAGATGGTGAAATGATTTGAGGAGGAAGGGAATGAAAAAACCCTGCAGCATCTAGAAGGCATAAGGGATGGGATGTGTTTAAAACTA
Organism: Strix uralensis; assembly: GCF_047716275.1. Lineage (NCBI taxonomy): Eukaryota > Metazoa > Chordata > Aves > Strigiformes > Strigidae > Strix > Strix uralensis. The sequence continues at coordinate 9,029,513 of NC_133973.1, forward strand.
TAGGCAAGTTTCTCATCTGTCAATGAATAACCAGTAGAAATAGCTGACAGAAAATGTCAATGTATTAGAAACATTTCAAATGGTGAGGAAATCAGAAAAAAAAAAAAAGTCAGCAATGGAAATCTGCCTGTGGTGGCAGTGCAAGCGCAGGCACAAAGGACGTTGAGGAGGAAATGCTTAGGAAGGTAGAGTTGCATAACATTGGGCGTGGGCAGGGCAGTGTGAGAGTGCCTGAAATGTAAGAAAGTAGTTGAGTGGCTGGGATCAGTGGGAGATAACACTCACACACAACACCTGCACAGCTGACTTTATATATGTGTATGTGTGCATGCAATCACAGGAGCATGATGGAGCTGGATGGGAGCCCGAGTTTGAGGCAGGGCAGGGGGGATGCTGTGGGGTTTTCCTTTCTTCCTTCTGTAAATGTGCCTTTCTCCTCCAAAGAGACATCTGAAGGGAGGAAAAACTGCCCTTGGCCTTACACTGGGAGTGTGAATGATTATTGGGGCGTGAGGGTAGTGGTAAGGAGCTGGACAGGAATTCCCCTTTAAGGACACAGAGAGGTTACATGTAACACCTGCCTCCTCCTTGTGGGTTGTTTGCAGTAGAACAGGAGACTTTCTTTCCCTCACATGGGTCACATCCACTTCAAAATGTCCAGTGCTCTTGATGGTATGTAACATAAAAAACAGCATCCTGGTGGAAAGACCTGCATAGTTTGACATGGTCAACATGACCTTACGAAATTGAAGGGCGGGAACAAGAGGCATGCTTGCTGGGACACACACTCAAAGAACTGAAGCCTTGTTTCATTGAGACATAGCCACATCCATTCATCTGCAACCCTTCGCAGATGAGTCTGTCCTTTGGCTCATGACTCCCTTTTCCCTGGAGGCTCTCTCATTCTTTGTCAGACTCACATTTAACAGTCTGGCTCAGGGCTTTGGAAGCACTGTGATATGCACTTTTAGAAGCATAGTGCTCTGTGGTTCTGTTCATGGGTGAAAGGATGAGGAGGAACTTGAAAGCAGATGTTCAAAAGCTCTGTCACTTCTGGGTTCTCACAGGTGAAAATACGCCAGAGAAAGATATGTGCACAGAAATGTCTGGCTAGAGGGAAGCAGCAGGTGACGGAAATCATTAGATGTCCGAAGAATTGCAGATTCCCCATGTTTATGCAGCTGTGAATGGGCTGCCATGGGAAGGTGAGGGCAGGAACAGCTTTCAGTTCTGGCCACTTCTGTGTAGGAGGCATACCTGGCACTTGTATGTTTTGTTAATGCATACTTGGAGAGAGAGGGTTAGCCAGTGGATCAAACATAGAGCCTCAGTGTTGTGGGGCTTTGAAATGACCTGCCAAGGGAAGGTGAGGGCCAGCAACAGCTTTCAGTCCTGGGCATTTCTGTGTAGACCCCCTTGTTGGTGGCTCTCCATTTGCTTGCTGGGCTCTGACTCTCACCGAAAAGCGGGATAACAAAAACTTATCGGCACCAATTTGATGAAGATAAGCAGACACTTTTTTATTGACGGCCAGGTGCGCGGGTGAGTGCTCTCACCAACAACGTACACCAAGCTCAAAAATCATACAGATTATATAGGATTCAATCATACATATTAAATTAAGTGCTCATACATAAACATAATAATTCCTGGAAATCATTTCCATATTCCCGCCTACTCCTGATTCTGTGCAGTAGAGTCTAGAAATACCTAGAAATGAGTCTGGGGTATACTGTGAGTAGGTGGTCAATGAGTTGGTGGTTGCGATCTCCCCCTGCCAGAATTACCTTTTGCCTAGTTTCACTGCTTCTTGGCAGAGAATTGCAAGTTGTTACAGTTCGTTTTCCCCAGTTCTCATTAATTCTAAATTCTGACATCTCTGGACATTCCTAACAATGTATAATAAATTACTCTTTGTTTAGACATTTCTATAGTAACTTCAAACAAAATCATCTTTAATCATAAATCTAATTATCTAAGCAGTACCTAGATGTACCTAGTAGATGATTACTGACAAATTCTTCAGCCCTGATATGGGGCTGTACAGAGGAGTTCGTAGTAGCATTAATTGCTGTGTAATGTGCAAATACAAGATAAATGTAAACATTTGACTCTACTATTTCTATGAAAACATTATAACTTCTTAAAAAGTTTCATTATACTTTATAATTCTTGATTCATATATCTATTGATTCTAATATTACTAAAATCATCAAATAGAATCAACTCGATTAGGTGGTAAATAACCAACATGACCATTGTGATGACTAGGTTTTAGAGCAAAGACAGAGCCCTAGTTTTGATGAGGATGTAAAATGACCTGCCAGGGAAGGTGAAGGCCAGCAACACTTTTCAGTGCTGACCACTTCTGGGTTGGAGCCTTCTCTGGCTGCTGTCTGTTTCCTTGCTGTTTTCTGATGATGGTGATGCTTAGCTGTTAGAGCAAACACAGAACCCTGGTTTTGCTGGAGCTGTGAATGAGCTGCCAAGGCAAGGTGTGGGCCAGAAACAGGTTTCACTCCAGGCCACTTCTGTGTGGGAGCCTTACCTGGAAGTTTTCTCTGTTGTTTATTAGGTCTGTGTAAGAGGGAGGCAGTAAGTAACGGAGATCATCAGGTGTCAAAACAATTGCAGATCCTCTGTGTTGATGAGACTGTGAATGGGCAGCCATTGGAAGGTGAGTGCCAGCAACAGCTGTCATTCCTGGACACTTCTGTGTAGAAACACTAGCTGGTTCCTGACCCTTTTCTTGCTGTGCTCTGATGATGGTAAAAATTAGTTGTTAACTAATTAGTTAATTAGGCCTGTGAAAGGATGGCCAAGGGATGGTCATTGCTATCAACAGCTTTTAGCCCAAGCCACATCTGTGTTGAAGACCTAGATGGTGTTTTTATATTTTGTTGCTGATTCTTGCAAGGGTGAGCATTAAGTGGTAGAGCAAGCACAGATCCCCAGTATTGGTGAGGCTATGTAAAGATAACCAAGGGATGGTGAAGGCCAGAAAGAGCTTTCAGTACTGGAACCTTCTGTATGGCAGCAGTTGCTAGATGTTTACAATTTTGGAGCTCAGATCTACCTAGACTGAGAAAGACTGACAAGACGTTTAATTAGCTAAGCAATTGCACAGCCCTGCTGTTGCTGGGCCTGTACAAGGATAGCCAAGGGAAGGTCAGGGCTATCAACAGCTTTCAGCCAAGGCCGCTTCTGTGTTGAAGTCCTAAGTGGTGAGTTTACATTTTGTTGTTGGCTCTTATGAGGGTGAGTGTTAAGTGGTGGAGCAAGCACAGAGCTGCAGCATTGGAGAGGCTGTGACAGGGCTGCCAAAGAGGATTGACAGCTAGAAACATTTTTCAGAAATAGCTACATCTGTGTGAGAGCAGTTGCTGGAGGGTTTTTCATTTGGCTAAGCGCTCTGGCGAGGGTAAGTGTTATGTGGCTAGGGAAGAGCAGAGCCACAAGGAAGTTGCCTGGACTGAAAGCTGTTGCTGGCCTTTACCTTCTGTTGGCTATCCTTTCATAGGTTCACAAACACAGGGGCTCTGCGCTTGCCGCACCACTTAGGGGCAAGAGTTAGTTAGAACAAGTTTAGCATTAAGGTTATAGTTAGGGTTAGTTTTTTAGGGCTACATTTATGATTAGACTTAGAGTTAGGGCCTTACAGTTAGGGTTTAGGCTTAGGGTCACGGTTAGGGTCTGTTAGGTTAGGCTTAGTGTTAGGGCCTTAGATTTAGGGTTAGGTTTAGGGCCTGAGGGTGAGAGTTAGAGTAAGTATTAGGGTTATGGCCTTAGGGTTAGGGCCTTAGGTTTAGGGTTAAGGTTTAGGGTTAAGGTCAGGGTTAGGATTAGGGTTAGTGTCTTAATGTTAGGATTAGAGTTAGGGTCTAAGTGTTAGGTCAAGTTTAGAGTTAGGGCCTTAGGTTTAGTAACACTGAATGTAGTGTTTAGGGCCTTTGAGTGAGGTTTATAGTTAGAGTAAGGGTTAGGGTTATGGCCTTAGGGTTAAGGTTAGGGTTAGTGTTTGAGTTAGGTTTAAGGTTAGGGTCTTAGGGTTATGATTAGGATTAGGGCTTTAGGACTGGGGTTAGGGTTATGGCCTTAAGTTTAGGGTTAGGTTTAGAGACTAAGAATTTGGGTTAGGGTTCGCATTAGTGATTTAAGGTTAGTGTTAGGGTTAGAGTTAGTTACGGTCTGGTTTAGGTCCTTAATAAGGTTAGGGTCTAAGTGTTAGGTTAGATTTAGTGTTAGGGTCTTAGGTTTAGTGTTAGGTTTAGGTCATTAAAGTGAGAGTTAGAGTTAAAATAAGGGTTAGGATTATGTCAGCATTAGGATTAGGTTTAGGGATTTAGAGTTAGTTTTAGGGTTAGAGTTAGAGTTAGGGTTAGTGCCCTAGGGTTAAGTTTTGGGTTTTAGAGTTAGGGTTAGGGTTAGGTTTAGGGCTAGGGATAGTGTTAGTGTTAGGTTTAGGGTTAGGATTAGGGTCAGAGTTAGGGATAATTTTAGGGTTAAGTATAGGGTTAGGGCCTTAGGTTTAGGATTAGAGGTAGGTCCTTAAGGTTCAGGTTAGGATGAGGGGTTTAGGGTTCGGGTTAGGATTAGGAGTTTAAGGTTCAGGTAAGTGTTAACCTTAGGGCCTTAGGGTTATCATTAAGACCAGGTTTAGGGTTATGTTTAGGATTAGTTAGGGTTAGGGCCTTAGGTTAAAGTTTAGGGATTTCAGATTATGGTTAGCATTAGGGATAGTGTTAGTTTTAGGTTTAGTGTTATGGTTAGGGTTAGTTTTAAGGCCTTAGTGTTAGGGTTAGAGGCTATTGTTAGGTTTAGGGTTAATTAGGGTTAGTGTTTGGGTTAGGTTTATGGATTCAGGATTATGGTTAGGGTTTGGTTTATGTATAAGGTTAGGGTTAGGGTTTTAGGGTTAGGGTTGAGATTAGGGTTAGGGGTAGGTTTAGCTTTACAGTTAGAGTTAGGTTTAGGGTCTTAATATTAGGGTTAGGGGTTAGTGTTACAGGTTCAGTTAGGGGTTAGGTTTAGGGCTAGGGCTAGGCTTAGGGTTTATGCTAAGTGTTAGGGTTAGGGTTAGGATTAGGACTTTAGGGTTAGGATTATTGTTGGGTTTAGGATTACAGTTAGGGCTTTAGGATTAACCTTTTAGGGCTAGGTTTAGGGTGACGTTTAGGGTTACAGTTAGGATTGGGTTTAAGGCCTTTGGATTAGGGTTAGGTTTAGCGTTAGGGATAGAGTCTTAGTATAAGGATTAGGTGTAGGTTTAGGTTTACTGTTAGGACCTTTGTGTCAGGGTTAATGTTAGGGCTAGGTTTGGGGCCTTAGTGTTAGGGTTAGGGTTAGAGTTACAGCCTAAGTCTAGGGTTATATTTACAGCCTTAGCATTAGTGTCAGTGTTAGTTTTAGGGCCTTACAGTTTGGGTTAGGGTTAGGTTTAGCAGTAGTGTTAGGGTCTTAGGGTTAGGGTTTGGATTAGGGTTAGGGATGTGATTAGGGTTAGGTCTTTAGGGTTGGGATTACGGATAGGGTTTACCTTTAGGGGTAGGTTTGGGGGTTTGTTTAGGGTTAGGTTTAAAGTTAGAGTTAGAGCCTTAAATTTAGTGTTAGAGTTTATGTTATATATAGGATTAGGGTTAGGGCCTTAGGGTTAGGGTAATTATTAGAGTTAGGGTTAGGTTTAGGGGTTTAGGTTAGGTTTAGGGTTAGGGGTTAGGAATAGGGTTAGAATTAGAGTTAGGGTAGGTTTTAGGTGGTAGGGTTAGGCTTACAGTTAGGGTTCAGCATAGATTCAGGTTTAGGGTTAGGGTTAGGCTTAGGTTTAGGTTTAGAATTACTGTTAGGGTCAGTATTAGGTGGTAGGGTTAGAGATAGGGTTAGGTTTAGGTTAGGATTAGAGTTTAGGTTTAGTGCTAGTTTTAGGTTATGATTAGGTTTAGGGTTATGAAACCTCTCAACTTCTTGGGATGATGGCTCAGATTCACCGATTCCCAGGTCAGGGTTAAGGTGAAATGATACCAGGGATTCTTCAATTCACAAAACTTCTTTTTTGTTCACTCTCAGCAGATATTGGCATGAAACTTTTTGAGCAAGTCTTGCAACGTCTGCAACAAACAGTAAACTTCATAACGTACACCAACAAACTGATGCCAACTAGTGGCAAATCTTATAACATACCCTCACAAGCAGCAGACATGCCCCAAGAAGCCGCAAACATGCCCCGACAAGCCTTACCTTATACACAGGGGTACAGAATGAGAGGGAAAAGTAGATAAGAGACAAAAAGAGAGTGCGAGAGGCAGGGGAGGGAGAGAGAAAGACAAAAGAGAAAGATTTCACCAGTCCTCGTTCTGTAAGCCAAAATATCTTGCTAACATTTTTTTTTACTGAGAATAGAGTAGGTCAATATAACCTTTGGAATGTGCAGACACAGTTGAAGGTTGGTGTTTTCATAAAGAAGAAAGGGGTTTGAAGATAAGAAAATAATAAAGACAGTTGGGGTCTGTTCTTAAAGATAACAGGAACAAGCATGGGACAAACTAAAACAAACCAGCTCAAGACACAACTGAGCTGCACAATCCTCCCCAAACTACCTTTGTGAGCATGCATGACCACTGAGGTCAACCAGCAGACACAGTGAGGAAGACCACTGATGACCACCAGAGACCTCTCAAGACCACCACCCAGCAAGAAAGTGCATGCATAATTAGGATGCAAATATTATAATTAGTTCCAGGAAATCTAATGTATATGTAACTCACTTCTCAGAAAAAATATGAATATGTATGATCTCACTGTATATTAGCTGCAGCTTATAGATCCGGGGTGTGCTCACTTTTTGTGAAGCTATTTGCATGTGTGTCCAGTGTTGCAATAAAGAATGACTGCTTTCTAAAACTCAAAAATGAGTCTCAGAGAGTTCCTCTGCCGGCTTTTACAGTAACAGTTCCATCATTGGTCCAACCAGCCTAGGGGTCCAGTTCCGGAGGGGTGCAGCCACCTGGGGCTTTGTCTCCTGTCCTCTTATAATTCCTTACCCCTCCTCTGGGCAGGCACTTGGACTCGTTAGGCTAATTAGACATCACATGCAGTCTGCGATTCTCAAATTCTCCTTGCTTTGGTGCATGCGTAGTTTGTACCTTCAGATTCTTCTGGAAATGGTTCGGTGGGCTTGGGGGTCATTGGGGATTTATTCCCCGCTCCCTGCGGGTATGACCATTCTCTGACCTTTCCTTTTGGCACATGCGTCATGAAAACGGCTTCTCTATTGGCTCTTTACAATCACTTATCATGGGGAATTTCAGCCTCCAGAAAGTGTGGTCCCACCTCCATGGGACCCCCTCCTCTTGCCATGTCTTCCTGCCATTGCCTGCACAGCCCTGGTGTGTGCACAGAGACCATCATCTTTACGAAAGTTCTGTATCAGATGTTTGAGACATAACTATGGTTTCATCAAATCATAGTTTGGTTAGTCACAGGTTAGGGTTAGCATTAGAGTTAGGTTTAGGGCCATATGTTAGGGTAAGGGTCATTAGGGTTAGGGTTAGGATTAGGATTAGGTTTAGGGTTAAGACCAATGTTTAGGCTGAGATTTAGGATTAGGGTAAGGGTTAGTGTTAGGGCCTTAGGGTTAGGGTGAGTGTTAAGGCCTTATGGTTAGGCATAGGGTTTGGTTTATGGTTAGGGTTACAGCCTTAAGGAAATGGTTAGGGTTAGGGTTAGTGTTAGAGTTAGGCTTGGGGTTAGGGTCTTAGGGCTAGGGTTAGTCTTAGGCTAGCAGTGGTGTTAGGGCCTCAGGGTTAGGATTTGATTTAGGGTTAGGGTTACAGTTAAGGTTAGGGTTAGGGCCTTATATTTAGGGTTACGACAAGGGTCAGGGCCTTAAGGTTAGAGTTACGTTTAGGTTTAGGGACGCAGGGATACAGTTAGGGTTAGGGGCTAGGGCCTTAGGTTTAGGCTTAAGGGTAGGGTTAGGGCCTTAAGTTTAGGGTTACGGGTAGGGTTACGGTTATAGCCTTAGGGTCAGGATCTGGGTAAGATTTATATTTAGTGTTAGGACCTTAAGAATATGTTTAGGCTTAGGGTTAGGTTTATGGTTAGGTTCAGGATTACAGTTAGGACTAGGGTCTTTGGGTTAGGGGTAGGCTTAGTGTTAAGGCTAGGGTTAGGTTAGTCTTAGGGAATTAAAGTTAGGGTTAGTGTTAGTGCCTTAGGATTAGGGTTAGAGTTAGGATTATATTCAGGTTTAGGGCCTTGGTGTTAGTGTTAGGGTTATGGCCCTAGAGTTATTTTTAGGGATAGGGCTTTAGGATCAGGGTTAGGGTTAGTGTTGGGTTTAGGGTTACGGTTAGGTTTAGTGTTAGTGGTTAGGGACTAAGTTCAGGGTTAAGGTTAGGGCTAAGGCTTAGTGTTAGGGTTATTGTTAGGATTAGTGTTACGATTAGGGCCGTATATAGAGTTAAGGGTATAGGGTTAGGATTAGGTTTAGTGGTTAGGGTCTTAGGGTTAGGTTTATGATTAGAGTTAGGGTTATGGTTAGTGCCTTATGGATAGGGATAGGTTTATTGTTAGGTTTAGTGTTAGAGTTAGTGGTTAGGGTTAGAGTCAAAATTTTTTAGGGTTAGGGCCATTACGGTTAGGGTTTGAGTTTGCTTTAGGGTTAGCGTTAGGGTTAGCAAGTGCAAAGCCACAGATTTGCTCTTGGACTGGACAGCCTGCAAAGCAATCGGGAAATCCAGGCAAAGAATTCCATTCTACTACCTTATCTGTGGCTGGGCAGGAGATGTGTTTGGATTGTTTCTCTGGATGTGCAAGAATGCTTGAATGCCAAAGCAAGAGCGGGGCCCCCGATTTGCTGTTGGGCTGGACAGAATACAAAGCTCTTCAGAAAGCCAGGCAGAGAATTCCCTTCTACGACCTTCTCTGCGGCTGGGCAGGAGATGTGTTTGGATTGTTTCACTGGGTGTGGCAAGAATGCTTATTCAGGGCCAAAGCAAGCGCATTGCCCCAGATTTTCTCTTGGACTGGACAGCCTGTAAAGCACTTGGGAAAGCCAGGCATAGAATTACCTTCTATCACCTTCTCTGTGGCTGGACAGGAGACATGTTTGGGTTGTTTCGCTGGATGTGGAAAGAATGCTTGTTTAGGGCTAAAGCAAGAGCAGAGCACCAGATTTTCTATTGGGCTGAACAAGCTGCAAAACACTCAGAAAAGACAGACAGAGAATTCCCTTCTACCATCTCCTCTGTGGTGGGCAGGAGATGTGTTTGAATTGTTTCGCTGGATGTGGAAAGAATGCTTGTTCAGGGCCAAAGCAAACGCAGAGTCCCAGACTTGGGCTGGACAGTTTGTAAAGCACTTAGGAAAGTCAGCAAGAGAATTCCCTTCTATCTCCCTCTCTGTGGCTGGGCAGGAGATGTGTTTGGATTGTTTCGCTGGATCTGTGTCGCAGATGAAAGTATTGACACGGTAATATTTAGTAAGAAATCTAGGTTTATTAATAACTAACAGCAATTTATTATTATAAAATAATTCAGAAATACTAAAAGAAAGAAAAGTGACTTATTCAGATTCTAAAATGACAAGATTCACACTAACTTACTTAACGGTACCTATATATATACATGCACATACACAAAACGGACAAACATACAGAAACAAAGGTGTTTGGATTCAGTAGAATGAACACAAAACGGACATACACACACAGAAACAAGGGTACGTAACCCCCTCCCCCCCCCATCAGTAAAGAGAAGCTAGCTCAAAGAAAATTTCCCTCTCGAGTTTAGAGCAAATACTCACAATGCCTTGGCATTCCTCAACGGGCGACAATTGAGACTCGAGCGGGGGACTTCGCCCTGGCCTTCCATCTGGAGCAGACGACACCTTAAGGGTTTGGTACCTGAGAGGCATCCCAGCTCAGGGGAGATGCTGGTCACAGGCCCACTGCAATCCAGGAGAGCTCAAAGGGTCTTCCTGGTGGTCGCCATTTATAGGGTCCAAGATAACTGACATTTGTCAAATACCTTCTGGTGCCTTCCAGCAGTTACACAAGAATTTGATTAATGTGCGACTCTGTTATTGTTCCCATTTGACCACATCCCAGGCACAGGTGTGCCAGGCCCTTAGGAGTTGATGGGCCGTTATAGCTGTTTCCAAGCAATCGGGAGGGGCAGGAGCCAGGCTCGTTAACATTATCAGTCCTTATCTCCACAAATTGGTGTATAGCTCGGGGGATGTGGATGGAATTGCACCTAGCACCAAGCAGCCCAACAAAGAGGGGCGGGGGGTAAGAATTGCACTACCACAATCTGTCAAGAATGCTTGTTCAGGGCCAAAGCAAGCGTGGAGCCCCAGACTTCCTGTTGGGCTGGACTGGCTGCAAGGCGCTTAGGAAAGCCAGAAAGAGAATTCCCTAACACTACCCTCTCTGTGCCTGGGCAGGAGATGTGTTTGGATTGTTTCATTGTATGTGGCAAGAATGCTTATTCCGGGATAAAGCAAGCACAGATCCCCAAATTTGCTCTTGCGCTGGACAGACTGCAAAGCGCTTAGGAAACCCAGCAAGAGATTTCCCTTCTACCAACTTCTCTGTTCCTGCGAAGGACATGTTTTCGGACTCTTCCGATGGATGTGTAAAGAATGCTTGTTCAGGGCCAAAGGAAGCGCAGAGCCTGAGATTTGTTGTTGGGCTGGACAGGATACAAAGCACTCAGGAAAGCCAGCAAGACAATTCCCTTCTACCACCTTCTCTGTGCCTGGGTTGCACATGTGCCTGTACTCTTCCGATAGATGTTGAAGGAATGCTGGTTCAGGGCCAAAGCAAACATAGAGCCCCAGATTTGCTGTTTGGCTGGATAGGATGCAAAGCACTTGGGAGAGCCAGCAAGAGAATCCCTTCTATCTCCTCCTCTGTGGCTGCGAAGGACGTGTTTGAACTCTTCTGATGGATGTGGCCAGAATGCCTGTTCATGGCCAAAGCAAGAGCAGAGCCACAATTTTTCTATTGGGCTGGACAGGCTGCAAGGCACTCGGGAAACCCAGGCAGAGAATTCCCTTCTACTACCTTCTATGTGTCTGTGCAAAACGTGTGTTTGGATAGTTTCGTGTCAGGGAAGGCATCTGTTCTGCCAGCAACCTGATTGAAGAGGAGTTTGACCTTGACAAGATTCCAGTGTACCCTTGAGATAGGGAAGCTTTGCTTCAAGCAAATAACTTTCAAGGAGCTGCAGACTACACAGCAGGATGAAGTAAACACGGAGAAACCTGATAAAGGTTATCCAATGAGAATGTTAAAAACAGCTTTTTGACCAAGTATATTGCGACACTCTGGCACCTGAAATATATAAAAATGCATGCTTTTAGTAATAAAAAAAACTAGCCGCTTATTCACCCATGTGTGTGTATGTGTGTGTTTGTCTCTTTGTCCGTCTCTACAGCGACATCTGGTGACCCTGACGTGTGACGACGACGTGCAACAAGGCCAAGATCGCAACTTGGCAAGGACGTGATTCGGGATTCGCAACTTAGCAAAAGTGGGCTGCAGGATGACGTGCAGCGGAGACGGAGCCCACTGAGGCTGAGAACAGTGGGAATCTGCTTGGTCCATACCTGAACTTTGACACCTAATAAGGTGAGCCACTGGGAACGGGACTATAGCCATGGAACAGCATTTAACAAAAGAAGAAGGAAAAATATTGTCCACATGGAAAGCATTACTTAAATGTAAGGGTGTTAAGACTAGTGAATATGGGCTAAGGCGAATGCTCCTTTGGAGTAAAATGCACGGATTTGAAGCAACAGCTGCCACGGCATTTAGTATATCAGTGTGGCAGGCAGTAGGGCAAAAATTATGGGGTGCAATTGCTAAAAGGGTCAAAAGAAGCAGCAGAATTGTTTACTCTCTGAGTGAGACTAAAAGAATGGAAAGCAGAATGGGACAGTAAGGAAAGGGAACTAGAGGCAGCAACTGCTGAAACAAACAAAACATGCTCTGTTAACGAAAATGCTGTGATCAAGACTATGACATAGAAACTGTAACAGAGAAACTGGGAGTGTTACAACTCCCTGCGGAGCCTGATTTGCCTAATTCTTCAACTAAAGGTCTAAATAAGAAACTAAACAAATCCTCTAGTCATCCATCACCTGCTGATCAGATTAAAGTTGTGAACACAGGAAGTCCTCAAAAGACTAGTCCCATGGGTTTAATTATAAAACCTCCTCTCAGCAGCTAGAAGAATTTGCTAATAAAGGCAAACCTACTGTATCCAGTGCCCCCCCTGTGGGAAAAGAGGAGTTCCGGTTACCTCACTCCTCTTCCATCACTCATATGCATGTTCCTTTGCCAAATGATGAGGACAAATGCTCGACACAGCCCACTCGAGTTAAAGATTGTTCCTCTCTGTGCTCTGTAGCGGGCAAAAAACCCTGTACAGGCTCTGTCAAACGTCGTTCACAACCACCTCCTCCGCCTCCATCTAGTCAATATCAAACCCCTAGTCAGCTGTTACAGATGATGAAACAAAGCTCTAACTTTATAGAACCTACTGCAACCCCCGTGGAGGAAGAGATAGAAACAGAATCAACAATGAATCCCTCTCAGATCCTTTTGTCTTTTTCGGGGTACAGTAGTGATGAGGATGATGAGGAGGAGGGAGGAGCAGGCGCAATAAAAAATGCAACTGCAGCGTCGCAGATTGCAGACCCTGACCATGTCAGCAAATCTGCCCTCCTGTGGACTTTGCCCCCTGCTACTGTGACTGTTCTGCCTCGTCACCCTGCTCAGTTTTGGGCTCACGTTAGCAAGCAAGCGGCCAAAGTGGGAAACTTGGATCTAGTCGAGAAACTTGACCCTTGTCGTCCGCAAACTTATAATGATACCGGTGCCCCGGGAACATTTCCTGTTTATAAGGCAGTGGCTGGCACTAACCAACATGACTAGCACAACCCCATCCCGTGGAAGGTGGTGCAAGATTTACAAACAAAATCAGCACAGTTCGGTATTAACTCTCCTGAGGTTATGCAGTTAATTAGAATCATCAGTACCAACTTGTTATGTCCTTATGATATTACTCATCTTGCACAAGTGTTATTTCAGCCTATACAGCTTATGGGCTTTCAGTCTACCTGGAGGCAAATGGCTCAAGCTGTTGCGATTAATAATAGGGGCCTGCCGCTGCACGACCCATGGCTTGGTGTTGGTGAAGATGCTTTACTAGGAGTGGGACCGTTTATTAATCCTCAATTACAGGCGACATGGCACCCCCTTATTTTAGAACAATACCAACAATTAGGAATTAATGCCTTAAAAAGAACCATGGAGCTAGTGGCCCCAAAGCAGAAATACGTTGTTATTCAGCAGGGACCCAGAGAACCGTTTTTGCAGTTTGTTGAAAAAATTTCTGCCACTTTAGAAAAACAAGTAGATGATGATGATGGACTGCGACAGATATTGTGTAAGCAATTGTCAAGAGATAATGCTAATGAGGACTACCAAAAAATTATTGAAGCCATGCCTGGAGACCCCTCTGTACCTGATAGAGTTGTTGCATGCTCTAAAGTTGGCACTGTGGAGCATAAAGTGGCTGCACTAGCTAAGACCATGAAGGCTAAACCTGCTCCCAAGTGCTTTGGATGTGAACAGGAGGGACACGTTAAAGCAAATTGCCCTGCCAGCCAAGAAAATCCAAGAAACTCTGCCAGCAATTCCACAGGAGTAACCTGCAGCCGCTGTGGAAAAATAGGGGACTTTGCCAAACAATGTTGGTCCAAATTTCATGCTAGCGGACAGCGTCTCCGGGGAAATGGGAAGGCGAGTGCGAGGGGGCGCACGACAATAAAAAAAATCCCTCCTGCACGTCATGGGCTCGCCACCTCTCTATGAGAGGCTCACAGCCGAAACTGTCGGGTCAGCAGGACTGGATGTATCCACTGCCGACACAGTAACCATTATAACGACAGACATCGTTAAAGTACCGTTAGATGCAAAAGGACCTATAGGGTGTGGTCTAAGTGCTTTATTGATTGGGAGATCTAGCCATACCTTAAGTGGATTAATTGTGCATGTGGGAATTATCGATGCTGATTATAGTCGCCAAATCTGTGCTATGATTTCTACTCCCTATCCGCCTGTAACCATTCCCAAAGGAACTCGAATTGCTCAACTTGTACCATTTTTGAGCTGTGTTCCCAAAACAGAACACCGGGAGCGACATGACGGAGGATTTGGCTCCACAGGACCCCCGCAGGTCTTCTGGTCACGGGCTCTCTCATCACAAAGACCACAGATGGCCTGTATACTATCCAGCAGAGGGCACTCGCCGACGTCAGTAAAACTTACAGGACTTCTGGACACAGGAGCTGATGTAACTATTATATCTCAGTACTCATGGCCACCCACCTCGCCAATTGTAAATACGGGAATGGGAGTGGTAGGACTGGGAGGGTCAACAAAAGCAGGAGTAGCAGCTATGCCTATTCTGATCACCAATCCTGAGGGTCAACAGGCAACCGTCAAGCCCTATGTGATGACAGCCCCCCTAAACCTATGGGGGAGGGACTGTTTGTCACAATGGGGAGTGAAGATTACTATGGATTTTTGACGGAGGCCACTGTGCTGCAGGGTGTAAAACAACCCACACTTGTATTGACCTGGTTAACAAATAACCCTGTGTGGGTGGATCAGTGGCCCCTGTCAATTGAGAAATTAAAGGCCCTGCAGGAGCTGGTGATGGAACAGCTAGCTGTTGGACTTATTGAGCCTTCTCACAGCCCATGGAATAATCCAGTGTTTGTAATTAAAAAGAAATCAGGAAAACGGTGATTTTTGCATGATCTATGGCAAATAAATGCTGTTATGACCACAATGGGGGCCCTACAACTGGGCCTACCCTCACCTGCCATGATTCCTATGGATTGGGAAATCATTGTGATAGATTTAAAGGATTGTTTCTTTACTATCCCATTGGCATCCCAAGATAAAGTTGCATTCTCTGTGCCTTCTCTAAATCATGCAGAGCCTTCGAAAAGGTACCATTGGAAAATTTTGCCACGAGGCATGAAAAATTCAACAAAAATTTGTCAATGGTTTGTAGCCCAGACTTTGTCACCTGTGAGAGAAAAGTTCCCTACTAGCTATTGTTACCATTATATGGATGACATCCTGTTAGCAGCAAACATCAAGGAGCAGTTGAACAGCATGGAGCATTTATCCAGCGAGTCCTTGCAACAATATGGATTGGTTATTGCTCCTGAAAAGGTACAAAACGTAGAACCAGGGAAATATCTGGGAATGACAATTACAAGCAAGCAGGTTATGCCCCAACCTGTGAAACGCAACCTTGAAATTAAAACTCTCAATGATGTACAGAAACTGATGGGATCCTTAAATCGGATAAGGCCCTATCTTGGACGTACCAATTCTCAGTTGCAACCATTCCTGGAGTTACTAAAACATTGTAATGATCCAGCAGAACCCAGAATACTAAACAAGGAAGCATTAAGTGTAATTCACATGGTAGAACAATCTATACACGAGAGATTTCTCTCTCAAATAGATCTGTCTCAGTACAATTCTTTGTACTAATTGACAAAACTGTACCATTCGGTGCTCTAGTACAATGGAACCCTGAATGGGATGACCCATTACATATTCTGGAATGGATGTTTCTGTCATTCCGACCATGAAAAACTCCTCCTGGACTGTTTGAGCTTATTGCAGATGTGATCATAAAAGTGAGAAAACGATGTTTAGAACTAACAGGGCATGATCCGGATACGGTCGTTTTACCTGTGCCAAATTGGTATTTTGAATGGTGCCTGGCAAATAATTACAAGCTGCAGGCAGCCATGGCAAGTTTTCAAGGACGGATATCATATCACCTGCCATCACACCCGCTGCTGAAATTTGCTCAGGAAGTACCATTTGGTCAGAAAAATTTAAGCCAACCAGAACCCATGAAAGGCCTCACTGTTTTTACAGATGGCTCAGAAAAAAACAGGTAAGGCAGCAGTAGTATGGTATGAAAACCATGATTGGAAAAAACAAGGTAGTACATCAAAAAGGTTCCCCACAGGTAGTGGAGCTACGTGCCATGGCTGTTGCCTTCTCTATTTTTACTTCTCCTGTGAATATTTTAACTGATTCAGCATATGCAGCTAACTTGGTTGCTCGATTGAGTAAAGTGGTCCTGACTATGTCAGAGAAGCAATTATTATTTGATGTGCTTGTGGAGCTCTGGAAGAGTATTCAACAATGAAAAGAACCTTATTTTGTCATGCATGTCTGTAGTCATGCTACTTTGCCAGGGTTTTACATGGAAGGCAACGCTAGAGCAGATGCTCTTGTTTCTACTATGGCTCTGAGTCCTGTTCCTAACATGAAGCAACAAGATGTAGTATCACATCAATTTTTTCATCAAAAAATGATGAGCTTTTTGAGCTTTACAACAACAGTTTGGTCTATCTCATACTGAATCTCACTCTATAGTAGCTGCCTGTCCTGATTGTCAAGGAACTCACACTCCAGTGTATTTCGGTACCAACCCCAGAGGTATGCAGGCTCTACAAATTTGGCAAACTGATGTTACTCATATAGATGAATTTGGCCGACAGAAATATGTTCATGTTTCTATTGATACTTATTCTCATGCCTTGGTAGCAACAGCACATAATGGAGAAACATTTGCAGAAGGCCTTTTCTATGCTTGGGGTGCCGCGCCAGATCAAAACAGACAACGGCCCAGCATATGTTTCAAAAAAAGTTCAAACGTTTTTCAATTGGTGGGGTGTTACTCATATTACAGGTATTCCCCATTCTCCAACAGGGCAAGCAATTGCTGAACGTGCGCATGGCACGCTGAAGCGACAACTTCAAAAACAAAAAGGGGAAATGATTGGGGAACTACCCCAGGCACGTTTAGATAAAGCAGTTTATGTTCTTAACTTTCTCCACTATCGGGATAATTCTTCTCTACCTCCTCTTTTTCAACATTTTTACTCTCTTTCTTCAAAACAAAAGGGCGTCAAAGCACATGTTAAAGATTTGGTTACTGGCCAGTGGAGTGGACCATGTGAATTATTAACCTGGGACAGGGGTTATGCTTGTGTCTCTGCAGATGCTGGCCCTCGCTGGGTTCCTGCTTGGTGTGTTCGGCCTGTGCTGGAACCTGGGTGAAGAATGGGTAGTTCCACAATCCGAGCAGAATATCTGGGTAACTCTGGCAAACATGATGTATCAGGAAACTTTGTGTCTCTCTACTGCAAGCCCTGAAAACCCATTCTCCACGTGCTTGGTGCGATTGCCAGTAGACACATGACCGAACCCACTGCGCAATGTAGATCTCTGCAACTCTCCAAAAAGCTGTACGGACAATTGGGATTTAGTGTATGCTCACTTACCTCAAGTGATACAGGAACCACAAGAACTGGAACTACTAGGATCAGTAATCATGGACGCCTGTGTGTTTTTTAATTATACAAGTAGTACAAAACATAAAGGACAGAATGTAAATGCCACTTTACCGATTTATCACAATGCAACAGCTTGGTGTGCCTATACCACTCCGAAGGTATCTCAGTCATTTGGTGTTCCCATTGCTCTACCCCCTGGAATATTCTCGGTATGTGGGGATAGAGCATAGGGAGGACTGCCCTCAAAAATTAATGGTGGCCCATGTACCCTTGGTCATCTTACTTTGCTGACACCTAGTATTACAAAAGATATTGACTAATTTGGGGTGTTGGCTGAGTAAGCAGGACAGGGCTACATCACTGGCACTTAGTGGGTTACTAACTGATGTAGATAGCATTAGACATGCTATTTTGCACAATAGAGCTGCCATAGATTTCTTGCTTTTAGCACAAGGACATGGGTGCGAAGATTTTGAAGGAAAGTGTTGTATGATTTTATTGGATCATTCTGAGTCGATCCATAAAAGCATACAGCAGCTAAAACAAGGAGTAAAACATTTACAGGTGGATGATAATCTAGATTGGTTAACCAAAATGTTCAAAAGCTGGGGACTATCGGGATGGTTAACATCTTTGGTCAAGACTTTGGGACTAATTATCACGATAGTTGTGGTTGTGTTACTGATGTTGCCTTGCTTTGTCAGTTTCTTGCAAAGGGCCCTGCAAAAAACTGTTCATGCAATATTTTCAGCACAAATACAAAAAGGGGGAATTGTCGGGGAAGGCAGCTGGTCTGCCAACAACCTGATTAAAGAGGAGTTTGACCTTGACAAGATTCCAGTGCACCCTTGAGATAGGGAAGCTTTGCTTCAAGCAAATAACTTTCAAGGAGCTGCAGACTACACAGCAGGATGAAGAAAGCAGGGAGAAACCTGATAAAGGTTATCCAATGAGAATGTTAAAACCAACTTTTTTGACCAAGTATATTGTGACACTCTGGCACCTGAAATATATAAAAATGTATACTTTTAGTAATAAAAAAAAAAAACTAGCCGCTTATTCACCCATGGGAGTGTGTGTGTGTCGCTTTGTCCGCCTCTACAGCAACAGTTTTGCTGTATGTAGTTAGAATGCTTGTTCCATGCCAAAGTAAGTGCAGAGCCCCACATTTGCTCTTGGGCTGGAAAAACTGCAAAGCACTAAGGAAACCCAGAAAGAGACTTCCCTTCTAACAACTTACCTGTACCTGCGAAGGACATGTGTTCAGACTCTTCCAATTGATGTCTAAAGAATGGTTGTTCAGGGTCAAAGGAAACACAGAGCCCCACATTTGCTCTTGGGCTGGACAGGATGAAAAGGACTCAAGAAAGCCAGTAAGAGCATACCCTTCTACTACATTCTCTGTGTCCGGGAAGGAAAACTGTTCGCATTTGCTTCACAGAACCGCTTTTCTGCAGGGAACATTAACGCTTGTTCAGGACGAAAGAAAGCACAGAGCCCCAGATTTGCTGTTGCCCTGGAGAGCTTGCAGAGCACTGGGGAAAGGCAGGCAGAGAATTCCCTGCTAGCACCTTCTCTGTGTCCGGGAAGGAGAAATGTTCATATTGTTTCACAGAATCGCATTTGCGTCGCTGCAGAGAACATTAACGCTTATTCAGGACGAAAGAAAGCACAGAGCCCCAGATTTGCTATTGCCCTGGAGAGCTTGCAGAGCACTGGGGAAAGGCAGGCAGAGTATTCCCTGCTAGCACCTTCTCTGTGTCCGGGAAGGAAAACTGTTCGCATTTGCTTCACAGAACCGCTTTTCTGCAGGGAACATTAACGCTTGTTCAGGACGAAAGAAAGCACAGAGCCCCAGATTTGCTGTTGCCCTGGAGAGCTTGCAGAGCACTGGGGAAAGGCAGGCAGAGAATTCCCTGCTAGCACCTTCTCTGTGTCCGGGAAGGAGAAATGTTCATATTGTTTCACAGAATCGCATTTGCGTCGCTGCAGAGAACATTAACGCTTATTCAGGATGAAAGAAAGCACAGAGCCCCAGATTGGCTGTTGCCCTGGAGAGCTTGCAGAGCACTGGGGAAAGGCAGGCAGAGAATTCCCTGCTAGCACCTTCTCTGTGTCCGGGAAGGAAAACTGTTCGCATTTGCTTCACAGAACCGCTTTTCTGCAGGGAACATTAACGCTTGTTCAGGACGAAAGAAAGCACAGAGCCCCAGATTGGCTGTTGCCCTGGAGAGCTTGCAGAGCACTGGGGAAAGGCAGGCAGAGAATTCCCTGCTAGCACCTTCTCTGTGTCCGGGAAGGAGAAATGTTCACATTGTTTCACAGAACCGCTTTTCTGCAGGGAACATTAACGCTTGTTCAGGACGAAAGAAAGCACAGAGCCCCAGATTGGCTGTTGCCCTGGAGAGCTTGCAGAGCACTGGGGAAAGGCAGGCAGAGAATTCCCTGCTAGCACCTTCTCTGTGTCCGGGAAGGAAAACTGTTCGCATTTGCTTCACAGAACCGCTTTTCTGCAGGGAACATTAACGCTTGTTCAGGACGAAAGAAAGCACAGAGCCCCAGATTTGCTGTTGCCCTGGAGAGCTTGCAGAGCACTGGGGAAAGGCAGGCAGAGAATTCCCTGCTAGCACCTTCTCTGTGTCCGGGAAGGAAAACTGTTCGCATTTGCTTCACAGAACCGCTTTTCTGCAGGGAACATTAACGCTTGTTCAGGACGAAAGAAAGCACAGAGCCCCAGATTTGCTGTTGCCCTGGAGAGCTTGCAGAGCACTGGGGAAAGGCAGGCAGAGAATTCCCTGCTAGCACCTTCTCTGTGTCCGGGAAGGAAAACTGTTCACATTTGCTTCACAGAACCGCTTTTCTGCAGGGAACACTAACGCTTGTTCAGGACGAAAGAAAGCACAGAGCCCCAGATTTGCTGTTGTCCTGGAGATCTTGCAGAGCACTGGGGAAAGGCAGGCAGAGAATTGCCTGCTAGCACCTTCTCTGTGCCCGGGAAGGAGAAATGTTCACATTGTTTCACAGAATCGCATTTGCGTCGCTGCAGGGAACATTAACGCTTATTCAGGACGAAAGAAAGCACAGAGCCCCAGATTGGCTGTTGCCCTGGAGAGCTTGCAGAGCACTGGGGAAAGGCAGGCAGAGAATTCCCTGCTAGCACCTTCTCTGTGTCCGGGAAGGAAAACTGTTCGCATTTGCTTCACAGAACCGCTTTTCTGCAGGGAACATTAACGCTTGTTCAGGACGAAAGAAAGCACAGAGCGCCAGATTTGCTGTTGCCCTGGAGAGCTTGCAGAGCACTGGGGAAAGGCAGGCAGAGAATTCCCTGCTAGAACCTTCTCTGTGTCCGGGAAGGAAAACTGTTCGCATTTGCTTCACAGAACCGCTTTTCTGCAGGGAACATTAACGCTTGTTCAGGACGAAAGAAAGCACAGAGCCCCAGATTTGCTGTTGCCCTGGAGAGCTTGCAGAGCACTGGGGAAAGGCAGGCAGAGAATTCCCTGCTAGCACCTTCTCTGTGTCCGGGAAGGAAAACTGTTCGCATTTGCTTCACAGAACCGCTTTTCTGCAGGGAACACTAACGCTTGTTCAGGACGAAAGAAAGCACAGAGCCCCAGATTTGCTGTTGCCCTGGAGAGCTTGCAGAGCACTGGGGAAAGGCAGGCAGAGAATTCCCTGCTAGCACCTTCTCTGTGTCCGGGAAGGAAAACTGTTCGCATTTGCTTCACAGAACCGCTTTTCTGCAGAGAACACTAACGCTTGTTCAGGACGAAAGAAAGCACAGAGCCCCAGATTTGCTGTTGCCCTGGAGAGCTTGCAGAGCACTGGGGAAAGGCAGGCAGAGAATTCCCTGCTAGCACCTTCTCTGTGTCCGGGAAGGAAAACTGTTCGCATTTGCTTCACAGAACCGCTTTTCTGCAGGGAACATTAACGCTTGTTCAGGACGAAAGAAAGCACAGAGCCCCAGATTTGCTGTTGCCCTGGAGAGCTTGCAGAGCACTGGGGAAAGGCAGGCAGAGAATTCCCTGCTAGCACCTTCTCTGTGTCCGGGAAGGAAAACTGTTCGCATTTGCTTCACAGAACCGCTTTTCTGCAGGGAACATTAACGCTTGTTCAGGACGAAAGAAAGCACAGAGCCCCAGATTTGCTGTTGCCCTGGAGAGCTTGCAGAGCACTGGGGAAAGGCAGGCAGAGAATTCCCTGCTAGCACCTTCTCTGTGTCCGGGAAGGAAAACTGTTCGCATTTGCTTCACAGAACCGCTTTTCTGCAGGGAACACTAACGCTTTTTCAGGATGAAAGAAAGCACAGAGCCCCAGATTTGCTGTTGCCCTGGAGAGCTTGCAGAGCACTGGGGAAAGGCAGGCAGAGAATTGCCTGCTAGCACCTTCTCTGTGTCCGGGAAGGAAAACTGTTCGCATTTGCTTCAGAGAACCGCTTTTCTGCAGGGAACATTAACGCTTGTTCAGGACGAAAGAAAGCACAGAGCCCCAGATTTGCTGTTGCCCTGGAGAGCTTGCAGAGCACTGGGGAAAGGCAGGCAGAGAATTCCCTGCTAGCACCTTCTCTGTGTCCGGGAAGGAAAACTGTTCGCATTTGCTTCACAGAACCGCTTTTCTGCAGGGAACACTAACGCTTGTTCAGGACGAAAGAAAGCACAGAGCCCCAGATTTGCTGTTGTCCTGGAGAGCTTGCAGAGCACTGGGGAAAGGCAGGCAGAGAATTCCCTGCTAGCACCTTCTCTGTGTCCGGGAAGGAAAACTGTTCGCATTTGCTTCACAGAACCGCTTTTCTGCAGGGAACATTAACGCTTGTTCAGGACGAAAGAAAGCACAGAGCCCCAGATTGGCTGTTGCCCTGGAGAGCTTGCAGAGCACTGGGGAAAGGCAGGCAGAGAATTCCCTGCTAGCACCTTCTCTGTGTCCGGGAAGGAAAACTGTTCGCATTTGCTTCACGGAACCGCTTTTCTGCAGGGAACATTAACGCTTGTTCAGGACGAAAGAAAGCACAGAGCCCCAGATTTGCTGTTGCCCTGGAGAGCTTGCAGAGCACTGGGGAAAGGCAGGCAGAGAATTCCCTGCTAGCACCTTCTCTGTGTCCGGGAAGGAAAACTGTTCGCATTTGCTTCACAGAACCGCTTTTCTGCAGGGAACATTAACGCTTGTTCAGGACGAAAGAAAGCACAGAGCCCCAGATTTGCTGTTGCCCTGGAGAGCTTGCAGAGCACTGGGGAAAGGCAGGCAGAGAATTCCCTGCTAGCACCTTCTCTGTGTCCAGGAAGGAAAACTGTTCGCATTTGCTTCTCAGAACCGCTTTTCTGCAGGGAACACTAACGCTTGTTCAGGACGAAAGAAAGCACAGAGCCCCAGATTTGCTGTTGCCCTGGAGAGCTTGCAGAGCACTGGGGAAAGGCAGGCAGAGAATTCCCTGCTAGCACCTTCTCTGTGTCCGGGAAGGAAAACTGTTCGCATTTGCTTCACAGAACCGCTTTTCTGCAGAGAACACTAACGCTTGTTCAGGACGAAAGAAAGCACAGAGCCCCAGATTTGCTGTTGTCCTGGAGAGCTTGCAGAGCACTGGGGAAAGGCAGGCAGAGAATTCCCTGCTAGCACCTTCTCTGTGTCCGGGAAGGAAAACTGTTCGCATTTGCTTCACAGAACCGCTTTTCTGCAGGGAACATTAACGCTTGTTCAGGACGAAAGAAAGCACAGAGCCCCAGATTTGCTGTTGCCCTGGAGAGCTTGCAGAGCACTGGGGAAAGGCAGGCAGAGAATTCCCTGCTAGCACCTTCTCTGTGTCCGGGAAGGAAAACTGTTCGCATTTGCTTCACAGAACCGCTTTTCTGCAGGGAACATTAACGCTTGTTCAGGACGAAAGAAAGCACAGAGCCCCAGATTTGCTGTTGCCCTGGAGAGCTTGCAGAGCACTGGGGAAAGGCAGGCAGAGAATTCCCTGCTAGCACCTTCTCTGTGTCCGGGAAGGAAAACTGTTCGCATTTGCTTCACAGAACCGCTTTTCTGCAGGGAACATTAACGCTTGTTCAGGACGAAAGAAAGCACAGAGCCCCAGATTTGCTGTTGCCCTGGAGAGCTTGCAGAGCACTGGGGAAAGGCAGGCAGAGAATTCCCTGCTAGCACCTTCTCTGTGTCCGGGAAGGAAAACTGTTCGCATTTGCTTCTCAGAACCGCTTTTCTGCAGGGAACATTAACGCTTGTTCAGGACGAAAGAAAGCACAGAGCCCCAGATTTGCTGTTGCCCTGGAGAGCTTGCAGAGCACTGGGGAAAGGCAGGCAGAGAATTCCCTGCTAGCACCTTCTCTGTGTCCGGGAAGGAAAACTGTTCGCATTTGCTTCACAGAACCGCTTTTCTGCAGAGAACACTAACGCTTGTTCAGGACGAAAGAAAGCACAGAGCCCCAGATTTGCTGTTGTCCTGGAGAGCTTGCAGAGCACTGGGGAAAGGCAGGCAGAGAATTCCCTGCTAGCACCTTCTCTGTGTCCGGGAAGGAAAACTGTTCGCATTTGCTTCACAGAACCGCTTTTCTGCAGGGAACATTAACGCTTGTTCAGGACGAAAGAAAGCACAGAGCCCCAGATTTGCTGTTGCCCTGGAGAGCTTGCAGAGCACTGGGGAAAGGCAGGCAGAGAATTCCCTGCTAGCACCTTCTCTGTGTCCGGGAAGGAAAACTGTTCGCATTTGCTTCACAGAACCGCTTTTCTGCAGGGAACATTAACGCTTGTTCAGAACGAAAGAAAGCACAGAGGCCCAGATTTGCTGTTGCCCTGGAGAGCTTGCAGAGCACTGGGGAAAGGCAGGCAGAGAATTCCCTGCTAGCACCTTCTCTGTGTCCGGGAAGGAAAACTGTTCGCATTTGCTTCACAGAACCGCTTTTCTGCAGGGAACATTAACGCTTGTTCAGGACGAAAGAAAGCACAGAGCCCCAGATTTGCTGTTGCCCTGGAGAGCTTGCAGAGCACTGGGGAAAGGCAGGCAGAGAATTCCCTGCTAGCACCTTCTCTGTGTCCGGGAAGGAAAACTGTTCGCATTTGCTTCACAGAACCGCTTTTCTGCAGAGAACACTAACGCTTGTTCAGGACGAAAGAAAGCACAGAGCCCCAGATTTGCTGTTGTCCTGGAGAGCTTGCAGAGCACTGGGGAAAGGCAGGCAGAGAATTCCCTGCTAGCACCTTCTCTGTGTCCGGGAAGGAAAACTGTTCGCATTTGCTTCACAGAACCGCTTTTCTGCAGGGAACATTAACGCTTGTTCAGGACGAAAGAAAGCACAGAGCCCCAGATTGGCTGTTGCCCTGGAGAGCTTGCAGAGCACTGGGGAAAGGCAGGCAGAGAATTCCCTGCTAGCACCTTCTCTGTGTCCGGGAAGGAAAACTGTTCGCATTTGCTTCACGGAACCGCTTTTCTGCAGGGAACATTAACGCTTGTTCAGGACGAAAGAAAGCACAGAGCCCCAGATTTGCTGTTGCCCTGGAGAGCTTGCAGAGCACTGGGGAAAGGCAGGCAGAGAATTCCCTGCTAGCACCTTCTCTGTGTCCGGGAAGGAAAACTGTTCGCATTTGCTTCACAGAACCGCTTTTCTGCAGGGAACATTAACGCTTGTTCAGGACGAAAGAAAGCACAGAGCCCCAGATTTGCTGTTGCCCTGGAGAGCTTGCAGAGCACTGGGGAAAGGCAGGCAGAGAATTCCCTGCTAGCACCTTCTCTGTGTCCAGGAAGGAAAACTGTTCGCATTTGCTTCACAGAACCGCTTTTCTGCAGGGAACACTAACGCTTGTTCAGGACGAAAGAAAGCACAGAGCCCCAGATTTGCTGTTGCCCTGGAGAGCTTGCAGAGCACTGGGGAAAGGCAGGCAGAGAATTCCCTGCTAGCACCTTCTCTGTGTCCGGGAAGGAAAACTGTTCGCATTTGCTTCACAGAACCGCTTTTCTGCAGAGAACACTAACGCTTGTTCAGGACGAAAGAAAGCACAGAGCCCCAGATTTGCTGTTGTCCTGGAGAGCTTGCAGAGCACTGGGGAAAGGCAGGCAGAGAATTCCCTGCTAGCACCTTCTCTGTGTCCGGGAAGGAAAACTGTTCGCATTTGCTTCACAGAACCGCTTTTCTGCAGGGAACATTAACGCTTGTTCAGGACGAAAGAAAGCACAGAGCCCCAGATTTGCTGTTGCCCTGGAGAGCTTGCAGAGCACTGGGGAAAGGCAGGCAGAGAATTCCCTGCTAGCACCTTCTCTGTGTCCGGGAAGGAAAACTGTTCGCATTTGCTTCACAGAACCGCTTTTCTGCAGGGAACATTAACGCTTGTTCAGGACGAAAGAAAGCACAGAGCCCCAGATTTGCTGTTGCCCTGGAGAGCTTGCAGAGCACTGGGGAAAGGCAGGCAGAGAATTCCCTGCTAGCACCTTCTCTGTGTCCGGGAAGGAAAACTGTTCGCATTTGCTTCACAGAACCGCTTTTCTGCAGGGAACATTAACGCTTGTTCAGGACGAAAGAAAGCACAGAGCCCCAGATTTGCTGTTGCCCTGGAGAGCTTGCAGAGCACTGGGGAAAGGCAGGCAGAGAATTCCCTGCTAGCACCTTCTCTGTGTCCGGGAAGGAAAACTGTTCGCATTTGCTTCTCAGAACCGCTTTTCTGCAGGGAACACTAACGCTTGTTCAGGACGAAAGAAAGCACAGAGCCCCAGATTTGCTGTTGCCCTGGAGAGCTTGCAGAGCACTGGGGAAAGGCAGGCAGAGAATTCCCTGCTAGCACCTTCTCTGTGTCCGGGAAGGAAAACTGTTCGCATTTGCTTCACAGAACCGCTTTTCTGCAGAGAACACTAACGCTTGTTCAGGACGAAAGAAAGCACAGAGCCCCAGATTTGCTGTTGTCCTGGAGAGCTTGCAGAGCACTGGGGAAAGGCAGGCAGAGAATTCCCTGCTAGCACCTTCTCTGTGTCCGGGAAGGAAAACTGTTCGCATTTGCTTCACAGAACCGCTTTTCTGCAGGGAACATTAACGCTTGTTCAGGACGAAAGAAAGCACAGAGCCCCAGATTTGCTGTTGCCCTGGAGAGCTTGCAGAGCACTGGGGAAAGGCAGGCAGAGAATTCCCTGCTAGCACCTTCTCTGTGTCCGGGAAGGAAAACTGTTCGCATTTGCTTCACGGAACCGCTTTTCTGCAGGGAACATTAACGCTTGTTCAGAACGAAAGAAAGCACAGAGCCCCAGATTTGCTGTTGCCCTGGAGAGCTTGCAGAGCACTGGGGAAAGGCAGGCAGAGAATTCCCTGCTAGCACCTTCTCTGTGTCCGGGAAGGAAAACTGTTCGCATTTGCTTCACAGAACCGCTTTTCTGCAGGGAACATTAACGCTTGTTCAGGACGAAAGAAAGCACAGAGCCCCAGATTTGCTGTTGCCCTGGAGAGCTTGCAGAGCACTGGGGAAAGGCAGGCAGAGAATTCCCTGCTAGCACCTTCTCTGTGTCCGGGAAGGAAAACTGTTCGCATTTGCTTCACAGAACCGCTTTTCTGCAGAGAACACTAACGCTTGTTCAGGACGAAAGAAAGCACAGAGCCCCAGATTTGCTGTTGCCCTGGAGATCTTGCAGAGCACTGGGGAAAGGCAGGCAGAGAATTGCCTGCTAGCACCTTCTCTGTGCCCGGGAAGGAGAAATGTTCACATTGTTTCACAGAACCGCATTTGCGTCGCTGCAGGGAACATTAACGCTTATTCAGGACGAAAGAAAGCACAGAGCCCCAGATTGGCTGTTGCCCTGGAGAGCTTGCAGAGCACTGGGGAAAGGCAGGCAGAGAATTCCCTGCTAGCACCTTCTCTGTGTCCGGGAAGGAAAACTGTTCGCATTTGCTTCACAGAACCGCTTTTCTGCAGGGAACATTAACGCTTGTTCAGGACGAAAGAAAGCACAGAGCGCCAGATTTGCTGTTGCCCTGGAGAGCTTGCAGAGCACTGGGGAAAGGCAGGCAGAGAATTCCCTGCTAGCACCTTCTCTGTGTCCGGGAAGGAAAACTGTTCGCATTTGCTTCACAGAACCGCTTTTCTGCAGGGAACATTAACGCTTGTTCAGGACGAAAGAAAGCACAGAGCCCCAGATTTGCTGTTGCCCTGGAGAGCTTGCAGAGCACTGGGGAAAGGCAGGCAGAGAATTCCCTGCTAGCACCTTCTCTGTGTCCGGGAAGGAAAACTGTTCGCATTTGCTTCACAGAACCGCTTTTCTGCAGGGAACACTAACGCTTGTTCAGGACGAAAGAAAGCACAGAGCCCCAGATTTGCTGTTGCCCTGGAGAGCTTGCAGAGCACTGGGGAAAGGCAGGCAGAGAATTCCCTGCTAGCACCTTCTCTGTGTCCGGGAAGGAAAACTGTTCGCATTTGCTTCACAGAACCGCTTTTCTGCAGAGAACACTAACGCTTGTTCAGGACGAAAGAAAGCACAGAGCCCCAGATTTGCTGTTGCCCTGGAGAGCTTGCAGAGCACTGGGGAAAGGCAGGCAGAGAATTCCCTGCTAGCACCTTCTCTGTGTCCGGGAAGGAAAACTGTTCGCATTTGCTTCACAGAACCGCTTTTCTGCAGGGAACATTAACGCTTGTTCAGGACGAAAGAAAGCACAGAGCCCCAGATTTGCTGTTGTCCTGGAGAGCTTGCAGAGCACTGGGGAAAGGCAGGCAGAGAATTCCCTGCTAGCACCTTCTCTGCGTCCGGGAAGGAAAACTGTTCGCATTTGCTTCACAGAACCGCTTTTCTGCAGGGAACATTAACGCTTGTTCAGGACGAAAGAAAGCACAGAGCCCCAGATTTGCTGTTGCCCTGGAGAGCTTGCAGAGCA